>NC_091816.1:7522500-8147500 GCF_041296235.1 Equus asinus | reverse complement strand
TAATAGATGTTGAGTTAAGTTGGGCTGAATGGAAACCTGAGCAGGCTGTGTGCACTGCGAAGTACTCTCACCTGGTAAGTAAAACTGGTTAATTGAAAATAAACCTTTCCTTCTAGATGTTCTTGAATATATTTACTTGTTTACTCACACCTCCTTCCACATTTAAACCTCTCTGGCCAGATTATGTTGTGGTAATAATATCCATGAGTCTCCATGAGTAGTCTAGAAGTCAGTAGTAAAAGATGGGAATGCTGGTATCAAGGCCCTCATTATAACCCTGAGATCATACTTCAGTTCTGCTTCAGAGCTCAGGGAAATATGATGAATGAAATAGAACTTTGCAATGGTGTCTATTTGAAGCTAACTCTCCACAGCAACTTAATAATGCTCTTTTTTTTTTTTTTTTTTTTTTGAGGAAGACTAGCCCTGAGCTAACTACTACCAGTCCTCCTCTTTTTGCTGAGGAAGACTGGCCCTGAGCTAATATCCGTGCCCATCTTCCTCTACTTTATACGTGGGACGCCTACCACAGCATGGCGTGCCAAGCGGTGCCATGTCCGCACCCGGGATCCGAACCAGTGAACCCCGGGCCGCTGAGAAGCAGAACGTCCGAACTTAACCTCTGCGCCACCGGGCCGGCTCCCTAGTAATGCTCTTATATCTAAACATTGCACAAGACAAAAGGCAGGACAAAAATTAACGCTAAAGGCTATTATTTTACCTTGAGTTTCTGTGGAATTTTGCCTAACATAACAATGATAATGCTAACCAAAGCATTTCTTTGGGATTAATGATGAGATGGGGCTAATTGAGGATGGGTAGACCAGCTAGTGACCAATCTCTAGGATACACTATATGCCAAGGTCATGAAGGATTAAACATTCTCCAATAAAATTAGGAAATATCAAGCATTTATGTTCAGAAGTATACATTTCACAGGAAGTCGATTCAACATATAAGTAGTAAGTTACTGAAAACTCTATTACACAAACTTTACTCCAGGTTGGCGGTTATCCTCATTTTGGTGGACTCAGAATACCCAATTAATTAATCCATGCTAATAGCGCAAGACAGCTATTAACACGGCCCTTCCTGCCTCACCTCCTTCTACCACCATTCCACCCCACCACAAGTTAAATAAAGGTTCTTAATGTGGTTTAAACTACTTCTATCAATCAGGCCGGAAGCACTGAATCTCTGTTAGCTCCCCATCTGTACTAGTTTCCTAGGGCTGCTGTAGCACTGGGTGGGTTAAATAATAGAAACGCATTCTCTCCTAGTTCTGGAGGCCAGACATCTGAGATGGAGGTGTCCACATGGTTGGCTTTTTCTAGGGGCCATGAGGGAGACTCTGTTCCATGCCTCCATCCTAGCTTCTGGTGGTTTACTGGCGATCTTTGGAGTTCCTTGACTTGTAGGTACATTATCCTGATCTCTGCCTTATGTTCACATGGACTTCTCCCTGTGTCTATCTCTGTATTCATATTTCCCCTTTTTATAAGTATACCAGTCAAGTTGGATTAAGATCACCCTAATAACATTATTTTAACTTCATTACCTCTGTAAAAATCCTATTTCTAAATAAGGTCACATGCTGAGATACTGGGATTAGGACTTCAACATCGCTTTTCTAGGGGAATGAAATTCAACACATAAAATCGTGCGTCCGCTATGCTCAGTCTCTGTCCTCATTCTGATCTGATCTAGCTGATGTTAGGTCATAGGCAGAATATTAACATGAAGTCATTAGATCCCACGAGTTTCTGTGGGCACAGGAATTAGCTAATCAGTGAGCGAATAATACTTTCTCCTTCCCTCTCATCAGGTCAGAAGATCCCTAGAAGATGCGGTGTCCAGGACAAAGTACTTGATCTCTTTCATGGATCATGCGTGTACATGTGGGCATGTACACACACACGCTCACACATGTCTAAGGGCCTCATGTTAAAATAAACATCCAGGGCAAACCCTGAAAAGAAATAGCAGGAAATAGTGACATGCCACATATGCTTTACACAAAAGAAAAGCTCCTTGCCAGGAAAGCCTAGTTATTATCTAAGTTCGATGGCTGAAAGCCTGTGTCTTTTGTACACAGGCTGGCAGAGTCACCTCCTTCTCCTTCACTGACTACACAGCTCTAATGATCTGGCCATGGAAGGAACTTGGGAAACCCTTCAGTTTGTTGGAAACACAAGGTAACTACTAGTAGTTATGACAACCCTTCTTCAGGTTGACAGTTTTGAGCAAGGTTCATCTGTGCGTACAACTCTGAGAGCAGCAATTAGAAAGCTGGGAAGAATGGCAGACAAAATGCTGAGTTACTATTGCTGATTCGGTTTTCTTTCCAATGCAAAAGTTCCGGTAGAGGAATCTTTAAGAATACCAAAATCTGCTAATAAACCACCTATGTACCAAAGATAATGAATATGAGCTACATGGAAATTAAGTTTTTTCCTGAGGTGGAAATTACGTTTTAAAAGAAGAACTGCTATTCTTTTATAAGCAATGATCCACGAGCTATGTTTTCAAAAGGTGTGTTCTTTGAAATAGTTGTTGTGCTCACGTTGCACACACGCAGGGAAGCAACCTTTTGAAGTTGTATCCCTGCCTGCTTTGCTCTGGAATGTAACGAGC
Source organism: Equus asinus (assembly GCF_041296235.1). Lineage (NCBI taxonomy): Eukaryota > Metazoa > Chordata > Mammalia > Perissodactyla > Equidae > Equus > Equus asinus. The sequence goes on along the minus strand of NC_091816.1, from coordinate 8,144,866 downwards.
CCTGCAGTCCTTTACAGTGGGTGGGCTTCCTCTGCAATGTGCTTGCTTGTTAACTTAGCCACATCCTCATCTTTTACAGGGATGCTGCTGAAAATGGCTGAACCTGAGGAGACACCTGGTGGAGAATGGAAGCATTCTTCTCTCTGGGTTAGGTACACTTATTTCTTCTTTTCCAGTAATATTTCAGACAATAAGAGATCAAGGTAATGTCACAGAATCTTTGTATTGGCTTTTTAGCAGTCCAGAGATGTGAAGCAATTATACAAGCAGTAAAAAAGAAGCTGTGCTAATTTAGCTTTCTCATAGTATAGTTTATATGCTATCAGTTTCATTATTATTTATTTATTCACTCATCTATTTATTCATAGGTGCACCAGGGAAGCAGAGGTCTTGATCCTTGTGGGAAGCTCTTATATTGAGCTATGGGGGCAGGACATCCAGTCATCAAGAGCAAGGATTAAAGGGGTAATTGCCTGGGACTGAGACAACATATAAATGCTAACTGCCAAGTAAGCAGAGAAAAGGCGAATAGGGGAGAACTCAGAAATGAATGGATTAGAAGTGAGATGTTAAATAAACAGAAGATTTGGTTAAGCAGAGAGGGAAAGGCAACTACTAGGACTGAGTGAATGGAGAGAGAAAGACAACATGTATGAATGGCCGGTGGGAAGGACACCAGCCTATCTGCAGCAGAGAAGTATGTTAGGGAATAATATGAGATAAGTTGGACTAATTTGGGAAGGCACAGCTTAGTAGAAGTAAATTTCTTAGCTTCATAACTGAAAATCTGTCTAGCGCCAGTTGATATGATCAGTAGGCAGTTTGGCATAATGGACTGTCAATGGTTTTAGACTCAAAAGTGGTGACTGATCTCTGACTCTGCTCCTAACTAGCTGGGTAGTTTTGGGCAATGTGTCAGTTAGTTACTACTACTAAATCCAGCCAAAAACTCAGAGGCTGAAAACACTATTTATTTATTATTCCTCACATGGTTCCCGGTCAGCTGCTCCGGGTTAGGCTTAGCCAGGGTGGCTCTGCTCTGTGTTCCTCTCGTCCTCCTCCCAGGACCCACAGGCCACTGGGCGTATCTTCTCATGTTGCTGGTGGAGGATCAGGGTGTAAATGTAAATATACAAGACCTCTTGGGGCTGAACCTTGGAATTTGCACACCATTGCTTCCCTGTTGTTTTATTGGCCAATGGAAGTAATAAAAGTAAAGTCAGAGTCAAGGGGTAGTAAATATTCTCCACTTCTTTTGTGGGAGGAACTTAAAGTCACATGACAAAGGAGATTGATACAGGGAGGGGTGAGTAATTTAGCCAATAATGAAATCTACCACAGGTAAGTCTCTTAAATTCTCAGCCATATTGTGCTGATTTCTAAAATAGAGCAATGATATCTAGCCTCAAGAATTATAGAGATAAATACAATAATTAATGTTTGTATAAGTTTTTACTCAGCTGTGAAGCATAATGCAAAATAGGGGAAAATTATTTTGCACCTGCTTATATTCTCTCCCCTAGGCAAAAATACACAATCCCTTTAATGGCCACCTCTCACCAAGCCTCCAATGCCATCCCCTAACCTCCAGCATGAGACTCTGTATAGAACTTCCTCCTAATAAGGGCTTCCTGAAGAAATGTAGGATGAAAGTTCCTACAACGACCTTTGATGTTTCTAGAAGAATAATTGGAAAAACAAAACTCTTGTATGTTGCTGATGCTTTCTTCATAAATGTTCAGGCAAGGCAGGAGATACACTATCCATCAGAAAAGTGCTCATGAGCCCTTCTTTCCCTGGAGTGGTGCTGTTCTTACACTACTCATTCCTCACACCCTTGTCACTTCTCCTTTGTGCCCAAAGCATTAATGGATAGGACAGTTGGCCTGAGTTCCAGGACTAGACAAATGGAAGGATGTTAACTAGGACTGATGTAGAATCTGCATCATTTTAGCATTATGTTCTAGTTAAAAGTGAGTTAGCCTTCCATATGTGTTCAGAGTTATTCATGTACATGTTCAGAGTTATTAATTCATTCAAAAATTATTGACTCCTGAAGCCAAATAGTGTAGAACTCAGCATTATTTAGGATATAGGGTAATATATTACTTTTGCATTCGAGCATTGAACTCCAGGGCATGAAAGACCCTTCTTAGGAAAGCAAGTTAGGAGATATCAGTGATTTTCAGTCATCTGGATGAATTTAAAAGAAGAAAATGAGTTTTCTTGATTTTCTGCAGCAAAGCATAAGTTCATGAATGTCTCAGTTTAATCAGGATTAGCTTTAAAAGGAAGCTGCACTCTTCCAGATAACAATCGGTTATTCCAATAGGGACATTGGTGAAGGGAACAGAGTTTAACGCGTCTGTGCTATGAGTTCTAGTTCTTAACTTCACAGTAAATTCTCCAGAGTGTTTTTTGGCAGAGATGTAAACCGGGGGAGCTGCGGATAAGAATATAATATGATATTTGAAAGATGAAAGAAGTGACCACACTGATTCAGAATTGATGTCTGTTCAAAGCCCCAACCATGTGGAGGAGATGATGCACTGAGAATCAAGGAGGAAACAGCAACTAGAGACAGACTGTCCACTTTCTATGATACTCTTCCACTCCTAGTGACTAAATCTAAAGGCACGTCCACGTTAAGTTAAGCTTCAAAATGATGTTTTTCTGTTTTAAAATTGCTCTTAAGATCCTTTACAGGCAGATGCACCATTCAGGTTGCTCAAATGTTTTGATTGAATTAAAATAAAAACTTTTGGAAACAAATTTGTTTACAGAGTCATGCAATCCTTCAGATGTGTGTGGTTTTTCTCCCTACCTACCTCTTTTTTCTTCTTTGAAAGGCAATGCATTGCAGCTCCTTTTTCCAAGGTAGAAACAAATCGATGATCAACAAGAGCCCAGCCCCCAAAAACAACCCAGAAATAACAAACCAATCTGTGTGTGTGACAGAAGAGGAGAGTGTATGTGGTATGAAAAGGAGCTACCATTTCAGACTTCCACAGCGCAATTATAAGGAACAGTGCAGAAAACATGATTGGAAAAGAGGAAAACAACAATCCCACCTAGTCATGGAGACCCAGGAATTTGTATTCAGCTGACTTGCGTCCACCTTCTCTTTGTGGCCAGCTTTGCTAGCCTCCTCACCTGTTGACACTGAGCAGATCAGCCTGTCTCTTCACGATAACATGGAGAAGAGGATCAGCTAGTTAAGAGACAGGAGGACAGTGACTGCAGACGCCTGCCTTGGAATTCTTTATTTTTAGTTTTACTGCAGTAACATTGGTTTATAACATTACATAAATTTCAGGTGTATGTCGTTATATTTTGATTCCTGTGTAGATTACATCATGCTCACCTCCCAAAGACTAATTACAACCCATCACCGCACACACGTACCTAATTACCCCTCTCACCGCCCTCCCTCTCCCTGTCCCCTCTGGTAACCACTAATCCAATCTCTGTCCCTATGTGTTTATTGTTGTTTTTATCTTCTACTTATGAGTGAGATTATCCGGTATTTGACTTTCTCCCTCTGAATTACTTTGCTTAGCATAATACCTTCAAACTCCATCCATGTTGTCACAAATGGCAAGATTTCATTGTTTCTTATGGCTGAGCAGTATTCCATTGTGTTCATATACCACATCTTCTTTATCCATTCATCCCTTAATGGTGCCTAGGTTGGTTCCAAGTCTTGGCTATTGTGAATAATGCTGCACTGAACATAGGGGTGTATGCTTTTGGCTTTTTTTGGGGGGGGGGTGGTTTGAGGAACATTGTAGTTGTGCTAACATCTGTGCCAGTATTCTATTTTGTATGTGGGATGCCACTACAGCATGGCTTGGTGAGTAATGAGTATGTCCACACCTGGGATCTGAACCCATGAACCCCAGGCTGCTGAGGTGGAGCACATGAACTTAAACACTATGCCACCAGGCCAGCCCAAGGGTGCATGTGTCTTTATGCATTCACGTTATCATGTTCTTTGGATAAATGCCCAGCAGTGGAATAGCTGGATCATATGGTAGTCTTAGTCTTAATTTTTTGAGGAATCTCCATACTGTTTTCCATAGTGGCTGCACCAGTTTGCACTCCCACCAGCAGTGTACAAGGGTTCCCTTCTCTCTACATCCTCTGAATTTATTTGTTTTTTTCCTATTTATTAATTACAGCCATTCTGACCAGAGTGAGATGATATCTCACTGTAGTTTTTATTTACATTTCCCTGATAATTAATGATATTGAACATTCTTTCATGTGCCTGTTGGCCACCTGTATATCTTCTTTGGAGAAATCTCTGTTGAGATCTTCTGCCCATTTTTTATTTGAGTTGTTAGTTTTTTTGTTGTTGAGATGTATGACTTCTTTGTATATTTTGCATATTTACCCCTTATCAGACATATGGTTTGCAAATATCTTCTCCCAAATTGGTAGGTTGTCTTTTCATTTTGTTTATGGTTTCCTTTGCTGTGCAGAAGATTTTTAGTTTGATATAGTCCCATTAGTTTATTTTCTCTATTGTTTCCCTTGCCTGGTCAAGACACGGGACTTGAAAATATGCTGCTAAGACTGATGTCAAAGAGCATACTGCCTATGTTTTCTTCTAGAAGTTTCATGGTTTTGGGTCTAACATTCAAGTCTAATCCATTTTGAGATGATTTTTGTGCAAGTTATAAGATAATGGTCTACTTTCATTCTTTTGCATGTGGCTGTCCAGTTTTCCCAACACCATTTATTGAAGAGACTTTCCTTTCTCCATTTTATATTCTTTGCTCCCTTGTCCAAAATTAGTTGTCCATAGGTGTGTGGGTTTATTTCTGGGCTGTCAATTCTATTCCACTGATCTGTGTATCTGTTTTTGTGCCAGTACCATACTGTTTAGGTTACTATAGCTTTGTAGCGCATTTTGAAATGAGAGTGTGATACCTCTGGCTTTGTTGTTTTTACTCAGAATTCCTTTGGCTATTTGGGGGTCTTTTGTTGTTCATATAAATTTTAGGATTCTTTCTTCTATTTCTGGGAAAAGTGTTCTTGGAGCTTTGATAGGGATTGCATTGAATCTGTAGATTGCTTTAGGAAGTATGGACATTTTAACTATGTTAATTCTTCCAATCCAAGAGCGTGGATTTGTGTTCTTCCTTTAGGTTCTTTCAACAATGTTTTATACTTTTCAGTCTATAGATCTTTCACGTCTTTGGTTAAGTTTATTCCTAGGTATTTCTTTCTTTTTGTTGCAATTGTAAATGGAATTGTATTCTTAATTTCACTTTCTACTACTTCATTGTTAGTGTATAGAAACACAATTGATTTTTGTACATTGATTTTGTATTATGCAACTTGATAGTATTCATTTATTATTTCTAAAAGTCCTTTGATGGATTCTTTAGGATTTTCTTTAAATAAAATCAAGTCATTTGCAAATAGTGACAGTTTCACTTCTTCTTTTTCAATGTGGATCCCTTTTATTTCTTTTTCTTGCCTGATTGCTCTGTCAAGGAAGTCTGATATTATGCTAAATAAGAGTGGTAAAAGTGGGCATCCTTGTCTGGTTCCTGTTCTTAGAGGGATAGCTTTCAGTTTTTCTCCATTGAGAATGACATTAGCTATGGGTCTGTCATATATGGCCTCTATTATATTGAGGTACTTTTCTTCTATGCCCATTTTATTCAAAGTTTTTTTTAATCATAAATTGATGTTGTGTCTTGTCAAGTTCTTTTTCAACATCTATTGAGATGATCACTTGGTTTTTATTCTTCATTTTGTTAATGTGGTGTATCATATTGATTGATTTGCAGATTTTGAACCACCCCTGCATCCCTAGAATAAATCCCACTTGATCATAGTGTATGATCTTTTTAAACTATTGTTGTATTCAATTTTCTACTACTTGGTTGAGGATTTTTTCATGGATGTTCATCCGTGATATTGGCCTGTAATTTTCTTTTTTTGTATTGTTCTTGTCTGGTTTCAGTATCAGGGTAAAGTTGGCTTCATAGAATGAATTAGAAAGCCTCCCCTCCTCTTGAATTTTTTTTAAGAGTTTGAGAAGGAAAGGTGTTAAGACTTTGAATGTTTGGTAGAATTCACCAAGGAAGCCATCTGGTCCTGGACTTTTATTTTTGGGAAGGGTTTTGATTACTGTTTTGATCTCCTTGCTGTTGATTGGTCTATTCAAATGCTGTATTTCTGGGTTTTTTTCCTTTGAAAGATTAGCCCTGAGATAACTGCTGCCAATCCTCCTCTTTTTGCTGAGGAAGACTGGCCCTGAGCTAATATCCATGCCCATCTTCCTCTACTTTATATGTGGGACGCCTACCACAGCATGGCATGCCAAGCAGTGCTGTGTCTGCACACAGGATCCAAACCAGCAAACCCCAGGCTGCCAAAGGAGAAAATGAGAACTTAACTGCTGTGCCACCAGGTTGGCCCCTCAAATGCCATATTTCTTATTGATTCCTTTTTGGAAGGATTTATGAGTCTAAGAATTTATCCATTTTTTTCTAGATTATCCAATCTGTTGTGTATAGCATTTTGCAGTAGCCTCTTACAATCCTTTGTATTTCTGAAGTGTCCATTGTAAATTCTCCTCTTTCATTTCTCATTTTATTTATTTGAGCCTGCTCTCTTTTTTGCTTGGTGAGTCTAGCTAAAGGTTTGCCAAATTTGTTTAGCTTTTCAAAGAACCAGCTCTTGGTTTCATTCATTTTTTTCTTTTTTTTTTAGTCTCTATTTCATTTATTTCTACTTTGCTTTTTATTATTTCCTTCTTTATACTGATTTTAGGCTGTGTCTATTCATTTGTTTCCAGTTCCTTTAGGTGCACTGTGAGATTGATTGTTTATTTGACATTTTTCTTGTTTGTTGAGGTAGGCTTATACTGCTATAAACTTCCCTCTTAGAACAGCTTTGACTGTATCCCATAAATTTTGGCATATTTTCATTTTCATTTGTTTCCAGGTATTTTTTTTGTTTCTCCTTTGATTTTTTCATTGACCCAATAATTGTTCAGTAGCATTTTGTTTAATCTCCACATATTTGTGGCTTCTCTGATTTTCTTCCTGTAGTTGATTCCTATTTTCACACTCTTGTGGTCAGAAAAGATGCTTTGTATTACTTCACCCTTCTTAAATTTATTGAGACTTGTTTTGAGGCCTAATATGTCATCAATCCTGGAAAATGTTCCATGTTCATTTGAAAAAAATGTGTTTTCTGCAGTTTTTGAATGGAATGATCTGCATATATCTACTATGTCCATCTGCTGTAATATGCCATCTAAGGCCAACGTTTCCTTATTGATCTTCCATTTGGATGATCTATCCATTGGTGTAAGTGGAGTGTTAACATCCCCTGCTATTATTGTGTTACTGTGAATTTCCCCTTTTATGTCTGTTAATAATTGCTTTGTATATTTAGATGCTCCTATGTTGGGTGCATAGATATTTACAAGTTTTATGTCTTTTTGTTGGATTTTTCCCTTTATCATTATGTAATGCCTTTGTCTCTTGTTACAGTTTTTGTTTGAAAGTCTATTTTGTCTGATATAAATGTTGCTACCCCAGCTTTCTTTTCACTCCCATTTGTGTGGAGTATCTTTTTCCATCCCTTCACTTTCAGTTTAACTTGGAATTCTTTGAGTGTGAGTGAATAGAAGCTATGGTTTTATAGCACGCAGCAAAAGAAAACCAAGTTTCTTGTAGGCAAAAGAAAAAGCCAACATTTGGTAGTCAAATAGTCTTGGTTTATTTATTTTGTAAACCACTTTATCAAGGTATGCTTGATATAAAAATGCTGTACATATTTGATGTATGGAACTTGATGAGTTTGGAAATAAGTATACATTCATGAAACCATCATCACAATCTATGCCATAAACATATTCATCACCTCCCAATAGTTTTCTCCCATCCTTTTTATTTATTATTATTACTATTATTTGTGTTTGATAAGAACAAAGCAGAAGATCTAACCTCTTAGTAAATTTTTAAGCACACAATATAATACATATACTATAGGCACAATGCTGCACACTATATCTCTAGGATTTATTAATCTTGCACAACTGAACGTGTGTAGCTGTGCTTGATAAGCCAGAACTTGCTAGCATGTCCTTAGACAAGTATATGAAATCCTCTGTGTAGGTTTTCTTATATGTGGGAAATAAAGAAATTAATTAATAACACAAATATATTCTTGTGAGAATTATATCAAATAATATATATAAATTATATAGCTAGATGGCTTGAAGATTGTAGGCACTTTCCACAGCACTCTAGGTGTGATGTTGAGAAAAAAAGAGGCAATCTTTGCTATATTTATTATTCATATGAGGATTTAGAGCATACTAAAGGCAAGAGTAACACGTGGATTAGTGTGCCCACTCTGAATGATTGGCAGTATCTGCTTGGAGAATTAGAATGAGAAAGATTTTTAAAACGGCTCAATAAGAAATTATTGGTGATGGTGGTATATTATTGCTGCTGTCTGTTGTGAGTGAGAAAAGACAAAATGAGGGCATATATGTCATGTACTTACTATTTCTGGGTAAGCACAAATAGGCAAATAGCAATTAATATAAATAACACAGTTGTCCAATCTTCAAGAATCATATGGCCTAGTGAGAGATTAGTACCAATAAACTAAGTGTTACAAAAGTTACTCATTTCTCTAGTACCCTAATAATCTGGGCATATATATCTTAGTGTGCTTATTCCAGAAGGGGATGTCAATGTAAGTTTCCCCAAGGGATGATTCTTGAACTATAACAAAGCAGTTAGCTATGCAGAGGGTGGAGGGAAAGAAGCATGTATTCCTACAAGAGAGAACAGCATAGAGTCTTGAAAAAACACACAATGAATGTGAAGGGCATGGAGGCTTGTAAATTTTCAAAATGGTATTTGTATGAGGAAGTGACTGAAGGCGAGATTGTTGAGGTAGGTAGGCTGTGTACCATGTTAAGCTCTATTAAGATATTTTATTGGCTTGACTTGAGGTTGGCAGCAAGGGGAGCAATTCAGTTCATAGCTCCAAGAAATTGCCATTCACATGCATTAAAAATGATTTCCTTGACACATTGAAACTTAAAAACTGATGAGATACTGTAAATTTTTATGTGTGGCTTCATTCTTCTGCCATGAGCTGTGCCATCTCAATGATGGGGTAGGACTTAAGATTGAATAGAATTGTATATCCTTATCATTTATTGTTCTGAAGGATTGTTATTATCATTTGCATGAGCAAAAACAACAACAAGAGGTAACGATTTCTGGTGGACAGCTTTTGTTCATTGGGTTCCTTGGCCTGCTATGTCCTTTCTTCCTATCAATTATTCTCCAATGCCCCTGGAAAGCCTGTACCAATTTCCACTCATACTAACCATGGCTTTCTCCATGTACCCAAAGCACACTGCTCATGTCTCTGTCACAGTCTTTATTCTATTCTGCCAGAATATTGTTAGTTTTTTCATATTTGTAAGCTGCTGTAAGACTGTCAGATTTGTTCTGGAAACTTCTAGAGAGGAAGGACCAGAGCTTATTTATTACTATTCCTCTCACAGTACTCAGTCCTGTGCCTAGCACACAGCAGGTGCTCAATAAATGTGTGCCTAAATGAATTAAATGATAATTGTTATTTCATGTTTGAAATTTAATCATCATTATAATGGGATTGGTCATCTGCTAAGCTTACATTATAGTTCATAAAGCTATATTTCTAAATACTTGTCATATTATCAAGTTATTTGTATTCCAAAGATAGATTAAGGGACAGAGGCCATGATGAGTTTAAGTAAAATTTATCTGGCTTATAAAAATTAAATATAAAACAACTTATGACTATGATTTTAGTTACCATGGTAGCACGTTAATATATTAAGCCAACTTAGCCCCTAATAGACACATTGAGATTGTCAGCTCTTGGAGTAAAATTCTCCTGGTTATACAACAAACAAGTGTCTTCTGAATGGATACCAAAGTCAATAATGTCTTATTTTAACCATACAGAGATATATGGCTAAATATGGGGATATGTTCTAGGTCTAACAGAGATTAGAGGACCACTGAGGAAAAGATGCCTAGTCGGAATTAGTAGTAGTTCTCTGACAAGTCCATGGAGAGCTGCAAGAAGAGTAAGCTATGATGACTATGAACAGAAGAAAGGAGCAGTGACATTACAAAAAGAGAAGCATTTATCATTTCTCCTGTGTTTTTGATAGAAGGCTATGAGGGAAGCATGGAAGACAAAGATAACAGGAAACTGAGAAGACGGTGGCATAGATAGCATTCACTTGTGGTTCTAGGAATGCTGTGTTCCCAGTCTTCACTCAGGCTACGGAGGATGATGACCCCAGAAGAGGTATGAAAACTTTATTCACGTAGGTGAAGCACCATTCAAAGAGCTGATTTCAGACAATGAAACATTTTGACGTTATGTAAAATGCAAACATGACTTTAATTACATGGTATTTCATCATGTTAAAAATTCCATTGAAAAAACAATACAATTAAATTATCAGTCCTGGATTTTAGATATTTCCAGAAATGCTGCTGGATGGGGTGGTTAAAGAAAAAGAGAGAAGACAGCAATTGCAATATTTTTCTGAAAAAAATTCTCAGGGAATTGATATTAACATGCATTGACACAAATGCTGTGCTAGTTCCCTAAGATACCATAGACAAGTAGAAGAAACCGTTTCAGTTTTGAAGAGGACAGACTTCATTTTGATGCTTCTTAATTTTCACATTTGCTTTAATTCCTCTAGCGCAGACTTCATTGTTTTTTATCTTGGATTGTCTTGCTGATTGGTGTGCTCTCACCTTTAAATTATCAACAAGTCCATGTCACTGTGAACATATTTTCAATTTGTTACTGAAGTATTTCCTAAGCAAAGTAGTAAGACACAACCAGGTGTCACAAATTGACTGAAACTCTAAATAAAGCCAGTGAAGTGTTTCCTGGATACCTTTTGTTCCATGTCATTCTCCCTGGGCTTTCAGGTCTCATTTCTTTGCCACCAAATCTTAGTTTCAAGGTAGACTCTTGAATTAGTTAATTAGATACTGGTATGAGTTTGAGAAACCACATTCATGGATATCATTGATTTTTAGTTATGGAAATGATGTAAACGTACCCTAGTCTAATCTCCATGTTTTAGACATAAGGAAACCGTGTCCCACAGAGAAATCTCAGTTGCCACAGCACATTAATGTCAGACCAAGGAGTCAGGAGCTCAGATTAGAGAGAACAGCTATTTCATCATTAAAATTGTCTTTGGTTGCAAACAAGGGAAAGCTCAATCTAAACTGGCTTAAGAAAAAGAAAGAAAAAGTGTGTATGGATGAGGAGTCTGCAGGCTTATGTAACTGGCCATTCCGGGGCATGATCTGGACACCATGGGGTTTTTCTCTTCCCAGTTTTCAGCTTTCCTCCTTTGGAGTCAGGTCCATTCTCACACTGGCTCTCTTCTTGTGCTCCCAAGATGGCTGCCAGCAACTCTGGGGTTACATTCCATCCCATTTACATTCAGGAGGAAAAGAAAGCCTCGTCATCTCAGCATTCTCAATAAAATTCTCAAGGTTCACTATTTATTAGACCCGCTTAGATCACATGTCAACCCTTGAACCAATCACTATGCCCAAGTGGGTGGAAGCTTTGAATGGAACAGCCTAGCTTATGTGTTTTACTGTGGAAATGGCAGAAGAGCAAATTCCCTGTGACCACGTGGACCAAAAAATAAAGGAGGAGCTTTGGGGACATAGGTAGGGGGAATGGATGCAGGGAAGCAACAAGAAATTGCCTCTCATGGTGCAATTAGTTATAAACTAGTTAAGTTATGGATATACAAGCTTTGGTGACCATAATAACGCTTCCTTTATATGTTTCCCCCTGTTTGCCAAGAGTCTGAGATAAGATGGTATATGATCATCCACTTTGGGCTCAGGGTCAGGTAGAGAGGACGACATAGCCAGTCATTCTGACCCCTAATTCTGATCTGTACATTTTGGCTAATTCTCAAATGGATGAGGTTTTGAGCCTAAAAATACTGTCCCTGTCTTCATCTCTGTGTTCACAGTGCCTGGCATCAAATAGATCTTCACTCAGCAAATGTTTGCAAAACTGAGTTGGCTGCCTGGCTATACTAGATACCTAGACTTTGATGTTTGTATTTAATTCCCCTGTTTCCTAGGCCATCCTCATCTGGATGACTAAAGCCCTGCCCAGTTATTCCGTGTGTAGACCTCGTCCATTTATTACCCTAGGAGTGAAAATGATGCAGAAGGTAGACAAAATGTGTGTTTCTTAAGAATAATTGGGGAAAGAAGAAATGTCTGTTTTATTCAGAATCTTTTGACTTGTAGCTGGGAATTGCTGGCCAAGAAAAACAATACAAAGTGTAAGATCTAGGTGTGGGCATTTCTCCCACCTAACTTATGAATTCCACCCCAGTGTTAGTGATAGCTTCTAGGAAAGTATTAAAAAATTTCCTCAAAGAAATCGATGGGGTTATTAAATTGGTAGGTTGATTCAATGAAGTCAAGTTTGACTACATGCAAAGGATTTGTTGGGACATAGACCTTGCATGTTCCATGCAGAAAGCAGGTCCAAGTGCTGGACTCCCAGGGACAACAGGCTATACATAATGGGAAATAAACCACAGGGAGCAAACTGAAGGAGAATAGATGGGCAATTGGACTTTGAGGTGGAGCCTGGGGCCAATAGATGGAAGAAATTGTGATAGAATGTTACCACAGAAATATCAAGATTTCTGACATTGTCCTTAAATTTCAGTTTTCCACAACAGAGTATCTAAAACAAAGACAGAAACTAACAACTTCTTCCACCAGTGATTTTAGAAGTGAGAGTCCTGGGTATGCTGAGAGGATGGTCTCCCCTGATTGTGTTACAGGCCAAATCAGGCTTGACTTAAGGGAAACCATTTTGTAACTCTCTGTAACCTTTGTTTCATGCCTCCCCCCCGCTCCCGAACACATTTAAGGCTGCACATAGTCTAACTGATTAATGACTACTGTTAGAAAATATGCATATTCTCTATGTTTTATGACCCCTGCTTACGTATATACCTCCCAGCTGCATGAAGGATATAGCTTTGTTCTTTTGAGTTCCTTAGGAATGTAAAGACAAGTATTTGTCTTAGGAATGTAAAGACAAGTATTTGGACAAGTATTCTATACTGGTATCCATCATCAATGACAGCTGCAAGGTCTGGTGTGGTGACTCCCAGTCTGCAATGACAGATGGTCAGCATTCCTGACCCTCTCCTCTTTAGCCCACTGACCCTGTATAACTGCTTCAAGATTCTGTACCCTCTTAAGATGGTTCTTTAGGACACTAGTCTGCCATCTTCTGATCAGCTAGCTCATCATTTACTAAAGTCCTTTCTCTATCACCATCTTGCCTCTTGACTAATCATGTTTGTCTTGCAGCAAGGAGATCAAGTCCTTTGTGCAATAACAGTTGCAGAGAGGTATTGGGCTGGTGACTGGATGCTCATTGCAAACAATTAGGATGGTCAAGATTGACATCTGAATCACGCTTATTTTTAAGCCCTGTCACCCACTCAGACAGTAACCATGGTTCCCAAGAACTCAAAGCCTTGTGTGCTTCTTAGGGCTGCACTGTGTCCCTAGTGCTGCCTTCAACCAGCACTTCTCCCTGTGATGTTCTGTGAGCTATGAGTCATAGAATGAGTTCTATATTCGGGTTGGACCATAAGTCAATTTGCTACAATGGTCCACATTATCCTTCCAAATCCTCCCTCCTTTTTAGCCTGTAGGCAAAGGACAGAGAGTGACATCAAAAGCAACAAGGTCTTTGCTCTTTGAATCACTTCTTAGTCCCTGGCTTTTCCTGGTCTTTTCATGACTACTTAGACCCTGCCTTTAGGATTTTGTTCACAGAGCTGCTACACACTTGGATCTCCATACTTGGAACCAACACAGGGTTTGAAATCACATCCAAAGGCATTGGCAGTCGAAGTCCTCACTCTCCTGTCCATTCCAAAAGCCTCTTGATTTCCACTTACCCCGTTGTTTACTTTTTCCCCCTAATCTCAGATTTTCCCACAGGTCTGCCCTATTGTACCACTATTTGTAGTTCCAAATCTCCTTTCAGGAGTCACTTCTTTGAGGCACGTATCTGTTGCATTATTGTCATGGTCACCCATCTAATTCTGTAGATGAGGATTATGAGGCCCAAGGAGGTTAAGTGACTTTTCTAAGGTCACAGAGCTGGTAAGTGGTGGAGTCTGACTAAGTCTCTCTCTCTCTCTCTTTTTTTTTTTTTGAGGAAGATTACATTTTAGCTAACATCTGCTGCCAATCCTCCTCTTTTTTGCTGAGGAAGACTGGCCCTGAGCTAATATCCATGCCCATCTTCTTCTACCTTGTATGTGGGACACCTGCCACAGCATGACTTGTCAAGCAGTACATAGGTCTGCACCCGGGGCCCAAACTGGTAAAGTTCGGGCTGCTGAAGCAGAATGTGCAAACTTCACTGCTGTGTCACCTGGCCAGCCGCAAGACTAAGTCTCTTAATGTTAATTTTTAATGTAATACAAAAAAGGGGAGAGAATTATTAAATTACTAAAATCACTTAAAATCCAGCACATGCTGTTATTTTGATTCAAGCAGTACTCCAAATAACTTCCAAATTCACAACTTAGGGCAATGAAGGAGAGGGGGGTAGATGTTAGTCACAATGATACACAAGAGAGAGTTAATGATCTGTTATCCTAAGCATTTGCCTTTCAGGGAGACTGTCATGAAGTCAGAAAACTACATAGACATTATGAGAGTGCGACTCAAAGTATTTTTCCTTGAACTTAATAATAAAGCAATCAATTATGCATCTCTGGATTCTCATTTGTTTTCTTGCTTCAAGGACAAAGTGAATAGCACATCTTCGGGGAAATGTTCTCTATTAGGAGTGATTGACAAAAATTTCCTGGTGAATTAACTGGTCCCAAAGTAAACATGTTCTTACACAAAGGGATGAATGTCAATGAAAACCATACTATAATGAAGCAGGAGCCCCATTGCCTGACCATTTTAACCACATGACAAATTTGCTTAAAAATGTATTTTCTGACCCTGAATTTAGTATTTGGGAGTTCAAACTCTCCCAATTTTGATTCCAAGAAAGATAGTTTCATGCAGACCTGTAAAATATCTTATTGGAGAGATCAGGAAGTGACCTTTTCAGGCTGAATTAGCTTTATTTAAGTTCAATACTGGAAAAATGTTTTAGGTGAAGAAATGGCCCTAGTTAATTATGACATTCCATTCTACTCTGATATCAAATTCTTCAGATAAGGACTGATCTTTGGGAGCTTATCAGAACTGCTTGAAAATTTTTCCCCTTCACTTGGGCTTTAAATTTTTCTTAGTGAATTGCACAATGCCGTTGATTAGCTGATAGTTAGCGATTCTTAAAGTTTTGATTTGAAAGATGGTAATTGCTAGCATAATACTGCCATGAGTTTAACAGAAGAAAAATAAAGTCAAAACACTACTTTGGCTTTTCCTAGAATATTATTTTTTTCCCTCTTCAGCAAAGATTTTCAAGTCCTTTGCTTCAGGCTGATCTCAGTAATTAAAAGAATGATTTAAAAAACTCTCAAAAAGGATTCTGAATATTAAAATTCATTAAAATGCAATATTCACAAAACAGGATATTCTATCATAAATATATGTGGAAAGAAAAACATGAAGAAAGTTAGGTACTTCCTCCATAGCCATTGCCCATGTGTATTTATTACAGTTTAGTTCTTTAACTGAGAACTTGAGACATTAACAAGTAGTTGTGTGGCTATTAGCTTCATTTTCCCTTAGAGACTTGAGAAAAGGAGAGAGGGATAAAAGTAGAGAAAGAAAAATGCTACTTGCTAAGCTGTCCATTAGAACAACGGCCATTTCATTCTCATGAAAGTGGCATATCCATGGCTAGTTCAGCTAACTCACTGGTGAACAAACTAGTCCATTGTCATGATATGAAACAAATACATTTAACTGAGAAATAAGGACTATTTCCAAGCTTAAAACAGGTCATTTTAATCAAACAAGTGGAAGAGTCATCCATTTAAGTCATTGGACATTATGGAAATATAGCAACTGGACAATTGATGGAATATCCCCCAGACTGGGATGTTGTCATGGAGACACACCAAAGTAAGCCTTGTAGTAAGCCTGGCAAGAAACATCCCTCTCTAAGCCAGGCTTCCAAAGCCCAGGTGCCACCTGTGTGCAGCCAGCCCTAGGGAATGATCAAACAGGTAAGAAGTCTTCACTGTGATCTATTTCAGAAAAACTTGGCATAAAAGTAATTGTGAGAGGAAGGAAGAATTTGGAAGGATTGTAACAGGCATCCCAAGATATCTGATTTAAAAAAATGCTACAAAATACATGGCGAGTTACCCAGTAATATAAACCAAAATCACTTTCATAATCAATTTATCATTTCTCCTACTTAATATTAGTAATATTTTTAACAAACAAATTAATGATTCTGTCTGAAAAATTCCATTTTGATTCAAAACCAAACCTTTTAATCAAGTCCTAGCTTGTAATCTATCTTAGTGCCTTACCTTAATAAATTAGATTTTTGTGTTGTTATTTAACATTTTTTGCTATTTAAACCTTGTCTTTCTAAATTGACTAATATCGTAAAGGATAAAGGCTCCATATGATCCTTCTTTTACCCACTGTCTTTCTTTCTCCTATTCCATAGGCTAAGTAGATATTTGCTGACTTAATTGGGTTTAATTCTATGAGGCATTTAGGACGCATCTGTTCAATAACTTTCCCCTCCATGGCACATACTTCTGGTTTTCCTGTTGCCTCAGCTTCCTTCAGACTGAGGACCTGCCATATTCTTACCAGTCATCTCTTTAAAACCAGAGCCTCATCCAGACTTCAACCTAGTGACTGAGTTCCTGTTGTCTGCACACAGAATTTGCTAACAATGATCCTAACTCTGAGAGTTACCTGCCCTGAAATTTTTTTTCAATCTCTGGATCCATCATTCATCTGAAAGACTGTCCTCCGTTTGGACTGGCTATCTGGACTGGACTTGACTTAAATGCATGCTTTGAAAATCATGCTCACCCACTGGAGACATTTATCTGTTTCTGCCCATTATATAGGGCCAGGGTGTAGTTCAAAGGTTGGCCTCTCCCACTCACCCCTCAAATCCCTGGAAGTCATGGGGCCTTGCTTGACCTAGCCCAGACACAGAACATAAATGGATTTTCCACCAGCTCCTGAAAAAGGGATGGTATGAAAATCTCTATAAGTATGGACGTTCTTGAATCATCTACATTCCTGAACACCCACTGATGCCCTAAGTGAGGAGACAGCAAGAGTTTAGTACATATGGGAATTAGAGCTACATTCAGGTAATGTAGTGGGTCTGGAATTGACTCTCACTACTCACAAACCCTTATCTGAGCAAGCCCAAATGTTCCCAGTCCACATGAAACACAGCTGTCGGCAATAGAGTGATATTTAAGAGCAGATTTTAAAATGCTCCCTTTATTCTTAATTATTAAGTAGTTGTCTCAAGGCATATGACAGAAACCCATCCTGCAACAATTTCATTGATAAGAAATTTCCAGATAAATTTTTCCCTTATTAGAGTTTATGTGTGTATGTGTGTATAGGGAGCTTCCAAAGACACGAACAAATTACTGAGTTAGATAATTATGGTATCTGATGAAGGTGTCATGTTAAACAAAGTAAGAAATATCTACTGTATTTGCTCTTTATTGAGTGATGAAGGACTGGACAAGGGAAATACACATAAAGGTCTAACCCACAGTTAGCAATATGGTACTCTCAACTGGAGTCCACACTGCATGAAATCCAGATTCTGGGGAGGGGCTGCAGCTGCACCAGGGGAGACACAGCAAAAGGTGAAGGAAGGTGAACAAAGGACAACCCTCATAAACTTCACAATTTAGGTCAAAGCCTTTCATGGGTAATGGGTTAGAATTTTATTGCTGCCTGTGCCACTAACTAGACCTCCTCAAAATCATTCTCCTTACCTTGAACCATGCTGGGCTCTTTTAGAATGGACAATGAGGTTGATTTCAGGTATTGAAGACAATTTCAAGATCCAGTAAGACCAGGAAGAAGACTAGAAAACAAGAAAAATATCTTACCTTGAATCTACATACACTGAGTGCCTAGTAGATATTCACCAAATGATAACTAAGATATTGTTTTGAAAACACAGAAGTGACAGCAAGTTTCTACTATTTTAGAAAATCTTGAATGAAAATGTAAATGAAGAAAAGATTTATAAGTAATTTTATTTTTCCTCTTTGTGATTTTTTTTTGTCTTTTTTACACACTATACAATGAACATGCATTTATGTAGAGTTTTTATAATCAAAATAAGTTGATGAAATTTGGCTAGGAAGGGAAGGGAAGAGACAGAGCTATTGGTAGGATGAGATAGGACCAAACGTGGAAATTTCTTAAATAGAAGGGGTTTGATGATAACTTCTCAGGCTGAGAGGATAGATTCAAAGGTAAAGGAGAGTATGACACATGTAAGATGAGGGGACAACTGATTATCATAGTCCTTAAGGTAAAGAGAAGGATGTCATTAAAAGTAATGATGGAAGAGTTGTCCTGAATAGAAAGAAACCTAATTTATGCTTTGAGTCTTGAAGAGAGCAGAAAGTGTTGGCAAATGTGACATAAGTTTGTGAAAGAAGTTTGTAAGTGTGTATTTGAGGTGGTTCATGCTTGACGGATCAAGTTTTCTTAGTGAACATAAAGGAAGGATTTGTTAAGAGTTATGAGAGATATGAGAGTTGATGGGGACAAGGAGAAGAGTGATAATGACTTAGAATCCTCCCTAAGAATGGGAGAGGGAACTGACAAGAATGAGCCAAACAAAGCGTTGTTAAGTGTCATTAAGGACACCAAGGCTACCATTGGCTTTTCCAAAGAGGTGATTTTGGGCCAGACCAGTGGCGTAGTAGTTAAGTTTGCGTGCTCCGCTTCAGCAGCCTGGGGTTCACAGGTTCAGATCCCGGGCACACACCTACACACTGCTCATCAAGCCATGCTGTAGCAGCATCCTAAGATACAAAATAAAAGAATACTGGTACAGATGTCAGCTCAGTAACAATCTTCCTCAAGCAAAAAGAGGAAGATTGGCAACAGATGTTAGCTCAGGGCCAGTCTTCCTCACCAAAAAGAAAAAAAAGAAAGAAAAAATAGCTGAATTTCAGTAAGAGAGGTTGGTGGTTTTTTAATTTACTCTCATTCCATCTCCCCAAATCCTGTATCTGGTAATGCTATCTATCCTTCAAAAATGAAGGAAAATTAAAACATTCCCAGATAAACAAAAATCGACTGTTTGTTGCCAGTGGACCTGTTCTAAAGAAATGCTAAAGAGGATTCTTCAGGCTAAAATGAAAGACTACTAGACAGTAACTTTAGTCTACATGAAGAAATAAAGAGCAACAGGAAGGCAACAACATAGGTAAAAATAAAAGTCAGTATTAACATGTTTTTGGGATGTAACTCCTCTTTTTTCTTATATGATTTAAAAGACAACCACATAAAACAATGAGTAAATCTGTAATGATGGCTGTGCAGTGCATAAGGATGTAATTTGTGGCAATAACAACATACATGGCAGAGCATAACTATATACGAGCAAAAATTTTGTATACTATTGAAATTAAGTGGGTATTGATCTCAGCTTATTGTTTGACTGTTGTAAATTAAGATGTAAATTGCAATTGGCAGGGTAGCCACTAAGAAAGTAACTAAAAATAATTAGTAAAAGAAAAAAAGGCAGTTAAAGTGTTTTATTAGAAAATACTTATTTACCATTAAATAAATGAAGTATTTATTTAGCAGTAAGGGAGAAATTGAAGAACAAAAGAAATATAAGATAAAAAGGCAAACTAGCAAGATGGCAGAAGTAAGTACTTCCTTGTCAGTAATTACGTTAATTGTAAATGAAATAGCTTCCAATTAAAAGGCAGAGGTTGGAAAAATGGATTAAAAATGTAGACCAAATATATACTGTCTCCAAGATACTCACTTTACATGCAAATACACAGATTGAAAGTGAAAGAACTGAAAATGAGACCATGCAAATAGCAATCAGAAGAGAACTGGGTGGCTATACTAATATCAAGCAAACTAGACTTAAAGACAAAAATTGTTAAAAGGCACAAAGAAGAACACTATATGATGATAAAAGAGTAAATCAACTAAGAAGTTATAACAATGATAAACATATGTACCTAATAACAGAGCCCCAAAATATATGAATCAAATAACGACAGAATCAAGGTGAGAGATAAGCCATTCTACAATAGTAAGTGGGAACTTCAAAGCCCCACTTTTGGTAATGAACAGAGCAATTAAACAGAAGTTAAGCAAGGAAACAGAAGACTAGAATAACATTATAAACAAGTTAGATCTAATGGACATTTGCAGAACACTCCACTCAACAAAAGAATATTATGCATTCTTCTCAAGTGCATATGGTGCATTCCCCAGATAAACTATAAATTAGGCCACAAAACAAGTCTCAATAAATTTAAAAAGATGGAAATCATACAAAGTATTTTCTCTGACTTCAGTGGAATGCAATTATAAATTAGTAGCAGAAGGAAATCTGGTAAATTCACAAATATGTGGAAATTAAACAATTTAATCTTAAATAACCAAAGGATCAAAGAAGAAATCACAACACAAATTAGGGACTACTTTGAGGTAAATGAAAACAAAAACATAACATGCCAAAACCTATGAGGTGTAGAAAAATCAGTTCTCAGAGGGAAATTTATAGCTATCAACACCTACATTAAAAAAGAATAAAGACCATAAATCAATCACATAACTTTCACCTTATGAAACCAGAAAAAGAGCTACACCCAAAACAAAAAGATGAAAGGGAAGAATAAAGATTAGAGTGAAAATAACTCAAATAGACTGGAAAAGTTGGAAGAATCAACAAAACCAAAAGTTGATTCTTTGAGATGATCAACAAAATTGATAAACCTTTAGCTAGAACGACCAAGGAATAAAGACAAAAGAGTAAAAGCAGGAATAAAATAAATAAAAAATAAAATAAAATTGGAATAAAAGCAAGGATATTACTAATTATCTTATGTAAATAAAAAGAATTTCAAGAAAATACTTCAACAATTGTATACAAAAATAGAAAAAAAAGGATGAATTCCTAGAAAAGCACAAACTACCAAAATTGACTCAAAGAAATATAAAATATGAAAAAACTTATAACAAGTAAAAAGATTGAATCTATAATCAAAAACTTTCAAACAAAGAGAAGCTGAGGACAGCAGGGCTTACTGGTAAATTCCACCAAATATTTAAAAAGAGTCAATGCCAGTACTTCTCAAACTCCTTCCCAAAATAGAAGAGGAAGGAATTCTTCCTAACTCTTTCTATGAGGGCAGTACTAATCTGATACTAAAACCATACAAAAATATCACCAACAAAAAGAAAACTACAGACCTATAGACTTAATGAATGTACATTCAAAAAGCTTCAAGAAAACACTAGAATACCAAATCCAACATCATATAAAAAGAATTATATACCATGATCAAATGGGGTTCATCTGAGGAATGCGAGGGTCTCAACATACGAAAATCAGTCAGTATAATCCACTGTTTTAATGCAATAGAGGGAAAAATAAACACATCACCACCTCAATTGGCGCAGAAAAAGCATTTGACAAAACCTGGTACTCTTTAATTATAAAAAATACTAAAAAACTAGGAACTGAAGGTGTGTGGTGAAGGGTTATCAGCATGGGCCTAGATTGATCCAACTCTGCACATTGACAAGAAAGGTTCATCTTCAGGACTAATCCTCAATCAACTACTAGGGGATGAGTTTTAACCCTTGGAATATTCTGCCTGATTATGTTTGCATATCTGAGGCTTTGGGCCATGATGTGCCAGTTTGATGAGAGAGTTTATATTAACAAATGTGACTTACAATGAATGCTTGCTTTTGTATGCCTGAGGCCTTGGGATATATGCTATCCATGTGATCAGATAGTTTATGCTAACAAATGTGATTAATGGTCAATGCCTCTTTTTGTTCTGGGGTCTGGAATCTGAGTAGCTGAGGTCAGTCATGGGGGTGGATGTATGCAAATATAACTGACCCTCAATAAAAACTTTGGATATCAAGGCTCAAGTGAGCTTTACTGGTTGTCAAGACTTCTCACACATTGCAACACTTCACATCATTTCTGGGAAAATTAAGCATGTCTGTGTGACCACTGCAAAAGGATATCTAGAAGCTTGTGCCAGGTTTCTCCTAGACTTTGTCCCGTGTACCTTTTTCCCTGGAAGATTTGAATCTGTACTGAATGCTGTAATAGACTATAATTGTAAGCATAATAGCTCTGAGTCTCGTGAGTCCTTCTAGCAAACTGATGAACATGGGAGTGGTCTTGGAGACTGTGGCACAATTGGCATCAACAGTGGGATTCAGTAGCATGACTCCAACTCACTAAAACAATGGGGAAAATATTATTTGGGAAAAAGAAAGATAATGAGTTGAGGGATGACCCACCTTCCATGCCTGAAGGCTACCGAGACAGCAGTTGTACTGCAATCAGTTACTGGAGTAAAAATTACCAACAGAATTTTGAAACGATAGACCCAACTTCCAAGAAATTGTTCACTAGATACATAAAGGAACGCAAAATAATGAAAAGTATGTTCGATATACGATGCCTGGTTTATTTTTATCTGTAATAGTTAAAATTAAAGTGAAGAATATTGTTGGGACAGATCCAGGCACTGTGACAAGCTTAGATTTAAGCCAGTCTAAGCCATGACCACTAGCCTCAGGGCTACTACCAAAGGGAAAAATTATGCTGGAACCACAGAAAGCTCCTCTATAGTCTCTGATCACCAAAAAAGTAGTCTAGATGGTGGGGGCACAACATCAAGGAAGTATTGAAACCACGGGATATGGTGTGACAGAGTTCTCTTATTTTGTGGATTGATATTATCAGCTCCTGAAGAATCTTTATAAAAACAGATTATTACAGTGCTTAATTTAGGAGCAGTCTTCACAGTTTTGAATGCAGCAGAATGGAGAAGCATATTTGGGTTAGTTAAGGCAGATAATACAGCTTATTATTGACCATCACAGATGACTATTCATGATCCGAACACATAGTTGGTTTTCCGTAAGAGACAGCTAGCTTGGTGGAATGGATAAAAGCTGATACAGTTTGTTTACCCTCAAAAGTGTAATTGTCCTTCTATTTCTTTATTGCCGAGTGGAACTCTCCAGATGAAGTGGCTGACATATTACATATGCAACCATGCAGGACTGGGTTTATAATAACTGGTATGTTCATCCACTTAATATCTCTCTTATTAAGGTCATGGTAAATGCTGTGATTAAGGTACCCCTTTTGCATGAAACTCTCAAGTAAACTGACTGCTGAAAAATCAATCGATGATCCCAGAAGCCATATCAGTTTTGTTGTCTCAGCTTCCCCTTCAGGGTCTTACAGATGCAAAGAAAATTAGATCAATTCACAAGAGAATGCGGAAAGACAAAGTGGATATCAAGGGACTTGCCCCAGAGCAGTGAAAGATTTTAGATCATTATTAAGGAATGGTATAAATAATGTGAATATCCATGGAGACAATGCAAAGGTCTTAATGCAACACTATCAGAGGTTGGGTGAACTTATGGGCGTCCCTGATAGTCCCCCAACACTGAAGATCCCTAAACGAATCTACTCTGTTCATCCTATTTTAGAAGAATGTACAAAGCTGAACAAGAAAATGACAATGGCAAACCTAAAAATTGCCAGTGTCAATGATTTGGCAAATTAGTCAGAATGGAGACTGATGAAGGCACCAAGCTCTGTTGACGCAACCCCTGGCTAGGGACCCAAAGGCATATACATATATCTGGGTAAAGTGGCCAAGGGGTGGAGAAGAAAACTATCTGGGGCTCCTTGACACAGAAACCCAATGCACTGTGATTCTAAAACTTTTGATGTAGTCTTAAGTGGGCTGCAATTAGATGGGGAGGATGTGGAAAGACAATGGTTGATGTGATTTAGGTAAAAGCTTGGATGAAAATTTGAATGTTTGAACAGAATTTATGTGAAGTGGTTGTGTCTAATTTATCTGAATTTATTATTGGGATGGATATTATGTCTGACTGGTGAACACTTCCCCTATCTAGTACTGTAATGCTTTGGCCAGTATTAATTGGACATACTAAATGGAAAGTTATAGAATTTCCTGAATCCACACAGCTTGTTACTTTAAAACAGTATTAGATAACTTGTGGGCAAAAAAAGGTTATCATTTTAATTAATGACATGTTAGAAGTTGGAGTGCTGGTACCAACAGATTTTCTGTACAATTGCCCTACGTGGTCCATGAAAAAGGCAGGTGGCTCATGGAAACTCACAGTAGATTATCAAGACTTGAATAAAGTAGGACCGCCTAGAGTGTCAGCAGTCTATGACATGATTTCAACTATGCAAAAACTACAAAAATCTAAAGAGACTGGTACTCAGTGATTGGTCTTGCAAATGCTATTTTCTCAATCCTGATCTCGGAAAAGAGCCAACTGCAATTTGCCTTTGCGTAGAAAGGATCTCAACTTACATTTACAATATTACTAGAATGTTATTCAAATTAACCAACTTTTGCCATCATTTGGTTAGAAAGGATTTGAACTTAATGCAGTTCCTTATTGTAATAAAACCCTATGTTTTGATGATATCAGAACCTGAAGAACACATGAGAACTGACTTAAGTGATGACACACTAACACAGGCTGATTAAAAAATTCACCAAAGCAACATCTACCCAAATGGTGAAATTCTTAGGATAATCTGGCCAGGAGCCATCCAAGACAGAAATTCCACAGGCAACTAAAAGTATACTGTTGTCATTGCCTACCACTGGAGCTAAGCACTTAGTCAAATTGTTTGGATTTTGGAGGGCGCATGTCTCATGTCTGGGAATATTGCTGCTTCTTATCTATAAAACTACCTGAAAGAAGACTATATTTGAGTGAGGACCTGAATAACAGTAGGCTATGTCGCAATTGTAAAAAGTGATGGTTTAATCAATTCCTTTGGTCCCTTATGATGCACACTCAAATTATTTTGGAAGAATCTGCAACTTGTATTTATGTTGATTAGAGCTAATGGCAAAAGCCTGTGAGTGCTGCCCAACAGTGACCACTGGGATTTTGGACCAGAAAATTTTCACATGTGGCAGTATAGTACACACCATTGAGAGATAATGACTTGTTATTGGACCTTAATTGAAACCTCCCATATGAGTGAAGGCCATAAAATAATCTTGCAACAGAAGACACCCATAATGTCTTGGATAATGTCAGAGAAACACTCTAATAAGGAAGGTAGTGCCAGGAAGAGTTCCAGAATAAAATGTAAATTGTTTATACGGGAATATGTTACTGGAAGAATGCAAGGTGGTACTCATAGTATTCATGAACAGGTAGCTTCTTTTCCTCTAAGGGCGACTTTAGAACTACCTGAGGAGATTCTAGATCCTATTTTCACATGATCAGTGGCTTATTAATAACTCTTGATTGACCAGTAAAAAACTATTTGGTTTATGGATGGTAGTTCTAAGGTGGACAGACAGCATCTCATTCAGAAGGCTGCCACACTACAACTGACTGATGGAAAAATTCTGATTGAAAAAGGTGAGAACAAGCCATCTCAGTGGTCTGAATTGTGTACTGTTTTCCTTGCAGTGATGGAGGAATTAAACAACAATCAAAATTTTAATGTTTGAGTGTATATGGACTTATGGGTGGTGGCCAATGGTCTGGCCATATGATCAGGCAGATGGGCAATGGAAAACTGGATTATTAAAACCATGCTTGTGTGGGGCACAGTCCTGTAATAAACCACTATGGGAATTTAATAAACACATTAAATTAGAACATACGGATGCCCATCAGAAGAATCCCCTTCAGGATTGTAAGGGAATTGGAAGCAGTAAGTGGATTTCCTCCTGCCCTCACTTCAGGTGGCCACCTGGGTCCATGAAAAGAGTGGAAATGGGGGTGTGTCAGCGAAGGGCTGATCATGGATATACGCCTCCTGCACATTCTAAGGCCAAATTACCAGTAAGAGAGACAGAAACTGCAGACGGGTATGAGGCAGATTCCCCAGGGGGAAGGCCCTACACATAGATGGCATATAGATGTCATTGAACCACTACCAGTAACCTTGAAAGGTTCGTGACAGTGAATAGACATTTACTCTGGACAGGACTTTGCATACCCAGTGCAAGACACAAATTTTATTAGTCAAGTTGGGCTGCCATAACAAAATACAACAGACTGGGTGGCTTTAAAAACATACATTTATTTTCTCACAGTTCTGGAGGCTGGAAGTCCAAGATCAAGGTGCCAGCAGTGTTGCTTTCTGGTGAGACTTCTCCTTCTGGCTTGTGGATGGCTACCTTCTTGCTATGTCCTCACATGGCCTTTCCTCTTTGTATATGCAGACAGAGAAAGAGATCTCCAATGTCTCTTCTTCTTCTTATAAGGGCACTAGTCCTATCAAATTAGGCCCCCATACTTATGACCTCATATAACCTTAATTATTTCCTTGAAGGTTCTTTCTCCAAATACAGTCACATTGGGGGTTAGGGCTTCACATAAGAATTTGGGGGGGGGTATAATTCAGTTCATAGCACAAATGCTCAGACTGCTGTAAACAGATTGGAACTGAAAGACTACACTTTGGAATGCCAGATTACTTTTCTTCAAACCAAGAAACATACTATACGGTCAACAGTGTCCACATATGGGAAGAAAGAGATCACATATTACATTAGATTTACATTTCATGTTGCATATTATCCTCAGAGTAAGTGGTTTGATAGAGAATTGAAATGGGCAATTGAAACATTTATTGTCTAAAATTGGGGGAGACAAAAGTCTGCAGGTCTGGCTTACATATATGTCTTCATGAGTATGGGCTGTCACTCAATATGAGGAGTGCCAAGGAAAGATCTCTGTGGCTCCACTTTTCTGGTTGATCTGGGAAGACAGATTGTGAAAGGATGCTGATGCAACTATATGATTATTCCCCACATCAACTCAAATTTATTTTTACCTACCTGATATAAAGGTCTTAAGACCAGGGCTGAAACTGCAGATGCCAGAAACAGGGATGCTTCCTAAGCAAGAAATTTTAACTGTAGTTTTAAAACTTTATGCCAGGGACCAGCCTCGTGGTGCAACAGTTAAGTGTGCACGTTCCACTTCGGTGGCCTGGAGTTCGCTGGTTTGGATCCTGGGTGCGGACATGGTACTGCTTGGCAAGCCATGCTGTGTTAGGCGTCCCACATATAAAGTAGAGGAAGAAGGGCACGGATGTTAGCTAAGGGCCGGTCTTCCTCAGCAAAAAGAGGATTGACAGCAGTTAGTTCAGGGCTAATCTTCCTCCAAAAAAATAAAAATAAAAAAAATAAAACTTTATGCCAAAATTCCAGAGGGCCTGATGGTATGAATTGTGCCATCTGGCCAAATTGGAATTGACAGTGAATGCAAATGTATTGCTTAGTGGTTGAGATAGTCCATTGATATCTCTGTACCTACATAACTCCACCTTATGAGAATAGGAGTCGATGGTGAGGAGGCCCTTTCCAGAATTGTATTGCTGCCAGCAATGTGGACCAGCACAGTGACTGAATGTATATACTTTTCAAAGGTGAGAAAGTTTGGGTTAACATGAGTGACAAATGGAGAAAGAGAAGGAGAAATAGTAGCTGAAGACAAAGAAATGAATAAATGGCTTACACAATGAGAGAAATCCAATATTACATTGGTGCCTAAGCAGAGTCTTGGAGTAAAACAATGCTATTGTCTCTTAGCACAATTATACAAGATGCTCAAAAGGGGGTAGTCATATGTTTTCCAAGACATTCCTGCTTTAGGAAACTGGCAAGTTCAAATAGGAGCCTGTAAACCTGCATGGCATTGTTTTGGGAGACACTTTGGTCATATGACATGATGATGAATTGGACCAATTGTTGATAATTGAGTGGAACTCTAGTAATGTGCCAATATCTTTTGACTCTATTTTTCAGGTTATACCTACCACAAAGTATCTCATTTGGGAAGGAATTTCCAGAAACCCATTGGGCATTAGACTATGTGGTGGACAACTCTAAGCAGACTGATAGCAGTGTAAATATAAACCTTGATGACCAAATGCTTAGAAAGGTTCTTGGTTATAATAGAAAAAATATAGCAGCTGCATGTATGACTATGCTGTTAACAAAAACATAGCACCCTCATTTTCAAAGATGAAAAGCTATTAAACAGAAGAGAAAGGAATGATGGGTTCCTGATGGAACAAAGCAGTAGGCTTCACATAGTGGGTATGAATTCCCAAAGGGAACTTTTCCACTCTGAGATGGGGAAGGCTGTGGGAGGCCTAATGGCATACTCAGGCTAAATTATATCTAGGTGTGGTTACTACTCACCTAACCCTAGTATGAGGAACTCAGCATTTTGGGGTACAAACATGTATTCTAACTGTACTCAGACCATTAGTACATAATGGCAACAACATTCATGATGGATTAAATAACATTGACCCACAAGACAGAAAAGAGCTTTAGGAGAGAGAAGTGCCAGTCTAGGCAACATGGGACAAGCTGAATTCTTTAATGAGGAGTGACATCCAGAGGAAAAGAATTACTAACCAGAACAAGCTGATTAGAAGGAATTCTCTCCTAGGAGGAGGCAAAGGATGGGAATAAGCCTGGAAAGATACTAAAGCTTTAGTGAAGTGGGTCAGGCCTACTCAAGAACTAATGCTGTGTTATATTAGTCCCAGTGGTGGAAAAGGGATTGTAGCCTGACTGAATAGGGCCTCTTCACTATGTTAATAAAGATGAAGAATGAAGTAGCTGCGTGGCAATGGTTCCCCTTCCTGGTGTTGAGGCCCAAAGTGTATTTCTATGGGAATCTTACTGACCTTCATGCTTATAAAAAATTTTAGAAATTTTTTTAGGGTATTTGCAATTTACACTGATGCACTATGACTGCACTCACTCCAAGAATACATCAGAACAAGACGTGTCCTACAGTACAGTAAGCAGAGACAGGAACAATTCTGAACAATACTTGTGCCCTATCCCTGTTGTATAATAGCACACAATTGATATAAGTCTCAGTACGAACCTCTGAACTAAGACAGGGTGGCTGTCTTTGTCCCCAACTGAGTTGAAACCCAGAAATAACTGAATCATGGGCCACTTATAACAATGATTGTCCATAGTAACATCTGGTATATGATTCTGTTGGGAAAGGATGGCAAATACCTCTGTAATTCTTAATAATTTACCCTGTATTAAAACTGAATTGTACCATGACCACATTGTGCTATGGTGTTACACTGGCATTTTTGGTAAGATTCAACTTGTGTACATAAGTCATTTGATAATACTGATCTTGGTGATCAAATTTATTGAGAGATTAGGATAAAGCCTCTTCAGGATGTAATGCCAATGGAAAACGAATGGCCTGAAGAAGAATGGGATTTAGCTAACCATCAACTAATTCCTATTCTAAATAACTATGCACAAGTTTATCACACTTTATGAATAAGAGTAAACCAAGGGGAAGGTACGTAATCACATACATATGAAAATGTATGTAATGACTTTAGGGGATGGATTATTTCTTAAGTGTATCTCTATTACACACTGACTTCTCCAAATGTTAGGCACATTTATGCTGGTACCGTTGCTATATTGGACATAGAAATGCTATATCAAATGCATGTAAGCAGAAAAAATATGATCGTTTTGCTATAAGAGAGTCTATGTCCAAGGCCAGGGTGTGGACTGTGTAGGAAATGGTTAATCTAGCTGGTGTGGATTGCTGAAATCTTGCACATTCCTGAGAAAGACCTGTCTTCAGGAATGGCTCTTGGCTAACAAATGTGACTTATAGTGAACACTTGCTTTGGTATGTTTGAGGCCTTGGGCCATGTAGTACCAGTTTGATGAGATAATTTATGTTAATAAATGTGATTTATTGTGAATTCCAGTTTTTCTCTGAGAGATTGGAGCCTGAGTAGCTGAAATCAGTCATGTAAGCACTACATGCCTGTGAACAGCACCCAAATAAAAACCTTAGACACAAAGGCTTAGTTGAGCTTCCCTAGTTGGCAACGCTTTGCATGTGTTGGCATATATCACTACTAGGAGAATTAAGCGTGTCCATGTGATACTACTGGGAGAGGAAAACTGGGAGCTCACACCTGGTTTATTCTGGATGTTGCCCATGTACTTTTTCCCTTGACTGGTTTTAATCTGTATCCTTTTGATTAATAAACTGTAACTCTCAGGATAACAACTCTGAGTCTTGTAAGTCCTCCTGGTGAATCATCAAGCCTGAGGCTGATCTTGGCAATTCCTGACACAGGCAAGAATTTCTTCAAGTTACTAATGGGCATCTGTGAAAAACCCAGAGCTAACAATGTAATTAACAGTGAAAGACTGAAAGCTTTCCCCCTAAGATCAGGATTAAGACAAGCGTGTCTGCTCTTGACAACTCTACCCAATGTCGTACTAGAAATTCTAGCCAGGGCAATTGGACAAGAAAAAGAAACAAATGCACACAGATTGGAAAGGAAGAGGCAGAACTTTTAATTGCAGACAACATAATCTTATGCATAGAAAATCCTAAAGAATCCTCCCATTTATCCCCACAAAACTGTAAGAGACAATAAATTAATTCAGCAAAATTTCAGGCTACAAGATCAACTTACAAAAATCTTTGTATTTCTATGTAATAGCAATGAGCAATCTGAGAGTAAACTTGGAAAATAATTCCACTTACAATAGCATCAAAAAAATATAAAGTACTCAGGAATAAATTCATCAGAAGAAGTAGAAGTCTTTTTTACTACATCTTTTTTTAAAAACCAAAAACCATTGAAAGAAATTAAAGAAGACATAAATAGATGGAAAGACATTGTGTGTTCATGGACAGGAAGACTCAATACTGTTAGAAATGACAATACTCCCCAAATCAATCTACAGAGCCAATATACACCCTATTAACATTCTAACTGCATTTTTTGCAGAAATGGACAAGATGATTCTAAAATTCTTATGGAATTGGAAGGGACCCCAAATAGCCAAGAAAATCTTGAAAAAGAAGGATAAAGTTGGAAGACTTAGGCTTCCTGATTTCAAAATTTACTAAAAGCTATCAACACAGCGTGGTACTGGCATAGGGAGAGACATTTAGATCGGCAGAATAGAATTGAGAATCCAGAAATAAACCAAAATATCTATGGTTAATTGACTTTTTGCTGAGAGTCTCGTGGCCATTTGATGGGGTGAGAATGGACCCTTCAACAAATGGTCCTGAAACAACTGGATACTGACATGCAAAAGAATGAAGTTGGACCCATACTTTAAACTGTGTGCAAAATTATCTAAAAATGGATCAAAGGCTTAAATGTAAAACCTAAAATTACAAAATTCTTAGAACAAAATATAGGAGTAAATCTTAATGAACTTGCATTAAGCAATATGACAACCAAAGCATAGTGAGAAAAAAAAGTAAAGTGGATTTTGTCAAAACTAAAAACTTTTGTGTAGCAAAGGACACTATCGAGAAAGTAAAAAGACAACCCACAGGATGGGAGAAAATATTTGAAAATTATATATCTAATAAGGGTCTAGTATCCAGAATATAGAAAGAATTCTTGCAACTCTCACAACAAAAGACAAACAACTCAATTAAAACATACACAAAGGGGGCTGGCCCCGTGGCCGAGTGGTTAAGTTCGCGTGCTCTGCTGCAGGCGGCCCAGTGTTTCGTTGGTTCGAATCCTGGGCGCGGACATGGCACTGCTCATCAAACCACACTGAGGCAGCGTCCCACATGCCACAACTAGAAGGACCCACAACGAAGAATATACAACTATGTACTGGGGAGCTTTGGGGAGAAAAAGGAAAAATAAAATCTTTGGGAAAAAAAAAAGCATACACAAAGGATGTGAATAGACATTTTTCCAAAGAAGTTGTACAAATGGCCAATAAGCACATGGAAATAAGCTTAACATGACTAATCATTAGGGAAATGCAAGCCATAATTAAATACCACTTCACACTCACTAGAAGAGCTATGGTGATTATAATAATAATAAGGAAAATATGTGTTGGTGAGAATCTGGAAAAATTGAAACCTCATACATTGCTCGTGGGACTCTTAAATGGTACAGCTGTGCAAAACAGTTTATTGATTGCTCAGAGTGTTAAACACAGAATTATCATATTACCCAGCAATTCCACTCTCAGGTATATATCCAAAAGAACTGAAAACAAGGGCTCAAATATTTTTATAATTATGTTCATAGCCACATTATTCACAATAGCCAAAAGTTAGAAAAAATCCAAATGTCCATCAATAGATGAATGGGTTAAAAAATTTGGTATATACATGCAATGTAAAATTATTCAGCCATAAAAAGGAATGAAGTACAGACATATGGATATGACACACAGACAACATAGATAAACCTTGAACGCATTATGCTAAGTGAGAGAAGCCATATAAAAAAATCACGTGTTTTATAATATCATTCACATGAAATGTCCAGAGTAGGCATTCCCTAGAGACAGAAAGTAGATGAGTGGTCACCAGGCCTTGGGGAGAGGGAGAATTGGGAGGGACTAGAATATGGCAACAGAGGTTTTTTTGTGGAGTGATGAAAATATTCTGGAATTAGATAGTGGTGATGGTTTCACAAATTTGTGAATATACTAAAACCACTTAATTGTATACTTTAAAGTGATTAAAATGGTGAAGTTTATCTTAGATGAATTTTATCTCAATAAAAAGAATTGAAAGAAGACCTGTGCCCTCTTGTAAGTAAGTGGTCTGGTCAAGAGGAAATAGGGAGAATAGATTGGGGTTTACCATAGGGGAAGGGAGTGAGGGAGGGCAAAAGAGGTAACAGGGCACGTACATATGGTGACAGATGGAAACTAGACTTTTGGTGGTGAACACGAACCAGTCTACACTGAAGCTGAAATGTAACGATGTACACCTGAAATTTACACAATGTTATCAATCAATGTGACCTCAATAAAATAATTAAAAATAAAAACAAGGGGCAAATGGTACAGGAGAGGACAGCTGCTTCTCTGCTGTAAGTATAGGTGAAAATAGACACTTTGTAGCTGTACTTTAAATATATAACTTTTGGGGAGAACAAAAGAGGAAATAAGAGTCCTGGAGGGCCAGCTGGTGTTTCTGATGCTGTTATGAAGGTTACGGTTGAGTTATTTAGAAGATGAGTTCAGGAACTTAGAACATTTCCAGAGACCATATCATTAATTCCCATAAAATCAATAACAAAATGTAAGAATGTGTGCCACAATAGCAACAAAAATAAACAACAAAATTATAGCGGATATAACTTCTTTTGGTGTTACCTTATACCTGAATCCCTTTCTATGTTTGAGTCTGTGACCTAGGCTCAGCAGATCAGTCTCACCTGGTCTGAGTGTTGAACCAGGATCCGGGACAGACGATATCCTTCTTGGCAGTAGCAGCAGTGACGTCTTCAGGCTCTGGTGACCACAACCCTGGGGTGTGAGTTGCAGCCTAGAGTTCAGGAACTGAGGTGGGCATATCCCCAGGGCACTATTTCTGCCTTGTTATCTTGGCTACAGTCTGGCCAAATATTCTCACTTTATTCCTGCTCATTTTCAGTGCCCATTTTTTAAGAATTCCTAGCAAAGCTGTGAGATACCTGATATCCTTTCAAAATATTCTTTTTTTGCTTAAATCAGCCAGCATCAGTTTCAATTGTTTGTGACAAATAACTCTGGCTGTGACAAAAATCTTTGCTCAAGACATCTGATAAGACTAGATGACTCCTTGAACCTGGTTAAGGGTAACACCCTAAAGCTGTGACACCATTGACCTGGCTTCTAACATCCCAGTCAATTGCTTTTCACACTCGGAATTTTTCCCACAGTCATTTCTCACTAACATCTACATGGCTTGTCTTTTTAACCAGAATAATTTAGCTCTACATATCCCACAAATAATTATCTTCCTTCTAATATATACTTTCCCATTACATTCTTACATCTCACATCCATCAAAACCCAGACGAAATTCCCCTTCTTCAGAAAAATCTGTTTAACCACTCTTGAAACTTGTCCTCTCCTAGACGTTAGCTCAATGTTTGGCTCCTTATAAATGCCAAATCATGTGGCACAATTTGAATCCCCATTTCTAAAGAATTGCTCTTATATCTCTTCATCTTTCCAGCTAGTCTGTCAGTCCTGGAGTTTCTGAATTTCTTCAATAAATTCTTCTCTTACACCTTGGTGTATGGCTAGAACTGTTCCCTACATTTGATATTTTTAATTTATAATATCAAGGATGATTATTTTTGTGTGAGCATTGCTGAGTAATGATCTATCTAAAATGAAATCTAATCATGTCAGTTGGCAACTCCCTGTTACCCAGGAGAAATTGAAACTCCTCAGTGGCACTTGAACGTCCCTCCATCTCTAGCCCCAGAGCAGTTTCTTTCATGCTTACCCTCTTTCATGCATTCCATGTTTTACCTTGCTGGGATCCTTGAGGTACTTGGAATGCCATGTTTTAGCATGTCTGCCTTCAAGTATGTGGTTTTACTTTTTCTTTGATTTTCCTTTCCTTAACACAGAGATATTTACCCTCAAGACATAGCTCAAAGTTCTCTTTCCCTCTGAAGTCCTTTCTTAACAGCTCAAATCAGGTTGGTCAAATGGAGAGAAGGAAGCATGCACTCTGCTCCCAGCTTGAACACTATTTGTGTCCAAGGTGGCCTTGGCAGACCACCTAACCTCATTGGGTCTCTATCTCTCCTCAGTATCATGATTGTTCAGATCATTCTAGGAAAGTCACAGTGAAGAGACACTAAGATGACCAAGAGCTCAGAAAGATCTCAGTCTACAACTTATTGGTTATGGATTTACCCAAGATCCTTTATTTTTTGCATTTAGAACCACTGACTAGAGCATGCCTTTGTGGGCACTGAGATGCAATTCACTTCTTAAACCATGGGGAATTAGTCCCAGAGCACCCCTCCTCTAGAAAGTGAACATTCACAAGGCTGGAATGATCAAGGGCCCCAGGGACTGAAAAGAAGCTTATGCCTTATGCCTCCGGCTAGGGAGAATAAGAATTTGGCAAGAGCAGAATAGAAAGATGACAGATTTGGAAGCTGTGTGCAGGAGTGCTAACTGCCTAAGGGGAATACGCAGTAGTATATTGCCTGTGTACTTTTTCTGGAGCAGTTGCTGCCAGCACAGGCAGACAAAGCCTATTTATTGAAGAGCATTGTTTTAGCTTCCCTACAGCTGCATTAGACAGCACAGCGAGGCTTCTGAGCCACGTAAAGGTATTGACTCAGGGAGAATGGTCTGCAACCTTCAATACACACTCTCTTCAGAACATGGAAAGACAAAACACAAAAGACTCTTGCAGAATAACCTCTGGTAAAATGCGACTGAATTCTGCTTTAAGTAATTGAATGCAGGCTTTCTTACTGCAAGCTGAATGGATGCTGAGTATGTGGAAAGGAGAGTAAGGGAGAAAATGTGAGAGGTAAAATTTTGTGATTAGCAAATTCTATATACAGCTTGGCAGGGGGTGATATTGAAATGGCTCGTGAATTTTACAAAGCATGCTGTAATATTTTTCATTAACATTCCCTTTAGCTTTAATGGCAGGTAATAACTGCTGACAGATGACAGCCATTGTGGTTGCCTGCTAGTACAGCTTATTCCATGGAAGGCAGGGTAAATGTGAGAATTCATTCCACTTAAAGTGGGTACCTGGGGAGAATCAATTTGGTGGCAAAACATGAGCTCTAGAAGCTGGTCATTCAGAGCTCCCTTATGTTTCATTTTTAAGAACCTAGGTTTTAATAATGAGATGAAATCTGTTTCTGGAGTTGGGACTCCTTCAGTAGTTGTGGCATCCATGTGCTCACTAAGGGAGAAGTGAAGACAGAGACTCTCTGGCTTGCAAAATCTCTTAAAGTGTTTTGACACCAAGATATGTACTGGCATCTTCAGAGCAGGGAAACTGCTCAACGGGCTTCCATGGATATATTCACAACAATTAGGATAACCCACATCCCTTTCCATATGAAAACATCATTCTTATTGTTCTCCCAGGTTGCTTCCCTCCTCTGCCATCATAATAACCAACAACCTCTAGAATGTAAGAGCCAAGAGAGCAGGAACCTTGCCTGCCTTGCTTTCTCTTTACCTAGCGGCTGGCAGAGTCTCTGGCACATTAGAGGTACTCAGTAAATATTGGTTGGATGAAAGCGCGCCCCATAATAAACAATGAGACCCTCTGCAAATAGACATGGGAAAGCAAGGCTGCAAAGGTGATCTTCCCCCCAGTTTGAGGGTGTTTGACTTAATTATCCCATCCAGTAATGAAGTCTTTTTCTTTTGGCCTCTAGCATGTTAGATCCATATTTTCACTAGAGATAATTCTCAGCATCATGTGTGTCCTCCCCAACATCATTTTCATATGTTCAATAACCTGAATACAGCTTACAGAAGGATTTTGAAAATTTCTATATTTGTTAACTAGATCCTATTTCCACTTGGGAAGAAGGTTTTGAGATATCTACTGAAGAAACATGTGCCTTTGACCCAGTTTCCAGCCATTCAGCTCCTTCACTTCCTACTTGAGCACTATACCTTTTAACTTTCTGATGTAAAATAAAAACAACAACAACAACAAAATCTTTCTTTTTAAATAAATTTGTGGGTTTTTCTTTTACTGGGAAAGATTGGCCCTGAGCTAACATCTGTTGCCAGTCTTCCTCTTTTTCTTTCCCCCTCCCCAAAGTCCAGAACATAGTTGTATATTCTAATTGTAAGCCCTTCTAGTTCTTCTACATGAGCCACCACCACAGCATGACTACTGATAGACCAGCAATGTGGTTTTGCACCTGGGAACCGAACTTGGGCTGCCAAAGTAGAGAGGGGCCAAACTTTAACTGCTAGGCCATCAGGGCTGGCTCCAACAAAATCTTTTGATTTAAAGTGAAAAATATGTGCCAGGTAAGAAAAGGCTATTAGAAGAATGAAATATCTGGAAATTGAGTAAAATTTGGGAACTCCAAAAGACTTAGTAGGTAGATATTGCTTGCTTTGTGCGGGAGTGGGTAGACGTCAAACTTTAAAACCATGGCAGCTTCTGAGCTTCAGTAATCAGATCATGGATCAGATATCAATGAATTCCAAGTCCTAAGTATGATCAGAACAGGAGCAACTGACGCGTCATGAGAGATTTCTTTGGCTTGGGGGAAATAGGTAAACCTTCTGATGCTCAGTGGGAGCTGGTGGCCTGAGCAATGGCTGGGCAGGACAGAATTCAGCCTCCTCTTTGTTATTTTACATCCTTGTGGAGGCCTGGCCTAAATATACAGTACTGCCAGCCTAGATCTCCCAGTGAGGGAGATAGTTTTGCACATCCTTAAACCATGCTATTTTTCATTGTGGAAATTTCACAACAGACAGAGTGTACTAGAGCTCTGAGACAAATAGAAGCAAAATCACGTCTGTCTACCTGGTAGATTGCATTAACAACAGACAGCAAAATAACTCCATTTGTAGCTCCCCTCAGTATCCTCACAATTTAGTCCTAATGATTTTGCTTTTTGGAGCAGCTCTTCAAGTCAGAAGGAATAAGAAATAATCTACTGAGCACACTTTCTTTTTCTTTCCCGCTTTCTGCCTTCTTGTAGCTATGCTTACTTTTGTGTTTCAGTGGTGATAACATTGGAAAAGAGAGGGAATGACCTCTCAGACCTAAAAAGAGCTGACGGTAATCTGATGCCCCAGCCTTTATGATTCCTCACTCTAATGGCCAGACTCCTAGAAAATGATCCTGGCAAGAAACTTTGAAGAAGAAGGCCAGTTATAAAGATAAGCGTAGCTCTCATGGAAGGTACTAGAGGCTTGATCCAGAGCAGTGCTCCTTCAATTTTGTTGTGAAAAAGAGTCACCTGGGCTCTTGTTATGATTCAGACTCTGATTCAGTAGTTCTGGGGTGGGACCTGAGAGTCTGCATCTCTAACACGCTCCCTGGTGATACTGATATGGCTGGTTCACAGACATAGTCAGCAACGATCTAGAGATCTACTTCTATTATTTACTAACTTGTGGCCAAAGCTAGTCCCTTGAACTCTGGGAACATCGGGTTTATTTATTTCTAAATTGGGGTTAAAAATATCAATAATGTGAATACCTATCTTGCAAGGACATTGTGAGACATAAAGTGAGAACTG
The DNA here is from genome assembly GCF_041296235.1 of Equus asinus. Lineage (NCBI taxonomy): Eukaryota > Metazoa > Chordata > Mammalia > Perissodactyla > Equidae > Equus > Equus asinus. Next base: position 8,106,445 of record NC_091816.1, on the reverse strand, counting down.
TACATTTAGTTTACATATACAGGTTTACGTATATAGAATATATTGTAATGCTTCATATAGATATTATTGATTAGTTACTAGTCCACATCTATTCTTTCTCAGTACCATCATTACAAACAAAGGGAAACGGGAACCCTTCCTACGGATAGCCTTCACGATTACTCTTTCTCTTTAAAATAGCCTCTGCTCTTCACATTAATGGGATTTCACCCAATTAAAAAATCCAGGAGGAAGGTGGGTGGTAGATAAGGACTGGAGAACATTAGACTTGTCCTGGTCACAAAGGCCATTGCTCTTCACATGAGAAATCTCAAGATTCAGAGCTCTTGAAAAGTCTTAACCTCAATCACCAGTCGATCGTTACTACAAGAGAATGACTAGATAAGAAAGGAGATTTTAAAACCAGTTTGGAAGCAAACGAAAGTAAGACAAAGCAGCACTCCCTTGGGAAAAAGATGTATTGAACTGAAGAGGCACTACTGGTTTGTTCATCCAAGCTCTGGGCTTCCAATTAAGGTCTCTCTCCCTTTCTCTCTCTCACACACACAGAGGCAGGAACATAAACTTCAGAAAGAAGCTGGTTTCTGAATGGCTAGCTTCAAGCCAAAATTGATAGTGAGTCACCGTTTTTTGAAATGATCTCTTTGCAGACTTGACTTGTCATACGAGCAAGGAGCTAAGTCATCCCCGAGCTCAGACATAAGCCAGATAGAGTATAATATAAGAGAAAGAATTTTTCATGTCAGTGTGTCCTTTCCTATAGAGCTTTGTGTAGGGAACTGACTGTGACTGACTAAGGATATGTGTGTTCTGTTGCAACTAACCAGGGCAGGGCAGGGGCCAGCCCAGCTGTATCAGGAGGTCAGTCTTAACTGGATTGCACCAAAATACAGCTTTGTGATACACAGCCTCTTGAAGGCAGCAGAAGTGGGAAAGGTACTTGCGGGCAAGAGAAACAGGCTCTGGCTAACTTAAACATAAAGGAGAACCCAGGGGAGAGGCAGAGGGAATACTTGGAGGTTGAAAGGGGGCGCCAAGATCAAGCTTGAAAGAGAGAGGAACAAGGCAGCTCTAGGTGATGCTAGCAGCAGGGGCTGCTCTACAATTTCCTCTGGTAGCTTGAACAAGCTCTGAGACGACTCTTCCCCCTGAAAAATGAGTCCCAAATAAAAGTCTGATGAGCCGTATATTGAGAGAAGGGACATTGAGAGGAAGCATTTGGACAAGAAGTCTTCAGGAATCACATTAGCTTCTATAGTGAGAGAGCAAGCACCTGGATTTAACACCCAACGAGTTTTTAGGAGGTGCTGGTTGACCAAAAAAGCAAAACAAAACAAACCAACCAAACAAAATGCCATTAAAGGGGAAAGTCCAGTTGAGGAACTGAGACTGTAATTTCTTCCCTTCGGACGTCCATGTTAGCCAGGTCTGCATAGACCTGCATGGTGGTACCTCATTCCTCTCCCTGTAGAAGCAGAAGCTGGGTGCTTCAAGCCTTTAGGGATGATGGCTTGGATACTTGGGCATGGCATAAAGACAGGCAGTCTTCTTTGCATGACTGCAAGACATCGATCTTAGTGACAATTGCTAGAAGTGGCTTCTGTATATGTACAAGGACAAAGCTTGGATTAACATTCTGAAATTTGAAAAAAAAACAGCAAAAGAAAATTCTAAACAGACTCAGCAAAGATGGGAATCAAGATAAGAAACTTAATGAGATGAAAAATAATGTTCAAAGTAGACCAGGGGAATGGGAAGAAGGGCAGCTCTCTGTCCTTTTCATCCAGTTGAGATGGAATGATTTGGCCTCAAACACTAAGACAGTCTCAGTAGAATATACACACAGGACATGGCTGTCTTCCCCACAGCCTGGCTGCCAAAAGTTATTATTGACTCTGGCCCAAGAGCCATGTTAGGACTTTACTGTAGGTTGATAAAGTAAAGAAAATAATTGAAGATCCACAGTAACATGTAAAGAAAAAAGAAATCAATGGTCTCTGAGAGAACAGGGGAGGTAAGAAAGGATATCTTCCTTTCCTTTTTTTTTCTTTGGTGAGGAAGATTGGCCCTTAGCTAACATCTGTTACCAATCTTCCTCTTTTTTCTTGAGGAAGAAACCAATCCTATTTTGTATGTGGGATGCTGCCCCAGCATGGCTTGATGAGTGGTGTGTAGGTCTGCACCCGGGATCCAAATTCACAAACCCCAGGCCACCAAAGCACAGCACATGAACGTAACCACTATGCCCCATCATTTCTAATCATAGGACAAACAATCATGATAAATTCAGGCCTAATTTCAACTGTCACTGATATCAAGGAGTCTAACCTTATGGCCAGAAGTCTCTGGGCAGTGGCCACATGAAAATTCTGGTCTAGTACAGGATTTTGTTCTAGAAGGATTTGACAATATTTAGGAACAACTCTTGCATTGCAGAGACAATCCAGTCTTTATGGAGGAGCCAAAACAAAGCCACACAAAATATCAGGCTTCCCTGAGCAGAATCAGGTTCCAAAACCATGGTCATCTGTTCAAGTTTCAGATTTGTTCTCCCATTCCTCAAAACTGGGCACCTAGTGTAGGGGCTGGGTAAAGGATGCAGCTCAGTAGACATGACTTTGTCAACTTTTACTACCTCTCCTCCCTCTAGTACAATATACTTAGCATCTAACTGAAAATCTTTCACCCAGGAAAGCACAATGCAGAGGTGAAAGAAATGCTGAGTCCATATTTCCAATTCCAAAGAGATAAAAATTTTTTTTCCAATTATCAATTTTTTAAGAGAACTTCAATGCCATTGAAAGCTGGGCAAGTGCAGAGAGTAAAACAAACTTAGGCATACCCCTGAATGTGACCGAACAAGAGCAGGTCTAACAAAGTTCCCAAAACAATGGTAGGCTTTAGACACTTTCATTCAGGAGAACTTACTTTGAGATGTAATGAACAAGTTTGAACTCCCAAGAGTGGAGGAACAGGAATGACCCTACCCTGTAGATCTGTGTCATGTTTTAGGGTAAAACCTTCAAGAATCGAGTCTCTCCTGAGGCCACATAACTATAGAACTAAACAGAGGCCACGTGTGTCAACCAGACTTAACTCCTGCCCAGAAAGTTAAGGCCGTAAAGCAATAAAAAATTTCAGTTTGCTTCAGGGAATTTCTGCAAATCAATTTATGGCAACAAACAGTTTGCTCATCTAGATAAATAGCTCTCCTATCAGGATAAATAAATTATTCCCTTTGGCAAACAGGTCACTTATCAAACAAAGAATTTGCTTATCAAGATTGGCTTTAAAATGATCACCTCACTGGTGTTCACTAATCTTAAAGTATCCTGTGAGAAAACCTTCTGTGAATCCAATCAGCTCCTTGCCTTGAAAGATCTTCCTTAAATGACAAAACCTTTCAAATGTTTTCTTCTGAACACCCTCTTATGAAACATTGCTAAGGCCCTGTCTGGGTTTTATCTTCCCTTGGACTCAGTGGGCCAAATAAACTTAGTTTGCCTCATCAATATGTTTTCTGGTGTTCTTTGGGCAGTCCAGACTTGACTTTCCTCTATTCCTCCATAAACTGCTTACTGATACCATCTTGGGAGACTTTTTTCCTCTACTGAGAATTTCCCAGATAGAAAGGACAGACAAAAGACCAAGTGTAACCACCCAAGGATGGAGTGAGGAGTAATGAGATCCAGTTATTCTTGTCAGCTCCCTTTATGAAGAAGTCTGTCTCAAACCAGAGAAAGTGATAATTCCTCCAGTTTATTTTCAAGGCAGCTCAGATAAGTATCAATTTAAATAATGTGGAGGCTTTTTCATAAAATAGAAATTTCTAACTTTCTTTTTCTATAATTGGCAGAAAAAAACGAAACCCCAAACATCAGATTCCTAAATATTTAGACATCCTTATTATAAATTCCGAGAGCCCTAGTGTATCTCTTCTGTTGAGCTAGCGTTTTAGTGACTGCTGTCAGTGGCACCCTGGGCTGGAGAACCTCGTGGTCTCTGAGCCTGATGTGGAGCCTTGAGGAACGGGCATTCCTGTTTTTCACAAAGAAGTAAAAACCAAATAGTGGAATAAGTAAGTTAGCTCATTCTGACACTACTGTTTTCAAGAGCTGTGACCACCATTGACATTTCCATGGCATTTTAAGGCACTCTACAAATATCTTATAAAAGCTACCTAAAGCAAAGCTTGACCTTCCACTTAAAATACAGCTACTTATGAGATTTATTTTTTCTGCTCCACATTTTCTCTTTCTTTTGTGCTGTCCTTGTATTGTTATTTATTTGTACCACATGTACTTCCACCAAGATGATTTGAAGTAGCTTACAATAGAAGTAAAAATAAAATGAGGCCAAAATGTGCATCCCATTAGGAGTAAAATACGAGTTGCATACACTTTTCATAAAATTTTTGGCAGTATTTACTGCTGCTTATCCCTCCAGTCCAGTGTGCTTAGCATCTAATTGCAAATCTTTCTTCTAAGAACATTCTGTAGAGTTGAAGAAGATCCAGATCCAAATTTCCAAATCTGAGGAAGCAAAATGTTTTTCCCTCACTTGTCAGTTCTCTGAGAAAACTTTAGTTCCATTGAAAGTGTCAGACTATTGAGGATGACCTTAATTCAAAGTATGCGTCACACACACACAATCAATTAACCCATCTACTTCCTTTTCTCTGTTTCCACTTGCAGTCTATCATTTAATTCAAGGTGTGGCAAACTTTCCTGGAAAGGATCAGATAGTAAATATTTCTGGCTTTGTAGGCCGTATGGTGTCTGTTGCAACTACTCAATCTGCCATTGTAGCACAAAAGAAGCCGTAGAAAATATGTAAAGAACGGACATGACTGTGTTCCAGTAAAACTTTATTTACAAAAAACAGGTGGAGAGCAGCTGGATTTGGTCCATTGGACACAGTTTGCTGGCTCTTTTTCTAATGCTTTCCATTACTCCAATATAGGTTCGGAGTAAAAGGGTAAGTTGAGGAAATGAAATAGGCAGGTATTCAAAGTGTATAGAAAATGGTTATTGGATGTATTTCTCTTTCTCTGTTGTTTTTTGGATAGACTGTGTTTTCATCATTCCTGTGTAGGGGGATGAATAATGGCCCCAAAGATATGTTCACATACTAACCCCTAGAACCTGTAAATATCTTGTTTGGAAAAAGTGTCTTTGCAGATGTGACTAAGTTAAGGCTCTTGAGATGAGGAGATTATCCTGGATGGTCTATGTAGGTCCTCAATTACATCACCAATTAACCCTAAAAGAGAGAATTAGGCAAAGGGAGATTAGACAAGCACACATAGGAAAAGGTGATGTGAAGATGGAGGCGGAAATTGGAGTGAGGTGACTACAAACCAGGGAATGCCAGCAGCTACCAGAAACCAGATGAGGCAAGGAACAGATTCTCCCCTGGGTCCTGCAGAGGAAGTGTGGCCCAGTGACACTGATTCAGCCCAGTGAATATGGTAAGCATCTGGCCTCCAGAACAGTGAGAGAATATTCCCATTGTGTTAAGCCACCCAATTTGTGGTAATTTAAAACAGCATCCGCAGAGAAGTGATAAGCCTATATCGCCTTTCTCTGGATTGGAAATTATCAGCTTTCTGTTCTCTTAGCCCTTACCCTAAAATGCACATTTGACTTAGCAATGTACAAATTTCACCAACATCTCTATCTTCAACTGGAACCATAAAGAGAAATAAAAACACTTTAATTCCAATCATATCATTTCAAATGCCATGCTGTTATTTTCCAGTGCTTTAATTTTTCTTACAGTTAATTCTCCAAATGCATTCTTAGGATTACATTATTGTTTTATCTTTTCTTTAAAATTAATGACTCTTTCTCTATATCTTCATATTTATCAACTTTATCAGTTTATTTGCTTATTATTGGTTGTATTTAATCTTTACTTCTGAGTTTAATTTTCTTCTTACTGAGTGTCTTTTAGAAAATCAGTGAAAGACTCTAGAGGAAAATTTTCTTAATCTTTCTTTTATTGGTGAAAAAAAGCAGTTCAAAATTTGCCTTTACTGGGGCCAGCCTGGTGGTGTAGTAATTAGGTTTGCATGCTCTGCTTTGGCAGCCCCAGTTCATGGGTTCAGATCCCAGGCACAGGCCTACACCACTCATCAAACCATGCTATGGAGGTGTTGCACATACAAAATAGAGAAAGATTGGCAACAGATGTTAGCTCAGGACTCATCTTCCTCACCAAAAACAAAAAAATGCCTTTATTAAATGATTGTTGAGCTGGCTATAGAATTCTCAGTAGACAATCAGTTCTTCCAACACATTGAAGACATAATTTTATTATCTTCTCATCTTTACTGTGCTGCAAAGAGGTCTGCTGTCAGTTGAATTTGTTTTTTCTTTTGTAGGTAATCAGCTTTTTCCTTATAATTACTTTTATGAACTTTTTTGGGTTTTTTTTTGCTGTTGTACAGAAGTTTTGTGCAGGAGCTTAGAACTTGTGGGCTCCTTCACTCTGAGAATCTATGTGTATCTTCCATTCTAGAAAAATTTCAGTTTTAACTTCTTTAAATATTCTACTTTCCTCATTTTCTCTCTTTTTTATTTTTGAAACCTTAAAGATACATATGTTAAAACTCCTCACACTAACTTTTAAGTCTCTTAATCCCATTTTCATATTTTTCATTTATTTTATCCTCTGGACTGACCTATCAGTAATTTCCTCATTTCCTTTTCTTTTACTTCTGATTAACTAATCTTCAGCAGATCTTCTTTTCAATCCATCCATTGAATCATTACTTTTAATGATTATAGTTTTCATCATTAGTTTGATCTATTTCTTTTAAAAGTCTTCCTAGTTTTCATATGGTGCTTTCTTTCATTGTGATTTTTATTTTTTCTTCTCTCTCCGTATATTTTAAAATAAACCTATAAGTCTCTTTTACATTGTTCTATTATACCTTGTAACTTTAGTGTGTCAAGCAACACACAGGGGAGACGATTTCCTCAAGGATTTATAATGTCTTATTATAAGCTCATATTCAGTGGGAGTTGATTTTCTGGTGGGAAATCTGTGTAGCATGAGTTTTGGAAATTTCCAAATGGAATCCTATGGCATGACCTTCTACTGCAGAGCATTGGGGAAATTGCTACTGTGACTTCAGTTCATATGTTAATTTTTCATGTCTTAAGTAAATCTTGAGACTTGTAATGTCTTAATACGAACTCATCTTCAATTAAAGTCTTTTTGCTTGTTTGTTTTTTGTTTGTGTGTGTGTGTGTGTGTGTGCATGTGCGCATGCACAAGATGTGTCAGTGCACCATATGTATTGTAGTTTCCTAATAGAGTGCCGTAGAATGAGCTTCCACTTCTGGTCTTGGGAAAATGACTAATTTCCATTCAATTTAAACGTTAGTTTACCTTCCTGGGGTACTTGCAGCCCACATAGTATAAATCCAAGGGTCACACTTGTCCATAGTGAAGTCATAAGATTTGCAATATTTTATTATGAGATCATCTTCAGTGGGAGTTTGTGCGTTGTTGTGTGTATGTGTGTGGTGGGGATGTGGGATATCTGAGCTCAATGTCCTTTGTAAATTTACAAGTAGAACAGTATGGCATGTGTTACTTCTGGAGGTCTCAGGTAATTTGTTATTCTGAATTCAGTTTATGTGTTAATTCATCAAATTGAGATACTTGTATCATGTGTGGTATAAATTAAGGTTTCATATCTGTCCATGATGAAGTCTTGGGGTTTCAATTTTCATAAGAGATTTTTCTTCCCTCTGAAAGATCCTGGGAGATGATATGCTTGTTGTTGCTGTCCATGGCAATGAGTGGAGTTTTTCTACTCCCTTTTCTTGGAAGAGGTGAGTCTTCCAGAAACTTCACTACCTGCCTTGACCTTAGTTCTAGCTTTCTACCTCATTCAGTCTCCGAGGACACAGCTACAGTTCCTGGGCGGATGTTAAATCACAACCCCCTAAAGTGCTCAGGCCTGTATCTAGATCTACCCTCTGGACTGCCACGGAGTCAGCTCGTACAATAACGGCCTTGGTTATGAGTTCTCTCTTTATTTCTGAGAAAAAAAGTAATTTCACCATCTCTCAAACCTGGCTATATATGTTTCTGATTTTTTTTTCCTTATCCAGGATTACTATATGTGTGGAGCTAGAAGGAGGTCCATCTTAGTTTAAATCTTCCGTGTTGCTGAAGATATTTCTTAGCAAATCTAAATTCAAAAATCCAAGAGTTCAAGAAGGGCTTTCAGCTAATGTTCAAAGTGAGCTGTGAATCACAGGCAGGGCAAGCATCCATGTCAAGACAGGTTGATGAGTAAGAAAGTGGGCAGTGGGTCAGGAGTCAGGAAGCACACAGGTAAGGCTGATAAAGGAAAGAGGATGGAGGAGAAGATGAAATGAAAATCAAACCTGAAACAAAATGATGGGGAGACTGTGGCTGGGATCATTGCTGCTTAGAAAAGGAAATCTCCCGCATGCCTCTTGCTAAGCCAGAAGTCAATCCAAAGATGGAGTCAAGCAGCGCATGTAAAGTAGAGCAGCTGAGACACTTGTGGAGGGTGGGAGGGAGGTAGGCAGAACCATGCTGCTCAATGTGTGGTCTATGCACAGCACCAACGTTGCCTGGGATCATGTTAGAAATGCAGAATCTCTGGCCCATCTCAGAAACACTGAATCAGAATCTGCATTTAGCAACATCCTCAGGTGATTTGTCTAATTCATATTAAGTTTCAAAAAACATTTGCATAGCACCCTGATTTAAAGTACAGACTTGGGATTAGACAGAACTGAGCTTGAATTCTCAATCTACCACTTATTAGTCTTGTAAACTTAGAGAAGCTACTGAAATTCCCTAAAGCCTTCGTTCCCTCATTTATCAAATGAGGCTAATAATAACTACTTCATGGGACTCTTGTGACGATCAGATGAAATAAGATATGTAGCACACTTAGCACAGAGTCTGATACATAGTGTATGATAAAAAGATGTTAGTTACTTTGAAAAGAGAGTTAATCTGTCTGAAATTAAATACACACCTTCAAAAAATAAAGCTTTATCCTTAAATAAACAAAGAAGGAAAAGATGCAAAATAGTTATTTTGCTAACTATTATTTTCATGACTCAGTAATTCATTATCAGTCAAGAAACATGTAATAATCACCTATAGAATGCCAGAACTTATATTAAACATTAAGATAGATAAAAATGAATAGAACATGGTCTTTGCCCTTGGGGAGCTTACCATTTCAGCAGAGGAGACAGTCAACAAGGAATATATGATGCTTAAGTTGAGTCTTAAAGTATTAGGTCTTTACTGAGAAGGAAAGGGGGGAGCTATCCCAGGAAGAGAGAAATATTTTTTTATTCTCAAATTTAGTGAGTGAATCTGAGAGATTCTCAGTAAATCATGGAACATGGACATATCCAATGTATTGAATTTTACAAGTAAGTAGGAATAAAAATAGAACACATTTATGGAGTAACTACTGTTCTGTCTTTCTGAAACTTTCTTGAGACCAAGGTGCAGCACTTCTGAGACTTTACATCAGAATTGACATGGAATTTACATTTCATCTTCACCGTTACTATATGAAAGTGATAACGGTTAAGGTTTCTTCTCATGATGAAGATACTGACTTGTGTCAAGGCCAAGTCATGGATGCAGAGCTAGGGCTTAAACTTAAGCAATCTGGCTCCAAAGTCTACTCTTAGCCACTGAGGACTCTTAAGCCACTCTCAATAGATGATATAGCTTAAAAAAGTTAACCCTTAATTGATAAATGTAAACCTTCTTAATGAGAATGTTCACTAGGAAAATGAGACAGCCAAGGAGGTTCCTTCTTCCTCCCTTAGTGCTGTCCCCCTGGCTCTCCAATGGAGCAGACAGAATCTTATGGGCAGCAGCACTGTTTGTAAGCTTTTACTAAGACTCCTGTAGGCACAGGATTGATAGCAATGAGGGTCTTATAAGAAAAACATTGGGGAAAAAATGCCTAAGAGTTCCTCCCTTTGGCCATCATCTGGAGATAAATTAAGATGGGAAGTTTTAAACCATGTCTAATTGCAAAACAGAAGTAAGAAGCTGGGAGGTTTAGCCTAGAGATGTGAGAGCATGCTCATTGTCCTTGGAATAGGAATCCTTTTCTAGTAAAGAAACAATTGATATTTTTAATGATTCTCAATAAAGTAAATCCAGTAACAACAAGTAGAAATCCTCTCTCTCATTTAATGAAATTATAATAGTCAGAACTATCCAAAACCAGAGTAATTTTCCCAGGAAGAACTCCTCCCAGAATATATGGGTTGATCAATTGATGGAAAGTTCCAACAGGGCCTTTAAATACCTCTGACAGATAATCTTTAAGACTTATTTATATCACTTTGTATTATCTTGAACTATAGACAATCAAAACTTTCATTAAACAATATAAAAGCTTATTTCTTTTATTTAAAGAAGTCTAGAGACAGGTAGTCAGCTTGGGCTGTGTATGGAAGCTTCAGCCATAGGAAACCCAATTCCTTCTCTCTGATCCAGTATCTTCAAAGTGACCTCACGGCTTATTATGATTGCTGAAGATCCTGCTCTTGCATCTAGACAGCAGAAATCAGGGAGGAAAAAAGGCAAAAGAAATGTGTCCCTAGTGGAATGAGATCCCTTTAGAGATCCTTCCTGGATATCATAATCAGCATTGCTGTCATTTGTCACAATATAGCCATGTGACCATACCTTAGCTGCAGGGATCTGGAAAAAAAGATTCATTAATAACCCAAATAAAAGCATAATTCTTTTACTTGATAATATAAGGAGAATAGATATTAAGTAAGCAACTAGTAGCTTCTACCATAACCTTCAACCTTAAGATTCTCTTATCCAGCTTTCTTTTTTCTCTCTCGTTTTTCCCCTCTATTTACTCAAAAATTACTAAGCTCTTACTTTATGCCAAACACAGCACAAGGTACTAGTGGAAAAACATGCATGAAAACAAGTCACGGCCCTTAGGATTGTTTAATTCTGGGGCATTCTTAGTAGTACCATGAAATCTATGAAGGGGAGTATTTCCTCTCCTGGAGTTTTAAGTAATCTCATACATTCTCTAAAATTTTAACTATGGCTAACAGTTTCGTATAAATGTCTGAGGTTCCTCTATGTTCTCTCCCTTGAGTTTCAGACTCATAAAACCAATGGCTAGCTGGATTTACCAATTTAATCTGAATAGGCATCTCAATCACCACCTGACAAAAAATAAATTCAACTTCAGACCTGAATGAGTCAGGGTCTGGTCAGGAAAGTAGAAAGTACACTAGGCACCACAACAAAGAGATTTTAATATAAAGACTTGGCTAAACTGAACTGAAAAAGCCAGAAGAGGACACTGAGTAAACCCAGAGGTGGTACATGCAGGAAGCAGTTATCACCCTGGGCATGGAAAGTGAAGGGAAGCCTGGGGCTCTCAAAACTTACAAGCTTCAGAAGAACTTCTGCAAAGCTTGGGCCCAGGCCTTTAACAAGGGGACAGCACTGGCTTATGAGAGCATCTCAGCATGACAGCAGAGCTGGGACTCAACCTCTGAGGAGAAGGCACTGTCTGGCTGGTGCTGATGCCTTTCAGGAGGCACAATGAGGCTGCTTTTGGAGGTTCTGGGAAATTAGAGCCAATGCCAAGGGCAGGGTGAAGGGCCATTGCTGAAGTGTCCCTGACAGAAACAGCAAGCAAACCAGGAAGGGAAAAAGCTCTAATTCTTCTCTGTCTGCTTTTTATTTCTCTCTCATCCCTCCTGGAGGTAGCCAGCTAACAAAGAAGAAAAGTTTGCAAAGGTCCAGCCCTAGCTCCATGAAGCAGAGCAGAGAGGATGCAGTTAGAGCTGAGAGACAGCAGCTTAAACCAATACAGTCTCTTTGTTTGGCTGATCAGCATGACACGTCTCTACAGGTATTGAACTTCCATACAGTAGCAATCACACAATTTTGCTTTTGCCTAACTGAATGATGTGTCTACCTTTTGTAAAAGGAAGACTTGTTCACCTTTTCCCAAAAGTGGGAAACAGAAATTCTATTCCTGAACCGATTAAAACCATCTTAATTTCCTCCTAATCTTTTACCCTTCAGTTCCAGTTCATCCCCAAATCTCATGTTTTGTCCTCTTACCCCTCTCCTTCATCTTGACTGCTACTGCCCTTGCTCAGGTGTGCATCGGCCTTGACACGGGCTATTGGGCTAGTCTTCAAATGCCCCTCCCTACATTGTTGTCCTTTCTTTTATAAGATCCCTGTACCATGTGGCCGATTAATCCATATGCTCTGCAAATTAAGCTGATCTTTTCTCTATTTAGACCCCAATTATGCATTCTTCAAAATAAAGTCTAGACCCCTACCTTGGTGTTCAACATTAGGTGGCCCCAGAAAGTTTTCTCAGCCTCATTTTAATGACCTCAGGCCACACACTTGACACGTGGGTCTGTAAAATTCCTCAAAATTCTTACCCTCCGTTATATTTCACTTCTCCATTTCTTTGCTTACATTCTCCCCACCTTGTGGAAAGTTCTTTCTACTCTTCTTTACCTAGATACTGTCTTTCAAGACTCAGCTTAGACACAATCTCCTTCAAGAGGCCTTTCCTAAACCCTAGGCCACTAAATGCGTCTCCTTTATGCTCTCCTCACATCTCCATTATTTTACTTACCTTCCTATTTAATGATGCCATTTTAGGACCCTTTTATTCCCACTAGATTGGAAGTCCTTCAAAGCAGAAGTGGTGTCTTTTTTTCCTTTATGACTCTGGCACGTACACAAGACATGGCATAACACATGTGCCCAGTATATGTTTATCTGTGTGTGTGAAATCAACAGATCCTCAATTCAGGTGACCAGCTCCCCAAAAGTCACCTTACGTTGTTCTCTTGTTAACTCATTTTTGAAAGTCTGATGGTGTGTTCCCTTTCCACCTATCGAATCGGAGGGTGTGCCTCAGCTGCCCCTGAAGTGTGGCATAGTGGGGTTTGGCTTAGAAGTCACATATGAAGTCCAAACATTTAACTTTTACCTTGAGGAGGACACAGCATTCTAATTAGTAAAGATGGCCCCCCAGGCTCCAGCTGGAAGTTCTTTGTCTTTAGAAAACACTGGAGGTGCTGTCCAGAATCTATTCTAATGGATCCAAAAACACAGCCTCCCTGTTTTCCCCTCTAAGGCACAGTTTGAGTCCATTGCGACTTTTTCAGCTATTAAATTTGAAGGGAAGGGCACTTTAGAGACAAAACAGGAGGGAACATTTCCCAAGGTATCAGATAGTGTGGAGCAGTGGAGCTAGGGGTGGACCTCTGGGCTGGGAACCAAGTTACCTGGGTCTGCTCTTCAGCTCTTCCCTAAAACTAGCCTTGGAACAATAGTTCTACCTCTCCAGAGCCACTGCTTTCCTCTTTTAGGTGAAAGGAATGGAAAGTCTGATGCCTGACCTTACATTCTTTACTAGATGTGTGTAGCTTTTAAAATGTGCTTAATTCAAACGTTCAGAAAGTCACAAACTGCAAAACCAAATTCTAGTAAATGAGTTTTTATGTTAAACAAAGAGCAACTGGGAATAAAGTCACTGAATTGGACCCTAGGGTTTATTAGGTTACACACTGCAGCAATGAGCTTTGTCCAAACAATAAAATTCATGCTGGGCTTGATGATAACATCCTGGTAGTACTCCACAGTTGCATACTAGTATTTCGCTTTCTCTTCTGTCTCTGGAATGATGAGATGCAGACACTGTTAACTAACCTGCTGTAAAGTCTATTGAAAAATAGACTATCTTTTTGATGTTTGAAATTTTACTCATTTGCAGATCTATTTCCAGATGTGCTTGTATACAATTATATTTGTCACCTGCTAAGGGTTCTGAAGATCAGAAGCCAGCCTCCACCCCAAGCTTTCTGCAAACTGTTTGCAGTCTCCTTAAAGGCCAGCTGGCTTGCTTGACGCGCTTAGTTTCAAATCTTGAGATCAACAAAGAGATTAATTATAATTTTAGCTCTCTTTCCAATTCTACAAAGGGCTTAATACAACAACAAAACCCTATCTTAGATTAATATTCATGAAACCCTACAGATCATGGGGGAAAAATTCTTTTCATTTAGCATATGAAAAAAAGGACAAACTTTCACAGGCATGAATACATACTATTGGAGTGTGAACCAAGGTTACTTCTATCACGTTTGAAAGGAACCAAAGAAAGGGAATAAGCAGAACTGAAGTGTGGAAGAAAACTGAGGATCGGATGCAAAGCTGTGATGAGGGTGGAGGGGCCAGAGCTATTGGCTGGGGTAGTAGTTGATATTTCCAAACAATTTTTTGGTTGTACTATAACGATTTTCAAAATGTTTGAAGTAGACCTGTATAGACTATGAGGTGGATAACTTATCTCATAATTATATACTGTTTGTTTGTTTTTGAAATGTGTCCTGTGTACATATCCTGTCTTCCTTCATCTTTCCCACCCTGTTTTGACATTTAACATCTTCCTGTGCAAACTATTTTCTTCTGTCTCTTTCTCACTTCATTTTCTCCCAATTCCTCTTTTCTCTCTCATATTTTACCAGCTACAATATAGAATAGAAGTATTTTTAAAGCCTTTATTTAATAAACCTTTATTTTGCATTTTTTAAACATAGGTTAATATTTCATAATATATATGTTGATTAAAGTGGTAGACATTAAGTAGTTAGTTCATATTGCTTTTTATTCTTTGTCAGTGACCCTACATAAAATAGTTCCTACCTCTACAATACGAGAAAACTCATTTAGAATTTTATCTCTGCTAAGGAAATATCTTTCATGATCACAGAGCCTAATTAATATTTCATAGATTACAGAACAGAAAGGAATACAAATAAGTTTTGTTTTGGAATGTTCTGCCATATTGGATGGTATTTGTTTTCATGAACTCATCTAATACTTGAAACTCTTCCACAAAAAATACACATTCTTGACAACTGAAGAACAGAGTGAGAGATTCTCCAAAAGTTCTTGAACATTGAGTTCATGGTACCATGTCATATTAGAGCTGAAGGCAAGTTTAAAACTCATCTAGTCTATATAGCCATCCAACCAGGGTCACCCCACCTCCAGTTTTATATTTGTGGTTACATCCAGAGATACCGCAATGCCATTGTCAAATATCACACCACTTCATGCCTTTGTTGGAGCCTGAACTCAGAACTATTGATTTCCTTGATCCTGGATTGTTTCTGTAACAAGAGATCATGGAATTCCTGGATATATAAATTGATTGACTTAAAAATCTAACTTTTATTTTATCAATCCTCTTTTTTACTAAAAATAAAAAGTTTTGTGTACATGAAAGAATATAAACATACTAAGATATAAATAATGGTAACCAATCTAACAGCTAGGTAAAAATTTAAACTTGGCAACAATACTAAAGTCTTTCTCTTCCCACTCCCTGATATAATCACTATCCTGAAGTTTTTAACCACGTGTAACGTACACTTTTAGGTACAGAAAATATGTATTACACATGAAATATATATAACTGTTATAAATATATAGAAATACATATCAACTATATTACATATATAAACCATGCATGAACACACCCTTAAATGATAATATATTGTTCAGTTTTTCAAGTTTTGAAATTTTATATAAATCAAATTATAATGCACGTATTCTCCTGGGACTTGCTTTTTTTCACTCATCTTTATATTCTTGGGATTTAACTACTGAGATTCATACATGCTGATGTGAGCGTCTCTAGATTCTCATGTGTGTGATAAATGCTCTCTTATTATATGGATATAGGATAATTTATTTGTCCATCCTCTTGTTTGTGCACATTTGGTTTGTTTCTAGATTTTTGCTGTTATAAACAAGGCTGCCAAGATGTCTTCTGGTGCCCAAGTGCAAGGTACTATTGCAGACATACAGCTATCACTAAACCTTTTGACTTATGGAATATGTGTATATTCAAACTGTTTTCCTACAAACTCTACAGGAGTTTTTGTTTCTTACTGTCTTACAACTTTACGGATAATTGGTGTTGTCAAATTTAAAAAATCTTGTCAGTATGGTTTCTTACTGTTTCATTTTAATTTTAATTCCCCTGATTGCTATTGAAGTTTAAGTAGCCATTCTAAAATCCTGCAGCTGATAAGCAGCAGACTAAGACCCAAACCCATGTCTGGCTGACGCTAAAGTTCATGTTTTTCCACTTTAATATATTATCTATTATTCATCTTAATGATGTGTATAGCAAGACGTCATTAAGCCTGGAAGATATTGTTTTAAAGATACTAAGCATTGTATAATAAACATTCACATACGCTCATACATTCATGCACACACATGTACACACATGCATGAAGTTGGGGACGGGAGATAAAAATATAGGAGCTGATTTTATATAAATATAGAATGTACAACACTTGAAAAATTATGTCACAACAGTTGTGGGAACTGAAATGTGGCCCATGTTACTTCACTAATATTCAGGTCACCTGTAACAAATATTTATACGTATTTATATCCCCTAAATAATTCAGTCTGTTTTTCTAGCTGATACGCCTGCCCACAGAAGCAGTTTTCTAGTTCTAAGATCCCAATTCCCTTCTCTTTGCTATTATATCTTCAACAAAATGATTGAGTGTGTAAAATTAGTACAGTATATAGACACTGATAGAGAGATATAGCATATCTTGCATTCATTTTGTAATGAAAATGAATATACCCAATAAATGGTAAGATGTTTCACATCCTAATACATAATATTAGGGAAAATGTAAAACTGGTTAGGGGAAATCTCACATGTCCTGTGTCCCAACATTAGTCAGGACTCTCCAGAAAAATAGAACCAATAGGATAAATATAGATACAGATATATAAAGATATAGAAATAAAGATAGTATACATATGTGCATGTATATATATCTGTAAATCTACCTATCTATATATAGAGAGAGAGTTTTCTAAGAAATTGGCTCATGCAATTATGAAGGCTGAGATGTCCCCAGATCTGCAGTTTGAAGGCCTGAAAACCAGGAGAGCTGACACTGTAAGTCCAAGTCCGAAGGCAGAAACAGACCAATGTTGCAGCTCAAAGACCATCAGGCAGGGAGAGCAAATTCTCCCTTGCTCAGCCTTTTGTTCTATCCAGGCCTTCAACTGATGGGGTGAGGCCCACTCACGTTGGGGACAGCAATCTGCTTGACTTAGTCTAGCATTTCAAATTTCAATCTCATCCAGAAACGTCTTCACAGACACACCCAGAATAATGTTTAATCAAATACTGGGTACCTTGTGGCCTGGTCAAGTTGACACATAAAGTTAACCATCACAGTCCTTTTTCTAACGAAAAGTATCATAATTATAACTGATTATAACAGAGTAACATTTGAGAAGCATAGATTTTTAATGTGTGGGAGAAAAATGAAGTCATAGATAAGTGTGCAGCTTCTTAAGCTAGACTTCCTGCCTTGAAAGACTGGCTCCATCTTTACTATCAGTGTGACCTAGAGTGACTTATTTTAAATGCTCTGTTGCTTTATCTATAAACCTGACATAATAATAATGATAGCTTCATGGGGTTATAAGAATTAAATTAGTTAGTTCATACCCAGGTCTTAAAACAGTGCCTATCATGTTCTAAATGCTTGATAAATCTTAGTTACTTTTATCATTTATGCCAAAAACTAGGGAAAAAGAAATTTTTCCCAGAAACACTAGTGGTAGCATCTAGGAGTATAATTTAAGAAAGAATAATGCTAAGCAATAGGGGGCAACAATAAGTGGTATAGTTACTTGTCTCCATAAGGCGATGTAAAAGTGTGTAGAAGTGGGAGAGAGTAAAAGGAGTACGAGAAAATTGAAAATTTTTTTCCTATTTTTGGTGAGGAAGAGGGGCCCTGAGCTAACATCTGTGCCCATCTTCTTCTATTTTATATGTGGGATGCCAGCACAGCATGGCTTGATGAGTGGCGTAGGTCTGCACGCAGGATGCAAACTCACAAACCTGAGCCATGAAAGCAGGGCACGCTGAACGTAACCACTATGCCACCAGACTAGCCCTGAAAACCAAATTTTTAAAAGTAATTTATTAAAACCACCTATAATAATCTTGTGTCTCTACCAGGTTCTTTTAAACAATGTCAAAACATCATTACAGCATATTAGAAATGCAAATAACTTATTTATCCTTAGATCGTCCCATGGAGTGGGTGTTTATGTGTGTTGTAAGATGGCATAATACTGTATTTACTCTGAAAGCCAATTTGTACTAATGTGGAGGTTGATTTAAATTAGTAAAAAATCTAAACTTTGGAATACTCTTAGCAACATTCATTTACATTAAGTTTAACTTACTTTATGTACTTGAAAGTGATGAAGTATAGCTTAGCAAATAGCTCTTGGGGACCAGCTTTAAAGACTAGATAAGAAGGTTTGATTCTTATATGTAATTTGGTGTATATTTCCAATGTAATTAAGGTAGTTGCAAAAGTAATGTTTGATTTCTTAAATACAATCATGTGTCGATTAATAATGGGGATACATTCTGAGACAAATGCATCATTGGAGATTTTGTTGTTGTGTAAACATCACAGAGCGTACTTACAGAAACCTAGATGGTATAGCTTACTACACACCTAGGCTATATGGTGCTAATCTTATGGGACTATTGCCCTGTATACAGTCTGTCATTGTTTGAAACGTCATGATGTGGTGCACGACTGTATACTGAAAATTCTTCCTAAAATCTCCACCATATTGTTAACCTTTGAAGTAGGTTTTGCTGAGCAAAGATAAATACAAGGCTAGTCTTTATCAGAATTGTCACAAATACTGAGTAAAGTTTGTGTTAATGAGATGAAGATCTATTTTTCATGTAGTCCTTTTTTCTTAGGCCCTGCCATGTCCTGAAAAATTGAAACCACAGATGAAATTCAGGGTGTCTATAGCTGTCTTAAGCTCCAAGTTTCTGTGCTGCCATATCCACAATGTGTTTTGGTGGAAAGATTTATACAGTTTGTATAGAGGAGATTATTAATCTTACCATCTAGAATGTGAAGGATGAGTGATCCAGAAACTGAGTGTGCAACTGAGCTTCCAGTTTTGATTTCTTTGGAAATTCTCAAAGTAGCAGCAATTAAGGGCTAGGAAGGGAACTAAGCACTAACCGTTGTGTACCAGGTACTGTGCTAGATGTTTCCATGTTATTTTATAGTTATCTCAACATCCCTCTGATATTGTCACTATTATCAGCTCCATTTAACTGATAAAGAAGTTGAGGCATTGTGGAGTTCTACTAACAGCTAGTAAGTCCTGAACACAGGACTTGAATTCATATCTACCTGACTCCAAATCTCTCTCAACTGTGTTATGCCATCTTGATACCATGTCAGTTTCCATCAGCTGCTGCATCCTCTACAACTGTATCCTGCAAACTTTGTCTGTAAAATCCCAAACCCCTTTATTATGGGCTAAATGTTTGTGTCCCCTCAAAATTTACATGTTGAAGTTCTGACCCCTCAATGTGATGATAGTCAATGGTATGCCTTTTGGGAGGTAATTGGGTCTACATGAAGTCATGAGGGTGGGTCCCTATCATGAGATTAGTGCTGTTAGAAGAAGAGGAAGAGAGATTAGAACACCCCATCCCATCCCTGTGTGAGGATGTGGTGAGAAGATAGCCATTTGCAAACCAGGAAGAGAGACGTCGCTAGGAACCAAATATGCTGGTGTCTTGATCTTAGACTTCTTAGTCTGCAGCATTGTGATAAACAAATGTCTGTTGTTTAAGGCCCAGTCTGTAGCAGCCCAAGATAACTAATACGCCCATCCTCCCCGAAATGGTTCCTATAGCTGTCAAATAGTTTCCAAAAAGTTAAAAATGCAACTCTCATATGATTATAGACTGAACCTGCTTACCTTTTCATCAGATTTACAGACATTTATATAACAGTCTACCTTCTTCATCATTTTACCCTTTTTTAACAACAAGCTATGTGAAGGTAGGAGCAGTACCTATGCTCTCTTCATGGTAGGCCTGGCTCCTAAGCAGCACAGTGATAGTGAAATAAAGAATGCTTGATAAATTATAATTGAATAAATAAGTGAATCTGAATTATGTTTAATGTGTTCATGAGTGGGTTACTCAGAGGGTTTTCTGGACTGAAATCCCAGTGGTAGCAGAAGCATCAGCTTTTCCTGTCAGCAGCAGTGACAGATCTTCCCAAAGCAATGACATCCAATGTCACCAAACTCCTATAGGTAGCTCTCATGGGGTCACCTCATTCCTTAAGTTTCAGTCTCCTTGCATCTAGGAAAAGTCATCAGGTCCCTAAACAGCTGAGAAGCCTGATTTTATTCTGTCAGTGTCATTTCTACCGGACTTTTCACAGCAGAGCTCATAAGACCTTCAAGTGCTACGTAACTTTCTTTGGAAATTTGTTCAAACACTCTTAGGATAGGATTAAAGAAACAAGCCTCAATATGCAAAATTCTAGTTCCTTCCTGAGATTTCCTCTTGTTGTGGCCCAATACAAGACTTTTACGCAGGGTAAAGTATCCTAAATTCTAGGTTATAGATGCTCAGCTTTTCTTCCCCCATCCATCTTGAGAAATGTACTTTCTTGTTGTCAGTGGCAGTCACTGGCACCAGCCCTGAAGCTCCATAGAGTGTCAGTGGCAAGCACTATCCTCAAGAAGGTGCTCATATCAGAATCAGCAGGGGGAGGGGTGATAGGTATGCACATTTCTATGCACGCGCAGAGCCCTTTATTGCAATGGAGAACTTACCACCTTGCTGTGTCAAACTAGCAACTTGGGAATCTGGCAATAACCCTATGTCACTTTTTCTGTAAACCCAGAGGACTGGGAATTGCTTATACAGAGAAAGTCACAGGAATATTTTCCGGGCGTCTCTGAATGCTTTCTTTGAAAAGCTCTGCTTTCCATTTGCATTTGTTTCACTGGTGTACATTTTTGTAGTTATTTTTCTCAATCTGCCACCTGTAAACTTTATAACCTCAGAGACTTAAATTTTTAATCTGGAAGATAAAGGTAATAGTACCTATGCTGGAAGTGTGTGATGAATTTCCAATGAAATAATATAGGTCACATGCCTACTGGAGTGCTCAGCACATAGTAAGATGTTGTAGAAGCCATTCTCTCTCCTCATCTTTCCCACTCTCCCTACAATGAAATTCATATTTAAATTGTCTTTTGCAATTGTCTATTCTTAATCCTCAGATCTGTTCAGAGAGATATTATATCACTTATACATGACATATGTCACTCTCTGGATTTAAGCTTCGACCAGCCCAGCCTGAAGAGCTCTCCTGAAACCTAGAACATGGTGGCAAGTCTGCCAGAGTAAGTAAAAAAGCCGTCACCATTGGCAGCAGAAACCAGGGGACATTCATGAAGGGGCAAATGAGGACCATTGACAGACAAAGCAGTAAATTACTCATTATGGCACAGTAAGTGCTTGCATCATGACACTATGTTAAACATTTTGCATATTATCTTATTTAATTTTTGCAATGACTTGAGAGGAAAATATTAATTCCCCTCTATTAAGATCAGAATATTGAGGCTAAAAGAGATTTAACTAATTAGGTAGGTGCAATAGGTAAGATGTAAGCCCAGACTAACTACTTCTAAAGCCTATAGTCCTCATGTCTGAGCTCTCCTGAGCATTGTCCATCTTTGCCCTCCACATTACATGCTGAAGCACTGAGTACCTTCGTGAGATCCATTTCTCTCCAGCAACACAACTTCAAAGCACTGAGTTCTAGCTTTTTTGCTAGCTTTTTAGTTTCTAGATTTTCTCTCTCCTCTCCTCCAATCGAAGTGTTTTCTGGGGCCAGCCCCAGTGGCCTAGTAATTAAGTTCTCTGTGCTCCACTTTGGCAGCCTGGGTTTTGTTCCCTGGGCACGGGCCTACATTGCTCTGTTAGCAGCCATGCTGTGCTGGTGGCCCACATACTAAAAAATAGAGGAAGATCAACACGAATGTTAGCTCAGGGCAAATCTTCCTCAGTAGGAGAAAAGAAAAAGTGTTTTTGCTATGGATTCCATTCTTCTTTGGGGGCTTAATTTGTCTATATGTTGAAATACCAAAATAACACATTTATATTTTAATAAGAAACATTCATCTGCTAAGGTTTAATGTAAGCCCAAGTGGGTAACTTCAGTGGTGGGAATTTCCAGCACTGAGCAAGCCCAGGGTGTTAAAACTCATCCTTCTCACAGACTTCTACTCTTCCTACAGGTAGCGTGGCTTTGCCTACAGAAACCGTGTCTGTCTCCTAACACTGGGCACCGCCAAGGATTTAATGCTTTTAATGTAAAACATTTGCAGCCTTCGAGACAAACTCTGTTAGGCAATCATTTTTATAGAAAAGGTGGCATTAGTATCACAAGACTTATTCCTTGGAAGTCAATATGTTAAATACCCAATTCTTTCCTCATTTGTAAACCAATATTTTAGATGATATTTTTTGAGGGCTAAGCTTGGTAAATTTTCCAGAACTTAATTTTGAGGATCCTATGTCCTTTTTGGTTTCCTGCAAAATATACCATAGGCCCTTTGTTGCCTGTTTTGCAATCATCAGGTATTTTCTAGGTTTCTCCTATGTCTCACCTTAATAACTAGAATTTTTTAACGGGTCAATGTTTAGGTATGCTCAGTATACTGCAGCAGTACACTAAATATCTTTTATAACTCAGCACTGGCTACATGATCTAAAATACTATTATCTTCAATATCAGCATTTTTTTTACTACTTCATCATAAATTAATTTTCTGTGGACAACTAAATGGGCTAACACTATAAGGCGAAAAAGTCTGATGCTATATTAATAAAAACTGCTCAAAATATTATTACACCCTCAAGGAACTAACCTTTTTAAAAAAAATAGGAAAAGGGCCAGCCCCATGCATGAGTGGTTAAGTTCTTGAGCTCTGCTTCGGCAGCCCTGGAGTTCGCTGGTTCAGATCCTGGGTGCAGATTTACATACCGCTCATCAAGCTGTGCTGTGGTGGCATCCCACATAGAAGAACTAGAATGACTTATAACTAAGATACACAACTATGTACTGGGGCTTTGGGGAGAAAAAAATAGGAAAGCAAATAGAAGATTTATTAAATATTAAAGCATTTAAAGAAGTTCGTGATACATGTGTCTGTGATTAACTTGTCAATTGTCCTTTTTTAACAAAGTGCTGGTCTGGTTTGTTGAAGTGAAAGGTGTTAGATTTTCTTATTCATTCTCATTCAAATTAATTAACATAAACTTCTACAGAAGGAGTGTAGAGAGAAAACAGGAGGCTGGCTTTGGAGTCAAATCGGAGAGTGTTGATTCACATGAAATCAAATCTCTGCTGTGGTGTCCTGCCCAGATACTGTTGGGTCATTTTACTGGTTCCGCAGACCCCATCTCCCAGTTCTGTTTGCTGTGCTGATAAATACTCACACCTGAGATACCTAGGTGCTGTGCATGGATGGAGAGAGAGAAGAGGCTGGAAGGATGAGTGTTCCTTCCCTTCCCTGCCCCAGTGTGTACAAAACCCCAAATCCTTTGCTTCTATGCAGAGCATATAATTCTGAGGAGTAATGTTTAAGCTTCAGAGTGCCAATCAGATTACCCTCTGGCTTGGTTCCTTCCTGTCCCTGATCTCATCCCCTTCTTCCATTAATACTTTCTCCTGGCAGCGCTTCCTTAATAAACTACCTGCAAATGAATGCTTGACTTAGAGTCTGCTTTTGAAAGAACCTCACCTAAGAAACAGACATATATATATATATATATATATATGTGGTCAGAATCTTTTCCCTAATCCAAAATAGATCCTGGATCTTCCTTATGTATTGAAAAAGATTTCTTATTCAAATGGCAGTCTGAACTCATATATCTGTCTCTACTTGCGGTGGCTTTGTGATGTGTCAACTTGGCTGGACTGAGCTACATTTCCCCAAATTCTCTCCTCTATATATTTCTGGTTAGAGTGAGGCATAAGACAGATTCTTGAGATATTTGGAGCACAGAAGAGAAACAGCAGCTATTGTGTAGTTAACCCGCGTGGTCGCAGATCAGGTGACACACCAGCGTGATGGAAGAGGCAGCTGTACCATCAGTTGCTCTATCTTCCCCTGGATCCTTCTTCAGCTTTTCTAACTCCTGGACCCAGTGTGTGTGTTTAGCTCCATGATAAAGAGCTGTGGCTCCTGCAGGATATTCACACCACAAAGGCCACAGGAACTGACTCAGGTTTCAGTGCTTTCTCATAGGCTCCAGCTTATGCTTGTGTGTTGCAGCTTGCTCCTGACCTTCAGCACTTTACATCTACCTCGTTTCTGCCTGGTAGACTTCAAGCTCCAGCATCAGACATCAAGACAAGAGCTTTAAAGAAACTGCTTAACTGGCTCCCATAATTAATATAAGGTCAAATCTTTGTAACAAAACTCTTAATATTTTATATTTATACATGTGTATGTGTATGTTTATATGAGAAACAAGCAAGGAAGAGGTAGATGATGTAGGCGAGTCAGTCAATAGTTTCTTACCTGGGCAAAATAAGTGGTCTCAGAATTTTGGAAATTCAGGGGAAAAAACAAAACTATATGAAATCTCTGACTGGTTTGGTAAAGAACTGGAAATCTTTTTCTAAAGCATCATACCAACAATGGGGAAAGGACAAGGAAAACTTTTGAATCTTCCAAATCTTGAGTTATCCTATATAAACTATGGGAGAAAAGAAGGTGAATACATTAAGCTATATTTAATCTGCTGGAAGAAGGAACCTCTGTCTCAGTTCTCCCAGTCATCTTAGCTACTGCATTTTTCTTCCTTTCTAAAAAAAAAGTGTCAACTATCCTGGTGACAGGCTATTGGAGCCTGGAAGAGAAGGGGAGCTAATTCCAGGTCTCCCGCTGGAAATGTAGAGAGAGAAAAATACATGGTGGCTACGCCCAGGCTTGCAGTGCAGGATGCTCACTGCCTCTGGAGTGAGGAGTTTTGTGTGAAACAACCAGACCTGCCTCTTGTCTACTCTGCACCTTCCAGGAAAGCTACCTATCCCAGTTCAGCCTTTGTAATTAAGAGAGAACCTGAGAATGGATTTGGATCTGAAAAAGAAACTCACACCAATTCCTAAACTAATTAGTATACTTCATTCATTAAGAGAAATGCACGACTAAAACTCACCAGATATTTGAAAAAGTCCAAGAGTTATCCCAAGAGGAAAGAAAACTGATTCAGACAACAAAAGAAAACATAAAGATTCTGGTTGATTTTCTCAGAAAGGCATGAAAAGACATAACTTTTTTTTATATAAAAAGGAGTAATTAGAGAATGCAAAAAGAGTTCTTGAAAATGAAATATATATTCCAGAAATAATTTTTTTGAGGGGCTGCTGAACTAAATAAAATAATTTTAAGATTCAAACAGAGGCATGAGTTTTTGAGAATAGCCCAAAAAAGTGAAATAAAGAACAATAAGGAGAAACTCCCTTACTGAACTAAAAACAACAACTCTAAAGCCATTGTCAACAAAATACTCTAGTCAAATATTGGCATCAGAGTGGACAGATTTATCAGAAATATATCTGTATGTGTGTACATATACATGGGAACTTAACATGTGTTGTAATTTACATTTCCTTTCAATAGGAAAGTGATGATCTAGTTAATAAATGGCATTGTAATAATCATCTAGCCGTATGGAAGAAAATAAATCTAAGCCTCTACTTCATATCATAATAAAATAAACTCTAGCTCTCCTGTTTAATTATAATTTTAAATAAAGTATATCTGCTTAAGAAAAATTCTGTATGAATAACCTTGAGCGGAAAACACATTTTCTTGCAGCTTAGGAGACCCAGCCATCGTAAACAAAGATATAGACACATTTAATGCCCATCACATTTTTGGAATAGGTAAAGACACATATTCAGAGTAAAGAGAAAAAAATAAACAATTTTCAATAATTACTAATAAAAGAAGCCTCTATAATTTTATCAGAGAAAGGCAAAAAGCACATAGAAAAGTAGAAAAGCAACATGACTGGGCAATTCACAGAAGATAGACTCTAAATGACCAATAAATTTATGAAAATATGTTCAGCTTCACTAGCATGCACACTAAGAAATGCACACTGAAAAAACAATGAAATTCCACTTTGTTTCAATCATCAGACTGGCAACCATGAAGAAGAGATTTAATATCCAGTTCTGACAAGGATGCAGAGAAAAATATCTTTGAAAATGGATGTTTTAATCAGTATAAATTTTATTAAATAAATCTTAGCTATTTAAATTAGCATGTGCTTAGTTATTATTTTATAATGTTAAGTGATTAAAAACAAGTTGCATCAGAAAACACAAAAAGCTGCTCAACTTTTTTAATTAGACAAAGCAAATAAATATTATCAGTATCTCTTTATGCCCAGAAAATAGAAATGAACTATGATAATACCAAGATTTGAAGCTAGTTAGAAAAAAAAGGAGAGTTATATAAGATTAATTTAACATCACTTAGTAAAATAATAGATGCCCACATGCTATGACCCAGCAATTTCACCTGGAGGAACATACTCTACAAATTATTTGCATATATTTGCAGAAAGATGTGTACAAAGATGCTCACTGCTGCTTCGTTGATGCTGAAATCTGCTGGCAATCTAAACCTGCATCAATAACAGATAAATACGGTTTCATATGTTTGTATAATCAAATACTATGTGGAGCCATTAAGACAAGTTAAACTGAGTGTGAATGTGTGTATGACAGATTTTAAAAATAAAATGTTGAGTAAAAATGCATCATGGCAAATAATATGTTTTAAACAACACAAAACAACCCAACATGTCTTTATGGCTACATATATATGTAGGAGAGGTTTGGGGTGTGTTTTTAAATTAGCCTTTGATATGTATGTGAAAGTGTAAGGACTTAAAGAAGAAGGATTCATGTCAGATACATATGTGACAGCAATTGTCTGGGTAATAGAACCAGCTCAGGTACCAAGTATATCTCTAACATTGTTTCTTTAAAACAGGAAGAGAAATACTCCAGAGAGTTAGTATTTTGAAATTATGGGAGGTGGTATTTAGATGGAGTTCATTTTACTACTTTTTTCTGCTCTAATCTGCTTGAAAGTTTTCATAATTAAAAATGAAACAAGTTGAAGAGTCACACATATAGTAGAAGAGCATTTGGGTGAAGAAATGTTCTTAGGCAAATTTCACATGTATGTAGTGCAAAGGAGGCTGTGCTACGGGGCACGTCCAATCCTTAACGCCCTGGGTTGGGAGAGGAATGTACAGATAAAAGAAGGGAAAGAAATGATAATTTATACATCTTTGCATGTACATCGTTTCATTTGTTGCAAAAAAAAGTCTAGGTTTAGTATTAAAAAATTTAATAAAGCAAATTTGATGAAAAATGAACAAAAAACATGAGATAATTCACAATAAAAGCAATATAGATGGCATAGATATTTGAAAAGAATGCTAACCCTCATAGTTATAAAAATTCAAATTGAGACAAGAATGAATTACCTCCTCCCTTTCCTGCCTCCAACTGTTTGGAGAAATCAAAAAAATTGTGGAGAAGAAAGCACTGCAGATAAGAATGTAAATTGGCCTAACCTTTCTGGAGGGCGATCTGGCAATATATATCAAAAGATTTTAGCTGGAACATTCGGAAAGCCATGAAAAATTATTTGAGTATATTCGTCATCACATGTTGATGATAAAGAAAAAATGTAAACTCTCTTAATACCTATAATAGGAAATGAAATAAATTATGGTACATCTAAACAGAAATATGATATGTAGCTATTAAAAATTGCAATGCAAATAACAACACATTCATGATAATGACAATGTTACATATCTAAGTGAAAAATAGGTTAAAAAGACTAGCTAGCATAATAACATTTTGTAAAAAATAAACAAAATGCATGAGTGCTTACATTAATAAAAATTCTCTATCAAAATGTTAACTGTGTTACAGATTATATTTAGTTTGGTGTATGTACTTTTTAGTATGTTTTCTAATTTCTTCAATGAGAATATATTTCTTTTATTATCTGAAGTTAATGTAAGTCTGAAACTCAATAAAAATACAAATATCTATCCGTAATAAAGTAGACATAACTAAAGATCAAGTTAATGATATGAAAGGTAAATTTGGGGAAATCTATCAGAAAAAAGAACAAAGAAAATATGAGGGAAATATAACCAAATATGCAAGGTATAACCAGGATGTTAAACATTCTTCTAATGAGATTTACAAGAGAGGATAGACACAATGGAAAGAAGTAGAATTATGAAAATGCAAGAGCTTTTTTCCTGAAATGAAGACAGAAAAGAAATTCAGATTAACCTGCTCTCCCTCCCCCAAGTATAATGTGTGAGTAGACAGATCCTGGTCAAATGTCATAGCCACACGACGGACAGAGTCCTACAAATCTCAGGAGTAAACTTATCACATACTATGCTTTCTGTCTCCAAGTTAAAAATGGTGACTTGAAAACGTGTTCTTATCTCTATTTCCTCCCAAAACCCTCTAAAATGACAGTAAAGGGTTGAAGAGCACAGGGAGAAGAGACCAAAGGAAAAGTATTAGGAGCAGAGATGAGTGGTAACTAACATAGAAGGTAGGATAATGCTGAGACGTCATCTTGCAGTCAGGCTACTGCAGGAAACAAAAAGAAATGATATTACTACTGCTAATCTTAGTAGCAATAGCAATAAAAACAAACACAATTAATATCCTGTGAGAAACTTGAAAAGAAAATGCATTGGTGAAACCAAAAACAGCAAGTGCTTAAAAGGAAATAAAAAAAAAAAAAAAAACTCTTGAAATTTAAACTATAGTAGCAGGAATGAAAAGTGCAATAGAAACATTGGAAAATGGAGCTCTTAAAAACTCCCAGACATACAAAATAGAACACATAAAGAAAATGAGAATTTCAATGCAGAAAGTCAACACTTAAACAATGAGAGTTTCAGATACAGAGAAGAAAGAAAATGAAGAGGGGAAGTTATCAAAGAAAAAAAACCAGTCTCAGAATTTAAAGAATAAAAACTTCCAAATACACACACACACAGAGTGAACAGTTCCTATTTAATAAGAAGAAAAGTCAGAATCTAACCGGTATTAGACTTCTCATCAGCAACATTACAAGCTGAAAAAGAATGAAGAAGCATCATCAAAATTCTGAGAACGATACCTCGTCAAAAAAGGTAATTTGAATGTGATGAGAACAGAAACACATTTTTTAATATTTAGGTTGTGAAGAAGCCTACCTCTCCTATATCCTTTTATAGGCACCACTGGAGATTGTTTTGCACTAGGGCAAAAAAGTAAACCAAGAAAGGTGAAACATAGACTCTAGGAAAGTGAAATATCAATAAAGGACAGAGAGAAAGATTTTCCTAGAAAACTGGTAAAAGGAGGTCCCAGAATGACAGCTATGCAGCCACCTAGAAATGTATAGTCTGGTTGGATCAGACGAACAGGGAAACCAATGAGGGCTGAGGGATGGATGGCTAGGGGTGGGTAATGAAACTAGTGGATATTCTGATGTGTTTGCTTAAATTGGCAGAAGATTTACAATTCTCTCAAGGGTTTTGAGTTTGAATTGGTGGTAGTATTTACGTAACTAAGTAAGCAAAAGATGAAGAAAGAATGGGGTGGAGTGGAGGAAGTTATACAATAAAAGAAATATAATCACATAATACTATACAGTTAAACTGCAGATAACGTTTCAATAATGGAGACCAATAGAAATACTACATTTAGAGTTAACAATAATTGGTGATATATCTACATTGGGCGCCTGGGGACATTGTGTCCATGCACGTGGGCTGTTTGGGAAAGTTGGAAGAGCAAAATTCTGTGTTTTCCATACAAGAAACTCAATGAATAATACGTAGAACTAAAACATCAAGAAATTTCAGCATAAGTGTAGTATTTGGGAATATAGAATCAAATTCCAGGAAGAAACTTACCAAAAGAAGTGTAATGTGAAGGAAACCTTTGTGGAGTGATTTAAAGATGGGTCAGAGGACTGTTGTTTTTTATTATAAGCCTCCTAGGTGTCACTTTATTTTCTCATGTACAATTTATTTGATAGAATAAAAAGTAAAATTTTGGTGCAGCTGCTGTGGAAAATAGTGCAGTGGTTCCTCAAAAAATAAAAATAGAATTATCATATAATCCAGCAATTCCACTTCTGGGTACATACCCAAAGTAGTTGAAAGCCGAGACTTGCACAGATATTTGTAAATCCATGCTTGGAGCAGTGTTATTCACAATAGCCAAAGAGTGAAACCACCCAAATGGCTACTGGCAGACAAATGGATAAATAAAATGTTGTCTATACATATACTGGAATACTATTGAGGCACAAAATTGATACATGGTTGAACCTTGAAGACATTGTGCTAATTGCAATAAGCCAAACACTGTATGTCAGACAAATACTGTGTGATTCCACTGACATGAGGTTCCTAGTGCAGTCAAATTCATAGTGACAGAAAATAGAATAGCAGTTGCCATAAGCAGAGGGAGGAAGGAATGGGGAGTTATTGTTTAATGGTACAGTGTTTCATTCTGGGATGATGCAAACATTCTGGAGATGGATGGTAGTGATGGTTGCACAACAATGTGAATCTACTTATTGCATCTCTCTAACCATTCTTCTGTAGTCATGGCTCCTGCTGGCTCTGATCTCAGCCAGGAAAGTTTCTCTGCTTGAAGGGCTCCTGTGATTAGATTGATAATCTACATAGGATAATCCAGGCTGCTCTCCATATCTCAAGGTTCCTAATCTGAACCACATCTATAAAGTCTCTTTTCCATGTATGGAAACATGTTCACAGGCTCCAGGGATTAGGATGTGGACATCTTGGAGAGACCATCATTCTGTTTCCCATGTCTCCTTTTCCTGAGCAATTCAGTCTCAAAGCTGTTTATTCTGTGTCAGGGAGATATCAGCACAGGAGGGCAGCCATGGTGGACCAGATTGGGTGTCAGAGCCTGGATGGGGAGAGGAGGGCATCTGTTTTAAAAAGTGGCCCAACACAGAGGATAGAAACCTGAGCAGGGTAAGAACGTCCTCACAGAAGGAGCAGATAGTATGGGATATCTGGAGCCCAAGAAGAATGAAGAGGTGAGGAGGGTGACTGCCAAGGGGGATGGTAACCTGGCAACAGGATGGGAGCCTGAATGGAGTGAGGGGGGCTTGGGGTGGGGGGTGATTTTGAGGGGCTGCATGTCAGCCTGAGAGAGGGAGGAGGGAGCTCACATAAGGAGGGGGTAGCACCAAGTAGGGAGGGTGTTGGAGCTTAAACAGAATGAGGATTCAGGGATGAGGGGACCTTGACAATGGCCCTGCAGGAGTTAGAGCTCAGGAGGTGTGAAGAGGATGTTAGAGTAAGGAAGGTGTCTGTGGCTACTGCAGATTGTTTACATATAAGAAAATTGTTTACATATAAGAAAATATCAAGCCAACCCTGATGAGCTAGTGATTAAAATTCAATGCTCAGCGCTTCAGAAGCCTGGGATTTGTTTCACAGTTGTGGAACCACACCACTGGTCTGTCAGTTGCCATGCTGTGGCTGTGGCTCACATAGAAGAGCTAGAATGATGTTCAACTAGGATATACAACCATGCACTGGGGCTTTGGGGAGGAAAGAAAAAAACTGAGGAAGATTGCCAAAAGATGTTAGCTCAGGGTAAATCTTTCACTGCAAAAAAAAGAAGAGAAAAGAAAATATATCAAATACATTAAGGATAATGAGAACCAGTTTTCTCATACTGGAAGACGGAAGTTACAAATCTAGAAAGGGAGAAAACTAGAATGGACCTGTGATACTAGGTAAGAATTAGAGGTATCAGTATGAACTCATGGTATTCAATACATGTGTAGGTATGGAAATAAACATAAATGAAAGCACATGTATATATACAACACATGCACACATCAAATGTATATCCATATACATATAACTGTACATAGCAGTGAGTACACCTAGCACCGAGGTGGTGTTAAGTACCATTTTCCAATAACTAGAACTAGTGCTTCTTGGAAAATTGGGTGAATGCAGAGTTTGTAGAGGAAACGTAAGATGAGCTGGGAACATCTTGTTGTGCCAGAAAGCACGGAAGTACACAAGAAACGATTGGGTCATATCAATGGAAACCAGCTCTCACTGGTGAAATGAGGACAGTTTATGCATCAAAATAAATAATAATTATAATAGATAACACATTGATAAAATAGAAAACCTGAATTCATGATAAATCTTTTAAAATGAACAAATTGAAAGTTTTATGATTAGCAGAATATTTATATATTCTCATAGTACCTCCCCCCAAAAATAATCACTTGCAGAACACAGTGGAGAAGTGTGGGAGAAAATACCTTTATTAAGTGATAAAAAAAACCTTTATTAAGTAATAAAACATCAGTAATAGGACAAATGCACAATTCTGAACTTGCTCTTTTTATTTACAAATCTTCAATGGGTTCTGAGGATTAGACGATAGTAACACATTAACGTTAATTTCCCTATTTTGCTGGTTGTATTGTGGTGATGTGGGACAATGTCTTTGTAGGAATTATACATTATAGTTTTCTGGGGTGAGGCATCAGGATCAAGTGGAAGGACCTGAAGATGCATCAATGCCATTGCTACCCATGATGTGTTTTTACTATTATGTTAAATTTCATAGTAAATAATCTTGCAATAATTATATACGAGGAGGGGATTCCATTCGCTTTTGTTTCCATATATACTGTTTACTATAATAAATTAACCATAATTGTTCAACCTCATCAGCAGACGGTGCCAGCTTTTCTTTCACACTTGCCCAAAGGCCCATGCTACAAGTTATGGATCAGAAATTGAATCTCTTGGAAGCAACATTAGAAGAATCGTATCTTCTACAAAAGATGGTACCATGTTCTCTTGACCAATGACAGTGCATGAAAAAGACTCATGGGTTCAGGCTCCCCAGTATAGAGACCATCACTATGTGCAGACACTCCTTAGACTGTATCAGGTGACTGAGCCAGGATTCCAGGGTTTCATTATGTAGAGACTTCATGAATTGAGATCTGTGATCCATGATCCGGTCAAACAGGAACCAATTAAACAGGACTAAATGAAACTGATTAAGAAAAGATATAAAGGAAGTATTCTTTTATAGTATATTTGAAATAATTCTATAATTCTGAAATTGTTTCAGAAAAGAATTATAACCATCTTATTAACACAAAACTATGAAATTTTCTAAATAGTAAATTCACATAAAAAAAATTTCTCCTCTCTCAAAATAAAATTTGCCAAAAATGGAAAAGAAATATTATCCTGATTTGCTTGTCAATTTATATCATAAATATGATTAAAAATATGAACATTAACAATTAAAACTACTTAAAAATATGAACATTAACAATTAAAACTACTTGGGAATATTGATTTTCCGGGAGAAAAATTTATTTAAAAGGAAATTACTTACAAAGGAAAGGAAATTATTTATAAAGGAAAGGAAATTAGTCTACATCAGAGTTTTCAGCACAGCACCCAATATTGAAAAAAAAGGTGGAATAAAGTCTTCAAAGTTTTTAGGAGAAAAATATTTTGAATCTATAATTCTCTAAGCAGCCAAAATATTAGTCTACTCTGAAAGCAAATTTTTTCCCCAAATTTTTCAAACATGCTTAGTTTATAACAACGAAAATATTGGAAATAAACTAATGTCCAAGGAATTCAAAAAAGAAGATAACAGGATATAAGAAGCAGAGTGAAGTAACTGGCCCAGCAGCAGTGATTAATCATGACAGCAAACCCCTATAGACACTAAATGCTTTGAATATATAAATTTATTTAATCTCAGAATAAATCAACCAGATAGGTACTGATATTATCACCATTTAAGAGCCAGAGAACTTAAGTAACTCCACCCAGTTCTCTGAGCTAGTACACGCCAGAGCCAGGGGCTGCCCAGCCCAAGAGTTACCCTCTGCACCACTCTACCGGCTGCCTCTTCCAATATAAATGAACGGACTTCAGCTGAAATTTGAAGAGGGTCCATTTAGTCTTTAACTTGAAAGGTTCTCCTTTGAATGATAAAGTTCAGTATAAAGAATTGCATGTAATTTTCTGTTAGTTCAATTACGCAACTTGGTTAATAGTACATATTTATACTTACAGACACAACTGTACTCATGAAGAGATTGTAAGTTTTTAAAAGCTTAAAAATGAATAAATAACCATAGAACTGACAAAAATTGGTAGACCAGATAGCAAGAGTGTGTGTGTATATTAATATTTATAATATATACTGAATGACATTAGCAGCTTTGGAGAGTGGAATTAAGGGTAGGAGATGTGAGTAGATATATTTACCTCTCATTTTATGCCTTTAATTACTCTTTGCAGTTATTTTAACATTCTGCTTGAAATCTTTGTAAAATTTAAAAGAAAACCAATTTTAAAATACAATGTGTGTTACTGAAAATATTGGAAAAGCTACAGTATATCTGTTTATGTGGACCTAGGAAGGTATTCCCAATTCATTGTTGAATGAAATAAGTAAATTGCAGAGGGTCCCAATTGTATTTTTAAAAGTATACTAGTATACATATATGTGTACATGTGTGTTCACGCATGTGTAAGTATCTGTATATGCATGTGATTAAATGGATAAAAGGCATTGGAAGGATATACAGTATTAAGATGCTGAAAATTACTGACTCTAAGGAAAAGAACTGTGAGAAGAGTAGAAGGAAATAGTACATTTACTTATTATATTTCTGTGATGTATGCATATTTTACAAGGTTCACATATTAAATATATGATGATGATAATAGAGTAAAATTTTGAAAAAAATGAAAGAAGAATGGCAAGAGATTTACTCAATTGGAGGAAAATGACTGGAAGCAATAACCAGTGAAGGCTTTCAGCTCAAACATAAACTATCAACAGCTATGATGCTAGTTAACTCTGGAAGATTGGGAGGGAAGGTGACCAGAATGGGGAAGTGAAAAAGTAGACAGACACAGGATTTTTAAAGTTCAGTATCTCATTCTACTCTTCACTCTAGCTTTTTATACAATAAGAAATGATTGCTCCCAATAGAATGATAGATTCATACTTTACCCCGGTGCTTCACCAAATACTTAATCTTTACTTCTGTTCTGTTCAGCGAGCTTTGATCTTTGGAGAAATAGAAAAGCTCATGATGTACATAAATTAGCTCTAGACCTCCCTCCCAGGGAATTTTGGATCCCAGTTTAGAATGAAATTCCTTAAAATTATAGAACCAAATAAGCTGGGCAAGTTGTTATGTCTGTTTCCATGGGAACTAGTGAGTCCTTCCTCCTGACCACATTTCCTCATTCCTGCTCCCCAGACATACATGCTCACTAATGAATTTCACACTGGGTACTTTTCCTGAGCAAGGTAATAGTTATCCACAAAAAGAACTGCTGGAGCCTCCTTACTTTTTCTTGATTGCGGTAATATTACCAACTCACAGATCACCCACGCCAATTAAACAGGAGAATTTAGCTGTAATTTCAGCTAGCATTTTGATGCATCTGTTTTAATGAGGAGAACTTGAGGCAAGAGCAGGCAGCTGTTACACATCCAGCAGCTGAAGACTCGCTGAATAGCTAAAGTCAGAGTCCAGTCTCCACAGACCTGTGTGTGTTCTCGTTCAGGGCTGACAACACTCACGACAGTCAGGATTCAAACCAGTAATGAGAGATTCTCTAAGTCCAAATAAATGGCCATCTACGCCATTAAAAATGCAATTTCTCAAGGCTCAGGAAGAATTCAATGTATACCCACAGGATCAAGCTTCAGAGAAGGTAGGTGAGAGGAGCAGTGGTGCAATGATAGCAGTGGGCATTTATTGAATATTCTCTGTCTGTCAGAAACTCTTTGAAGAGTAAAGACTGCTTTTCCTAAATCAATCCTCCTCTCTTTTTACAGTCATGCTTTTGGTCCCTGAGTTTTTATGAGAATATTTTATAAATTTCAACTCAGAGTTATTGGCTCCAAGACCCAACACATCTGTGTAATTGTTGAGTTTCTATTTGACGTAATTATACAAAGGAAGTTGAAAGGACGGAGAATTTAAAGCTGTTATCAATACTGAATTTAGGTTTGCCTGGCTCAGAAAGATCAAGTGTAGTATGATTTCTAGATAACTGTGAAATGCCTGTGGTATGTGTGTATATGTTTATGTATCCACTCACACACATTTTATACATTCTAACAAAACACAAAATTCATCAGCACCACCTTGTGCCTTATTTACTTTATTATCTTCTGTAGATAGAAATGGAACCCTCTCTCCACTTCACGTCATTTCTGACTTGACTTTAGACCAGGCCTTCACCGCTGCTCTCACTCTAACAACTTAGCCATACTTGGTAACAGGAGAGTGGGCCTGTCCAAAACATTTCAAGGAGATAGTAAAATCTATTGGGAGGTCCACTTGAGCAAAGACTTGGGGATCTGTCTCTTCCCATTCCTAGATTGTGGGACATAAAGGGAGGTTGGAACATTTTTTTGGCATGGAGGTGTCATTGAAGGAGAACCTATGTCACCAATGTTCCAGACAGAGATTTGCTACATTTTCCTGTCATTATTATGGGAGGATGGTGATAAAGATGGTCACCAGAATGTCAGTCCAGGAAAAATGTCAGTCCATTCATTCTTTTATTCATTGACGCTTAAAATATGTGGTGAGCATCTACTATATCTAGAAGTCCAGGACATAAAAGGTTAATGCACAACCCAGAACCCACCTAAAGATTAAAAGTCCATTCATCTTGTGGTGTAAAGGATTCTTAGTATGTCCTAGAATAGAGTTGGGTAAACTTTTTCTCTTAAAGTGCCATAGTCAATATTTTAGGCCTTGAAGTCTACAAACCTTATCATTTCCACTTCTCCTCTCCTTCTCCTTCTTTTTCTCCTCCCCCTTCTCATCCTTCTGCATCCTCCATCCTCCTCCTCCTCTCATTCCTCTGCCTTTTCCCCCTCCTCCTCCTCTTCTTCACAACCCTTTAAAAATGTAAAGAATATTCTTAGCTCTCTGGCCGTACAAAAACAGACCATAGGCCAGACTTACTATCTTTTTCACTCCATCCTAAATCCTTGCTATTCAATGTGGTCCACAAATCAGCAGCAGAGGCCTCACCTGTGATTTTGTTGCTAATGTGAATTATTAGGCTCCATCCTTGACCTATTCAATCAGTTAACCATCCCTGTGTAACAAACTACCACAAAACACAGTGGCTTAAAACAACCACCATTTATAATCGTTCACGAATATATAGGTCAGCTGGGCAGTTCTTCTGGTCTTGGCTGGGTTCCCTCATGCATCTATTACAGTAAGCTGCAGGTGAGTCAGACACCTATGCTGCTAGATGTTGGTTGGCTGTTATCTAGATTACCTGGGTTCTCCTCCATGTGACCTCTTATTCTCCAGCAGGCTAGTTTGGGCTTGTTCTATGGTAGTTGCAAGATTCCAGGAAAGAAAATGGCCTAAGCATGTAACCGGCATAACGTAACTTTCTCCACATTCTATTGGTCAAAGCACGTCACATGCTAATCCAGATTCAAGTATAAGGAAAAGAGAGTCTATCCATTGTTGGGAGGAGCTGCAAAATCACATTGCAGAAGGAGAAGTGGAGAACTGTGGTTATACTTGCAAGCTGCCACATCTATTAAATCAGAATCTCCGCACGTTAACAAGAGCCCCACATGATCCCTAGGCGCATTTCAGTTGGAGAAACACTGTCCTAAAGTATTTTCTATCTACTGATGTCACTTTTCCCTTCTTTCCTCCTAAAATAGTTCCATATTCATGTTTTAAAGAACTCGTCATCAGACAGGGCTCAGAACAAGTACCCACTCAAAGACCTAACACCAATCAGGAAAAAAGGTTTAATTTGAACTAGGGCTGCTCAAACTGTTAAAGCCTGACAACCACCAGGAGACATGGCAACAAGCAGTTTAATTTCTTCATTCACTCACTACTTGGAACTTCATCTCTTCAGATAGCTCTTACTTCCCAAATTTGGATGGTATTTTGTGACCTTTACTCTGTGGAGGAGGTGTTTCTATTGGCAAATTGACATCTGCCCCATAGTTATATAAGGTCAACACTCTGAACGAGCTATTTGGGTGTCATAAACACAAACAGGGAAGCCCTCCGAGATTAAAGCAATAGAGCAATAGCGATGAAGATTTCTCTGATTATGACGTAAGGACTCTTACTTCCTACAGAGCTTGAGTGGGTTCACAGTACAAATAGGAGATTGTTAATTTATGACTAGTTGCTTGATAGCTAACAGCACAGGCTTAGGAGCACGACTGACCAAGTTTGAATCCCAGCTCTTCCACTCACTATATGTGACCTTGGGCAAATTACTGAATCTCTGTATATTTCAGTGTTTTCACCTGCAAAACCAGAGTAATAATCCTAGCTAATGAATAAGGCTTGTAAGAAACTTAAAGATCTTGGTATTTGCAAATAATCAGAAGAGTATCTGCTTGCATTATTATTATAATTAATATCGCTATTACTGTTATTTTTTTTCTTGACATAAGAGAAGTAACTCAGTCTGTACACAGATGGATACTTCCTTGGGATCTTAAGTGAAGTTTCATTTTTTAAATAAAAATTTCACTCTTCTTTCCTTGCCCACATTCTTTCACTTTGTGTAACAGTCAGGCTTCTTTGCCACCGTAATATGCTTGATGTGTATGGATGTTCTTATTTTCAGGGTGTAAAGAAATGCCCTGTTTTTCATAGTGAGTAAAAGAATTCTAAATCAAAATAACTGTAATTATGCTGTTTGCAAATGTGATACCTCTGGATACTTAGCACACTGAAAGATCATGCTATGGCATTATAATCATAATGGCCATAATTATTCTGATTAGTATTTTTATTTGTAGTTTGTTTCCAACACAAACTTTCCTTGGGATAACATTAGCTGCTGCACTTGACTCTTGTTCTTGTTGAGCAAGAGGCTGATTTATCACAGACTTGTAATCTACAAGCAACACGCAAAGTTTGATGGAAAAAAAAGAAAGTAGAAATAGAAGAGAGAGGAGAAAAGTTGGAGGGAAGTGAGAAGGAGTACTGAAAGGCTAATACTGATAATCCGTCAGAGTTTTCATAAATAACTTACATGCTCTATCTATATTTAGATATTTGAATGTTGCATGGTAAAACGTCTAACATCAATCACAGGAGGCCCAATGTAATTCTCTCTAAGTGTTGTTAGCATCCAAGACTCCTCCAAACTAGTCTGAGAATAAGGCATTTCTAGTTCTCCAGCAAGCAAATGCTACAAATAGAAGGAAAGGCTTATTAGGTGCCATCAAAATGAGTGAGTTGTACCAACTAGACTAAGAATATGGATTCTTCACCAATGCATCCGAGTCGTAAATACTTTCCATGAATCGTCAGAGGTTCTTTGAGGTTGGACAAAAATAGTGAGTGCCAAAAAATGGCATCTAAACTTATATTTTGGTGCCACATTTCTTATTAATATTTTATAGCTACACAAAGAAAAGACAGCATCAACAATATGTAATTTTCACCTTGAAGAATAAATTGGTCTCAGTAGCTCTCTACCATCTGTCCACCATATGTGGAAACTTTCTAATAAAAAAAGAACCTCTCCTCTCACAATTATTCTCTGTTAATTTATTTTCTTCTATATAAAATTAAATTTTTACAAATATAGAATTAATACGTATTTGAAGTAGAAAATTTGCAAAACGTAAAAATGTATAAAGGACAAAATTAAAATTACCCATAATCCCCTCACTCAGTATTTTAAATTTAAAAGTATTTTAACTACTTTTATCTCATTTATTCCAGTATTTTTTAAGAAAAAAATTATTGTAAAATATTAAGCATCTATGCCCTCTGGATTAGTGATAAATGGTGATTAAATCATTTATGACTAAATGATAATTAAAATGATGAAAATGAACACTCCTGTTAACTCAATGAGTCTTATATAGAAAAAGTATTTGCCCATATAAAATATTTTTTATTGAAATATAATAAACACCCAGAAAAGAACGCTGATCATAGTGTACAGCTTTATGTATTTCCATGAAATGAACTAATTGTATAGCCAGCATCCTGATCAAGAAGTAGAGCATCTCTAGCATCACAGATAACGCTGTTCTAATCCTCCTCAGGTACCTACCCTCTCCCCACTATTCTAACT
The DNA here is from genome assembly GCF_041296235.1 of Equus asinus. Classification (NCBI taxonomy): domain Eukaryota; kingdom Metazoa; phylum Chordata; class Mammalia; order Perissodactyla; family Equidae; genus Equus; species Equus asinus. The sequence continues at coordinate 8,066,164 of NC_091816.1, read as the reverse complement.
TCTAATATCAGCAATTAATTTTGTCTGTTTTTGAACGCTATACGAATGAAGTCATACCTGTCTGCTTTGGGGTCTGACTTTATTCTATCAACATTACAGCTATAAGATATCCATTGATTTTTTTATTATGTATTTTTTATGTATGAAGATATTATGCGTAACTTTAGTTCCAATATTGTTAATGTTTTAAATTTGTTTTTTAAAATAATTTTACAATTGCTTGAATTGATACGTAAGAAATAGTGAACTGTTAAATTAGAGTTTTGTGGTTAATTATCTAGATGTTCAAGGATGCATTTCCCTGATACAGACAAATGCCATATGATGAATTTTGGGTTTTTTGACCTTCTTGGCTTTGGTTTTATCATCACAAACTTTGTTTACCTCTTTAAATTACAGTGGAGAGGACAGTTATTTTGAACATTAAGTCCTTGTTGAGAGTCGAATGGAGACATGAGGGTAATAAAGAAGTACATCCTATATCATAATTTTTTAGAGCTAGAAGAGACCTTAGGCATTAAGTCTAATTGCTCTGGACTTGTGGCTGAGATAAGGAAGTAACTTGCCGATGTCATAGAGCTAGTTAGTGGCAAAGGCCTTTCCCAGTCTTCTCTATGTTACACCTTGATGTATCATAATTTTGGTTTGGGTAGGTTATGGAACATTTGCCAAGAAAAATATAATAACCTTACATTTGGCAGCTTCTCTAAACCTCTTGTTTAGACTAATGATCACCTTCATTCCATTCTGTTTTGAAGGATGTTTGATCCAGGGATGAGTTAAATTTCACAGAATCATGTCATGTTGAACTGTAAGGTCACAGATTTTATGTAATTCAACAGATTTTACAGATGAGAAAACTACGATCTATAAACGTTAAATTCTAGTTGGGTAAATTTGTGACTAGAAACCAGGTACCTTAGTTCTTTTTGTAGGATTTTTGTTTTCATGCTAGTCATTGCTGTTCTATTAGGATTGGAAGTAAATTCCAGGTTATTCATTTCCTCTTAGTTACTCTTCTTGACACATGATGAAGCTGCATCCAGGTAGAAGATGTTGCTCTTCCTACTAGGATATTGGGACTCTAACATTGAGCTCAGGCTATATTTACCACCACTTTTCAGGCAAGACCAGACACTCATGATGAACTAAAGTGGCAAATTTATTGGGAGCCTATTTACAAGGTGAGATCCAGGAAAAAGATTAGGGGAATACACACATATCTAAGAGGAAGAGTATTTTGAGAATAGCACAAGTTCTGTTTAAGACATTTTTTTTCTAAGACATTAGGTATATTCTGAAGGACTTCCAGAAATAACTGAGTGAAATTTAGAAGAAGGCTGGATGGTTTTCACTGGCAAGCAAAGGCCCCAGCCATTGAAATATGCCACTCATCTTGTAAAATCTATGGAAATCCAGATTATTTTTTGATAGTTTAAACATTTATTGTCTGCTTGAAAGTTACAAACAATACATCATTCTCTTTCCAGTTTTTCTATTTCCAAATACTGTGATGAAATATTTTTAAGGTTTTATTTCTAAAGTAAAATTATTTAAAATTGCCAAAAATATGTTATGCCATTTAAAAATATACTAGATTAATCTGAGTCTTTTTATGCAAACTCTACTGTATCCTCTAAAATTATACAAAATATCTTTTGTGCTTTGAAGGTTAATTTTTTGATTGAGATATAATCCATAAACTATAAAATTCACCCTTTTAAAGTACATAATTTAGTGGGTTTTAGTATATTCCAAAGTTATGCACCACAGCATTATATAATTCCAGAATATTTCCTCTCCCTCACAAGAAACCCAATCCCACTAGCAGTCACTCCTCATTTCCTCTGCACAATTATTTCTGATGGAGATTTATTTGTTCTGCAATCAACCAAAGGTAAGATAGGTCACCTGCTGGAATTTCGCTCTGACTCTCAAAGTTTCTTAATACATGCTTTTCATTATTTCTATCCTTTCAATTCTTCATTTTAAAAATGACAAAAACTGAGCTCAGAGAATAGGATTAGTCCATCTCTAAATTTCTTCCGGCTATAACATTCTTTATCTATTCAGTTCTGCCCAGGTATAAATTAGTTATCCTTTCATCTGGGCCACGCACAGGGGGTCTCAAACAGCGAGAGACCAAGGCTTGACAGTTTAGCTGAGAATCATCTTGGCAAATCAAGCCTGCATTTGAATACAAGTTAGGAATTGAACGGAGACTATCTTTTCCCTAAACACTCATTGAAATGGCTAATCAGCAAAATAAACGGGTTTTACCAAATGTTCAGAGGTTATAAATTGTATTTAGCACTCATTAACAAATTAAAGCATTTCTGTGGAACCTTTCTCCTAGCACCTTTTCCCCTTCACTAAAGATAAATTCTTGCAATCAGATTCCTCTGATGTGTTACCTTTATTATGTATTTTTATGTAGGGGTCGAATTTCAGGGGGTTGATGTTTAGGTTATTATTTATAAGATGGTGGCTCAAATCCCAATAGAAACATCTGTAGGAAATTCGGCTAGTGATAGACTAACGCAGCTAAAACTGTTAAAATCCAGTTTTTTTGTTTACAATCGAAAGAGCAATGGCCCATCAGTCATCTCTGATCCAGTAGTCAAATGTGTAGATGTATCCACTTGTAGTGGTGTACGAGTAAGAAAGATGATCCAATTCAATTCATGTTGTAAATGTTCTGAGAGTTTGTAAAAGAGCAAGATGCTGTGCTAATTCCTGCAGGGGCTCCCAAAGCTGAGTTAGATCTCCTTTAGGCTCCTGACAATATACAGTTCTGTGTATAATGTTAAAGTGGTATCTGTGTATGTGAAGTGTAGAAAATATAATCACATAAAATTATATCATTAGATGGAGATGCATAAATATCATCAAAATAACAGAATCCTCTTGGAATTGAAAAACAAGAGAACTTATAAACAATTGAGGAAATCCAAAAGGCTTCATTGGGTAAGTCTTCTTGTAATGGGATTTTAAATCTTTTTCAGGATTTGAACTTTCAGAAATGTTAGAAGAACCCATGCCTGGAATTCTTAAGTGGCAGCTAAGACATGAGCGCAGGAAGGTATGAACAAGGTCAGGGAAACATTCATATCAATTTGTTTGAACATCAACTGAAAAGGAAAATTGGGATCATAATGTTGATTGTCATGGTGAATAATGTGAGATAAATTCAGAATGCACTTGGGAACAAATGAGAACTTTGGTGCAACAGGATCTGTACCTGAGAAAGATGATTCTTGCCAGGGTAAATTTCTTTTAGATTAGGAAAAGACAAGGAGATTAGATGAGGAGTGTTGTGATTTTCTGCTGAGAAAGATTCGCACTGAGCTAACATCTGTGCCAATCTTCCTCCACTTTAAATGTTGGTCACTGACACAGCATGGCTGATGAGTGGTGTAGGTCTGCACCTGGGATCCAAACTCGTGAACCTAGGCTGCCCAAGCATAATGTGCCAGACTTAACCAGTATACCACAGGGCCGGCACCAAGAAGTTTTTTGTTCACATATCATTCCATTGGCACTTGAATTTACCATAGCTACTGTTTCTTTTGTTTCTAAATGACTTCATATCTTCCTAAATTGTTCATGATAAAGAAAATAAATTGATAGTAAGGTATTTTAGAAGAATAAATTAAAATAAACTTAAATATAGTCATTTCTATGACTTCATTAATTGTTAAACGTTCATAAAATTTGGGTGTTTCAAGCACTAATCTGATGGCACTATTAGAATTCAGAAAACACAATAATGAAAATTTTGAGATAGATTTAGTAGCTCATGAATTAAAGTGGATATATTTATTTTTAATGTTTCTCGGTCACTGATTAGTGGCCTTCAAATCTCGCCATAATTTATCACCATATACTCTTAAACTAGTCTTAGATATAACTGTGATTTCAAAATGGAGTAGGTAAAACATTAAGCAGCTGTCCTCTCTTATCAAACTTTTTAAATGATAGTAAAAGTTGTTTAAGTGAATAAATAGTCACATCCAAAAATAGAAGGGGGATTTCAGAGCAAGAGAAATTGCAAGGAAGCCCTGAGGTTGAATAGAGATGGAACTGGATTGAAGAAGAATTTGCAGCTAATAGGCATGCAGGTGGTATAGGAGAGTTTCATTTAAAAAGTTGAGAGTAGCATTCTCAAATATAAAAAAAGGGTATTCTAAGTGGATTGGATGACGTGCAAAAAATAATGATAAGAAAATAGATATATAAGCTTTAAAGTCTTAATAAAGTATTATTTGTTTAAAGAAATGATTTATTTTTAAAATATAGAACAAACATAAATTGCATCAACATTGGAGGTGAGGTAGAGACTAGAGTGAAAGTATAGACATACTGATTAAAACAAATTTTATTAGGAAAATGTCAATGTAAGCAGTTGAGTTATATTAGAAATACTTTTTAGAAGAATGAAAGCAAAATAACTTTTAAATAAGTATAGAGGAATAATGGAATAAAAGAGATCCAATACACCCAACAAAAGACAGAAAGGAGAAAAAAAGATAAAACATGGTATATAAAAAGACTAAGAAAAGAAAATAACAATTAGTCTAAAAATGTTAGTAACCAGCATAACTGTGACAAGGCTAAACTAATCTACTAAAATTCTCAGTCTGTAATAAAAACAAAGCAAATCAAATCCTGCCATTTTTTATTTGTTTACAAAAGACACTAGATGATTAAAAAATAATGATAAAGCATGTAAATACTCATGAAGATCTTAGCACATGCCAGATCTAATTCCAATTCTCATGATAATCTCAGGAAGTAGATCTACTCTTATTTTCATTTTACAGACAAAGGATTTGAGGCACAGAGAGGTTAGTTACCTTGCTCAAGCTCAGAATGGTAATAAGCAGCAGAGAAAGGTTTTGAAAAAAGACAAAGAAAAACCCTGGCTTCAGAATTTTGCCTTCAGTTTCTTTAGAGTATATAATGGTGAAAATAATAAAAATTAGGTTCTTGCAGTAATATTATCAGAGAAAATAAAATTTAAGACGAAAACCTCTAAAAAAGGACAAAGTAAGATATTTACCAGTTATAAACGTAATAATTCACCAAGAAGATATGATAGTCATGAAGCAAGTACACATTTTACAACACTGTTTTAAAATGTATAAGACAACTTAATAAGACAAGAAGAAATAGTCCCACCATCCAACTATAAGACTTTAATACACTTCTCTCAGAAACTGACATATCAGACAGAAATGGAGAATGAGGTATATCGGACAGGACAGCCTAGGTGAAGCTGCATCTGTTAGAGTTTATTATTGTTAAAAGACGCGGTGACCTCCTCTACCAGCTCTTCCCTGTTAGGCTCATCCTAATGAAAACGTAATCCTTTCTACCTCGTTGATACCAAGCTTGGCTATATGAGATACTCTTTGGCCAAAGCAATGTGAGTGCACATGACATGCACTACTTCTGGTCACAAGTTTTAAGAGGCATCGTGTGTACCATCATCTCAGTTTATCCCTCTGCCATAGCATCAAAGATATTTCAGAGTGATTGCTCCTTCATCCTGGATCCCGGATGAAAATCCAAAGTCAGATCCATGGGCCATGTTACATAAGAAAGAAGTAAGCCATTGTTGCCATAAGCCACAACAATTTGGGGGTTATTGATTATGATAGCATAAATTGGCCCAAGCTAATTGATGGTACCTTGTACCAACAAATATTCTTCAAATCTCAGGGCTTAAAAAAAGAAAAGTTGTTTCTCACTCTTGCTACATGCACCAGAGTATCAGCAGGAGAGCTCTGCTCTGCATAGTCAATACTCGGGGAATCAGGCTGAGAGAGGTGTCACCATCTTTTGATACTACACCATCTCAAAACGAAGCTCCAGGGATGGCAGCATCAAGGGAAGACAGCACAGGGAATTGTGCACTAGCTCTGCTTCCACTGTGAGTAACACATGCCACTTCCACTCATATTTTATTCTCTCGAGCAAGTAATGTGGCCATGGCTGAGTTTAAGGGGGCATGAAAATATAATCTTCCAATGTGTGAAGGAGGAATGGAGACTCAGAAGTATTGGTGAGTATACCAGTACCGATATGCCATCTACCAAACTCGGCAAGAAGAGAACACATATTTTCAAACACACGTGGAATACTTGAAAAACTCAAGCACATATTAGGAAAAAAGGGAATCTCAACAAATTCTAAAATATTGGTATCATATAGACCAAACATCAAAGACGTCTAATGAAATATAATTAGAAGTCACCTCATAAGAGAAAGCTTAAAAATTCCATATTGTAAAACCCTATTTTATATAATTCTGGAGTTAAACAGTAAATAAAAAATGGAAATTAACAAATACTTAGAATTGGACAAGGGATATAAAATTTTTAGAATGAAAGCAAAGCAATATTCAGAAGGAAATGTTTATCATTAGTTTTTAAATGAAAGAGGAGAATAAATAATAATCTTTTAGTTTGAAAAAGCATATTGAAATAAACTCAAATAACAAATAGTATAAATAAAAAAGCAAAGATTAAGCAAGTAGGGATGACAGTATGTCAACAGAAACAGCTAGCTATTTTTTAAAAAAGACTAATAAACAAATCTTGGGAAATATTCACAAGGGAAACACAGAACAAAGTAAACAACAATCAGAATAGAAACATGGCTATATGCAGAGATAGCAGATATATAAGAATCTGAGACTTTACTATAAATCGTTGGTATAGTCAATCTTTCTGTTCTTCTTGAATCATGTCTTTAAGATAAATTTAAGTGGTGAAAGATCTATCCCTCCAAAGGACCAGACATTCATAATTTAAAGATGAATTCTGTATAATAACTTCAAAGAACAAAGGAATAGATAATTCCAAGTTTCACGATTGTTCCAGAAAATACCAAATGATAGATTACTACCCAACTCATTTTACAAGCTAGCATAACCCTGATACTGAAACAAATAAGAAAATTAAAATGTAGGCCAAAGTGGGATAAAATTTATTTCAGACAACGGAATCATCTACTTTGAAACTTCAAAAGAATCAACTGACAAATATTAGAATTGTTATGACCTGATACATAATCAACATACAAAAGCCAATAGCTTTGCATATGCCTGCAGCAACTAATTCAAAATTGTAGCAAGAAAAAAATACTCTATTCACTGAAGCTACAACAATGACACAGTATCTTGATATTAACTAACAAAAATGTGTTAAGCCTTTATTCCTTATGGAGAAAATATTAAATTTACTGAAGGAATTAAGAGATCTTAATAAAAGAAAGATAAAGAATCATAGTTCAGTGTTCAATATTATGATAGAAGTGGCCCTTCAAATCAGTGGGGAGATAAATTATTCAATAAATGTTTCTAGAAAACTTTTAAATGTCATAAAAAGTAGATCCCTACATCACACCCTTCAAAACAATAAATTCCATAGAGATTAAGGACATAGACACAAAAAGAAAATTTTAAAGTTTTGGAAGAAAAAGATAGGAAACTATCTTTACATCTCTGTGTAGGGAATATCTTAAACAAGTCATAGAAAGCAAAAATCATAAAGGATAAGAAATGTAAATATTTGTGATCAGAGGAGGATTTTCTTTGATGCTAATGACTATTAAGCTTTAATAGTGTGCTGACTTGAACTCCTTCCAAGCCACAAGGGGCCTTAAATATGCTCAGATGATCAGATATTTATGTGAAATGTGCACTGGCAGGATATTTTCACTTGAATTGGTTTAGATCAAGGATGGGCAAAGCCAGTCCACTGTCTATTTTTATAAATACATTTTGTTAGAACACATCCATGCTCATTTCTTTTCCTATTGCCTTTGGATGTTTGGTGCTACAATGACAGAGTTGAATAGCTGTGACAGAGGCTTTCTGGTCTGCAAACCCTAAAACATTTACTATCTGACCCCACACAAAAGAATTTTGCCAACTCTGCATTATCTCACCGTCTCTCCCCTAGAACTTTCCTCTGTTGCATTTGCTTCCGTATCAGGAAGCATTGGACTGGACAGGGACAGTTTTGGTGGGTTTGTTAAAGAAATATTGAGTGAGGGATATATTTAACTTAGATTTAGTTGCCTATATTTAGGTGATTTACACTAACTTCTGCTCATGGAAAGAAAACATGTGGAAAAAAGGAGCCACTAGCTGGTCTGCTTAAAATTCCTCTGCTTATCAGACACATAAAATCTACAGAGGATTTGGTTTTCATCCATACCTAGTCAAAATGGAAGTTCTGTTCTGTCAGAAATATACTTATTAATGCAGCGTTATAATTATAAACACACCACACATTTTTAAACATTTTCCCTTGGGAACTCAATGAAGTAAAATTTATCAGAATCGCCGTGCTTGTAGATCCCAAATTCATAACAGCACTTCAATAAGTTTACCAGTGAGTGAAGTCTCAAGTTTCATGCATCTCAGTTTCTAATAATAAAACGTAAAATTTAATCAACGAAGGTATAGAAAATACTGTTAACTTTACAGAAAATGTTAAAAAATCTTTGATATATGACAAAATCATCAAGGGTTTGTGATACTTAGAGTATTTATCATCTCTTATACATTTACAGTGTGTTGTGATTTCTTTGTTCATTCAAAATATTTACTTTCATATTTAAAATTGTTTTTATAATTGTATTTTTTCCTAATGAGAGCCTTGGAAATTCTTTTGTGCCTTGCAAATCTTGAATGTGACCATGTAAATGTGAAAACAAATTTCCATATACTAAGTTAAAAAATAAATGGCAAACTCTGAAAACACATTTTTACATATATAACAGGATTACCGTCAAGATATCCAAATTAATTTATTAAAACAAATTTTAAAACTTTCAAATCAATAAGAAAAAAAAACCTGTTTTATAAGTTTTATCATCACAACAAAAGAACTGACCCTAACCAATTTAAACAATGAGAAGTTCAACATAATTCAGCCACCAATATAATTTTATTAGGCTCCTGCTACTTTTCTTCTCATTTCTGATGATTCCCAGCCCTTGTGTTGGTTTTCCTCGTGGGTTCAAATGATTCTCAGGAGTATCTGGCATTGCATGGCTCCTTATTCACATGTCATCACACCAAAGTCCTGAGCTTTGGATTGACTGAAGTTCCCACAGATCAATCATCTCTGCACGGGAATCTGCTAAGTACTGGTTGGTTTAAACCTGTGTTATCTGAATCAATTATCTTAGCAAGAGGGATGAAATTGCCCTAATTGGTTTCTGCTACTCCCTATGTGTTGAGTTAATTCTGCCCCAACTGCTTTACCATTATGCAATTGGGAGAGACTGAAATGAATATTGTGAAGAACATAAAAAAAACAAATTGGATAATTGACAAAGAATATAAACAGATAATTCCCCAAAAAGAGATACAAAAAAGCTGTAAACTTCAACAGAAAGGTGGGTGATGGGCACATAGAGGTTTTTATTACTATTCTGTCCAGTTTTGCAAATAATTGAAAATTTCCATAATGAAACATTATTTTTTAAAATTTCCCACTATGGTTGTGGATTTTTCTATTTCTCCTTTATCTTTCAGTTTTTGTTTTACATATTTCAAAGGTATAGTATTAAATAAATAAATGTTAGAACTCTGATAAACTTACAGTGAATTGAACATTTTATTATTACATTATGACTTGCTTTTCTCTAGTAATGGAGTAAAGTTTTGGGGCTTGAAGTCTATTTTGTCAAATATTAATGTAATTTCCCAACTTTCCTTTTTGATTACTATTTTTATGGTATTTATTTTTCATCATTTGCCTTTTAATCATCTGTGTTCATATGTTTAATTCTCTTATAAACATCATAAAATTGGATCACTTTAGACTAGTTTAGCAATCTTTGTCTTTTACCTAGTAAATTTAGTCCACTTACAGTTATTATTGAAAAAAAAGATAAAAGCAGTCCTTTATACCCACAAACTGGCCTGGCAATAAGAGTTAGGTCTTGGTATTTCTAGGAGCTGGCCTGGCACACACAGCTGGGTCGTGGTGTTCTCCTGTTAAATGTAAACTGTTTCACAGAACATGAACACCAGATAAGGTCTTTCTGTGACCATGACAGAGTAAGTCACAAACAAGGACTCTTCTTTAATCGTCTCTCAGCACTAACAGAAACATTGTCCAAACCAAAAATTATGACCAAAAAATCTCCTTGTCTGATTAACACTAGTAACCCTGCTGCTTCTCTGCTAATTACAGATTTAGCCCCACTTCACTTCTCCTCCCTCTTAGATAAAATTCATTAAGGTACTCATTCACAGAATTTCCGCTTCTTCCTAACAATATGTGATCCAAAGCAAGTCAAGTCTTTAAACCGTCCCCATAATTACTCAACATGACCAGATCTTATTATAAGTTCCTTCTAAAACCTCCTGAGACATCCTGTGGCCCTTCGTGTTATGTTCTCTCCCTTGTGACAATGAGCCAATAAACCCAAGATTCTTTGACTATACGTATGTCTTTGGTGGTGTTTGACAGATGAACATCAACGATATAATCACTGATATATTTGGAGTGTTTGTACTAACCTTATGAAACAGTTTACGTTTGTCCTATTTTTATATAGAGATATAGATGGACAGAGATACTGTTCCCTCTTTTCTTGCTTTTTGAATTTCTTTGTCTCGCTCGATTTTCCTTTACTCCTGGGCACACTCTGTCAATTCTTTAGTGTTTACCCTATTTCAGTGTTCATAGTTAATGTATAAGACGTTATTTTCAAGTCTTTTATTTATAGCCTCTTCCTTGCCCACACACACAAAGTAGGCACTGTTATTATAATAAAGTCCATTTTTGTTGAGTTGTGCCTAAATAGTTGTCATGATCTTTGCTCACCACTCATTTATTCAGTACAGACCTTCCATCTGGGTTCATCTGTTTAAAGTACATTCTTTAATTTTTCTTTACAAAATGTTTTTGGTAAATTTTTTTTAATAATTATTGTTTCATGCTTACTTTTGAAAGATGTTTTACTTGGTATAAGATTATAGGTTAACTTTCATTTCTTGAACTGTTTCCAGTTTACTTTTCTTGCAATAAAAATTCACCCTTCAGGGGGCCAGCCCAGTGGCATAGTGGTTAAGTTCATGCCGTTCGCTTTGGTGGCCCAGGGTTTGTGAGTTCAGATCCTGAGCACAGACCTAGACACCTCTTGTCAAGCCATGCTGTGGTGGTATCCCACAAACAAAATAGAGGAAGATTGGCACAGATGTTACCTCAGGGCCAATCTTCCTCACAAAAAAAGGAAAGTCACCTTTAAGACTAATTGTGGATAATTGGTCTTTTTTTCTCTAGCTGTTTTTAGAATTTTTTCTTTTTCTTTGATTTCTTTCAGTTTCACTTAATGTGTCATAGTCTGGATTGATTTCTTTATATTCATCAGGCTTGTAATATGCCAGATTTCTTAGATCTAAATGCTGATGTCTTTCAAAAAGTCTAGAAATTTTCAGCCATTTTATTTTTGGATATTCCTTCTTCTCTATTTTGTTATCTTGCTGTAAAACTATGATTAAAAGTATTTTAGATCTTCTGATACTTTCTTCTTGCCCATCATCCCCTCTCTTTATATTTTCAGTCTATTGACTGTGTTCTAGATAATTCCTTCAGATCTCTTTTTGAGGACATCTTGTCTTCAACTGCATCAACTCTGCTGTTTAAACTATCCACTAAAGTATAAAATACATTTTGCATTTATAGCAGTTCTATTTTTTCATGTTTGCTGTTCTCTAATCATAATTTCAAACTACTTTATTATTTTTAAAGATATTTAAAATGGTTATTTTAAATTTTGTGTCTACATCCAATCTCTGAAGTGTTTGTCATTCTGTATATACTGTCTCTTGTTTCTGCTTGTTCTCATTCATGATGCCTTGGCCTGACCTGTTTTTATGATTTTTGACTGTAAAAGACTCTTTTACTTGGAACTTTATTTGTTGAATTCTTTGAAGCCTGAATTAACTTTGAGTTCCTCCACAGATAATTTGCATTTGCTTCTGCCAAACATCTATAATCATTACCAATGAGACCAGTTTAACCCAAATTCTGTATTTGAAGTTTTTTACCCCATAATGGTAAGATAAATTTAGACTACAATCCTGCATGAAGCCTAAATATGAATTCTTAGGGATATTTTTTGTCTCTTTATCCACCATCAGAGTCCAAAACGGCAACTTACCTTGCTGTCTCTTTCTTCAGGAAGGGTTTATTTTTCTTTTATACTTAAATTGAGGGTAGAGTTCTTTGCTTTCCCAGCTTTATTCATAGATTTTCTATTGAATGCTCTACCTTCATTGGGACCAATGAAGTCATCAAAAGAAGCTTTCAGGTCTCTAGGGTGTTGATAAAATATTCATATCAAAAGCCCACATTGGCACTGGCTTACCTCCCAGGGCTCTGTCGATTTCTTATTTTTGTGCCAACTCGACAGTATATTTTAAACTTAATTTATCCATAAGTTTAGTTCTTTTAGTTAGACAGTTTGTTCAGAATACCTAATCTGTCATATTGCTAGATTTAGAAACCCAATTTAATGTCTCTAAACTTAGGTTTCTTCATTTTGTCCTTAAAGGACCAAATTACACGATGTGTGTAAAAGGCAGTTGTCCAGCCTGAAGCTATGGCTAGGACTGTTGGGTAGGGAGTCTCACTGATGGGTTCAGATTGGCAACTCCCAAACTTTGTCAAGGGTTCCCAATTTGAATTAATGCACATAGGGCTAATTCATCAGGAAATAGTCGTCTCCTTTTACATAGAAGTGTAAAAGGGTGAGCTGGGGGAGGGGAAAAGGAATATTGCTGACAGATGTCAACATCTCCTTCCATGCCATTTCTTCTAGGAAATACAAGTCAATCTTGGGCTTCTTTGAGTGTTCATTCGGTAGGAACCACTGACAGGTGAGGGATTATAGAGAAGTAGCAGGTAATTAGAGGGTAAGAAAAACTAATCATGAGGAAATAAGCAGGGTCTGAGGCTGTTGCCAAGAATAGAAAGCTAGTTACTGCACATCCTCACATCACTAAAAGGCCCTTCAGAGTGGAACGACTGCATGGATTACATAGGAGTAAGAGCTGACAATAACTGTTATGTTGAGTGTCTTCAAGCAACTGTTGGCTTAGAAATTGAGTATATTTGTAGTGACCAATGTGGAACAAAGGCCAGAGGAACCCAAAATAATATCCTGAGTTCTTCTAGAGTCCTTGGGAGTCAAGAAAGTCCTAGTCGTGTAAACTGGATAGTATATTTCTGTCCATGTGGAAAATTTGTTTTGAAAATTATTATAGCCCCACAAATTGTTGTGGAATACAATTTAAACTTCCTACAACAGTTGTAAAAAAATTTGTATCAATTTTGAAAATAAGACTGAAAGAACATTTCTAAACAGCAACAAGAGGAGCCAGAATACACTGTAACTATATCTTCAACAGGTTAATAACAGGTTATCAACCTCTTATTTAAAATTGCATTTCTCCAAGCCCACCCCCTTTTCCATTCCTTTTTAGCTTTTTTCTTTCTCAGTGCTTATAACTTTCTAACATCCTATACAATTTAGTAACTCAATTTGTTTATTGTTTATCTTCCCAATTAGAAAACAGGCTACATGAGGGAAGGGATTTTTATCTATTTTGCCCATCAATTTACCCCCAATGCCTAGATTGGCTAATGTTCGGCAGGATCTCAGTAAACATTTTGTGGATAAATAAACCATTTCATGGGAACAGAACTTCACAGTTTGTGAGACAAGGGGAGCATCTGGTTTTGTTTTCCAGATAAATAAAACATCCAAGCTGGTTTTAGGCACGAGCAGTAGGATTTGCTCCTCTTATGTCAATTTATGTGAATGCAATAAAATCCCTCAGGGGTATTTAAAAAATCCAGGTAAATGAAACAAAACAAAAACGAAACAACACCTTCCCATTTTCCTCCTTCACATTTCACACTATTAATGCAGTAAATCTTCTGTTGCTGAGATTTCATGAAAAAGTGAGAAAGAAGGGGCAAATAATCCCACCAAATTAAACAAATGCAAACAGCCTAGCAAACTTTTATTTTCATCTACTATGTGTCAAGCTAAATTGAGCTCTGTGTATCATTTTAATTAAAAATAATCCTCTTGAGTGCAAACGAGAAAGAAAAATGCAATCATCGGCCAACCTGTAAATTAATTAAATAGTGTTTCTGGAACTTTAATGCTGATGGCATATTCTGTTTGTTAATAGTCCTCTGTTTCAGAGAAAAGTATTTTTTGCCATTTGCTTAATTTGCCACACAGTACACATTAACTTATTTAGATTAAATGGTGCTGAGTATAACACGAACTTTGAACTTTTTTCCAGTTACTTTACTAAAATTTCTTCTGTGGCAAGTGATAGCCTTAAGAAAATAGAGCTATTTTTCCCCCAACACTTTTTCCTATAAGAAAGACATTATACATTCACACACACACCAGTTTGGATAACGTGTGTTGTCTACCCAATTTTATATTCACAGGTAATCAAGTACTGTGAGATTTTAGTGTGCAGTTGTTCTTAGCCATCTGCTGAAAGCAGTTATTTACAAAAGAATCATTGACGTTCTCTTAATTGGTGCTACTTTTGAGAAAAACTTTAAACCCACAATTTTGCATTATAGAGTCTCTAAACCTCAAAGAGTTAAATGACTCTACATTTTACATTTCCCTGAGCACTGGAGGAGGAAGAGGAAGCAAAAATTGCCCATGAAAAACATAATTTTAAAGCAAGCTTTTCAAAAATGCAAAAGATTGAAAGTAAAATGATTACAAAATAACTTTCAAATGTCTGATAAGCCATACAGCTTAAAATTTTAAATAGTATTAAAGGTTTCTCACAGTCTGAGATTACTGTGCTCACGTCTCTAAAAAATAAAATTGATGTTGTGGAATAGTCAAATGCATATTTGCTATTTAATATTTGGCTGCATGGTTGTAGTTAATTAATCAATAGACAAGAGTGATTTTAGAAAATAGAAAACATGTTTCATTGAAAAGACTGGGGTGACAGAACAAAGGATGTTTATTATCGTCTTATACATACAAATTCTTTCTGAAGTCAGTTTTTGCTTATGACCACTGTTCATTACTGTCTTTACTAAAAGCTGAGCATCTTGCAATTGTAACCTCATTAATTCTGTTTGTACTAATTTAAACCCAGAAGGAAGAGGACCCCCTCCTGCAGACTGAGGAATTCAATGATTTTCTCAAATATCACTTGAAGAAATAAATTACAATTTACATCTACCAAAGTTAGCCACCCTTTAAATGAGAAATATGTATAAAGACACTTGACTAAGAAATTACCAAATTCTGAGAGCTTAAATTTGATAAATCTGTTTGGAACAGAGAAAGAATAATAAAATCAATTTACACTGAATAAAACAGATGAGAGTGATAGAGAAGCTGGAGGTATTAATTTAGGAGTGATTGTACATTTTACTTCTCTAAGATTTAGGAAGTTTACTAAGTTACAATCATCTTTGAAGTCCAGCTTATGTCTGCTTTGCAAAAATAATGCATTTTGTTTTGTCTTACTAATAGTGATGGTGTATGAATTGAGATGACCCATTCAACATTTTTCCTGGTTCTCGTTGTGGCTAAGCTAGCATATATGTGAGCAGATATGTAGGGGAAAAACAAATTGAAATTTTCATAGAAAAAGTCTAAAACTTGAACTTTTCTTCAGTTTTTTCTGGACCTTTTATCAAGGATCTTGCCTCCAATCCTCTCATGACATTCTTGATCAATAACTGTATCCCTCCACAATTTCAGTTTTAATCATCCATTCTCTGACCACTACCTCCAATCTTTCCAGCTTACTTCCTTTGATTTATTCTTTTAAGTTATTTTGTTGAGGTCATATTAGCTTATAATATTATGCACATTTCAGATGTACATTATTATATTTCAGTCTCTGTATAGACTGCATCGTGTTCACCACCAATAGACTAGTTTCTCTCTGTCACCATACAGATGTACCCCTTTACCCTTTTCGCCTTCCCTCCACCCCCTTTCCCTCTGGTAACCACCAGTCTTCTCTCCTTATTTTTGAGTTTGTTCCTTTGTTTCTCTTCCACATGTGAGTGAAATCATACAGTATTTGTCTTTCTCTGTCTGACTTATTTCGCTTAGCACAATACCTTCAAGCTCCATCCATGTTGTTGCAAATGGCATGATTTTTGTCTTTTTTATGGCTGGGTAGTATTCCATTGTATATATATATATATATATATATATATATATATATATATATATATATATATACCAAATCTTCTTTATCCATTCATCTGTTGATGGGCACTTGGGTTCCTTCCACGTCTTTTTATAATTCAACTTGCAATGGCTTCTAAGACTATTCTGATCCACAGTTACCTTTTAGGTACTGTCTCCCTCTATTCTCCCCCTCAATTCACTCTGTGTCAACTTTAATAGCTTCCTTGCTTTACTCAGACACTCCAGGCTCTCTCCATGAGAGCTTTGTACTTGACACCCTTCTTTCTGAATTTCACTTACTCCAGATATCCCCATGGCTCATGAATAAGTTATCTATTATCCATAATTTAGAAGCTTAAAACAATAACATTTATGATTTTGCATAGTTTCTGAGCTTCAAGAATCTGGGAGTGGTGTAGAATCTGGGAGAGGATGGTTCTGTCTCAGGATCCCTCATGAGGTTGCAGTCAAGGTGTTGGCCAGGATTGGAGGCCCTGAACACTTGACTAGGGCTGAGGGATCTGCCTCCAGATCTTGTTGGCAGGAGGTTTCAGTACCCCCTCCATAGCCACTTGACAGGGCTGTTCATGACAGTCTGCTTCCTAGGAATCACTGAGTCAAGACTATGCTCAAGAGGAAGGAGAGAAATTAAACTCCATCTGTTTAAGGAGGAAGGAATATTACAGAATCTGTTGACGTATTTTTAAAGTCATCCAAGCTCATCACTCACATCCTTCAAATCTCTACTCCAGTGCCACGTTATCAGCAAGAACTTTCCTGTCCACATTACATAAAATAGGAAGACTTTCCTCTAGGCACTTCCCTTACCCTGCTTTATTTGCTTCTATAGTATTTATTACCATCTAAAACATTAAATGTTTATTTCATTAGTTGTTCGTTTTACATCTCCTCCAACCCCTGGAATATCAGCTCCAATAAGAGAGGAAATTTATGTATTTTGTTTACTGCTGTATCCCTGGTGCTTAGAATAGTGCCTAGCATATAATGGGCAAAATCAATAAATATCTGTTGAATGAATAATCAAAGCATGCTCTTCTTAGATATTCTGAAGGCAATGTGGCTATGGAAAGATTTTAACTGATTTTCGGTTGGCTTTACCTAAGCTTCTTTTTTTTTGGTGAGGAAGATTGTACCTGAGCTAACATCTGTTGCCAATCTTCCTCTTTTTGCTTGAAGAAGAGCGTCCCTGAGCTAACGTCTGTGCCAGTCTTCCTCTATTTTGTATGTGGGATGCCTCCACAGCATGGCTTGATGAGTGGTGTGTAGGTCTGCACCCAGGATCAGAACTGGTGAACCCTGGACCACTGGAAAGCAGCACATGAACTTAATCACTACTCCACCGGGCCAGCACCTACCTAAACTTCTTCTTGTGTTTGTTCTTTGGTGCAAAAAAATCCCCAAGAGTTCAAGAAATTTACCTTTGCATTATTCAGGAATACCTACAATTATCATATCCAGGCTTTCCCTCAGGCTGCAAATAGAACCTTTCAAGTCATTACACACAAAGTAAATAATAAAGCTGAAAGGTGAGTGAACAGCTTGTGCCCAAGGATTCTGTGTTCCTTGGCGACCTGCCTTCCTGTGCTTTCCACCAGCACACTTGTTTAGACAATTGAAATCACAGGTATGAAAGGTTCAGGGATGACATGATTGCCCTCGTAGAAAATCTGAAAGAATCAACAAAAACCTCCTGGAACAAATAAGTGATTATAGTAATGCTGCAGGAAACAAAGCTAATATACAAAAGTCAATAACTTTCCTATGTGCCAGTAATAAATGGAATTTGAAATTAAAAACATAACACCATTTACATTAACACCTGAAAAAAATTAAATACTTAGGAATAAATCTAACAAAATATGTACAAGATCTATATGAGAAAAACTACAAAATTCTGATGAAATAAATCCAAGAACTAAATAAATGGAGAGATAGTCCATGTCCATGGATAGGAAGACTCAATATTGTTAAGATTCTTCCAAACTTGATCGGTAGATTCAACACAATCTCAATCAAAATCTCAGCATGTCATTTTGTGGATAATGACAAACTGACTCTAAAGTTTATAGACAAACGCAAAAGATCTAGAATAGGCAACACGATCTCAATCAAAATCTCAGCAAGTCATTTTGTGGATAATGACAAACTGACTCTAAAGTTTATAGAGAGACGCAAAAGATCTAGAATAGCCAACACGATATTTAAGAGAAGAAAAACGTCAAAAGACTGACACTACCCCACTACAAGACTTATCATAGTAGTCAAGACAGTTGGGCATTGAGAAAGGATAGATGAATAGACTAATCGACTAGAATAGAGAATCCAGAAATAAACCCACATTAATATAATCAACTGAGCTTTGATAAAGGAGTAAAGGAAATACAATGGAGCAAAGATAGTCTTTTAAAAAAATAATGTTGGAATAACTAGGCATCCACATGCAAAAAAAAAAAAAAAAGAATATAGACACAGACCTTATATCCTTCACAGAAATGAGCTCAAAATGGATCATAGACCTGAATGTTAAACCCTGGAAGATAGTACACTAGAAAATCTAGATGATCTTGGGTATTAATTTTTATACACAACACCAAAGGCATAATCCATAAAAGAATTGATAAGCTGGACCTCATTAAAATTAAAAACTTTTGCTTCTTAGTCAAAAGCAATGATAAAACAAGTTTCTGTCAAAAGAAAGAGAATACAAGGCACACGCTTGGAGAAAATATTTGCGAAGAACATATTTGATAAAACACTGTTATCCAAAATATACAAAGAAGTCTTAAAACTCAACAGTAAGAAAATAAATGACCTTATTAAAGAATGAGCACACACATGACCAAAAAAGATAGAGGAATGGGAAACAAGCATAGGAAAAGATGCTCCACATCATACATCATTAGAGAATTACAAATTAAAACAACAATGAGATACCACTAGACACCCATTAGAATGGTCAAAATCTGGAACACTGACAACACCAAAAGCTGACAAGGATGTGGAGCAACAGGGATTCTCATATACTGCTGGGAAGAATTCAAATGGTAGACACTTTAAAGGAGAGTTTGTCAGTTTCTTACAAACTAAACATACTCTTACACTATGATTCACAATTATGCTCCTTGGTATTGACTCGAGTTGAAAACTTATGTCCACACAAAACCTCCACATAGATGTTTACATGTTTATAGCAGCTTTATTCATAATTGCCAAAATTTGGAAACAAACAAGATGCCCTTCAGTAGGTAAATGTATAAATAAACTGTGGTGCATCCAGACTATGGAATATTATTCTGTGCTTAAAAGAAATAAGCTAGCAAGTCACGAAAAGACATGGAGGAAACTTAAATACATATTATTAAGTGAAAGAAGTCAATCTGCAAAGGCTACATACCATAGGATTCCAACTATAAGACATTCTGGGAAAGGCAAAACTATGGAGCTAGTAAAATGATCAGTGGTTGCCAGGAGTTAGGGGGGAGAGAGGGATGAACAGGAAGAGCACAGAGGATTTTTAGGACAGTGAAACTACTCTGCATGATACTATAATGGGGGATACATGTCACTATATTAGTACAGGTTTATAATACGTATGAATAGCTCATAAGGTGAGTGTTTTTTCTTTTATATTCTTATTCACAGGTTGTTTTGACTAATCCAGTTTTTCGTTTTCTCCAAATGAGCATTTTCAAATGAAGTGAGTTTGTCTAACTAAAACAAAGTGTTTAAACTAGTTATATTGGTAAATGGTTAAGTTCACAAATTATCCTAAAAATAATTAAAAGAATGATGTTAAAATTGCTATTATTTCTGTGTGTGTATTAAACTTCAGTGTCTCTAGGAATCTACTGGTCACATTTTAAGTCACGTTATAAAATAATGTACATTTAGTTAAATGAATTCAGAAAATACATGAATGTAGAAAGAACAATCAATAAAGTATAGATCTGGGCAGTTACGCGTTATAGTGCTCAAGAAGCCTGTTGGTTTGGATTCAGATTACCTGGGCCACTTGCCAGGTGTTTGAACAGGGTTGGTATTTATCCCTCTCAGTTTAATTCTCAGTGTCCCTGAGTCTAAAAGAGAGAAACAATGATATCTACTTACCAGGATTGCTTTGAGGATTAAAGAAGATAAAACACAGTGCCCAGAGTATACTGTGCTTTCAACAAATAATAATCGAAAAGGAGGAAAGAAGAAAGGGAGGGAGGGAAGAAGATTGAGTAGGGGAGGAGTGAAATAAAAAATAAATAAGTGAAAGCATGAAACTGGTCTTCTTGCATCATCTCTTCAGGGCCCAGTCTATCCTCTCCAATACCTCTGGAGTCCCTTTCCTAAAACATGGATTCATTAATATGCTCCTTAGCTTCTTTAAAAGAAGGCAGAAACAAACAAAAACCAAAAAGCAAACACTCCCTTTTCTGCCTATAAAAAAAATTCCAGCATACTAGCTTTTTTTCTCAGCTTTACTGAGATATAATTGACATAAAAGATTGTGTAAATTTAAATTGTACAATGTGATAATTTGATATATGTATATGTTGTAAAGTGGTTACCACCATAAGGTTATTTAGCACATCTATCACTTCACATAATTACCATTTGTGTGTGCGTGGAGCGAGAACATTTAAGATTTACTCTCTTAGCAACTTTCAAGTACAAAATACGGCATTGGTAACTATAGTCACCACGCTGTACATTAGATCCTCAGAACTAATTCATTTTATAATTGGGAGAGTGTATTCTTTGACCAACAGTTCCCTATTTCACCCACTCCCAGCCCCTGGCGACCAACAGTCTACTCTCTGTTTCTATGAGTTTGATTTTTTTTGTATTCCACATATAAGTGTGATCATATGTACAGTCATCTGCCACATAACAACAGTTTTGAGAAATGCATCGTTAGGTGATTTCATTATTGTGCAAACATCATAGAGTGTACTTATACAAACCTAGATAGTATAGACTACTACACACCTAGGCTGTACGATAGTAATCTTATGAGACCACTGTTTTATATGTGGTCCATTTTTGACTAAAACGTCATTATGCAGCTCAAGACTATTTGTCTTTCTATGTCTAACTTATTTCACTTAGCATAATTCTCTCAAGGTCTATCCATGTTGTCATAAGGGGCAGAATTTCCTTCTTTTTATGGCTGAATAATGTTCCTGTGTGTGTGTGTTTGTGTGTGTAACATTTTCTTTATCCATTCATTCGTCGATGGACTCTTTGGTTGCTTCCATGTCTTGGCTATTATGAAGAATGCTGCAATGAATATGAGGGTGCAGATATATCTTTGAAATAATAATTTAATTTCCTTTGGATCTATACTCAGAACTGGGGTTGCTGAATCTCATTGTAGTTCTATTTTTAATTCTTTGAGGAAGCTCCTTATTGTTTTCCACAGTGGCTGCACCAATTTACATTCCCACCAACAGTGGGCAAGGTTTCCTTTTACTCTACATCTTCACCAATGTTTGTTATCTCTTGTCTTTTTGATGATAGCCATTCTAACTGGTGTGAGGTGATATCTCATTGTGGTTTTGATCCGAATTTCTCTAGTGATTAGTGATGTTGAGCACATTTTCAAGTACCTGTTGGCCATTTGTATGTCTTCTTTGGAGAAATCTCTATTCATATCATTTGCCCACTTTTTAATTGGATTTTTTTCACTATTGAGTTGTATGACTTCCTTATATATCTTGATCATTAATTCCTTATCAGACATATGGCTTGCAAATATTTTCTCCGGCTCCATAGATTGCCTTTTAATTTTGTTGATTGTTTCCTTTGCTGTACAGAAGGTTTTTAGTTTGATGTAGTTTCACTGGTTTATTTTTGCTGCATTTGCTTGTGCTTTTGGTGTCATATCCAAAAGATTGTTTCCAAGACCAATGTCAAGAGGCTTTTTCCCTATGTTTTTTGCTAAGAGTTTTACAATTTCAGGGCTTGAATCCATTTTGAGTTGATTTTTGCATATGGTATAAGATAAGGGTCCCATTTCATTCTTCCACATGTGGATATACAGTTTTCCCAGCATCATTTATTGAGGAGACTATCCCTTCTCCATTGAGTATTCTTGGGTCCCTTGACAAATGTTTCTTGGTTATATATGCATGGGTTTATTGCTGGGCTCTATTCTGTCTAGTTTATCTATGTGTCTGTTTTTATGACAGTACCCTATTGTTTTGATTACTCTAGCTTTGTAATATAGTACAGCTTTGTAAATATGTGTTATTCTCTATCTGGAACGTCCTGAATGCCTTATCTTCAAGGAATCTTCTTGCATCCTATAAGTTATTTAAATTTTCTCGATATCTTTCCCAGTCTCCCACAGTACTTTGCACAAGCTTATTACAAAACTCTCATCATATTTACTACTATGTATATTTTCCTAAATGTATACTTTCCTGTAGGTTTGGATGGAAATGAATCCATCTCTTTTTTATTTCACTGTTGTGGCTATAGTAAATAAAACAATAAGTAGCCCCCTCATCCCTAACTTACACGTCTTCATGTAACTCAGTGATTTAAAATTACGTAATCTAGTATGTTCTATTTCTAGCAACCAAACATACACAGCAGTTCCAAGCACATATAACCGTATAATGACACATTTTCTTCCATGAGTAACAAATATATTTTATATAATTAATTTTTGACCTATAAAATTACTAAATTTTTGTCTCCCACATCTTTCCCTTCTAATCGATATTCCTTGTGAATTGGTTCCTATTCCATAAGATTGTTGCAGAGATCATGACAGAAAATTTATCCTATAGGCCCATGGATTTCACAATAGTCACATTGCTTTCTCTGCTTTGTCCTCCATTAGCTAAGGTTGGGGGTTATTTCACCTGGCTGTGCATCCAATCTTGGTATTTCCTCATTGCTGTACCACCATGTCTGAGACATCTGAGCCCATGTCTTCCCTGTGCTGCACTGAGCCCTCCTCACTGGCATTGGCAGAGAATCAACTGTCTCACATTCCTCCCCACCTCTTACTGTACCAGGTCCAAGGTGGTTCTTCCAAAGGAAGTCCAAAATAGTGAAGGGATTTATTTATCCCTCTACGTTTGAAGCAAATGTATGAATAAGTCATATCAGGTAGGTATTTTAATATTTGGGATTAGTGAGATGTGGTGAAAACATTTTGATATCATAGAGCAAATATTTTAATTATGGACAAATTAGATTCCTTGTGTTGGAGAGATATCCATAACCAGGCCAGATCAAAACAAAAATACTTTTTAAGAAGAGAAATGAAGGGATGGGATTCAGAAAATGCAAATCTTATACCAAAGTACATCACCAAAAACAGGAGTCGTCTTATTCAAAGAGACATTTCCTAACAAAGCCCTGCTGGGCCAGCAGTCCCTTTCCATGCTCCCACAGCCCCTGTGCCTGCTTGCCACCTTGTACTGAGATTAATTTTACATGTCTATGGTTTCTACTACAGGTAGCTTATTGAGGAGAGGACCAGGTACATAGCAAATACCTAGCATGTACTGAACTAAGCAGAACAGCACCTATTGGCTTGGCATTCTGATTTGTATTCCAAAAGGATTTTGCTCCAAGACAACGTGTATAAAGACTTGAGAATTGAGGAGACAACATCAGATATCCCAGTTCAAGTACCAGAGAAGAAGAGATGAGATGATCCAGCTCAAGCAATGAGGCAAGGGGAAAAAGGGCAAATTCCTGTTTCCTCCACCTTTTGTTCTATTCAGGCCCTCGACAGAATGCAGGATGCCCACTCACATTGGAAATGGCCGTCTACTTTACTGAGTCCACCAGTTAAAATGTTCATCTTATTTGGGAACGTCCTCACAGACACACCCAGAAATAATGTTTAATCTGGGCACCCCATGACCGGTCTAACTGGCACATACATTTAATCATCACAAACATCCTCAAATAAAACCACTCGGTCAGTGCCAAATTCCACCTCTCCTAATATTGGACAGGGAGTCAGAGATAATAGATAGAATGGACACCTTCATGGTGAGTGTCATCAGACCAATTTGCTAGAATTCTACCTCTGCAATTTATTTTAGCTTAAAATCTTACAGAAATATGTAATCTTCTAACCCAAAATCAGTCTTGTGTAAGTTAAGTACAATGATAAATTATTAGAGTACTACATGATAATAATAGTTATCATGGTGAGGATAAAATGGGATAAATACATAAATCATATGGAAGAGTTAGAAATTGCATATGACTTAGAGTGGTACATTTTTTCTCTTTTAAAATTATTCTTTAAAATTTTTCTCAATGTACGAGTCTGGAAGTAAGTAGTCAAGGCCTTTGTAGCAGCAACTCAATATCACCAGAACCTTCCATCTTTTCTTTCAGCTATGCTTAGCTTTTACTGTTGCTACATCCTCATAAGATGGTAATCCACTTCCAGCATCATGTCCACCCTTCCTGGAAAGAAAGAGAGAATGAATGAAATAAGAGAGAGAGGGAAAGAAAGAAAGGAGAAAGGGGGGAAGAGAAGGAGGAAGAAGGAGGGAGGGAAAGAGGTTTATTCCAGCTGTTGGTCTTCAGCTTTTCTAAAAGTACCTCACAGTGACTTCTTACCTACATTTCACTAACCATGATTGTGTCACATGGGCACTTCTTGTTTCAAGAGGGACAAGCTTTTTGTTTGTGTGTATGTTGGTTTTTTCTTTTGCCTTTAAGTTGACACATTGCCACCATAAGTAAGGTTAAAATTATGTTAATAAGAAAAAGGAGAGCATACATTGGAAGAACTACTAGCATTAGCTGTTTCTGCCACAGGAACAAGGTCTCCAAAATTCTCCCAACGAAAGTCTGGTTTTAATTTTACAGAGGGAAGAGGAAAATGTAGAGGGAGAGGGAGATTCTTTTCTCCTTTTTTTATTTTTTTGGAAAAAGATAAATATTCCAGGCAATTATGTGCATTTGTGAATCACTCTAATTTCAGATTCAGTATTCACTTGAGTGGCAGGACAATCTATGTTTCTCTTGATTCCCTTCCCCAATAAAACATCTGGCTACACACTAGAATTTTCATTAAAGGAGCATAGGGAGCATCAACATAATTCATCTCTAAGTCTTTTTCTGGCAAGTCCTTGTATAAAACAATCTTCTCTTTAATATGAATCTGATACTCTTTTTCTGGCATGAGAATAACATTCATTTGGTATAATGAAGGTTTGTTTTTGAATAGAGGGACCTTTTGCCAACAGGATGAGAGAGAATGTGGGGGAGGATGGATGTTATATTGTTACAGGATGATATATTATTATTTCCAAAGCTCTGAGGAGAGAGACTCAACCTTGTCAGCCTTGATTTATGTTTGTTCATTCTGTGATTCAATAGGAAGTTCAGATGAGCTTTACTGAAATGTTTTGTTATATATTTTTCTACTGAGTGCAATGAAAAGCATTCTACCTCCCTGATTTCAGTCCCCACTTCCACTGTTAAGCATTAAACTTTTATTGAATGGATGCTGCATATCATTATGACTAAAAAGCTATTCACAAATGTCTATATATATCCTGAACTCAAAATGACTTTGAAAATGCCTTGGGAGTCCTTGAGATTAGATTATTAATGTTAGATTAGGATATATATTTGGAAAAGTTTTAAAACTCATTCACAAGGCAGCTAATTTTTGAGCAAAATCTCAAAATGTTTTGCTATTTATGAAGGTTTTTCTACAAATATATGAATCACAAAATCTTCTATTTACTAGCAAATATGGAGGCATATCCTACTTAATGTAAAAACAAGACCTGAAATGTAACTGGATAACTTTCCTGTTACTTGAGCTTGTAAAGTTGTGAAATAGTAAATGAAAAGACATGTAATTATTTTTTAAAGAACCAATAGTGTCTCTAATACCTATAGAAAGAGAGTATATGATAAAAGTAATATTTCAAAATAGTAAGAAAAAAAGATGGGATTGTTAAAAAAAAAGTGTTGGAACAAGAGTCTAGCAGTAAGGAAAAATAAAGCTAGATAATGTAATTTGTTCTTTATATAAGAGATAGTTCCATAAACATAGGTCATTTGTTTGATAATGTTTAAGGGAATAGAGTCTTCTTAGTCAGTGCATACATCTTCAGCATCTTAAAGGGCAAAATTAATAAATTCTATGACATAAAAATCCTGGTTTTGGTTTTGTTATATATATGTGTTTGTGTGCGTGTACGTATCTATTTTACATTCTCTTATTCTAAGGCGTATCTTTTTACTCTCTTTATGGTCTTTTTCTTCAATGAACAAGAGCTCCTAATTTTAATAAAATTAAATTCTCCAATTTGTGCCTTATCTCCAGTTCTGTTACATCATGTTCAAAGGTTTTGCCTATCCCAAGGTCATGAGGGTAATGTCCTTTGTTATTTTGTAGACACTTTATTATTTTACGTTTTACAGTTAGATCCATGATCTACCCTGAATAACAGTTCAATGCCAAGATTATGTCCATGATTATCCAATTGATCTAATATCTTTTATTGATAGGATTGTATTTTGTCCATCAAACTTCCCTGTCACATTGTCACAAATTAAGTGACAATGTATATATGGGTCTGTTCTAGCCTTTTTTCTATTCCCTTAATCTGTTTAACTAGAATTGTACCAATATCACTCTATATTTTTCTTACCTTATATCTCGAGCTAGGACTTGAAATACAATATTGAAAAAACTGTTGATAGCATGTCTTCTTGTTTCATTCCTAACCTCAATAGAAAGGTTTCAGCATTTCATAATTAAACATCTTTTTTAATTGATATTTTTAATCAGATTAAGGAAGTCTTCAAACATTGGTCTTCTTCTTTAAAATTGTTTTGGATATTTTTGGACCATTGTATTTTCATGCATATTTTATAATTAGCTTGTTAATTTCCACTAACAACCATATGATTATGTTGATGCAATTGCATTGAATCTATAGGTCAAACTGGGGAGAATTCAGATCTCTCCCATATGACTTTTCTTATCCATGAACATGGTATGTTCATCCATTTATTTGTCTTAAGATTTATTTGAAAAATATTTTTTTAGTTTCATGTTAAGGAGTCTAGAATATTTTTCATTATATTTATTTCTAAGTAGTTTATTATTTTATATACTATTTCAAACATTTGTAAGGATTCACTAGAGATGTAGCCTAGGACTGGAATTTTCTATGTGAGAAATTGCAGTGTTTTTCATAGACTTCAGATAATTCAGATTTTCAGTTTGTTCTTTCACAATATTTTGTAAGTTTTCATTTCATAGAAATTTTCTAATACATATAAATTTGCAAATTTATCTTCTTAATATTCATAACGTCTCATATTTATGGTGCAATGTCTTTGTCAGATTTGGGAAGTTCTTAATCACTCCTTCTTTTTACAATGCATCTGTACTATTCTCTTTCTCTTTGCCTCTGCATACATTCCACTTGCATACATATTATATGTATGTCCCATATGTTTTTTATGCTAATTCTGTATTTTATACAAATTTTTTCTTTTCATGCTTCAGCCTGGTTATTTTATGTTGACTTGTGCTTCATTTGACTCTTCTTTTTTTCTAGTATGCATTTTTAATTTCATTTATCATATGTCAGTTTTAGAATAGATTCCAATTCTCTTGTGTTTCATCTTGTAAACTATTTTCTTAAACATATGTACAGTCATACACTCTATAATGACATTTCAGTCAATGACAGATTGCATATATGACTGTGGTCCCATAAGATTAGTACCATATAGCTTAAGTGTGTAGTAGGCTATACCATCTAGATTTGTGTAAGTACACTCTATGATGTTTGCACAACAATAAAATCATCTAATGATTCATTTCTTATAATGTATCCCCATTATTAAGTGAGGCATGACTGTGTAACAGTTATTTTAAAATCTATGTTTGATAACTACAATATATGGATCACTGGTAGGCTTGTTTCTATTGTCCATTTGTTTCAGTTGTGGCTTATTTACATATTACAAATATATATTATTCATATTTAAAAAATATTTTAGCGTTTGCTCTAGGTTTTACAAAATGTGTCTTTAACACGTTGCAGTCTACCTTCAAATAATATTATTCCACTTCACATACAATGAAACAAACTTACAAGAATACTTCCATTCCTTTCTGTCCTTTGTACTCTTGTCAACATTTTACATTTTAATGTGTTAAAAATCCTACGATATATTACTAAATTTTTACCTTAAAGAGTCAATTAGTTTTTAATGAAATTTTTAAATGACAGCAAAAAATTGTACAGTTTTTCTCATAATTACTCTTTTTGTTACTTTTTATTAATTTTGTAGATTGGTGATTCTCAGCAGGGGAGTGGGTGTGATTTTGACTTTTAGGAGATTTGGCAGTATCTACAGACATTTTTTGTAGTCTCAGCTGGTCTACTGGCAGTCTGGGGTTTGCTACTGGCATTTAGTGGTAGAGGCCAGAAATGCTGATTACAGGCTACAGTGAATATTGCAGTCTCCTTCATAAGACATTACCTGATTCTAATGTCCATAGTCTTAAGTTTGAGAGTCCCTGGTATGAATCCAAGTTCCCACAGTATATATAGAGGGTCTGCAGTGTAGTGTAGAGCAGATGGTGATGGATAACCTCAGCTTGCTCTATAAAAGTCTTACTCTCTCCTTCATTTCTGAAATATGTTTTTACTTGGTATAGACTTGAGAGTATTTTATTTCAGCACTTTAAGGAATCATTTCATTGTTTTCTAGTTTGCATAATTCTGTTAAGTCTTCAGTCATTATTCCACTGTGGGTAATGTATACTTTTCTCTGACTGATTTTAAGATTTTTCTCATTTTTTGGTTTCAGCAATTTGAACACATTATGTCTTGGTGTGATTCTCTTTTGTTTATCATGCTTGGAATTCGTTGATATTTTTGGATCTGTGCACATAGTATCAAATTCAAAAAAAAAAAATGTCAGTCATTATTTCTTCCAGTATTTTTTCTGCTCCCTGAACTTCTGAGACTCCAACTATACATAGGTTAGACTACATTTTATGGTCCTGCAGTTCACTGAGTTTCTGTTCAATTTCTTATTTCTCCTTTTTTCTCTCTGTGCTTTATTTTGGACAGTGTCTATTGCCATGTCTTCAAGTTCACTGATATTTTCTTCTGCAGTGCTAGTCTTCTTTGACCACATTCAATGAATTTTAAACTTTCTCTTACATTGAATTTCTTATCTCTAGGAGTTCCATTTGGCTCTTTTTATATTTTCCATTTCTCTCCTCATTATATTTATGTTTTTATTTACATCTTTGATCATATTTGTAATAGTTACTTTAAAGTCCTTGTCTGCTATTGCAGTCTTGAGACTGTGCCTCAGAGACTTTGTGCTATGTGAAGAATAACCAAGAGCCCAAGCAGCTGCAGTTCAAAATCCATCACTGTATTTGCACCAAGGCCATATCTCTCATAGGTTGCTTTCTGTGAATGACTGAATTCAGCTGAGTCACTAAGGCAGGTTTATTCCTTAGTTGGCTGGTTTGGCTGAAAGACAGAGCAATGATTTTGCCAAAACTTTCCTAGACTGCATTACAGTCTAGGATTTTTCCACTCAACCTTCTCTCCCTCTTAACTTCACTTTGGATCAGATTTGAATTCTGGTCTAATTGTTTTCCCAGTTTCCCTCATTTCACTCTGCATTTGCATCTACAGGTACAAACTGATAAAATCCTTTCACCTTTAATGCCATTTTAGCATCCGCTTTTTGGCAGACCCAATATTTGCTAATTTTATCTTCTCCTTCATTTCTTTGTCTCTTCTATTTACTAATTTTTCTCCTACTCATGGATCAGATTTGTTGGCACTTCACACAGAAAATACACACCTAAAATAATCTCTCAGTTATTTTATTCAATGCTAGATATTTTGAATTTTACATCATTGAGTGCTGGATTTTGATATATTCTTAAGGAGTATTGGAATTTAATCAATAAGAAATTAAATTACTTAGATAACAGATCAATCCTTTTAAGACTTGTTTTTAATATTTTAGGGAAGTTTTAGAGTAACATTTCCTTAAGAGTTGTTTAGTCTTATTAGTTGTGTGCTACCGTTCTAAAGTCTTGACTGAATGCCCCATGTTTTCAACCAGGGTTCTCTTCTCTGGCTGGTGGTAGTTCAGAAGATTCTCAGGTCAGCATGAGCCCTGGAAATCGTTTGCTTATGGTTCCCCAATAATTTTGTTTCCCTGATGTTGTTATTTTCCTGGATTCATGGAGTTTTCCCATAGAAAAGCAGAGATTGGCATTCAACCGAAGACTTGAGGAGTCTCTTTTACAGATTTTTGAAACATTTTTCTGCTTAGCTCCCTCCCTTCTGGCACCCTGAACTGCAAATTCTAGCCCCTTTAGCCTCCCTGAACGCATTATCTATCTCTTCTTCCCAATAATTTTGCTGAGCTCTGTTTGCGCTCCCCTCCCTTCACTACAGACCAGAGGAAAAAATGAAGAGAAATTGTAAGCCTTATTTCATTTGTTTCCATGGTTTTTCAGATCACAGGCCTTTGCTGCTGTTATTCAGTGTCTGAAAAATTGTTTCCCCTTGTTCTCCAATTTTCAAGTGTTTTAAGACAGGAAAGACTGTGCTGTATCAGTTACCCCTTATGAGCAGAAAGGGAAATCTGTTGTCTACATTTTTATCTTGGTTTTCAGGCATTTGGTCCTGTCTCCTGCCATGTCTGTTAACGTGTTATTAAATTTGAGTCATTGTGTATAAAAAATTGTGGAGGCTTTCGGTGGTGTTTTCTTCCTCCAGAGAAGATTCACTTGACTTCTGATCACTAAAGTGGGAGAAAATTACAACCTATAATTCTGGTAATTTTAAATTCAATTGTATCATATCTATAAAACAGAATATGGCAGAACTGTCATAAGGTAGATCTGTATGTCCTGATATGTAAAGATATCTATGACGCATTATGTTAGTTCTTTAGAGCTGCCTTAACAAAGTGCCACATATTGGGTGGCTTAAACTACAGAAATATATTTTCTCACAATTCTGGAGGCTAGAAGTTCAAGATCAAGGTGTCCATAGGATTGGTTTCCTCTGAGGGCCTTTCTCCTTGGCTTGTAGATGGCTGTCTTATTCCAGTGCCTCACATGCTCTTCCCTCTGTGCCTGTCTGTGTCCTAATCTATTTTTCTTATAAGAACACCAGTTATATTGAATTATGGCCAGCCAAATAACCTCTTTAAAGACCTATCTCCAAATACAGTCACATTTTGAGATATTGGGTGTTAGGACTTCAACATACAAATTTTGAGGGGACACAATTCAGCCTATAACATATATTACAATGTAAATAATGCAAGGTACGAATAGTATGTGTAACAAGATTTCACTTGCTTTTAAAGCATTTGATATATGTATTTGCATAAATGCTGTGTAAGACTTCAAGGAAAGTATTAATTGTGGTTTTCTCTGAGGAATTGGCCTGAGGGTTCATGGGGACGGAGAAAAGTAAGAGTAGGAACACTTTTTTAAATCTTTCTATACTATTTTAATCTTTTGCCATACTTCTGTATTACTTTTATAATAAGAAAGTTGTAACTTTATGGCTCTCTCATTTTACTGATGAGTAAATCGAGGCCTGAGGTCACTCAATTATTTCCTGATAAAGTCAGAACTGCAATACATGTTTATTACTGCTATATCAGTAATCTTTTAGGTTCACCAAATAGCCATTCTGCCTCACATAGTAATTGGATATATAGATTTTAACTTTCCATTTCACTACTTAGAGAAGTTCCTTTTACAAAGCCCCCTCTGCAGCTATTATGTTTAGATTTCATTGTTCCTCAGCTTAATTATTTGTTTCCAGATGTAAATTTAATATGACTTTATATCAAGATAAAGAGCCTTACTGTGTAATAGATCATTCTGTTCTGGATTTTCAGCTTTTGTCCCGAAATATCACATCAGCATCTCCCTTTACTGTCGGCTACTCTGGTGATTCCAGGCCTTCCTGACCTTTGGCTCTCTTGGTAAAGCCCTTTGTTCATCCAACTTCCAACTTAACAACAGGTTCAATTCTCAACACATTTCCTTTATTACTTGGCACAACTATAAGAGTGCCCTTAATTGTCTTCAATGACCAGGTCTCCATTGACATCCTGTAATGGACAAGCCTCAGTTCTCTCTTCCCTTGTGATTCCCAGAAATATATATAAGGCTTCCAGACCCCTCACATGGTGTTTTCTCACTTGAACAGAGTTGAGAAAATGTAATCGCGAATACTACTCTTGTGCACGAGACTATATAATTCACTGTGAACAGTCAAATGTCACTTCATTACAGGGATCTCCATTTAAACACAGGAGTTCTTTGGCTAGAATTAGAAAGAATCTGATGTGGCAGACGTGGCAGCAGGATTTCAAAGAACTTACTTTTAGGTGGCTTGGACAATTTGTTCTGAAACTGCACCTGGTTTTGAATTTATTCTCTTTTAAGTGACTCTCTCATCTGGTTCTGTGAAGATGGAAGACTCAATTAAGAAACCACTGTGTGGCGGTCACAACTGGGTCCTTTATCCTGCTCAGTACGGAGGGGAAAAAAGACTCCCCAGAACAAAATGTGCCGTAGCGGTTCCACTTGACCTTTCTTTACTGGCTAGGCTCATTCAAAGTTTGTTTCTTTTTTTTTAAAGGGAGGAAACATAAAAGGCATGAAATGGCTTAGTGGCTTCCTTTTAAGCACAGTGGCTATGAAGGGAAGAGGTCGTGTGCCATGGGTGTTTAGAAAATGGTTTAGCCCGTCTGTTACTCCCCTAGGAGGTTGCTGAAATTTCCCCTTCTCCTTCATGACATTGCCTCATCCTCTTTCACCCAAACTCATTAGTCTTACTTGTTTTTATCAGCAGTCAAAAATTGCGAAATCAGATTGACCTGTTGCCCTCTGTTAAGAGTTAATAAGGGCCCTAGGTAAGGGCATCCAAAGTCGGGTGTGGGAAAGTTAGGTATAAGATGATCATCTGAGATTCTGAAATAAAATATTAAAGCTTTTATTTATTTTCACCTAAAAATAAGAAGGAAATTAACCTTCAGAATGGTTGATTTATGAGTTAATACCTGCACCCTCCTATCAAGTCTCACATGGGGAGACAAGGTAGGTGTTCTGAGGGACAGGTGAGAGAATGTGGTGTAATTGAAAGTGTCAATCTAACCAGTCCATTTGTTTTCAGCTGTTGTAGTTATCATAGTTTACACACACGTGGATAAGTTGATTTATTGATTGTATTACCCAGATTTAACTAAATCAATCATCACAAGTGGCTTAGTAAAATTTCTATAAGTTATAGACAGAGAAAATGCAACACAAGAAAATGTCAAGAAAATAGAAGAGTTAGCACTTTTAACCTTAGAATGAGCTTTTTATCATCCATATTAAAAATTAAAGACAAAGATAATTTAATCATATCTACCACATTCAATCAGATTTCTGCCAGTTTAAAAAAATCAATAATAATGGCTGGCCCCATGGCTGAATGGTTAAGTTCACAGGCTCCACTTTGGCGGCCTGGAGTCCATAGATTCCAATCCTGGGCGCGGACCTATGCACCACTCATCAAACAATGCTGTGGGGGCATCCCACGTAGAAGAACTAGAATGACTTACAACCAGGATATACAACTATGGACTGCAGCTTTGGGGAGGGAAAAAAAAGAGGAAGATTGGCAATAGATGTTAGTTCAGGGCCAATCTTCCTCACCAAAAAGCATACCTTAAAAAAAAATCAATAATATATTCATGACAACACTATGAATTTTATCCTATTAACTAAATTATTAGACAAAATTATTTTTAAATATTTTATTTCATTGTACCCAATCCTCTTAAATGTTATATTCTCAGTAGGTTTTATAATGCACATAATGAAAGTACAGTAATATATGTGTATAATTTATTAAAAAATAACCATACAATTATTAGACTATATGATTCAAATATTTTATCGGTAGAGCCCATTATCAAAACAGTTTGGAGACTACTGGTTAGGTGTTTGTTTTCCTCTGACCAGAGGAAGAAAAGCTCTGTACTTTGATCCGAGGAAAGATCTTGTTAGTCCTCAGTGGGGCAAAGCACGTGCCTTCTCCTTGCACACAAATTGTTGCCATGTGCTGCAGGTCACGCACGTTGGATAAGCAAAAGAGGAGAGGAGAGCTCAGGGAGAGGCGGAGACCTTCCTAGAGTCATTTATAGGTCACACTTGGCCATTCAAATTCCTCAAAGGCCAGCACATTTCATCTGGACCAATAAAGGCTATACTGGATTCCAAATTTCCTAGGCAAAGTCTAAAATTGATATCATCTCTATTACTCCCATCACCTTTTCCACCCTGGTCCCAGTAAAAAGTCAGCAGAAAACTCCACATTCATCCCCCGCATTTGTTAGTGAATCAGATGAAAGCTTCCTTCAAGAAGGGAGACTGCTACTCACAGCTTCCTTCCTTCAGACATAAGGAAACTCTTTCTCAAGAAGGAGGTGATGCTTTGCTTTTGGATGAACTGTGCATCCCACAACTCATAGACTACTTTGTGGTGATGTGGATTTCTACCAACAGACATTAAGGAGGGCCAGGTCCCTGGGAAAGCCTAGCAAACTTCAATATTTGCAGATAAGTCTCATTAGCAAATCATTCCTATGATACTACAAGACAAGACAGCAGAAGATGAGGCCTCATTCTTTCTTTTCTGCAGCCAAAGCTTTGAGTCAGTGCACTGATTGCCCTTTCCTGAAGTTTCCATAATGTCAGG
Source organism: Equus asinus (assembly GCF_041296235.1). Classification (NCBI taxonomy): domain Eukaryota; kingdom Metazoa; phylum Chordata; class Mammalia; order Perissodactyla; family Equidae; genus Equus; species Equus asinus. The sequence continues at coordinate 8,031,131 of NC_091816.1, read as the reverse complement.
CTTCCATGACCCTGCTCCTGACCTTCCTTAGTTTTGCTTCGTGTCTCTGTTATAAAATATTCAAAAACTTTAGTTCTGACAGCTACTTGTATGTTTATGCATAAAAATGTACTACTCTGCAGGATTTCGGTTTTATAGCATCTGCCTGGATTGCACTTCTTTAGGTGGAATGCAATCAAGCATGACTGTAAAAAAGAACACAAAACCCACAGAATGACTTTTTTTTTAATGTATTAAAGCTACACTATTCACATTCTGCTAAGAAAAAGAAAGTGCACATATGTACACTTGGAAAATAGAGTTTTTCTGAAACTGAACATGCTTTCACAAGAACTAAAGTTTCTCTTGATTCCCACAATTGGCATGAATATTTTTCTGGGTCAGGAAGCAAGACACAGTATTGGTACTTATACATTTTGTCTGGAATATGGGATCAAGAAAGCCATGAACAATCTACTTGTAAAATTAGATACTGAAAGTAATGTTTAGGGGAACTTTATGTCCTTGAGCTGCTATTTTCTGCAAGCAGGTTTAGTGAAATTCACTCAGATTTATTGTTATTAAAATTCTTCCTCATCACTATCAGCATGGTTATCACCCCCAAGTGGACGTAGCACTTTTCTTTCCAGATGCTTAAGTTGCTTTACTTATATTACTGTAGCCATTTTTAAATATGCTTAAAATATCAGCCCACACACTTATTCCCACAACACCTCCCTATGGAGAAAAAGGAAAAATAAAATGATTTAAATTGACATTTTCCCCACAGTCTCTGGCCAGAGAAGCCAATGGCGATTCCAAGGCCATATCACTTCATTTATTCTTATAGTATTCTAGTGAGATAAGAATATTCATTATTCATCTAACAAGAAATGAACCAGAGGCAGAGAATGTAAAAAAGACTTGTCCAAGGACACATTCTGAATTAACAACATTGCGAAAAAGTTAGCCAAAGTCTTCTGATCTTTGCACCAATCTTCGACATGCTTAAGTATGCTAATTCAATGATACACATTTTATTGAGATCTACTCTGTGAAAGTCACATGCTTTGAACTCCTGAAAATATGAAGACTACACGCCTCAGGGATGGTACACAGGGCAAGCATACACGCACATAATCAGAAAGTCACTGAGGTTTTATGGAAAGAAAACAGAGGTTAGAATGACGTCGAGGAAGATTTGAAGCTACGGTCTCAGTCTGGTTCTTAGTAGCTCTATGGCCTTGGGCAAGTTTAATTTCTGTGAGGTTGAGGTTTCTCATCAAGAATAAGAGATAACATTACCAAGCTTGCAGAGTAGTTTTGTCTTAAATGAGATTGGCATGTGGTAAGAATATCGAGTATTATAGCTGCTGTTTTTGTTACCATGATTATTACCATTACTATTATTATTTTAATAACAGTGAACCCATTTATTTTGGAATGCAAATACTTTTATTTTTAAGTAAAAAATGGATATATTTATGTTGTGTAGCATGAGGATTTGATATACGTATACATAGTGAAATGATTACTACAGTCAAGATAATGAACATATCCATCTCCTCACATAATTACCTTTTTTTTAACTTTTGTAGTGAGAGAACCTGAGATTTACTCTTTTAGCAAATTTCCAGTATACAATACAGTATTGTTATCTATAGTCATCATGCTGTACATTAGATCTCTAGAACTTATTCATCCTACACAACCGAAATTCTGTACCCTCTGAACAACATCTCCCAATTTCCTCCAGCTCCCCACCCCTGGTAACCATTGTTCTACTCTCCATTTGCATGCATTTTTTAGATTACATATATAAGTGAGATCATGTAGTTTTTTGTTTTTGTTTTTGTTTTTGTTTTTATTAGGAAGATTAGCCCTTTGCTAACAACTGCCAATCTTCCTCTTTTTGCTGAGGAAGACTGGCCCTGAGCTAACATCATGCCCATCTTCCTCTATTTTATACGTGGGACACCTACCACAGTGTGGCTTTTTGCCAAGCGGTGCCATGTCTGCACCTGGGATCCGAACTGGCGAAGCCTGGGCCACCGAGAAGTGGAACGTGGGAACTTAACAGCTGTGCCACCGGGCAGGCCCCGAGATCATGGAGTTTTTTCTTTCTATCCTTTTTTGGGGAGCATGAGATTCCCCAGGGCCAACGCATCTCTGTGATCTGTCATTCCCTCCCTGAGGGGAATAGGGCCAGGGGAAACTGGAGCTGCCCCAGCCTGGTGAACCCCAGGCCCTTTCTCCAGCTTCTCACAGACACTGTGTTTGTGAATAAAGTTGGAGAACGGGAAAATAATAATAATAATAAGTGGCTTATTTCACTTAGCATAATGTCCTCCAGGTTCATCCATGTTGTTGCAAGTGGCAAGATCTCCCTTTATTTAAAAGCTGAGTAATATCCTTGGCTACTGCATATAATGCTGAAGTGCAGAGACTCTTGACTACAGTTACGATTCACTTGTTTGCTTTCTCGTTCCATGCTTCTTCCCTCCTCTGCTTTGACTCAACCCCCAAATTTGTGTTTAGCTCCACCTCAAACTCAGAATGCCCACCGTCAGCAAGACTTTGGGGAACAGCCATAAGTCACGTGAATCAACACCAACTTTTCCTGTCTAAGAGTACTTTTCTGTAGTGAACTCTCTTTTGTAACTGACCCCCTGCCTTGGGACAAGATCTCTATCTTGAAGTACAGTCAGCTTCTACGTTGGCCTTTTTTACCCGCACAATAACCTAGGTCCCGCAAACCCAAAACTCTGAGTCTTGCTTTAATCAGTTTTCATAATTCTAAAGTCTACCTCACTCTTGATTCCATGACTGGACCTTGATCCCCGCTGCAGTGCTCCTTTCTGCCAGGCCCCCTGCATATTGTCTGCCTCGGACTGCCTAAGGAATCCTCCATGATTAAGGGACAACTTCATCTGCTGCATTGCCAATACCTGCCCAGTGTCTGAACCTCATAACTGTCACCACATCTCTGGAAAGAGCAATTTTTCTGTCGACATGTGCTTTCCCTCGGTATGTCAAACTGTGATCCATTCACGCGTACCCCACACTGGTCAGCATGTTCAAACATCAGATCCGTGGCCCTCCTGCGCACCTCTGGCTTAACTTTTCTTTAGGCCATTCCTTCCATCTGAAGAGATCCTGGATTCCAAAAGGGAGAGGAGTTCCTTGAAAATTTCCTATCCAAAGAAGATTTGTGGCCAATATCTGTATCAAGGGAAATCAAGATTATATTGAATATCAGTGCAAGGTTGACACTGAAAAGAAGTCGCCAGCTGGAACTCTGAGATAAGATTGATAATAGGAATGTGTTTTGGGATGGCTAAGTGGAGGTATAGGATCATGGTAAGCATGGAACTTCAGGTCTCTCTATACCAATTGGTAGAGACACTATGTTCTTCTTCCTTCCTTCTTTTGCTGCTGATAAGATGATGTTTCCCCAATCACAATTCTGTGGCTTCAACAACATCATTGGTTACCTGAGGCATCAAAATTTTCCACAGTTTGGAACACATTGTGCATTTGTGTAGGACTATATGACTTTATCTAGAAGGAATCAGGCAGACTTTTCAGTGTAAACTGTATCCCTATTTTTTTCCTGGATCTGGAACAAAATTCATTTGTTGTATTTGATACTCCATTTTGCTATGATAAATGCCTGTAGGCCAAGAACTGTCAGTAATATACCACCAGGTTAAAAACAAGAAATTAGAAACAAAAACAGAAAATGGTTCGAAGAGTGAATGGCATCAAAGCTTATAACAAAACCTCACTGGTCCTCCACAGTGTCCACCGTACCATTGACAGCAGTGAAGAGGTGACCCTTGCATTCTGGGTACTGCTGACAAGACCCTGGTCTTTCCATCCCCATCTCCCAACACCCTGACTCTCACCACCACTGTTCACTTTGACGTCATCTGGATGATTAGCATCATGTTCTTTTATCCCTTTTGACATCATCCCTTATTTTTTTATGCTAAAATTCGTATGGGTCCATGGGAAGGAAGTTATACCCCCACTCACTGACTCCACTCAGATCTGCCTAGTCATTTTTCCAGCCCTCATTTCCTCAAGAACACTTACTTTCATCTTTTAGTTTTCTTTTTCTTCTCTTTTTCTTCTCTCACTAGGATATGTTTCAAGAGGGCAGGAATTTTATGTTTTTGTATGTTTTATTTACTACAGTATTCCCAGCATTTAGAATAGTGTTTCCACAGAGAAGCCTATTTGCTGAAAAATTTAACTGTAACACTAATCATGTTGGTAATATTTTTAATTATTAAGCCCTTTTAATAAGCTAAGTATTGTGCTAGATTCTGAGTGTTTTATTTCAGTTTATCTTTATAACAATCTCTTTCATTAGGCCTAGAGCATAGAGAAGTTGAGTAATTTCATTAGAGTTGATCAACTGGTAAGAGACAAGAGTTCACAAGAAGTCCACATTCAGGCTTCTCTTATGAACTCTTGACCTCCTGGACTCTGGACACTGCCTGCAGATGCTCTGGTCAAGATATCACATATTTTAGGGGTATCACATATTTTAGGGGCAATACTGACAACCGATGCAATTGCTATAGGTCTCCTTCCTGGTATATTGTCTCTCTCATTAATTTTTTTGCTCACTCCTGCTAGTCTTAGGTTTCTCTCTTACTTATTTGATATAGAAAGATGGCTTGTTCTTGTCTTTACTCTTAGTTTCCTTAAGCTAAGCTTGAATGAACAGCCCATACACTCCCTGTATTTGTTTGTTATATTGTGCCTGCTTTAGATTTGTAAGTCCCAGGTTAAAGTTATTGGAGTCTCTCTCCTTTCCCATGGTGTGGGTTAAGATAATATTACTCCATTTTGGTTTTACTGTGTATCGCAGACGAGACGCGGCTCAGGATCTGCTAGATAGCTTCTGGACACACTCTTGGACTTTTTTGATGTATCTTTTTCCAATGTCCCTACATCTCACTGTGATACTCAATCTTCTGAAGTGGAAGAGAAGAAAACGAATGGTTGGTTTTCACTGGAACACGAAAGCTCTGTATTTGTCTCTACCACTATTATCTAAGTGACCCCAAAGCATGTAACATTTGTACTAGGTGAAAGAAGCCATTCAAGTGCAGCATAGTCATGCCCTAGATGTTCTTCCTCTAAACTACACCCATTCTATTTTACTTTGTCATTTTATACTTTTCCTCTCTTCCTTCTCAGATTAGAGGTTGAGTTTTCTCTGAGGAAATATTTACTTGGAAACAGATACGATGTAGTTGCATTAACAATTAAAAATCTTGCCTTGGTTTCTAGTTAAGACCACCCATTTGAAGTCCTCAACATATATTTCTAGCTCTGACTCATTCTCTGGCTCTGATCTGTCTCTAGGCTGACATAATAACCATAAACTACCGGTCTTCTTCATGCTTTACTCTGTTTCTCGTGCTTTTAGTAATGGCGCCTGCTACTATATTTCCCTTTCACCTCCATTTCTTAAAATTCACTCTTGCCTAATTAGTTCTAGGTGCAGGCTTGCCAAAGCTTTGAGTGTCTATGCAAACCTTAATTTACAACTTCTATTTTCTTTTCTTTTAATTGAAGAAGATTAGCCCTCAGCTAACATCTGCCACCAATCCTCCTCTGTTTTGCTGAGGAAGACTGGCCCTTGGCTAACATCCATGCCCATCTTCCTTTACTTTATATGTGGGATGCCTGCCACAGCATGGCTTGACAAACAGTGCCATGTCTGCACCTGGCACCTGAACTGGTGAGCCCTGGGCCACCGAAGAGGAACGTGCAAACTTAATCACTGCTCCGCCAGGCGGGCCCCTTCAATTTTATTTTTTAATTTACTTTTTTCATCTTTCCCTCCTTTCTTTTTTCCTTCTTTTCTTCTTCTTTCTGTCCTTTATTCTTTCTTTCATTTTTCTTTTTTTTTTGTTTTTAGCCTCTAATACAAGCCATTCACACTATAAAACATGGGAAACAGAGGTGACTATACCATAGTCTCCTTGCTCAAAGAACTAATATTTTTCATAGGATATAGACCTATACAATATAAAAAAAAATCGTGTGGTTCCAAATAAATGATACTAGGGCTTTTCCCCCAAAGTTCTCATTGAAATGACTAACACCGGCAAATATCTGCATCAGTTATGGAAACCAGGAAGCAATGCTGCCCATGAACTTGAAACATTGAAGAATTTCAATGCAATGGAGGCCAGCTAAGACTGGCTATGGAAGGAAAATGTGGCGGGCCATTTGGAAATCCCTCATCTAATTTTGAGACTTTTAATATGTCCAAAAGCATGAGGAAAAGGAAATTGGAAGAAAGTTAGAAGTTTACTTGGAGAACTCCCTATTGAACTCGCTGTCACTGTAGCCACATTTGGCAGAGGGGAGGGGACGAGTGCCATTTCCCTGGGGAAAACATTTTTTAAAGTGTTTTGGGGCATTTTCCTTGGCTGTTAATGCATTTGTTTCTGTTTTAAGGTCAGAGCTTGAAAGGTCAGGGTTAGCCAGACCAAAAATAACTAAAAAAGGGAAATGAAGGAAAATAGAATGAGGAAATGATAAAAAGTAGATATAGGCATGAATTAATATGTAGAACTATAAATAAATTTTTAAAGCCTGTTTTTGAAAAGTTAACAAGATAGACAAACCACTAGCTAAATTAAGGAATTGAGAAAGCACAAATGTACCAAGTACCTAATAAATCGAAGAACAAGTATTCATTAAAACATAGAAAATATATTTTTTAAGTAGCAACAGAGATTAACTTTAAAAACACTATGCACATAAACTTAAAAGCTTAGATAAAATGGAAAATGTTCAGGAAATTCTTACCAAATTCAATGTAAGATAGAAAATGTAAAAGGTTAATTTCCATATAAGAAATAGAGAAATTTACAAAAGAAATATACCCCCAAAAAAGAAAAAGAAAGGGAAAACACAAACAGAAAAAAAAAATAAAAACATACCAGATCTAGAAGCTTTCAAATAAAAAGTTTACAGAAACATCAAAGACTAAATTATCTCAGTGTTACCTTAACTATTATAAGGAATGTGCTCAAATTCCTTTTAGGAAGCCAGTAAAATATTGATACTTAACCTCAAAAAAGATTGCACAATTAAAAAAAACTACAGATCAATTTTCCATCACATTTATGTATTAAAAAACTGGAAATAAAATATAAAACACAAAAAAAATCCATCATGACCACAGTTATAGATCTGAGAAAAATCATAAACTTTGAAAAGAATCAATAGTCACCTCTGATTAAAGCAAATAATTAAAATGTGAATCAATGGCTCTTTCTTAACATGATAAAAATACATATAGCCCAGTTCAAAATCCAGAATCTCACCTAATGGAGAAAATGGCAGTCTTTTCTAAGAAAATTATGCCCATAATTGCCACTACTATCTAACTATGCACTGGAGATGTCATGAAATAGGGTCAGATTAAAGAAAACATTATCAGAAGCATAAGATTTGAAAAAATGACAATGTAAAGTTATCGCTACTTACAGATGTACTTGTAATTATGCACCTAGAAACTCCCAGATAATCAACAATAATTTAACACAAGCAATGAAAAACTTCAGAAATAAAAGATACAAAATTAACATGGGACAGCCAACAGCCTTCGTATATACAATAATATTTAGTTAGGAGACATAATGGAAGAGAAGACCCTATTTATAATATCAGAAAAATGAAATTCACTACCTAGGAAAAAATTTAACAAGACATGTACAAAACCTATGTGATGAAAACATTAAAACAATTCGTAATTACAAAAGTTGACTTCAGTAAATGGAAAGGCAGCTTATGTTATTAGAAATAGGATCATTCAACATCATAAAGATATAAATTCTCCTTGAATTAATCCATAAATTTAACATTATTCCAGCAAAAAATACCAAGATTTTTTCCCAGATCAAGGCAAGTTCACCGCAAATTTCATTTGGAAAATAAATAAGAATAGCAAAAAACAAAAACATCTGAAAAGAGATATAAAGAAGATTAAGATATCTAGCCCTTCTTTACATTAAAATGTACTAGGAAACATCTATAATTAAAATAGTATGTCACTGGCACTTGAATAGAGAGTAGGTTAATGGAAGAGGATATGAAGTCCAGAAACTGATGCAAGGATATATCGAAATTTGATATGTACTTAAGTTGACATTTTAGATAAATAACGTTGGGACAACTTAATAGCCATTGGGAAAAAGATAAAACAAAATGCATGTCTCCTAATGTATATTATAATAAATTCCAAATGGTTCCATACTTAATATAAAGAGTGAACTCATCCAAGTATTACATGGAAACTTGAGTCAATTCCTTTACGTTAGAGTGGCAAAAGTTTTTTCATCATGACTCAAAATCCAGAAACAAACAAGTATTGATATATTGTATTACCTAACAATTAAACAAAAACTTCTACATAGCCAAAAAAAGAGCAAGAGGATGACAAAGACAGATCAAGAGAAAATATTTGAAATTTAAGTGACATAGGTCTGATAATCTTAATACTTAAGGAACTTGTAAAAATCAAGGGAGACAGAGAATCCACTCCCAGAATATTAGAAAGAGGAGCACAGTGGACTGTCTTCCCATCAAAACAACTATTTAATGGGAGAAAATGATTTTTTTTAAACCTCAACTATTAAAAATCTTTGGAAATTGTCCCAAGTGCTTACAGCAAAAGGAGACATACTCGTCAAAGGAAATCTATGAAATCTCAGTAAGAACAGCAAGAGTCTGTAGCATTTGAGCCACTATCCACTCCTTCTTTCCTGGTACTCCAAGCTCCATCTTACAGAAACTACTGCAGATGCTCTAATCTGGGCAGATGTGGCCAAGAAGATGAAACTCCCTTTCCTAAACTCTTAGTCTAGAGCTATAGTTTTATTCTGTGGGGAGCAGTGTTCTGTTGTTTCTCCCCCAGTCTCGTATTGGAGAGACTCTCTGCCTAACAGGCAGCCTCAACTCATGGGATAGAAGCTCTACTTTAAGCACAAAAGATTGAGCATATCAGACCCTAATTGTCCCCGCTCCAGCTCCATTGTAAGACTGATGATGGTAGGGGTAATGCAAGATGACCAAGGATTATCACACCTCCTACTTTACCTTGTAGGACAGGGTGTCATTCTGGGTAAAGTAGACCACTGCCCTCACCCTCAGATTCAGTGCACTGCTGCAGAGATTCTGCATCATGAGAGAGGCAAAACTTTGTGATGAAGAGTTCTGCAGGTCTGCCAGAGAGGACTAACTTCATTTGGAAGGGAGCTTAGACAACTCCATACCTGAGGACATTGTCAAAACCATGGGCATCTTGGAGGGAAGAAATGAAGAAGTCTTTCACAGTTCTATAATTTTAGTAGCAACAAGCAAAATGGAAGATCATCCAGAAGTTTGAGAGAGAGAGAACCAGGGAAGGAGACAGCCAGGAAGAGAGCTCATAGGATCACCGTCAACATGGGAGGATGAAAAGGCTGTGTATATGTGCTAGGCTGCATCCACTCAGGAGGAATCAGAGCAAGATGTAGGGAAGACATGAAAACATTTGCCAAGCTGCACACAGATCCATCATAAAAGATAGAAGGCTCATCTGTGCTCGGGCCTTAAATACAACCTCTGACCAAATGCTGGCTGAACAATAAGTTCCTCTGAGCAAGGGGTGACTCCTATGAAGCCATATTTAAAAAGAAATCACACACATCCTTGTCAGTCTGAAATACTGTGTGCCAGTATAAGGCTGCACCCTTTCATGAATGAGCAGACAAGGAAAATGCAAGCTACTAATGCCTGGCAGAACATAGGCAGGCATGTAAACTCCTACAACTACAATAGAAGCCTCCAAACTATATATGTATACAGTGGTCAAGGGTGAAAATTTAACTAGCCAAGGGGGATATCCTTTGACCAATAAGTGGCTGATGTTGACCTAGAGCAGAAACGACCACTAAGTAGTCAGGCTAAAAGATAAGAACAAGAAAGTAATTGAAGAGTCACAGAGTCTATACATTGTGGGGGAAATAGACTTCAAAGAGTGTGCAGCTTATGAATGTTTTCAACAAAGAAGACTTGAATAATACCATAAGCCAACTAGATATAACAGATATCTATAAAATACTCAACCCAAAAATAGCAGAAAATATTCTTCAATGCACACATAGAACTTTCTCTAGAGTAGACCATATGCTTGACCATAAAAATAAGTCTCTACAAATGTAAAAGGATTGAAATCATACAAAGAATGTTAACCAATGTCTTAGTCCATTTGGGCATTTGGGCTGCTATAACAAAATGCCACAGACTGGGAAGCTTATAAACAACAGAAATTTATTTATCACAATTCTGTAGTCTGAGAAGTCTAAGAAGTCTTGACACCAGCATGGTCAAGTTTGATGAGGGCCCTCTTCCTGATTCATAGCTGGCTCCTTCTCTCTGTATCCCCACATGGTGGAAGGGGCTAGGGATCTCTCTGGAGCTTCTTTTATAAGTCACTATTCTCATTCATGAGGGCTCCACTCTCATGGTATAAGCACCTCCCTGAGGCCCCTCCTAACAATACCATCACATTGAGCATTAGGATTTCAACATGTGAATTTTAGGGAGTCACAATCATTCAGACCATAGAAACCAAACACAGCAAAATTAAATTAGAAATCAACAACAGCATGCATTCCTAAATAACCAATGGATCAAAGAAGAAATCATAAGAGAAATTAGAAGAGACTTTCAGAAAAATACAAATGAAGACACAGCATACAAAAACCTATGGGAAATAGACAAAGCAGTGCTCAGAGGGAAATTTCTAACTATAAATACCTATATTAAAAAAGAAAAAAAATCTCAAAGCAATGTCCTAATCTTATACCTTAGGAAACTAAAGTAGAGTAAACTAAACTAAAGCAATCAGAAAAAAGGAAATATAAAAAATTAGAGTGAAATAATGAATAGAAAAACCATTAAAAATCAACACAGCAAAAAAAGTTGATTTTTTTTTTCTGAGGAAGATTAGCCCTAAGCTAACTACTGCCAGTCCTCCTCTTTTTGCTGAGGAAGCCTGGCCCTCAGCTAACATCCATGCCCATCTTCCTCCACTTTATATGTGGGACACCTACCACAGCATGGCATGCCAAGTGGTGCCATGTCCACACCCGGGATCCGAACCAGAGAACTCCGGGCAGCTGAGAAGTGGAACGTGTGCACTTAACCACTGCACCACTGGGCCAGCTCCAAAAAGTTGATTCTTCAACAAGATCAACAAAATTGACAATCTTTTAGCTAAACTCACAAAGAAAAGAAAGAAAAGACTCAAATTACCAAAATCAAGAATGAGAGCATATCACTAATGACCTTATAGAAATTAAAAGGGAATATTATGAATAATTTTATGTCAACATATTTGATAACATAGAGAAATGGACAAATTCCTAGAAAGACACAAAATACAAAAATTGACTCAAGAAGAAATAGAAAATTTGAATAAACCTATAACAAGTGATCAAATAAATTTTTTTTAATGTGCATAAGAAACACTCAGGCCCAATGGCTTCAGTAATTAATATGCAATATCCAAAAAAGAATTAACATCAAATATCCAAAAAAGAATTAATACCAATGTTTCACAAACTCTTCCAAAATTGAAAGAGAGGGGAATACTTTCTAACTCATTCCAGGAGGCCAAGATTAACCTAATACCAAAAGACATCACAATAAAACAAACAGACCAATATCCCTTATGAATAAAGAGCAAAAATTCTCAACAAATATGAGAAAATCAAGTCTAGCAACATATAGAAAAGATTATACACCATGAACAAATAGGATTTGTCCCAGGAATGCAAGGTTGGTTTAGCATCTGAAAATCAAGTAATATAATATACCAAAATTAATAAAATAAAGGACAAAAACCACATAATCAACTCAGTAGAGACAGAAAAAACACTTGACAAAATCCAACACTCTTAAATGATAAAAAACATTCAACCAAGGACATATGGAAGAGCAGTCCCATTCTCTGATAAAGGACATTTACCAAAAACAAAAAATAAAAACATGAAACAAACCCCAGCCAACTTCATATTTAAGAATTCAATGCTTTCCCTCAATTGGTATACCTTCCTTGCAGATATACCTACTTAAATCCTTTTTCTAAGTTTTAAGTAAGATATGTTTTCTCTCATTATTGACTTGTAAGTGTTCCTTATATATTCTGTATACCAGTTCTCTATCAGATAGAACATTTTCAAAAGTTCTCTTCCATTTTATCAGTTGTGTTTTCACTCTCTTAATAGCTGAATTCAGGTCTGGGGCAAAGAAAGTACAAGGGGCATTTTATTGGTCCAGAAAGCAAGGGCATTCTCAAAGACTAATAGGAGCATATTCAAAGAACATATGATCCATTTTGGATAAACTTCCGTTGGACTCTTTTAGGACAATTTTAAGAAGTACAGGACAGCAACTCATTGAAAAACATTAAATAAAAGAAATAAATGAATTAGTAGTGAAATAAAGAAAAGGGAGAGTGAGAAGAGAGAAAAAGAAAAACAAACTTATATGCCACCAGCAGATATAATTATCATGTCATCAACTTACTTTTAAATATGGCACTAGAATGGAAAGAGTTAAGCATCAAGCCTGCCTATTTAGGAAATATCCAGTTTATGGGGAGAACCTCTTTTCTATAAAAGAATGCTGGACTACAAATTTAGAAGGAATAAAAGAAATAGGGAAAAGATCACTGTTTTTGCAACCTCCAATGAAATAATTGATTCAAGCAAGAATGCTAATGCTTTTGATTCAAAGATTGTTGGAAAACAAATCCCTGGATGTTACCTACATGCAAGGGTATTAATTACCCTACAGATTATTTGCCAAGTGAAAATGAATCAAAAATTGACCTCATGATGAAGAGATCTGGCTTTCATCCATAATCAAGCATTACAAATAGTGGGGCAGCTTGAAACTCTATGCTCCCTAAAGTAGCACAATATGAAGTACACAGCATCATAAGTGAAGAATTCTTGCCAAAACTTATTTAACCTGAATCTAAGCTTTTAGATGTAACTTCCAATGTATAGGATATTCAGGGGCTGGATTAACAGGTTAAGTACCATCATAAGTACACTATTAGACCAAAAAAGAATGTGGTGCATTTTGTAAGTCAACTGACCTATTCTCTTCATATAATCAATGTTAGGAGGGGAAAAAACTGGAGTACACTTATAGAATAAAAGAGACTGAAGAGATACAGCAATGAAATTGGATACCAAGACCTTGACTGGATCCTGTTTAAACAGACAAAGAAACAAAAACAACTATAGAAGATGTGTTGGGAAAATTTAATAAGGACTATACGTTAGTTGATATCAGGAAATTGTTAACTTTCTTTGTTGTGATAATGAAATAATTATGCGTGAAAATATATTTTTAGGAGTTCCATGCCGGAATATTTAGAAGTGTCATATCTGCAAATTACTTCAAAACCTTCACCAAACATACAAGGAAAAAAAGAACTAAAGAGCTATAAAATGTTAATACTTGTTGAGTAAACTTGGTGGGTACATGGGTGTTTATTGAACTGTTCTTTCAACTTTTGTTGATGTTTACATTCTTTTATAATAAAAAGTTAGAAAAATAGTATCTTTTTCAGGCTTTGATTTTTACAATATTTTATTCTAATGAGATTCTTAACCTCGTTAGGAAACATGAAATTAAAATATATTAGCAATGCTGCTGCTTAATGATTTTAGCAAACTTCCAGTTTAACTTTAGATAAATAATTGGTAAACTAATATCTCTATTTTTGAGGAAATAGTACTCATGTAAATTATTGTGTCTGTTAGAAAAAAAATTGCTGAACAGTAAATATCTCTAGGTGGTGGGATTCTGTGTAATTTTATTTCCTATTTTCTGCATTTTCTAATTATTTAATAATAGCAATGCTTACCTTTATTAAATATTTTCTCTGTGTTCAGCACCATACTAAGTTCCTTTTTTTTGCTGAGGAAGATTTGCCCTCAGCTAATATCTGTTGCCAATCTTCCTCTTTTTTTGCTTGAGGAAGATTTACCCTGAGCTAACATTTGTGCCAATCTTTCTCTATTTTGTATGTGGCTCACTATGACAGCATGGCCAATGATGAGGGATATATTCTGCACCTGGGAACTGCACCCAAGCCATCAAAGTGGAGCGCACCAAATTTAACCACTAGGCCAAGGGACTGGCCCCCACTATGCTCTTTACATACAATTTCTTAACTATTTCTTCCAAAAAAGTTTAAACTGTAAGAGGAAGGATTGAGAGAAAAGGAGACAAATTAGGTGAAATAAAAGTGGTTTTGAGAAACCACTGTAAAAAATGGGAGAGAGGTCTATTCAAAGATTTTCAAGTATGGCTGAAGGCTTAGCTGAGGGTGGAGCCATAAGGTTAGAACATAAATATAGAAAGTCTAGTCTGCACAATAATGTTTTTTCCTTTTTCCTTTATCATAGCCCATATATGTAGGAGCAGAGAAGGTAGATGGATAGGTTGGTCTAAAAGTGGGGTTGGCAGGGCAAATGCAATAAAAGAATAAGGAAACATGAATTTGATCATGGCGACAAAAAAGAGTGATTGGAGTCATGTGGAGTACCAGACAATCCAGAGAAGAAATGAATCCTTGGCTGGGAGGTGGTAGGTCAGGGGCTTAGGGTTATGAGTATAAAGGAGCCATGCACAACCGAGCAATCATTTCTACAGCGGCGAGGACATTAACAGAAGTCAGAATCTACTTATCAGGACATTCTCAAATCTACAAACTACCCTGGCAGACAAGCAGAGTTTTGAAAAGTCACAATATCTATACTTTTAGACCTACTCACCAGGAAAAGTGGCCTTTGCAGAGGAAAGTGTTTGAAAACCTAGAGGATTTAAGTCTTCTGAAGATGTTTAAGATAGAGGCTAGGGAGAGAAAGACTTGATTAGCCCCTCCCTTAGAAGTACAGAAACGTATCTGGCTTCAATATGTCATCTAAACTGGAAAATCAGGAACAACGGATCATGAATAAGGGAACTAAGATACTTGTGAGATTAAAAAACCTAAATCTTTGTTGCAGATACACTCATTACTGTCTTCTGTACTCTATTTTTTCTTCAAGATTAGAGATAAAATTTTCAATAAAAAGGTCAATATAGGATATACTAAAGAGACAGCAAAGAAAAAAAAAATTCTCAAATTTAGCTTTCAGGAGAGGAATCTAGAGAAACAGAGCAGGCAGGGTTTCTTTTCAAAGGAAAAGAAGACACGCTCAGTCACCGTGCCTTACAAAAAATATGGAAAACCAAGCCTGAGAAGTTGAGCTATGACATTCTGGGAGTAACAGGCAATAGACCTTTATTGTTTTCTCTATCCAGGTTAGCCACACATGGTATTAGTACCGCTGCCACTCTTTATGGTTTCTGTGAAATACAATTTTTCATTTTCTCTTGCTCTCTTTTCCTAGTTGAAGATAATATTAAGTATATTCAATTGATGACAGTATACATCAAAATGCCCTGCCTAGCTTTGTGTCGGGTACTATAAGGTATGTCTAAAAGGCACAAAGTACGATGCCTTCTGAAAAAAGCCTCACAAATTAAATGCAGAGAGAAGACTTGCACTTAAGAACCAAATAAGGAAGAGATGGTGTGAACAAATATTTGAGTTTACTTACAAACTGATGAGTAGTGGAGGAGACGGTCATTGTAGTTGATGAAAATTAGCAAAATCTTCAAGTGCATTTTGAATGAAGTACTAGATTGATCGGTAGACGCTGGGAACATTCATTGCTTTAGAAAATAGTAGCATGGTGAAAATGGATATGGTTTATATGTGTGTATATGAGGGGATGGTGTCAAAAGGTAAGAAGAATATTTATAAACTGAACAGCCGCAGCTGGGTACAGTAATGACGTAACGTTTTAAGATATTTACTAAATAGAAGATATGTCATCGGGTGTTAAGACAGAAGGACAATTATTCCAGATAGAAGATATTTAAGTCCGTAGTTAGAAATATGGTTAGATAATCAAAGCTAGATATGACCCTGGCAACCTTTAATCAGTGTACAGGAATATTAAAAACTACAGATAGTCTACAAGAAACAAAGAAATGTCTAGTGTTTTCCAAACTGAAAAATTAAAAGACTATAAAATTGTGCCATATTCACAATGTCATTGGTGTTTTTTAGGTATCGTTAAACTTCTTTGCCTTCATTTTCTTTACTTTGTGATGGGCCAGAAGACTGGGTCATCTTTGTTGTCTGAGTACGTGATTCTGTCCACCTTCCCTTCATGGGGCTGCTTTAACTGGACTGTGAAGTAGGAGCTACTACAAAGGCTTCACAAAAAAAATTTCTACATCTGAGGTTTTACGTAGTAGATACGATGCCAACAATCCGTAAACACATTTTCACACACTAAGGAGACTTTCCCAGATTCTATTCAGGCTGGAGTTTGCTCCCTTTCTATCAAAAGGCAGAGGTCACCAAAATCTCTCCCCTACTCCAGGGAAGCACAGAAAAAGTCGGGTTGGGGGGCAGAGAGGCCATTCCTAGGAGACAGCTAAACAAGCATTGTTCAGAAAATATGTTATGAATGAAAGTAAATTTTCAGACGTTTAATAGTTTTATTTATTAAATTTGAATGACTGAAATCGGAGGGCCTGAGAATTTTTTGTGATTGCTGTGACCACGGAAGCACCCATTCCCCTGCAGCCTGCGTGAGATGGAAGCCTGGGCAATGAGAGCCTCAGTAGATGACGCACAACCAGAACAAAAACAGAGACTTCAAACCGTTAAGACAGACCAAGTCTGGAAGGTACTTCCCTTCATCATACATGCCTAACCAGGCCCCTGTGGAGAAGAAAATGGAAGGCAACACAAAATCATACCTTAGTACTTTTTGCACTCCTTTTATAAATATCTGTATTTATGTCAACTGCTTAGTACAATGCATGTCCTTCATACTGTGGTACAGCCTCAGGTATTATTAACTAAATGTCATAGTGCCACTCTACCCAACAACTTCAGTCAAGAGTTGCCACTTATATCTGAACAAAAACAAAGCATTCCTTATAGAATGTGCCTGGGAAAGTTTATAGCTGTCTGGGTTCATTTGTTTATTCAACAAATGTTTATTCAGCCAACTTATTGAGATATATGTGCCATGCTGTGCTAGGAGCTGGAGCATGTGAACACTGATTTTTCCTGTATTCGTTATTTATTGTTGTGGATCAAATTACCCCCAAAACTCAGCAATTTAAACCAAACATTTATTATCTCACAAAGTTTCTGAGTGTGTGGAAGACAGGAGCGGCTTATCTGAGTCATTCTGATTCAGTGCCTCTCATGTGGCTTTAATCAAGTTGTAGGCCAGGGTTGCAGTCACCTGGAGGGCCTGGAGAATCAGCTTCCTGCGCACTCTCATGGCTGATGGCGGGTGGCTTCAGTTCCTGGCCATGTGGGCCTTTCCATAGGGATGCCCAGTATGGGGCTGCTGGCTTCCCACACTGTGAGGAGTGTGAGAAAGAGCGGGAGAGGGCCCAGGAGGGGCAGGGAGGGCAAGACCAAGTCAGAAGCCAGTCTTTCATAACCTAATGTTGGAAGTGACTTGACCTACCGTCATTTCTGCTGTACTCTATTGGCCACAGCCCTGGTACAGTGTGGAAGGGGTCTACAGGAGGCACGAATGCCAGGAGACAGGGATTCTATGGAGCCATCCTGCAGACTCTTTAGCGCCTTGTCTTATGGCACCTACATTCTAGTTGTGACTATAGACCAGAGAAAAGTAAACAAATAAATTGCGATAAATAGCTGCAGAAGAGACAGTGAGGACTTAAGCTGTGATCTGAATGATGAGAAAGAACTGCTCACACTACATAGCCAGACCCTCACCTTTATATTTCACTTTACCTTCACAAGAACGACGTGAAGTAGAAATGGAATTAAAGGTGTAGTTATGGTTCTTCTAAATGTGATATATGGCTCCTGGGTAAGTTCCAGCGTATGTGAAGGCAGCAGACTGTTCAGCTTGGCTGAATCTATCTAGGTCACAAGACCAGAAAGAAAGAGCAAGCTTTTGAAACCAATTGAACCATAAGTATAAGGCTACTGGACTGGAGATTTCCCTACTTTTTGTAATTGTGTCTTTGCGTCCCCAAGGTCCAGGGCTGGGGTCTCAGAATGAGCTCACCAAGGGAAAAATCCAGAGAAGAGAATTTCAAAACCTTCTCATGATTCTAACACATTTTGAAGTAAAGTTAGGAACAGATTAAACTTTATGATTCTCTATTCGCCCTCTCCACCGCAATCAGGGATGAGTCTGTAATGCATTCCTCCACAAGACAGATGCTGCTTCTCTTGCTTAAAAATGCTTTTAATTTAATCATAGCTCTTGCTGGCTTTGCTTCAGGCCTCATAATAAACAAAAACATTCTCCCCCGTTGGGTTAAACCTGACTCCAGTGTTTGCCAGATCTGTTGACTGCTCTCCCGAAAGAAGCAAACAGTATCTGGACTGCTCGCAGAAACATCGGTCAGCCTGTCATTGACATATTGTTTCCCATTTGTAGGAAATGGAAATTGAAAAGGCCAGTCATGTTTAGAAATACTAATGTGGGCCACGTCTCGATCTTCTGGCTTTTTAGTTAGAAGATGTTCTGTGCCCACCTCCTGCCAACTTCTCATGACAGATCTGAAGGACTGACACCAGTCATTTGAGTACTGCTTGCTCTGCTCATAAACAGGAGTACTCTTTATCCTGATGAGTACACAATTCCAGAATTAAGTGTAAAATGTAAATGCAGTGACCAAAGGAATGTGAAAACTTTTGGAGCTGTAGCCAAGTCAACAACGTGCTTTGCCTGTAGGAGGCGGGAAGGGAAAGTCTGTATCCGCAGCTCTCTAGAGTCGCTGACATATCCTGCCAGCTTAGAGGAGCCAAATCCTCTGAACGTTCTCACAGTGCCTCTTGCTCATGTGTACTTAATCATCTCCTCTTATTCACACACTCTTGTACACATACACACCCTCTCATTCGCACACATGTGCATATGCACACATATGAGATGGTGCCAGCTAACTCTGACCTTTGAAAGTAAGCAGAAACCCAGGCACCAACAATGTGGACATAAACCGTATGCCCAGGTCCGTGTCATAACAGGTGTGTCCAAACTGGCCTGTCTAGAGTTCCAAGTAATTGCATCCATCAGCTATTTTTGCGACGTGAGTATAGCACGAGAAGGCAAGGCTGCTCTTAACTGCAGATGACCACCAGTGTCTAAGGTCCCTGAGCATGTTGAGACAGCACCAGAAGATGGTGTTGGAAGCACCCATGACACACTTAGCTTAGCGAATCCTTTAATTAATTAGGGCACAGTCTCTAGAGACTGCTGCTTAATTCAGGTTCTTCCTAGTTCTTTAGCTATCCTGAGGAATTTTGTATTAGGAGGCTGACATATGTTCACACAGCTTAGGTATAGATTTAATCATCAAAACAAAATACCCAGTTACTCAATATTTAAACACAGTGTTTTTAACATTTTCTATTAGAAAGGTTTTCTTTCTTCTCAGGGCCACAGTCAACGTATTTGAAGTTTCTTTTCAATGAAAAATTGTATACTTTTTTACTTCACAAAGTCAAAGCTGGGCTGTTCCTGTGTCATCAAATGCACAAAAGCAGCTGAGTTATTATATTGGTGAAATTAATTATTGAAATGAAGACACGCTTTGTTCTGCTTTAAAAGGAAGATAAAAGCCTGAACAATTAAAAATGGTTTTCTATCACAGCTAATGTGCAATATGGATTCTAACATAATTAGCTGAGTTTGGAAAATTATTTTTATATTATAAATGCCTTCGTTTAATACATTTATACATTAATTTATTCATTCAAAAGTATTAATTGAGTGTCTTCTAGGTGCCAACCTTTGTGAAGGAAAATGGAAATACAAAAATAAATAAATCATAGCTTCTGTCATTTGAAAGCTCTTTGCTTAATTGATTTATGAAGTCCCCTGGTCCTGGGAAGTCAGCAGGGTGTTAAATGGACAGTCTGTGATGTTCTTTCCCAAAACAATGTTTTTCTGAAAAACGTGTTGTGCCAACACATTCTCTATTTTGACCTGGCCACAGCCCAAATTCCCCTTATAAAATTTAATTTTACTTAATTGAAATGTTCCTGATGATGTTTAGGGTGCTGTAATGAACACGAATAAATTTATTCAAATCAGAGCCATCTTAAATACTTGTGTCAGTTTTTTTTTTGTTTGGTAGCTCTACTTCATTTTTGTCCACATTTGTAGGAACAAGTTCTCTTTCAAAATGAATGATAATAGCATTCGCTTATAATTATATTTGAGAAGAGAGAGAGAAAACTGATGCTCCACAGCACAGGGCTATATACCCGGTAAGTCCGTTGATTGGACAATTTCTTCCATTTCCTATGAGTAGACTCTCATCTTGTAACTTCCCCCTAATGACAACAGTTTCCAGCAGCACTTTCATGTACTGGGAAACAAGCACTAGTGATTTTCATGGGAAGTTAAATAATGTCTCACTTTGTTTCAAGATGGCATTTCCAGGAAGGAGTAATTGCTCAGAAATGAACAAGATAGGAAAACAGCAGCTCAAAAGGTGAAACATAAGAAAACCTCACAATGATGTAGAGCTGTTATTGCATGTTCTATCAGGCTCATTCTGGTAGCCTTTTCATTGTCTAAGCCTGAGGCCTCAGCCCATCAGAGTACAAGGATTCCTCACTGCTTCCTTTTATCTTTCATTACTATCACCCTCTCAGACAGCTCAGTTGACAAAGGGCTCAGCTGCTTTGTGAAAAGGTTAACACAGAATACATCTATAGGAGTAATTCCAATTTTTCCACTGCAAAACTTGGAATCCATAGGCAAAACCAAATCTCTCTGGCCTCAGAATGCTAACAAAATATTTACTCTCCCTCCTTCTTTGTTTGTTTATTTATTTAAAGATGTCACCTAATACCCTGGTTCCTTAAACATAGAAGATGAAAGCAGAGGAGTTAGTGTCAAAGTGCTCTGATGTGATAAAGCCTTGTAGGGGAGGAAGACCCTTCCTCTCCATTACCTGGGTTCGTCTGGCCGGAGAACGAATTAAATTTACGTGAGACAGAATAGCAAGAGAAAATTAAATAAAGTTTTGTGAGGACCATGGCCTGGGGCTTTTCTTCCTGAAGGAGCAAAGGGCACCGAAGAAGTGGGGTGCACAGAGTGGTTATATACCCCCAAACCGGATCTTTCACATATGATTGAAATGTCCCTCCCACAATAGTCACAAGATTGCCCTGTGGGCACAGCGCTTGATGGACCCAGCAGGGAGTGGGTGTGCTATTTTGGAGGGCGTAGCAGGAGGCAAGTCTATTGTCTCCAGCTGGGTGGTCACAAGTGAACCTAGCAATCAGTTCCTAGCCTAAGGAAAGATGCTTCATCCTAAAAGAAATGCCAACGTTGGGAGGGGGAGGGAAGTCAGTTACAGGAGGTTACCAGACAAGCACAATAAACAAATGCAGATTTAAGTCCTTGCCTTCCCATTGATTAAGAGTTTCTAGAGACAAGGTCATATCCTTTCTTCTTCCTGGTACAGAGAGGGAGATATCTTTACAGATGGAGAGTTCCTTTACAATGTAAATGCCTCTTACAAAGGATAAGTAAATTCTACTTTTCAGTTGCTTTCTTGTCTGCAAAGTAACTAGCCTCAAATAATCATCATGCCAAAGAGACATATCTTGGGGTGGCCAAATCCAGGTCCCCACAGGCTCAATTGGCCATTGCTTTCTTTGAATATAGAAGAGGGCCACAAAGGAATGTGGGCACCTCTAGAAGCTGGAAAAGAGAAGAAAATGGATACTCCCCCTAGAGTCTCCAGAAAGGAGCACAGCCTTGCTAACATCTTGATTTTAGCTCAGTGAGATCCATTTTGGATTTCTGACCTCCAGATTATAAGATAATAAATTTGTGTTTTTAGGCCATCAAGTTTGTGGTAATTTGTTATAGCAGCAATAGGAAACAAACATACCCTTAAAGGTCATTTTAGGTACAATTCGGTAAAACTGAATATGAAGATTTGATGATGTTATAGGATGACTGTTAATTTTATTAGGTGTGTTAATATTGTGGTTATGTTGGAAAATGTCTTTATTCTTGGACATACATGTTGGAGTTTTTAAAGGTAAAACATCACAAGGTTTGCAGTCTTTTTAAAAATGAGTTTGCCAAAATATACACACACAGACAACACAAACAGCTAAAGACAGAGACAGTGAGAGAATGAGAGAGAGAGAAGTCAAATGTGGCAAAATATTAACTATTGGTTTTTCCAGGTGAAGCATATACATATTTTTATCTTATAATTCATTGAACTTTTCATTAGGGCATAAGATTTTTCAAACTGAAATGTTAGAAAAAAAATTGAGTGATCTTAGAAAATCTATGACATGAAAGATTTTTCTTCTTTCTTCATTCTTGCTAATTAAGAATGCAAAGTAGTAAAGACAAAGTGTCAAAATGAATGGTACTGAGAGATTACGAAGATACATAGACAGAAGAGCACAGTGTGGTCTAGAGTGCTGATAAAGGCCTTTTGGAGGAGGTGAAACACGAGTTGAATCTTGAAGAATGAAGAGAGGAAGAGGGACGCACTTTCCATAGAAAGGATACAGCATGAGCAACACAGGGCAATGGAAGGATGAGGGAAGGGCTGGGGTGTGGGAGATCTTGATGGCCTGAGCCACACACTGGAGTATTGAGGAATAATCAACAGAGCATAAGTTATTCTCCAAATTAAGACAACTTCGATAGGAAAAGGGGGAAACAGGCATAAACCGGGACAGTTCAGTGCCAATCAATTTGTGTGGTCACCCTATTTGGAAGTGAGAGACCTCTAAAGGTAGTAGGCACTTTGAATGAGGGGACACTAACTATGTTTGGAAAGGGGAGCCACAGAGGAAAGCAGAGATGTAAAATTAACTCAGTAATTTACAATGATGAGTCTGGTAACACGCAATTTGTTTAAAACAGATTTGAAGTTGTCTAGGATTAGCTATTAGGATGTCCTTCCAGTAACCTGCCTTACAATGACGAGTCCCTTCTCTAGTGTGGCAGGAGTAAGAAGCAGCAGAAAAGCCAAACATAGGTTTCCGCGTTTATGTATTTATTTGTTTATTATTTCTTCTTATTTATTTATTTATTAGAAAGGAGGGGTTTTGAGAGAATTTTTATTTCATTCGCTTTAATTAAATACTCTAGGGATCTGTCTCCCTTACTCTGGCTCTGCGTGTTGATGTTTACCTTGCTGACAGTGCTGAGCTCCTTACAGAGAAGGCAACATTACAGAGAAAACTATTTCAATCAAAGGAAAATGTATTTTTAAGAATCAGCTGCATATCTCGGAGCTGATAGGACCTGATTCCTCAGACATTGATGTTTCTGTTTCACAACTAACTTTAAGGCTCGGCAGCCTTTGAAGAGTGGCAAGGTAGCCCTTAAGTTATTGACACCAACTTAATGGTTCGTTGCAGCCAGTAATGACTCTCCTCTTTTGCAAGTCTTTGTGGTTTAAAATATTCTAAGTGAGGACCTGTGTAAAAGGAAAGCAGTGCTGCAGAGCTCTTCCAGCATTAGTCTTAAAAAGACAACAAAACCCAGGAAATGTGACATGAGGAGATTACTTGATGGTGGAGGGGTGAGGGAGGTGTGGGGAGTGATAGACAACCTTAGACTTTCAGAGAATTGGTAGCTTAGAAATATGTGAACAAATACAAAACCCAAAAGTCAATCAAGAAAATTATTCCCCTCTGGGAATAAGGGAGGGTGAAGATCACCTTCCTTCTACACATGCTGCCCGGCAAGGCTTCCTGCCTAGAACATAACCCACGGCTGAGGTTTTGGCTCTGAGTGGTGAGATCTTGTCTTTTTCTCTGCTGTGTACCCAGCATCTGGCCCAGTGCTCAAAAATAGACTCAATAGATGTGAAAAATGGATGAGTGAATGTGTGTACAATAATTCACATGTCCACCAATCACAGGGGCCCCTGATCAATCAATCACGTGCTCTGAGAGAACCTGCAGGCTTGTGGTAAAGAAGAAAACATGTACAGCAGGTATAAATCTCACTAATTCAGGTCAGGAAACACATCTTTCTTCGCTTTGTTATAACTCAGTTAAATTTATATTTGAGCCCCAATTCCACCAAGATAGGAGAAACTTAATTTCAGCTAATCTAGGGTTTTCTTGCAATCTTAGTTGTTTGTGGGGTGGCAGTGGATAGGGGAGGAGTGGTTTGTGTTTGCTGTGGTTATGATGCTGGGTTGACCACCCTCTCTGGGTCTTTGTCTAGAAACACTGCCGTCTCCTGAGATGTCCTTTTTCTGGTCTGGTCCTCAACTATTTGTCTGTGAAGCTCACCACTGTTCTAGATACAAGGCTTGTTAGGGTCTGGCACATTATCAGCTATTTTCGTAACCTTCACTAAGCTCATTCTGCTGTTCCTGTACCAAGCCAGAACATAGGAACACTTGGTAAAGCTGTTTAAGGCCCATAAACTAAAAGTAGGATTTTGTCCTCTTTTGTTTATTACTGTATACCCAGCACCTAGAATAGTGCCTGGCACTGGGTAGATGCTCAGCACAGCAGACTGAATAAAGATCACTTGCTCTCTGACTTCCTAAACATAGTGGGATTCTATACCCACCCCAGGGCAAGAGAGCTGCCTCTATCCTCTCCTACCCAGAATTCCTAAGTCAATCTATCATCCTCTCCAAAAACCTTCGTTATCTCTATCCAGGGAAGGTTTATCTAATTGGGGGAAGGAGGACTTAGTTATTGCTTCTTAGATGGTTTTCAGCTCTCTCCAAATCCTGTGTCTTTTCCTTTTCCTCTAGAGGGCTCGGTTTTTGAAAGTCAAAAGCCAGAAACTGATTCATTTCTTCCTATGTATTCTGTTTGTCACTCCATCCCTGAGGTGCTGAATGAAGGTTACGCTCGCTGACTGAAAGCAGGAAGAACAAGCAACATAATGGAAAATAAGGGTAAAAACAACATGGATAGTATTTCAAAAAACCATTCCACCAAAATTAGAATAATGCATAATAAATACATAATAATATGTAGGTATGAAGTGTGATGAGAAAATAGAGAAAGCTGCCATGGCAGTGAGCAAAAGAAGGTGGCAAGAAAAGAATCTCATATGTTACGTCTATTTTATTTAACTCTTAAAGAAAGCAGGCATTCATCCAAAGAATAAGATGGGGAAGAGAGAGAGAGCAGGAGGTATAACGGCAGCAGAGGATCCATAATGCAGGAACTAAGAAGGCAAGCTCTGAAATCAGACAGATCAGCTTTAGGTTCAAATCGTGGTTTACCATCTCCTAGCCGGATGATCCTAGGCAGTTAGTTAAGCTCTCTCGGCCTCAGTTTGGTCATTTGTAAAATGAGGTGATAATACAGACTTCATAGCTTGTTTGTGAAGATAAGACTAGATAATGAATATAAAACACAGCACAAAACTAGCATTTCTTGATTACTGAATCTATGCTAGGTAATTATTATCAGCTACTTTCAGAGGGCAGAATTAAGGCAATGGTAATGGGAGAGAGAAGATTTGGACTGTATTTTGACATTTCAAGTTGTTGATGACCGGCTGGATATGAGAATGATGGAGACTGGGAATGGATTAAAGATGACCTCTACTCTGGGCAATGGCAGGGACCACGTCAGGCGAGGAGGGCCAGGTTTGGGGAAGGAGTAAAATCATTCTGTTTTGCATGTGCTGAGATTGAGATCTTGTAGCACATGCCAGAGTAAGTCCTATTAGCCACTGGCAATACGTGTGGTAAGACTTGGTATCCTCTTCTTTTTCCAATAAATACCAGTAAATGCTGAATTGGTCTTTCAAATTCAAAGCTCATACAATGAGAAGATTCTGATCACTGCCAAGCTTAAATAGCTCCAAAAATGTCAAAATGCAGAGTTAATTAAAATAGTGAATCATTTTTAAACATTTTCTTTGCATCGGGAACGATGCTAGGAAATCATACATTACGGTGCCAATAACTGTACATTATTTCATTTTTTAATCCTCCTCTTGTTGGACAAGGGGCATTTTAACATAAAAATGCATTGAAGTCATACTGTGAAAAGCGATAAACATTATCAAATGGGAAGTATATTTATCTTGTTGATGCTCCATTCTGAAGAATTAAGATCCACTGTCTGTGACCAGAATGGAACCCTAGTGGGTCTCTCTGGCTGACTACAAAGGGTGCTGGCTGGATAGAGCCTGGAGCTGGTAGAGGGCAAAAAGATAGAGAATGAAGAAAAGCAGAGTGAATGCTCTTCCAAGCGCCCAGCTGAGGAGGCTTCTGTTGACATGGAAGGCCACCTGATGGGAAGAGAATGCAACTCTTTTGTACTTGCCTTTCAAGTCAGAATTTTAATGATCAATTTCTAAAAGCAAGGAATCCTTTAGGTAATAGATTACCCCTGTAGGCTGTCCTGATGGCTGATGCCATGAAGCAAAAGAATAGGGTTACATCAGAGTCTGGCACTCTGGAGTGAAGTTAGGAGCAGAGTGCAGCTTTGGGCATCATTGAAATTGGAGGTTTACCAAAATCGCCCAGGGAGAGCATGTAGGAAGAGAGAGTTTCATGGAAAGACCTGTAGACAAGATCAACATTTAATGTTCAGGGCAAATAATAAGATTCACCAAACAGGAATGAGCAGAGAGCCTAAAGAGGCAGGAGTAAATCCGAGAAAAGTGGTGTTGCAAAGGAGAAGGAAGAGAGGGACGCTTTCACTGGACTTGTAGGTGCTCCACTTAAGATCGTCTGCAAACCACTATTAGACTTATGAGGGAGGCAAAACCCAGATTTTAATATGTTGAGGCAATAATAAGTTGGTAACAATAGAAATTCAGACCATTCTTTCAAGAACTTTGACTGTGAAAGTGTGAGGTGCAAATAGGATTATAGTTAGAAGGAAACACAGGCATGAGGGAGGAAAATTGCCGGCATAGAAGAGAATTGAACATGCTTGTAGGTACAGCTAAGGAAGTGGAAGGACATTCCCAATGCTGTTTCTACATTTACTGTCTTTAACTGAAATAACAGCATGCACACTGCTCCAAATTATGCATGAGTTGCTTTTGGAAGAAGCACCAGGTTGAAGCACCAGATGTAGCCTGATGGATCTGGGGGAAAAGAAAAAAAGAGGCAGAAACGCATGCAGTGTTGGAATTGAGTAAATGTCAAATAAGGGAGCGTAGTTTCCAGTATTCTTTATTCAACACAAATTCCTGTTTTCCATGAGTTTTCTCAGGCCCAGGTTTCCTTGTGTTAAAACCACACTGCCCGGAGTCGCCTCACCCTCTGCTAGGGACATATCCTGGGATAAACACATTTACGTTAGTTCTCTTTCCTCTCTGATAAGTACAGACCCATGCTTCTCCTGACCACTTCTCTTCTGGCCTTTGCTAGTGACTGTGTAACAGTTAACTAGCTCATATGGCCCATCTATCATGTGCCAGATGCAGCAAAATGCTAGGAGATAGAGGGGAAGATGTTCACGTTGGGTTTTCAGGTACGTAAATCTAAGTAGTGTGAAGGTATATCAGAACCACCTGGAAGGATATTTCAAAATACATGCACTTCCCAGACATTCTAATAGGAGCTCCAGCCATTGCATCTCCTTTCCCTTCCCTCTATTCCTCCCAAGAATTGCCACATCAGGTGCCACTGTTGGTGTTAGAAACGTTATGTGTTCATTGAGAGTGTTGTGCACCACTGATTTCAAAGGAGTGGAATGTATATAAATGAACAGAGGGTGAGGCGACTCCAGGCAGTGTGGTTTTAACACAAGGAAACCTGGGCCTGAGAAAACTCATGGAAAACAAGAATGTTACCTGGACATCTGAATTTTGAGAGATTCAACTTTTTCTTCTTCTTTTTAGTTGAGGTAACATTGGCTTATAACATCATATAAATGTTAGGTGTACATCATTATAGTTCAACTTCTGTATAAACTACACCAAGTTCAAGACTAATAGTCTAGTTTTTATCCGTCACAGTACAAATGTGCTCCTTTACCCCTTTCACCTCCTCCCACCCCCTTCCCCTCTGGTACCCACCAATCTGTTCTCTATATCTATGTGTTTGTTTTTCTTCCACGTATGAGCGAAATTATATGGAATTTGTCCTTCTCCCTGTGACTTATTTTGCTTAGCATAATCCCCTCAAGTTCCATCCATGTTGCACAAATGGCAAGATTTCATCTTTTTATGGCTGAATAGTATTCTACTGTATATTATACCACATCTTCTTTATCTCTTTGAGTGATTCAACCTTTCTGGAGTAACTATGATGTGCTAGATCAGTGGAAAATGGTTAATGAAACAAATTTTCTGCCAACACAAAAGTTGTTCTGTAATGGGGGCCAGAGACATTAAATAGAAAGGTGATAATTGTCTTCTAGGGAAAGTATGTGGGCTCAGTGGGGGCACACAGTAGGCCTGCCTAATGCTTCTAAGGAGAGTTAGGGAGGCCTTCTATAAGAGGTTTGATGTGACAACGACTTTTTAGATATCAGCAGAAGCATTAAAAGACTCAAAAGACTTTAATGGAAAAGAATGGCCAAGAATTAGAATTTAAGACCCTGAGACAAAGTTGGTAGTTGTATTATTCTTATAGGTCTCTGAACTCTAGTCACACAAACCCCATCAAATAGACAGCCTGATTGGAGCCCCATACTACAGTCTGCCTGATTGTGGGGATAGATTACTACAAGCAGAAAGTTTCCTGTAGAGAAATTGATGCTCCCTAGGGATACCATCATGCTCTGATGAATTTCACTATGTATGGATTTGTGGATTCTGTGCTCCTCCCCTTTCCTATTGAATTTACTCAAAAGGGAATACAGAACAAAAACTTGGAATAAATCAGCCTCTTTTTTTTTTTTTTATCACAGCTGTGACTATCACTAAAAAGCAAAAGTCTATGAGAAATAACCTTGATTCATAATAATATGCACACTGGGTGAATGGCTCAGTAAAACGCAATATTTCAGATGGATTGCTGGGCCAGAGTGACATCACAGGCGACGAGGAACACAGAGTGCTTCATACATAATGATGTGGAGCACGGCATCAAGCAATGAGCACTGTTAGCAATACACTAGCTTTACGTTCATTGTTTCTTAATTGATGTAAACGGCCTTTGAGACATGTGTGATGAGAACATATTTGTGAAGGAACAGAAATAAAAAGCTTTGCTTCTCCCACAAGTAATGTCATTTTATGAAAAAGGAAGTAATTGTAAGTCCAACTGAAGCTGAGAGGAAATAATTTTTTTAGACGCATGTACCAAACAACACAACAATCTCAAAACAGAAGAGGTAAAAGAATTAACACTTTTGATAGGGAAGAGCAAACACCTTAACTGAAACTGTCTTCCCATTTCCCAGATCTCTATAAACTGCAAAATTAGAAATCTGTGAAATATAAGCAAACTCTGACTGTAGGGATTTCTATTCTTGCTAATACAGATCCACTATTTTCCCTATAAATGCTAAATTGATCTTTTTGATTCATGACTCATACATTGAAAAGCAAGTAATCGTTGCCAAAATTAAATAGTTCCAGATAATGTCACAATGCAGACTAAATAATAATGGCTAACCATTTATTAAACATTTCCTCTGAGCCAGGAACTGTGCTAAGAAACCATACATTATAGTGTCAGCTGACATATATCATTTCTTTATTCAATCTTCACCAAAACCTTAAATGGCATTTATTATCCCTCTTTTACAGATAAGAAATAGCAATACCGATTATTATGCAATTTTCTTAAGGTTATATAATTAAAATGAAAACAGAACCAGAACATACTTTCAAAGAAGCCTGCTGCCAATGCCATGCTGGATACCTGAAAGGAAGCTGATCAGAGGAAAACATTTCAATTATTCACTTAGTCACTTTTTCAATACCCCGTTCAATGCTGTTCACTGGGTTTAGGAACATTTAGGAATGGGTGGGCTGTGTGTGTAGGGGCATGGGAGTCTGAACATATGAGTCTGACCTCTGACGGTTTGTAATCCTGTGTTGGATGCAAAATATACACATGTTAAACAATTATTGAACAGGAAGCATTTGTTTTTTTTTTTAAAGATTTTTTTTCTTTCCTTTTTCTCCCCAAAGCCCCCCGGTACATAGTTGTATATTCTTCGTCGTGGGTCCTTCTAGTTGCGGCATGTGGGACGCTGCCTCAGCGTGGTTTGATGAGCAGTGCCATGTCTGCGCCCAGGATTCGAACCAATGAAACACTGGTCCGCCTGCAGCGGAGCGCGCGAACTTAACCACTCGGCCACCGGGCCAGCCCCAGAAGCATTTGTCTTTTTAACTGACCTGTTATACAACCACTACTGAGGAGCTCCTCCTGCCCCACACTGACTGCAACCACCACAGGTCACAGAGTATTGACGTTATTCCTCGTTTCCAGTGTGCAGACCTCAGTTTTGACTCTTTTGACTCCATGTCTAGTCTCTAAGATTGGATGACAGAAAGCTGAACCTCACCTAAGCCTGCCACATTGCATAGATTCTGTGCTTTGACTTGTAGGGGGATCGTGCCTGGGCCAGCCCTTACATTCAGTTTACATGATGAAACTTTTTGGGCAGGACTTTGTCACAACCAGCATGCTCCCCCTTTCACCAACATTGTGGTGCTGCTCTCTCTCAGCTTGCTGAGTTTGACCTCCTTATGAAAATCTGGAAGAAGCAAAAGATCACAGAGCCAAGCAGACTCAGAGCAGGAGGTCAGATGCAAGGCAGTAATCTGAGGAAAGGATTGAGGTGTGTAGAAATATGGGCTTGATGAAGGAGTTTTGAAGAAGAAAATGATTATCAGAAGGAACACAAAATCAAATTGTTTATTTGTTGATTCAACAAATGAATCTATCTACTTTGAATAAGAGAATATTCTAGGAAAGGAGAAACATGAATGAGCCATGGATTCATTCCTCAGATGATATCAAGCATGGGCATAGAAAACTACAACGTAAGGCATTCCATGAAGCATGTCCATAATAGGGGTACAGGTAAAGTGCTATAGGCATTCAAGACCCGGTTCAAATGCCATGCTTCCACGACCTGGAGAGGATCTCTCTACCCTCTGAAGGAGGGGTGGGATTTGGATATATTAAATTGTGACAGAAGGGGAAAGAAATTCTGGTGGTAAGAGTTACCAATAGCAAAGATGAAGTGATCTGGCATGTGAAAGGAAAACCAAGTGATCCATTTGGTGCAGAAGATATGAGAATGGGAATGTTTGGGAGAAAGTCAAATCTGTAAGCCTGTAGGTCTGCCTTTGTGCCATATGTCAGCACCCAATACAAATCCCCCAACTTTCTGCCCCCCGCATCTCACTCTCAGCCTATATGCTGATGTATTGTCCTTGACTTCTCCCACTCCCAGCTTCTCAGATAGAATTTTGCTCCTATTTATAGCTATTTACTAGCTCCTCAGAGAGCCTATAAATCCTATCTGCTCAGGGCAGTGTTTGCTTCAAAGTACCGTGATAAGGTCAGTGATGATATGGACAGTGGAACAGGGAGAGAAGATGCAAGAACCATGTACATAACCATGCAATGGTAGTCTCTGGGGTGCAAGGTCAGATAGCAGACAAGGTCTTCATCCAACACTCATTTATTCACTTAGTCCCAGACAGCACAACTCTGGATGGACATCTTTTATGAGTACCCGAAGCTCAGAGGATTGTCACTTCATGATGACCATAATAATCACCCATAATGGCATTTCCTGCTAATGATTGGACCCATTTGACTTGAGATCAATTGTTATTAAGACCCATTATTGTTAAGACCACTCTGCCCTATCGATGCTTATGTCCTCTCTCCTACAGTCACATATTGCTGCTTGTTGCTGTATCCCCCACACCTGAGCTTCCTTCCATGTTTCCCCCAAAAGACCAGAATACAGCTCATTTTGTTTTAAGGAATCTTAATGCCACTGAGTACCATGAAGTAACATACTATCAAAGATGGGATATTAGGAAGTTTTCGGAATTGTATAAAGCCCTTAAAGTCATGATCACTGGTCTCTAGTTCTGAGTCTCTTGTAAAGAATATAAATTGGGTCTATCAGAAATCTATTGTTCCCCCATACTTGAAGAGATGATATCACTAGATGCTTAACCTCCACCCCAAACCCAAAGTTACAGGGTATGCTGACCTTCATGATGAATATCTTCCTGAGCAAAACGACAAGTTATCTTATGGCCGCCTCAGAGTTTGGAACATGATCCTAGCTGGGCCAATGCAAGTCATTCTGAGCACTCTGTTGGGACTACTAGGAAACCTCCCATTGGGATTGAAAAACCAGCAAGATACAAGCCTGGAGATGTCCGTCATCATCTTTGCCACAAGTTAAGAGGAACCTGTTTAAGAAGGAAAGCAATAAAAAGGGAAGTAGAGCCAAGAGTTGAAAACAGACAGGGAAAGAGAGAAAGAAAGAGAACAAAATGAGACATCTTTTGAGCCCTTGAGAGCAGCTATACCTGAACACAGTTCATTTCTGCACTTTATCCATGGTCGTTCAGTTAAATTAGTCACTTATTTTCTTCCTTTTATTATCTACATTCACATTCATATTTATATTTATTTTATTTTATTTTCCTTAAATCAATTTAATTTGGGTTTCTATTATTTACAAAAGAAACAACTCTAATGCAAATAACTACTAGTTTACTGAGCACTGAGTTTCATCATGATGAGTGTTTGATGGAAATCAAATTGGGTCAGGCGGGGGCAGCCATTTGGGGCCATGTGCATGCTGATGGTTAATCAAAGAAAGCCTGTAATAAGAGAGAAAATGATGGAGGAGTAGACTGGTATAGAGGAGCAGAGAAGAGAGGCCATCGAACTCTGGGAGATGGTGGGGAGAGTCTTGGATCTCAACTTTCCTGGTCCAAATCTTGTATGGCTGTTTTTCATTCCCTAATCTTCGGTATCTATCAGATTGCCTTTTGGTGTTTTTCAGTAAAACACCTCTTAAGTTAATTTTAGTGGTTTCCTATTCCTAATTACCCCACAAACTCTGATAGGACAGAAATTATACTAGTTGGGTTTCTTGGTTGCAAGCATCAGAACCAAACCTGGTGTCTTAAGGATAATTGGTCAGATGTGGTAAGACACATGGACATGGAAATGACTATAAGGAAGGAAGAAGGGTTTTTTTGTACTTATAGATGCCTGAAGAGAGGAAGCACACTATGCCACACAGGGCCACATGGGGAAGCACCAGGGCTGGTCAGAAAGCAGAAGAAGGAAAGAGAAAACATGGATAAGAGCTTTTATTGTGGTTTCCATGGGAAGGAATGAGAAAGGCAGGGTAGGCATGCTTAGGCTTGGCTAGTTTAAATAATTTCAGTGGGCTCTGGGGCATCAGTGCTGTCCCTAGTTGTCTGGTACCTGACCTTGAGGTGATTAGGTTGACCCAGAGGGTAAGAACCTATAAAGGAGCTGGTTAGGGCTATGAGTTCTAGTTTGGTTAGTTGAACCCACAAAGTACATTGGAAAGGTGTACTCACAGATAAGTCATTACTCTCTCTAGGAACTGGCTAGCCTTGAGGGGCACACTCCCTCCAGGGTCAGCAAGGCCCTAAAGTATCTGAACATCAAATAAAGAAACTAGGAAACATGGTCATTATATCTGGATAACTTAAACAAAGAAGAACTTGCTGAAAGGGCATTGGGTAGCTCACAGAATTGATAGAAGCCACGTAAAATTAGATTGGAACATGGGCAGGATGCCAGAGAGGCTAGGCAACTGAAAACACAGCCAAGATCTCAGGTCATCCTGGTCGGGAAGCACTGCTGGGTCCTGCACTGGGCAGTCATCACTCCACACTGGCTCTGCCACCATCAATCACTCGTGACCACACTGCTGAACTCTGTTTCTGCTGCTGCAAATTATTTTTAACTCCCCTGTGTCTTTTTGCTGCTTCTTCAAGATCTAAATTCCCTTGTAGAACCATACATGTGGCCAGGCTCAGGTCATGTGCCTGTGCCCTGGCTTCCAAGGGGCCGAAAAGGAGATATAGATACTCCTTTCCTTTCAGCAACTATTGTGAAAGGCCAGGCTCTGCCTCCCATTATTTTGGGATTGCCTAAAAACAACAGTGTTTTCTCATTCTGGGAGTAGGGGTGGAGTAGGAGAAGCCAAATGTGTAGGACAGCAGGGGTGGATTGAAATAGGAAGGGGTTAGGGTTCAGATAAACAGCCTGGAAATCAGGAGATATATATACATATTAGCCAAGCAAGAGGCAGAAGTGGTAAGAGTGTTTACAGCTAGCAGCAATGGGACTGGAAAGGAAGGAAGGGCTTCTAGACGTTTTACAGAGTATTCACAAAGCATGGTGAGCGATGGGAACGTAAAGATGTAAGTGAAAGAAGAATCAAAGATAAGCCAAGACTTTGAGCTGCAGACAAGGGTGGTGTTGTTAACAGAAGTGTGCTGAGTTTTACTGATCACAGGATAGCTAAGTGCCAATACCCAGGGAAGAGATAGAAAGGCAGCCCTAGAGCTAAGGCGATTGATAGGGTAGAGAAGGGGATGAATAAATCATCCGAATATTGGTGATAATCGAGACGCAGGGGAGGGGAATTCCCTGAGGCGTTGTGTGTGGAGTTTAGAGAGGCGTTATGGAGGTACTAGAGAACCGCAGCCTGAGCTTTTGTGAAAACCTTGTGAGTGCATAAGAAGAGCAAGAGAGGCCGGGGGACTAAATCAGGACTAATAAGAGGATCTGGAGTGAAGCAAGAGTGCAGTGGGAAAAAACAAGGAGCTTGAAGGAGAAGACTTTGGCCTCTGGTCAGGGAGAGGTTTTAGGATTCAGTTAGCTAGAGAGCCTGACAGGGAACAACTTCCATGAAAGCTAACTGTGTCCAGGGGAAACAGAGGCCGTGGGTGTGCAGCCCTCACTCAAGACAAAGGGAACACACTTTCCAAAACTTTTCTAATCGTACCCCTCATATTTTTCCCGTCTCCTTCCCTCCCACTTCAACTCTGGCTGCTGGTTAATATAAACTTGCGAAGATCCCACACAATCCAGAGGAAGTTGATTCTTTGGCTTCCCTGTCCTCTCTTTGTCTCCTTTGTTGCAGAGACTCAGTAAAATCAAGGTGGAGAAAAGATCATGTTTGGGCTGAAAAACTAGAGCAAGGTAGAAGGAACTGTGTAAGGTCTTCGGTCTCCGCTGACCCAGCAAAGAGGAGCCCAGCCAGAGAGCCGCCAGACAGCAGCTTTGGCCAGTCAGCATCTGCCACAGGAAGCAGCTGTGTTTATTTCTTTATTTTTTCTTATGTATTATTTATCATTGTACTTATTTATTGTGTTTTGAATTGGGTGGGATTTCATGTGTTCTCAGGTCTAGTACTCATTTTTCATAGTGAGAAAAAGAAGAATGCACCTTGAGTCAAGAGAAGAGGAAGAGTGCTAGATATATACTCCCTTTTCAAAAAACTATTAAGATCCTGATTTACTGCAAACATCAAAGTCTGCCCAGGGCTTAGAGTTACTCTCTCCCTCCTTCCTCCATTCTTAGTTCTAATCAAACATGGAGGAAAATCAATAATGAACAAGTCTTATCCTTTGAGCTGCTGGAACCTGCCGAGTTCTGTGTATCTCTCAGCACAAAGTACACACACACACACTCACTCAGACACCCCTGTGACTATCTCTAGCCAATTCCAAGTTCTGCAATATTTAGCTCCTCTGAGACCTACTGCTGCTGACCTGTTTCATCTCCTTCCCTCCCCTCCCTTAACCCTAAGTCCCAAATCCCATTCATCTTCACGGCCCCCACAGGGTCTGATTAAACTCTACTGCAGCCCCACTTCCATCTTGGCTGAGCCACTCACAGTCAGGAGAGGAGGAGGGAATGCAAAAGGCAGAAGAGCATGGCGCGGCAGCCAGAGCACCGAGTGTGGCGAGATGGGTCCTGACAAGATCGATGGGCCCTACATCACAGCTGAAAGGCTGGAGGTGGTAAAACAGGAGCACTGGCAGTAATTTATAGGAGCTTGTTATGACAGACTTCTCGATTGAGGATGAAAAAGATGCCATTAAAACAAAACCAAGCTATCGGGGATGTTGTTGTAAACAACAGGTCTCTCCACATAGCCCCTGCACCAGGCAGATTCATAATCATCAGGAAGTTGAGGGGATACAGGGTCCACTGGAAGAACTCTGCCTCACCACCTCCTTGGAAAGATGGGAACAAGGCATGGATGGGGAGAAGACCTGGGACGAGGAGCAGCTGGATTTCTCTCCTCACCCTCCTCCCTCCATCTCCAGCCTTCATGCCCTTCAGGAGCAGCTCTCGACCTTCTATCATCCATGACACACTGGCTGAAGATGGTTGTTGGCATGATGCATGCCCATCAGGGTACCAGATCTGTCCTGGGCTGCTGCATCGATAAAACAGCCCAGAGTTTCTAAACAATTTCAGATCCTAGCTAGAGTTAACTTCACCTGTCTCTCCCATTCAGGTGTAACCCACATAAACTCGGAATAGCCCCCTATTGTTTTAAAGCAGCTCTGTACTGAGTAAAATCCTAACAGTTTGGAATTAAAAGAATTAATTGAAAAGCAAGTTAAATCTATAATGAACTCTTTCTGAAAGCTCTAAAGGAGGGTCTCATTCATAAACCACTGCTACTTAAAATATTCTTTCCCTACTTGGCCACTGCTTCTGTTAATACCTCACCTAAGCTGCAGGCAACACCCTGTCTCTACAAATACCCAGATCCGTCCCCACATCCTAGAATCCGACATGGGCTTCTATTAGCATCCTTCTTTCTCCCATTCACATCTGTTTCCTTTCTTTCGCTTACCAAAAAGTTTTCCAAGCTTTAGTTCTTTGTTGTTTACAAAACAAATCCAAGTAGCCACTCCACTTTTCTGTTACTGCTTTTCCTCCAAATTATATGCTTCACTTTTATTTTGAAGCAAAGAAACAACCAATGGAGTAAAGAAGAATCCTTATGGAGCCTAAGGGGAGGCCAAGTCATCAACAGCGGACTTCTCTTGGGTTGGGGGTGGGGTCTAGAGATGGGGTTCAGGTATAGGCTGGAGAGAAGGGTGAGAGGTAATCAAAAACATAAATAATAATTGTATCTTTGTTTTGGAGAAACACAAGTGGGAGGTGCCTTGTTATGGGGATTACCTTGAATCTACTCTAATTCGTTTATACGTTTAAAGTAAGCAATTTGCAAGTGTAGTAGTACTTCATAAATAGCAAGGAATTGCTTGCTATTTGGTGCGATAACTCTGGTGGACCCCTTAGTGGGTCCAGGACCTCAGTGGGCGGGACGCGCCCAGCTGGAGCTCCCTATCCCCAGCTTTCTCTCCTGCTGCAGGGCTTCGTTTCCTTTCCTCTGAGTGCCAGCTTTGATCTCTGCTTTCTCCTGTCAGACAGCTCTGGGCTCTGGCGGGAGAAAAGATGCCAGGAGAAGCCCTTGCTGCGATGCAAAGGTAAGGAGAATGTTTCTTAATAAGCAACACCTGAGATTAAAGAGGTGCATTCAGTTTCATTTGGCTTAAAACTGCCTGGCTGCAAAGCATTTGATGGTATCAGTGCCCCCTTCCCCTCCACCCGGGCTCTGTCTTTACAGTTCTGGAGCACAGGGATATTCTCATCCTCTTCCAGCTTCTTCATTTCATCTCCTTGTCCCCAGCCCCAGCCTCCACCCTCTGATTTCTTATCATTGCATAAATAGCTTCTAGTTAATCTGAAATCCTTGTGCATTCTACCTGGTGGCAATCAAACTAAAAGCAGTGGTGGCTGGAACAGAGTCCAGGTCCAGAATTCCATAAGGGAAATTTTCCTCCTCAGCCCTTGCATGACAGCCACTGACCATTCAATATGTATAGCGCATGCAGATTATCTGTGGAACATTACATGGCGGCACTACGTGGCACTGTGTCTGCATGTGTACTTTCTCGTGGAAGAAGTATGAGTATCAGTCCACTAATTCAGCTGTCCTAGAATTACATAGATTTGTTTTCAACTGCAGTCTTTTGATTCAGATCTTGGGCTTTCATTCTGTGATGGACTTAATGTTTCTGCACCACCCCCCACCCCCAGCCAAATTCATATGTTGCAGCCGTAATCCGGCAGAGTGATGGTATTAGAAAGTGGGGTTTGAAGAAGTAACTAGGGTTAGGTGAGGTCATGAGAGTGGAGCCCCATGATAGGATTAGTGTCCTTCTGAGAAGAAGAGGAGGCACAGAGCTTGCTCTCTCTGCCATTAGGGGACATAGCAAGAAGGCCACTGCCTGTACTCTGTGAAGAGAGCTCTCACCAAGAGCTGAATCCACTGGCACCTTGATCTTGGACTTCCCCACCTCCAGAACTGTGAAAAATAAATGCCTGTTCTTTAAGCCACCCAGTCTATGGTATTGTGTTTCAGCAGCCTCAGCAGACTAAGACACGTCTCATGCTCTTGTGTCTGATTGTCAGCTTGGCGACTTGCTGTGGGACTTGAGACAAGTTATTTAACTTTTCTGTGCCTTGGTCTCCTGATCTGTAAAATGGGATTAATAATACATTCCTCATATGGTTGTTGTAGGAAATAAATGAGCTTTATTGAAAGCTTTTACAAAAATGCCTGGAACAGAAAAGTGTGACGTTGTTGCTAGCCATTATCATTCCTTGGGAATGATAATGAAAGACTCTCAAGTTGTGTCACAGCACACTGGAGTCTTGTGAAGTACCATGGCATGGGGGTAAAGGGGCAGCTGATATTTGGCCACTGTCCACTCAGGATGCATGGACATAACAATCATCCCAGCACACATGGGACCTCCAGATCTGGTGACTACTGATTTCCCTCCACACCAGCAGACTGAAGAATTCCTGGCAAAACATTCTATGTGTTATCAATCGAGATGCTCTCTCCACTTATTTCTCCCTTGAGTCCCACCTCATACCCGGGGGTATGACCAAAACAGAGGATGATAATCTCAACTCCCTCTAGTCTAGGAAGTAAGTCTTTTGGAAACAAACATCAATGAGAAAAGCAACTCTCTTCTGCTTTCTACCCTGTCATATACCTCCTTGAGGAAACTGGAAGGGAAGGGCTACTGAATGAAGGTGGAGAAGCACAGAGTCGAGGAGGGAAACAGGAAGAAGAAAGACAAATTCAAGCCTCAAAGTTGAACAAAATAGTAGATTTCTACATCAGGATAATCTGTGAAAATTCTGGCACTGGATCCCAGACCAAATGAATCAGAACGTTTAGGGGCAGACACAAAGATTTTGCATGTTAAACAAAGCTTTCTCATGATACATATATACACCAAAGTTTCTGATCAAATTTCTGCTCTGAAAGTTTACATATATAATAACGTATTTCTATAACTTCCCGAAGGGAGATTGAGAGAGAGAAAGTACCATGAGAAAGAACAGCGCTAGAGATTTGACCGCAGGTGAAATCTTGGAGTAGTCTAAGCAGCAGGAGCTGGGGGAACAGGTACAGCAGAGGTCACTGAAGGTCAGGGTGAGTGGGCTGGTGGAGGTGACCAGTGCAGTACAGAGCAAGACAGGCATTAGTGCAATAACAGCCCCGTGTTCTGGAACTCTCAGAGACTCTGAGAGGGGAAGAGCTGGGATCTGCCTTTAGGCAGGTGGGAGGCATGTCGATACACTTGATATAAAGAAAAACTTAGTCACTTTCTCTGGGAGACGTAAGTTAGTGGCACTCAATCAACCCTGAGGTTACACTCTCTATAAATATCATGTCCAACAATAATACCAATTAAAGAAAATTTAATGTCAAAGTTTTTCTAGATAAGTTAGATTTTCCTGATCCTGATTTTCCTGTCCCTTCTCCTCTCTTCTTTCATCACTGACCTCAATAAAATAAATACCTCTTCTAACCAACAATGTTTGAATATATTGAGTCTCTCAG
Organism: Equus asinus; assembly: GCF_041296235.1. NCBI lineage: Eukaryota > Metazoa > Chordata > Mammalia > Perissodactyla > Equidae > Equus > Equus asinus. The sequence goes on along the minus strand of NC_091816.1, from coordinate 7,991,107 downwards.
AGAAACATCATCAAGTTACAAAACTGTATCAAACAACCCTGGTCTGAGTTCTGCATTCATGCTGATTCCTCCTGCCCCTGTGATTAAGGAAAGACTAGCAAACCAACAAAGAATGTGTGCAGTGGCAACAGAATTTACTCAAAAAGAGGTAAACTCTATTGTAATATTGTGATTTGTATGCTGTGAAGGCTTAAAGATAAATGACCATAATTATCACACATTTTTTCTTATGCTGTCACTGAGTTTTGGTTCATAATTAGTCCCAAGAATTCTACTTCCTCCACTTAGCTTAGGGCTGTTAGATTACAAGGTTATAGGGTGGTAGAAGGTTAAACTTTAGTTCTATCCTTAAAGGATGGGAGTGTTTGAAGTCAGGCCTTAGATGGAAATTCTACAGTGTAAATACATGTGCTCTAAAGTAATTTCTGCTTTCTCTACTCTTTCAAGGTCCCTCATGGACCTCTTCTCCACCCTACAATTAACACACACTTTCAGAAAAGACTTTGATGTGTCATTTGCATCTTAGTGTGAATTTAAGCTACTGTGGCATCTTTCTCATGGATTTCCAGCCTGATCCCTAAATGAAGAAGGAGTGGCTAAGACTCCAGTTAAGGGAATTTCAGGTATAATAAGCAGAGTTGAAGGACATAATAAAAGGGCTTAAATAAGATACATAATCATTGATTCACTCACTCATTAGGACTTTAAAAATTGATGCCCACACTATATTATAAAGCAAATCGCATTATTGCAACCCTGATCCCAGAAAAAGGTCTGCATCAAATATCTCATATCCTGCTTTGTCATGTCCTTCTCAAGAATTATCCTATCTGTATTTTTGTATTTCAGGATAGTTTATACCCTCCTTTTCTGATTAAGACATTATTGGAGTTGGGATTCTTATGTTGTCTGTATTTGCTTTATATAATCATCGTAATCTTGATATTTACCTCATTTTTTGTGAACCGTGTGATATAGACTTTAATGAAAATAGGTATGATCCTCAGTGGTACCTCCAGCTTCTGGATTCTGTGGATAGAAGGCCTGGTGTTTTCAATTGGGATTTTCAAATACCCATTGAATTTGGGTGTTGGTGGTACTTTATATCTCACAGCAGAACAAGGGCCCAAAAAAGAGATAAATTACTGAATGAACACTCTTAGGATACATTAAAATATATTTGAATTCTATATTAATGCCCTCCACTGCTTATTCTAGGATATGGGTTGCTATTATAATAGGTGAATAATGAGTATGGAAGGGATCAAAATTATATTGAAATATGGCAAGGGACTTGAGCTATTTAAAATCTTGAACAAAGGCACAAAAATGTGTTCTTTTGAGCTGATGTCCCATTGCACAAATCTATCATGCTTGCATGCACCATAAGGTCAAAGAGATCACGTCCAATGCTATGAGTCAAGCTACTCGGTGTGCCTACAGTGTTACACTGGTATAGTGTGTTGACTACTATCCCCCTAAATTCATGTCCACCCAGAACTTCAGAATGTGACTTTATTTAGAAATAAGGTCTTTGCAGATGTAGTTAGTTAAAAATCTCAAAATTATATCATAGTAGATGTAGAGTAGGCCCCAATCCAGTGACTTGTGTCCTTATAAGATAAGAAGAGGACACAGAGACATAGAAGAAGGCCAAGTGAGGATGGAGGCAGAAACCAGAGTTAGGCTGCCACAAGCTGAGAAGTCAGGAACCATCTGAAGCTGGAAGAAGGAAGGAAGGATTCTGCCCTAACGACTTTGGAAGGATCACAGCCCTGACAACACCTTGATTTCAGACTTCTAGCCTCCAGAAATGTGAGAATAAATTTCTGCTACTTTGTTATAGCAGCCACCAGAAACGAATACAACCAGTATCACCAGGGGACTCTCAACCACTAGGTCTTTAACCGAAAACCACACTGCATATTGATTCTCCTTCCCTTCCTTACTTCTTTTCGCTCATTCCTCCTTCCCTGGTTTGAGTTTCCTAATTAAATAGTAGCACAAAATCTTTTGCCTCAGGCTTTGCTTTCTAGGGTACCCAAGAGAAGACACAGCTATTCAGTGGACAAATGACCTAAATGTCTGCAAATGTATTAATCAAAATACTTTCAGTTACAAGTAGAAAAAAGCACAACTTAAAATATCTTAAGAAATCTATAAGCTTAGGCAACAGGAAGAGCTGGCTTCAGTCATGGCTGATACAGGTATATAAATATTGTTGGTTCTGTTTACTTCTCTGTTGGCTTCCTTTTTACAAATAGGTCCAGAATCACATCCATCCAGCTTAATATTCTCAGCAGAAAAGAGATTTTCCTCTTGACAATCCATATTTTTATCCAGGGAGGTATGTATATTCATCCCTGGGGCAGGCACCAGACCTGCAATGGAAAAAAATGGTTATGGTGATTGGGTAGGAACTCAACTCTATAATCATCATTCTCTTTAAGAATGCATGAAATGGAGCAGGAGAAGTTCCTGAAAGGAAATATGGATGCAGAGCAGACAAAAGCAAGAGATTACATGGCAAAAGTGATCTCCATAATTACAGGCTTTAGGTTCCACAAGCATGCTCCTCCCCCACCCCCCCTTCAGCACACACACACACAGAAAGATAGGTCCATCTCAAAACTGTGAATGTGACCTTATTTGGAACAAAGGTCTTTGCAGATGTAATTCAGTTAAGAATCTGGAGATGAGATCATCTTGAATTAGAGTAAGTCCAAGTCCAGAGAACTCATAGAGAAAAACAAAAGAAGACACAAATATAGAGAAGAAAGCCATGCGAAGACGGAGGCAGGCTAGAATTATGTTGCCACAGCCAAGGAACACCAGCAGCCTCCGGAAGCTAGGAGAGTGGGAAAACATTCTCTCCTAGAACCTCCAGAGGGAGCGCAGCCCTGTCAGCATGTTAACTTCAGACTTTTAGCCTCCAGAAATGCAAGAGGACAAATTTCTGTTATCTTAGGCCACCCAATTTGTGCTTATTGACTATGGCAGCCCCAGAAAACCAATACCCTCACTTGGGGTACTTTGTCTTCTAATTTTTTCATTGGTATTCCTGGCAATAAGCCTTTATAGGAGGACATTGAATATATCAGCTACAAGCAACCCAAAGTTTTCTTTATTTTGTGATATAAGGAGGACACTTGCTGCTGGTGAAAGATGGTAATGACAGGCTATACATAAGGCATAAAATTTGATTTATCTTTCTAGGATATATGATAATCCGTCCATATGCACTCTATAATTCCCCTTGTGACCAAGGCATGAAAAAGAGAGAGGATATTGGTGGACATAGAAGTTGATACATGTACCTACCCACCTGGGTATTAAACTATGCTCTGCACTTGATTTTCACCCTGAAAATAAAGAGTGAATCAACCAAAGTGAATACACCAGAGATCATACCTTTGTTTTACCAGTTTCATTTTAAATCCCTGTCAGGCTTATTTGTAGCAATGGGTCAGAGCACAAACAACTCATTTTGTGGTCTGAAGTAAAGAGACACTGAGTTAGACAAGAGTGAGCAGAGGATGAATAAGCAGGAAGCTATGAATTGAGGAGTAAACTACAGGTATGGTTATTCCTGGGAAAATAACTGACAGCCCTAAACCAAGTCCAATCTTCGCACTGGGAACTCAGTCCCTCAGTTGTGCAAGGAGGGACTCAGACAGCTCAGTCTAGCTCTGGACTTGATGTTTGGACCATTACTGTAGGTTCAGAGATTATTACAGTGTGCTGATATACGTCCCAATTGTTCTATTTGTTCCAAACGTTGTGATGGAAAAGAAGGATAAGCATTACCTTTCTCTTCTCTATTTCCTCTCATCTCTACCCCCCGTCTTTGCACACCCCTGAAAAATGGTGACTAGAAGGAAAAAACTGGAATCAGATTCCACTGAGCTCCCCTGAATACCAAGACCATTTATGTGAAAGCCTCTAAGCCCCAAGGGAAGTCAGCAAAGTCCTCAACAAGCAAATACAGAAGGGAATCATCCATGGTAGATCCCTGGAGGGACTGGAATCCACCATTACATGTCAAATCTTGTTCTACCCCCAGACTTTAAATCTGAGATGGCCCCAACTCTCTGTGTGTATTTAGAATAAAGGCCATCGATAGGTTGACTTACTGTTGAATGTAGAAAAGGGGACTGTACATCAGGAAATCCCTGTGTGGCCACATTAGAAAACAAGTGAGATGGAACCAGAGGGAGAGTGAAGACCAATGATCTCAGACTGAACTTGAATAAAGGGAATCTCCTAACGAAGAACATCATAAATCCATGGGAGAGAGTTCTCCAGAGGTTCAAGAAGTCCCTATAGCCCCCCAAAAGAAAAATCCCACTTGATTTTATAACTATGGGCAGTTAGAATAAGAACTGTGGTTGGCTGAACAAGGCCCTCCAGAAGATATCCACGTCAAATCCCTGGAATCTATAATGGTATCTGATATGGTATGTCAAAAGATGTGATTAAGTTACAGATCTTGAGAGGAGGAGCTATCGGATCATCTGGGTGGTCCTTAAATGCAATCACACTTATCCTTATGAGAGAGAGGCAGAGGGAATTTTGGGAGAGACAGAGGAGAAGACGATGTGAAGATGGAACAGAGAGAGATGAGGCCACAAGCTAAGGTACACCAACAGCTACCAAAAGCTGGAAAAGGCAAAGAAGAACTCTCCCCTGGAGCCTCTGGGGGGAGCACAGCCTTGCTAACACCTGATTTCAGACTTCTGGCCTCCAGAATTATAAAAGAGTAAGTTTCTGCTGTTTTAAGCCACTCAGTTTGTGGGCATTTATTATGGCAGCTGTAGGAACCTAAAATGAAAACAAAAATCCACCATCCTTGAGGGCCAATTTAATGCCCTTCCATTCACACCCCAAGAAACAAATATCCATCTTCAGCATTTTAGATGAGGTAATAATAAACACCCTAGGATTTGGAGATTCATTTATCAAGAGCTAATAGATTTTTAGGTTTCTCCAACATAATTTTTCCCCCAAGAAATATAAGTCTAGGTTCCTATTAGAAAGAAAAATGTTGAGGGTAAGGGATTTTTGATCCTGACCTGAATATGGTATTTATGCAGCTGTTAGTTCTGTATTATTTACCGTCATTTCAACATAGGGACAAATGTTAGAAGAGAAAATAGAGACAAATATGAATTCCTTAGGGGGAAAAAAAGGGACAGAGAGAAAAAGAGAGAGGAAGAGAGAAGTACCTATGTATCAAGAAATAGAGTTTAGATCTATTGACGGTGCTGTGTGGAGATTATGAAGTGTAAATGACAGCTTTATCATTCCCACCCAGGAAATACAGTTCTCTCGGGGAAAGTCCTGAGGGGGAGCAGTAGCCATTTGTGTACCATCAGACATGATTTACTTTGGTGTTTCCAAGGCAGCAATATGCACTAAGCTAGGGGTTTCTTTCCAATAAGTCAAAAGTACATTCACAGGTCAGAACTTGAGTTTTCTAAAATCAAAGTTGTTGGGGGAAAAATCTCCACAAAAGTAGTAAAGTTCCCATGACTTCTACAGATTTCAAGAATAAAATCTAACTTTATGTTCTATGATGAGACCAGTTTGAAAATTGCCATCTTGCATCTCAGATTGATTTAAGTAAACTTACCCTCCACAGCCCTAGGAGCTTCCTCAAGCTGCCCACTAGAAGCAAACACATAAGGCTAGAAGCCAGAAGGGCCAATCATGAAATAGTGGGCATTTTCACAATTTACTTTCAATGGTAAGACAGCCATGAACATACGCACAGGTTCATGTGCAAATGTTCATAAACAATTAGCATAGAACCATGTAAATAAATAGAAATTGGAAGCAGGTTGAAAATAATGCAGCATTCCTTGGCTTTCTTTTAAGTCGACCTTTGGTTCAGCTTTTCTGGGAATCTGTGCTTATGTGGGTTAGCAGTGAGCATGCTGGCTATGAGTAAAATGCATTGTCTAGCCTACTGATAATGATAATAAATATCATCTCTAACAAGGAAGACTTGGGGCTAATGTATATTTACTTCTTATTCTGTCTACACTGTTGAGCTTCTATTGATCCATAATCTAAGAAACTCACATTTGACTAATATGAAAAGAATACCTCTATAACCTGAATACCTGGCTATGTTTCTTTGAATATATTATGGCCTTTAATTCTCAAAACAGCCTGCTGAGTCAACTGTCAGCATCCCTGTTTTACTCATAAGAAATCTAAACTCCAACATGTAATTTAATTTGGGGATTTTAAGCAGCCGAGCCAGAGTTTACAATCTGGTAATTGGTACCTAATCAATGGTTTATACCAAACTGCCCCTGCAGTCCATTCTAACTTTGAAAAGGTGTTTCTGTGACCGACTGGTAGCAAACATCGACATGTTCGAACCATACTCACAGCAGTGAAAGACTGAAATTCAGGTGACTAAATGGAGGGTGTTAAACATGAGGTACTCCTCACTCATGTTATTACTCTTTAAAAAGCTCTTAGAAAAACAGGTTATAAAAAGTCCTCTATGAAGCCAAATATAAATGTTACTCTAATATTAACTTTATCTATTTGGTTGAAATATTTTTTATAATTATTTACTCCCCTCCCTGTGGGAGGATAATAAATCTCCTCCAGTTGCCATGAAAGCTGTAATATCTTTGTGCATTAGAAATGTGGTTCCCCACTCCATTGCCAGGCTTGACATGGACATTCTTTAGCCAATGACATTTGAGCAAAAGCTTTAAGAGTGACATGATCTTGCTATCCCTTTTACGTCTTTCCTTGACCCAAGAATGGCATGGCTCAGACAGGAACTGCTACTTCCTCCTAAATCTTGAATTAAGAAGGCCCATGGAGCCTGATTACAGATGACTCATAGCTGACATCATAAAAAGTGAGTGAGAGGGGCCGGCGCAGTGGCACAGTAGTTAAGTGCGCACGTTCTGCTTCTCAGAGGCCCAGGATTCTCCGGTTGGGATCCCAGGTGCGGACATGGCACCGCTTGGCAAAAGTCATGCTGTGGTAGGAGTCCCACGTATAAAGTAGAGGAAGATGGGCATGCATGTTAGCTCAGGGCCAGTCTTCCTCAGCAAAAAGAAGAGGATTGGCAGTAGTTAGCTCAGGGCTAATCTTCCTCAAAAAAAAAAAAAAAAAAGTGAGTGAGAAATGAACTATCGTTGTTGTAAATGACTGAGATTTGGGGGATTGTTTGTTACTGCAGCGTAGTTTAGCACAAGCTGACTATTACATCTGGGTATTGTTTTGCCTTTCTAAAAAAATCAATTCTTACACTATCAAGTGGCTCTAAATAAAAAATTATATACTCAGCCAAGCCAGAAACTAAATGTGAGGATAGAATAAAGCTATTTTTAGGCATGCATGAAAATTGTCCCAAAAATTTACCTCCAATGCACTCTTTCTGGAGAACCTACTGGAAAATATATTCCATTAAGCAAATAATAAAAAAAGAAAGAAGACATGGGATCCAGGAAAATGAGAAATGCAATACAAAGAAAAGCAAAGGAAACTACCAGGATAATAATGAAGAGAGATATCAAGATGACAACTGTATACCAATTACATAAGAGCAAATAAGAAAACTCCACAGGGCTGGCTCCGTGGCTGAGTGGTTAAGTTCGTGCACTCCCCTGCAGACCGCCCAGGGTTTTGTTGGTTCGAATCCTGGGCGCGGACATAACACTGCTCATCAAACCACGCTGAAGCAGCGTCCCACATGCCACAACTAGAAGGACCCACAATGAAGAATATACAACTATGTACAAGGAGGCTTTGGGGAGAAAAAGGGGGAAAAAAATCAAATCTTTAAAAAAAAGAAAGAAAACGCCAGGAGAGAGTTCTTCAAATATATGAAATTGATAGGACACCTAATGTGTTGAACATGTTGTATAGAGATTTACCACTGGATGAGAGGCTAGAGGCTAACTTTTTTATTTTTTTTTGTGAGGAAGATCAGCCCTGAGATAACATCCATTGCCAATCTTCCTCTTTTTGCCTGACTAAGATTGTCACTGACCTAACATCTTGTGCCAATCTTCCTTTATTTTGTGTTTGATGCTGCCACAGCATGGCTTGAGGAGGAGTGATAGGTCTGTACCTGGGATCCCAACTCGTGAACCCTAGGCCGCCAAAGCAGAGTGCACAAACTTAACCGCTACACCACTGTGCCAGCCCCAAGGTTAATTTTTAATTTAAAAAACAAACAAACAGGGAACTAAGCAACAGAAAAAAAAAAGCAAAATAATTATTAACTCCAGGGGAAAAAAATACGGAGTGGAGGAAAATAAAAGCAAGCATGGTTCAGCTGTAAAGAGTGTTTGTCCAGTCATAACATAAACACTGAGTACCATGACCAAAATTATAATCCAAGTGTATTAGGAGAATGTCTGAATAGGGAGTGCGTAATATTTGTATGGACTTGGGGTGAGGAAGTGGTAAAAGAGGGTTAACCTTTCATAGAGGAGAGTAAATTGATAATATCTACAACTGAAAAATCAAGAAGCAGAAATATATGAATGTTGGTCAAAGATATGTAGGTAAATTGAAAGACCATCATGTGAAGAGCTGGAAGTTGTGCTTTGGGGGAATAAAAAAAGGGGAGAATGTCAGAACGCTGTTTTATGCAATAAGCCTTGCAGAAAGAATTAATTTGGATCCTTGAACTGCATGCAAGTATAATTTGATGCAAACAAACACTGATTTAAATAAAAATCCATTTTCAAATGAGAGGAGTATAATTGGAAGGTGATATCAGGTAGCTCAGGAGAGAACAGACAGAACATTTTCTCTTTCAAAATGTGTCCCTCCTTTGTTTTATTTTTCTAAGTCGAAGCTATATTTTCAGACCTGGGGATTGCCTGCTAAATTTTTGCCCTTTCTTTGATCTCAAGCCTCAATATTAAGTTCTTAAAAGTTTACGCCTTAGCTTTCTCAGACGAGAGCAAAAATGTCTACAGTGAAAAACCAAAGCACAAAACAAAAAGCAAAAGCAAGCCAACAGAAAACCTCACAAATCAGAGTGAAAACACAGCATCTATTAGTCTCCTGAGGCTCTTTATCAAAACACAGTATCTTGGAACCTGAGTGGATTTGGAAATCCAGAAGCCCTGTTGCTCCTTCTCTTTCTTTTGGTCTCATTTTTCTCATTGCGTCTGGCGTATTGCCAACCAGCAGGGGCTGGGAAGGTGGTGTGTCCCTCCTGCCCAGACATTCACTCGATAGCTGGGCTACCTACTGAATGACAAATTAAAAATCAGCATTCTCCAAATTAACGCTGACCTCCGGGAGCAGGGATCCCTCTGGAGTCTGCGTGCGCGTATGTGAAAGTGCATGGGAGCTTACTGGAGGGCAATTACAGGGTTTGTATTTGTACAACCTTTGTGCGTCTATGCCTGTATCAACTTTAATAAAATACCTATTTGAAAAGCTAGTCCATGGTTTCCAAGCTTTACAAATCCCATAAACAGATTATCACTTAGATAAGCAGTAGCATTCTAAATGACTCCATCTGCAAATGGATTAACACACAAACACACACATACACACACAGTCACCAGAACAACAAATTCACATATGATAAGAAACCTTCCTGTCTTCTTCCAGTGACCTACAACCTCAAAAGTTGTCCTAAAATAAGATTCTATGGACATGCCTTGAGAAACAAGTTTTTTTGAAAAAAACCTTGCCTCCCTCCAAAAAGACACAGTTGAAAAGACTAGGAACAAGAAATCCTTTTTTTTTTTAAATCCTTTTTCAGCCAATCTTATGAAAGTCTATGGACTGAAATGGCGAAGCTCTATTATAATTCCCTTCATAGAAGTGACTCCCTCTAAAAAGTACATGTTCTATTCTTACCCCTTTAATTTCTGGCACTTCTCTGAGAGAACATCCAACACAAAAAACTTCTGCAATTAGATTCCACAGAAACGTGGGATTGTAACTTCCAAGCTGGTAGGAAGCTTTGGGATAATTCAAACCTAAGAGATGGACATCCACATTGAAGAGATGAGAAAGCAGAAGCTCTGAGAAAGCAGGTTCATGCAGGAGTTAGTTACCGCTTCCTGGCTTCGAGTCCACGCACATGGCTGATAGTGAAACAAACTGTTCAGAGCAAGAGGCCATTTGATGAAAGTAGGGAAAATGCCAGAAGGCAGAATGATCTCCAGTTCTCAGACAGTAAACTTTGTTTCTACCTGGAGTACAGAAGAATACTGCCTTGTTGATCAAGGTAAAATTCTATAAACAAAGAGAGGATGAGGTATAGAAAACAATCGGCAAACTTTGCCCAAAGAGAGAGCCAAGCTTATGCCCATATTTGCCCTATTTTGAAAAGCACTAATTATAAGATGTTTGCTGAGTATCCCATGATTTAGTGAGGAGATGATTGGGGGGCAGTATTTGAATGTACACCTGATTTGAATCAGAGATCCTCCACCACTCGGCCATCCAAGGCTCCCTCAGGTGTCACTCTTCTCAGGTAACTTCCCACTAGCCTAAACTGGAGGAAATAAAAAGGACGTTTACTCCCCAGGACCATTTCCCTAACTGTAAAGGCCTTTCTGTCAATGTTCTTTTTTTCTTTTTTTCTCACCTACCTTATCTAGGGCAATATGAGGCAAGTTTAGGAATTTTAAATCCACAGTCATTACAACTGAGCAAAATGATCTTGGAGCACAGACTATGTTCTGGAAAGGCAGGGTACAGATACGCATTCTAACATTAATCCTTTAAACCTATATGAATGTAATCAACCAGACAATCTCTTCCAATCCTTTCCTGTTTGACTCCGCTTTAGAATCTCAAATTTCATCTTGTAGCCCCTTTACTTAAAAATGTTATAGTCGCTTCTGAGTAACCTAAATAATTACAGCTTATGTATTTTCAGAAAGCCCAGCCCATAGCTGAACTGAGGAAAATCCAGTGGATCCAGGCAGGCCACTTTCAGTGATTCCTTGGCATCAGGAACTAGTTTCATGTGATGCCAATATCCAGTGCTATTTATAAGAACATAGTGGAGAAAGCATCATCTCAAAACCACTCAGCTAGAAAACAAATTCTAGAAAAAACAGATTACGTCAAGATGGAAAAAAAGAAAAAAACCCTGACAGGTTTGTTTCTCTTTTGTGCCAACAGAGCTCCCTAGATAACTAGTGACCAGCAACATGGACTCCAGGTATATTCTCTATGCTTCTCTTACTTGGTCACTGAAAGGGAAGCCTGGTCATCACTGCCTTGTCACCTCCTTTATCAAGGCAACATTCTATGGACAAAGAGAGCATTAGATATAGAAAGCAATCTTCAAACTTTGCCCAAAGAGAGAGCTAAGATTATACCCACCTATTTTTTCACTTGAAACTCTCTTCCTCTCTCAATTCCTTTGCTCCCTGGAGAACCACAGTCCTTCTGGCCTGTAGTCAGATGCCACTCTTCTGCTGTATGCAAAAATCATTCTTATCCCAACCACTAAGCCCAGTGACTTTTGAAATTTGCACATGATGAGCATCTGAATTAGGCTTATCTGTCCTGGCACACAATTCTCTGATTTCCCCCAGCTGAGTGTCCAGTCAAGACCAGCATATTCTGCAAAGAGATTAAACACACACACATGCACACCCACAGCTCCTAGAAGGTGACTCCATGCCTCCCTGCCCTTGTTCTTTAACAGGCCAATCATATTTACTACTTTTCCCCTCAGGGGAAGCATCCTATCCTCTGGCTTCCCATCAATGACCACAACCCCCTCCAGACGCTATGGAGTTGCAGTTACATGTCCTTATCACCAGGTAATTATTTCTTCTAAAAATATTCTAATCATTAACATCTTCCCAACCTAATTATGCTTCAATTCCCAGGTAATCTATTACATTGGACATCTAATCAAATTCAAAGTGATTTCTAAGGTGGATTCAGGTCACAGGATTCCCATCTCAGCATCCTTCACTTCTAACGTTCTTCAACATGATAAGTGACATTTTTCTATTCACATTTGTTTCAAATATGTTAGGCATTCTGTAGAGATAGGTAGATGATGATAGATAGATAGATAGATAGATAGGTATTTAGATAGATAGTTTGAATGATACAGACAGATAGATAAACAAAAGTCATTCATCCTTCCCTGCCAAATCACGACCTTTAAGATATTCCTAATTTTATATCTCGGTCACTAACTTCCCTGTTTCCTTAGACAGTTAATGGCAGAGAAGGGTAGGCAAGGAGCTTCTAATAAGTCAGGAATGGGTTTTATTTAAAGCTCCTATCCATGCTTTTGCCTTTTTGGGTCTTTTGACTAAAAATAGGTAGCCTAATTTGCACGTTCTTTAAATGCTTTCCCTCTGTGTGTCTGCTCTTCCTTAGCATTCTGCTGAATATGCACCTCAGAAAGAATTCAAGGCTTCCTTGGCATGATTTTGATGAATAGGAACCTATGAGGCTTAATAAGAGGCACCAAAATGGACAAGCACCTAAGGGGAAAAACAGGTCTGTGTTGATGGATGTCTTTCCAAGGGGAGTTGGGGCACTGTTGCGATGCAGCTTTTCCAGCAAGTGGTAAAATGGAAAGATAATTCAAGGCAGCACATGCAAGGAGGATGTGCAACGTATTTTCTCAGCAGCATCGAGTGAGCAGAAAGAATTAGATAAGCAGCTGCTTCACAGGGTGCCAAAGGGACATACAGTAGAGAAGAAATATACCAGCCCAGAAAAGACTTCATAGAATGGAAATGTGAAAATCACCCTCATCAAGTCAAGTGATGGTCCAAGGTGAGCTTTATGTACTCATTCATTACTGTACTAAACTCCCACCAGGACATTAAGTTTTGGTGTTTCAGTTTATTCTTTAATTTAAAAAAATCAGAATTTCCTAATCTTCAAGTCCAGAGGAAGCAAAAGCTGCAAGGTTTATACCAGCTATTTTCTTGTAATGTTAAAGGAGATCATGCACAGAAGATGATGCATTAGCTAACAGTATTAACTGGTTAATGGGGTGGGTGCTGTTGCCATCTATACCAGATACATCCACTGAGTTTTCTCCCACCTGGACCTATTGTACTAACCATTTTTTTGAAGATAGAAACACAACTTTTTTGGAAAGGATGTTTAGTTTATTGTCCACCCTACAATAGCTTATTCTGCCAATTTCCTTTATCTTTCATTTTCTCTCTGACAAAGATTGAAAACTTCCTAAGTGAATTTGTGTTTGAGTTTCATAGGTTGTCTATTAAGGATGTCTTTTTAGTCTGATGCTTTGACATTTGGGGCTTTGATGACTCTGGGGGGACTACACCTCGAATGGCTCATCAATTTCTAGAAATAGTAAATAACTTGCCTCTGAGCCCACTTTTCATATGCAAACCAACCAATCCAGAGTCCACATTCCCAACTACCTCCTCTACCCGGCTCTCACACTCAGGACCACTATCCATATGCCTTAATCACTCAGGGGCTAGGTATCAGACAATAAGGTATGGTCCCTATGCCCCAGAGTCCGCTGAAATTATTCAAACTAGCAAGCCTAAGCCTGCTTACCCCCACCACACCCATTTTTTCCCAAGAAATGATCATAAAGGGTCTTGTCCACATTTTCCCCTCACTTCCTTTGCCTCCTGATGGAATCTGGTGCTTCCCCATGTGGTCCCCCTGCCACAGAATGGCCCCTCCTCCTCGGGACTGTGAATAACAAACTGTCTATTCAGTGGCAATCATCTGAAAATCTGTTGGCCTCACCATAATAATAATTTGAGCCTCACTAGAATAATAATAAAATCTGTATTTTAAAACAGGCTATGGTAGACTTCCTTTAATTTCGTATTTGTCCGAAGTGACAAAGGAAATGAGGAAATCTTTGTTGGTTACGGGTAGTTTTTCCCACCTCTCAACATATAAAAGAATCTCTTCTAATGGAACTCACTTTCCAAAACTCTGACTGCTCCAGAAGATAAATTGCATCTTTGCAGAAACTCCTGAAGAAATAAAATGCCAGTGACCCCCAAATTTCCTTCATCTTGATCTGCAATCCTATCAAAAGGAAAAAAATAAAGGATTACAGAATGGAAGAAGGACACATGCAAGATGAAAGGCTACTTCAGAAGGCTACTTAGGGTATGTTAGAGGCAAGCACATCCTAAAAGGCAGCCACTATAACTGTACTTATAGCTAATTCATCCTAAGGGGGAAAATCCTTCATAATCTCCATGCATTATGCATGAGAAGCAAAAAATACGCTGCCTACAGAAGTTACTTCTACTCACCACCACAACACCCCGCTCCCCACCCCTTTAGAACAGTGTCTATATACCTAATGTGCAAGTTTTCCAGTTACCATGGGAACCAGAGATTTGGTAGGTGTACATACATGGATGGCAAATTTTAATCATTTTCAAAGAAGGTAGCATATATTGATAGAGTTGTTTTGCCTAAAGGAGAGCGCTACTTTAAACTCTAACTGCTACCACAATAGATCAAATTAATACTTTAGGGACTTGAATGTATTTTTTTACCCTTTAATTTCACTTTTATTGAGTACTTTTGTAATCTAGGCATTGTAGATTCTGTGAATTCAAATTGGAAGGGAATATGGTCCTTGTCCCCAAAGGAGTCACAGTTTCTGAGGTCCACACATTCATACTATCATTCACTGTTTCGGGTACAGTCACCCTATTATGAAAAATGTTCTGTGAGCTACAAGACAGAATAGAACAGTGCTAAGCATCTTCAAGAAAGGATTCAAAGGAGGATATTTCAGAGAAATTGGATCCTAAAAGATAAAGGGAGATTGTCATAGGCTGAGTTGTATCCCAATCTCCTCCCCTGAGAGGTAGGACCTTCAAGGAAGTAATTAAAGGTAAATGAAGTCATAAGAGTGGGACTGTAATCCAATAGGACTGGTGTCCATCTAAGAAGAGGAAGAGATGCCATGAGTGCACATGCACAGAGAAAAATCATGCATGGATACAGCGAGAAGGCAGCCATCGCCACACCAAGGAGAGACACCTTAGAAAGCAGTGCTGCTGGCACCTTGATCTTAGACTCCCGATCTCTAGAACTGTAAGAAAATAAATTTATGTTGTTTAAGCTACCCAGTCTGTAGTATTTTGCTGTAGCAGCCCAAGCAGATTAATATCCAGGCTTAAAGGCAAAGAAGGAAGTGCAGCCCTGGAGGACTTGGAGGAGAGACTTTATAGAAAGGACAGCATCTTCAAAGGCACAAAAGAACCTGTGAATTCAGGGTCTTGTGAGAGGTTCATTGAGGCTCCTAGGGGCCCAGGGGAAGGGGAGAAAAGTGTGAAAGAAAAAAAGTCGACAGAAATCATTTGGAAAGGGCCTTGAATTGCTAAAATAAACAATTTGCAACTAATCATGTTTGCAATAGGGAACCAACAGAAGAGTTAAGCAGAAGAGTGACACGATTACATTTTAATTGGTTCTTTTAGAGAACGTGGGAATGATGTACCGGGCAGCAAGCTGGAATGCAATGTAAGGAAAGAGAATAAGAGGCTGGAAGTATATACAATAAATCAGATAAGAAATGGTGAAGGAATAAATGCAGATGTACCAGTGAGGGAGAAGTAAACTTACGCTTGATTCTATACTTTGAACTTGGGCTTGTTTTCATTGAGAATCATATGTCATTCTAATTCTTCCTCTTGAGTTAATTTATCTTTCCCTTATGACTGCTATTAAGATCATATCTTTGTCTTTCTATTTAGTATATCATTATATTTAGATGTAGGTTCTTATTTCTACTCCTTATGACTTTCAATTTCTTCGAATCTAAGGGTTAGAAGTTTTAATCAATTCTTAAATATTCCAGATTTTTCTCTCTTGGAATATTGCATAGTCCCCATTATATTTCTCTTCTTCTGGGAATCAATTAGATGTTAATAGATTTCTATATTTCTTTCAATCTCTTAATCTCTTTTTTATATTTCTTCTTTCTTTTTCTCTGTGCTTCAGTCTTGAGAATTTCCTCAGAACTATTTTCCAATTCTTTTTAGCAGCGCCTCGTCTCCTGTTTAATCCTTTTATTGAGGTTTTAATTTCAATTACATATTTAATTTATAGAAGTTCTATTTGGTTCTTTTTGAAATCTACTTAGTAATTTCACAATCTCTTGCTTTTTCTTCATATTTTTGAATCTACTATTTTATGTCTTTTGATGTGGTAAATACATATTACATCATACATTTTATTTTATATTCTGTATTTAGTAAGTTCCATATCTGAAGTCACCATTTTTTTAATGACTTTTGGTGATGGTGTGTTCGTGTGTGTGTGTGTATGTGTGTGTATTCTAGTCTTTTTATAGTAGAGGGGTTGTTCAGCATGATATCATGCTATCAGATATACAACTGAATAAGACAATTTATAACCATTTCTGAGGTGAAATTTGGGCCTTTGGGAACAAAATAATTATGAGATTTGGAAGAAATAAAAGTATTGAAATAAATCCCAAGTTTTTGGCTTGATATGTTAAGTAGTTCCCATGAATTAAGATTTAAAAATGAGTTTAAAGGGATAAAAAAATTCAGTTTTGGGTCTGGCCCAGTGACATAGTGGTTAAGTGCACACACTCTGATTTGGCAACTTGAGTTTCACAGGTTCGGATCCCTGGCACGGACTTAGCACTGCTCGATTAGCCATGCTGTGATGGCATCCCACATAAAACAGAAGAAGATTGGCATAGATGTTAACTCAGTGACAATCTTCCTGAAGCAAAAAGTGGAAGATTGGCAACAGATGTTAGCTCAGGGCCAATCTTCCTCACACACACATGCATAAATCTAGTTTTGATATATAAATGTATAACTGACAAGGACAATTAGAGTTTCACGATTATTGTTAGAAATTTAACCATAGTTTTGATAGTAAACAATACATAATCAATATTTCAGCCCACGTAAGATACCAGTATCAGCCAGGGAGCCATTTAAAACAGGTGGAACAGAGATTAAAGGAGAGAGAAGCAAGAGCCAGAAGAATGAGTTAGAGGAGTCGGAAACGTAGATACGAAGTCAGTAAGAGTCCAGAAATCAACAGAGAACCAAATTTAAATGCAAGACTCATTCAAAACAATCAAAGTCTATAGAAATCTCAAGTAGAATTAGAACAGAATGTTTATCATTGAATTTTGGCATCAGTTTTATTTTCCTGAGTTCAGGGAGTTTGGCAATCAAAGCTGAAGA
This sequence comes from Equus asinus, assembly GCF_041296235.1. NCBI lineage: Eukaryota > Metazoa > Chordata > Mammalia > Perissodactyla > Equidae > Equus > Equus asinus. The sequence goes on along the minus strand of NC_091816.1, from coordinate 7,973,915 downwards.
GAGAGTGACGGTTTTTAAGGAAGATAGAGTCAAGGAAAATTTTTGTAGTATACGATTTTTTTTTAATTCTTTGCTTCTTTGGAGACTGACCACATTCATAGGCAGAGAGAATTGAGCCAAAGGAAAGAGAGATGGGAGATGCATGGGAGAGATGATGGCTGGTGCCGCAGAGTCCGGGAGGCTTTGTGGAAGGAATGAACTCCAAGACACAACAAAAGGAACCCTTAGCCTACTAGAGGAGGAGAGGAACTCCCTTCCTGTGGAACTTGAGGGGACAGAGGTGAAGAAGGGATTGTGAGAAAATCTGTTCCTTCCTGATAACATCTCTGGACAGTAGGTTATCTGCTGAAAGAAAGAATGGTAGAAATGATTGGAAACCTAAGAAGAGAAGGAGGAATTTTAATAGCCATGTGATCAGGGAAAGCAGAATTGACCAGAAAGAAGGAAAACAATGACTGGGTTGTGCCGTGTGGTTCTCAAACCTTAAGCATGCGTCAGAATCATGTGGAGAACTTGTCCAAACACAGTTTGCTGGACCCACTCCCAGAGACTCTAGCATGGTAGGGCTGGAATGAGGTCTGAGAATTTACATTTCTAAAATATTCCCAGTTGATTCTGAGGCTGATGGTTTAGGGACCACATTTGGAGAACTACTGTTATTAAAAAAAAAAAAAAAGTGAAAAGAATGCATTTCCAACCCAGAAAGTGTCTCTGTAGAGTTCTTTAAAGGATGCAGTTTTATCAGATTTATTTATGTGGTAAAACATCATGATATGTACATGTTTTATTTTATGCATTTTCAGGATTCCCTGCTTTCGCTCAGGCTCTTTCCTTGGCCTGGAATGCCCTTCCTTCTGGAAACTGATGATGATTCTACACCTCCGTCTTAGGACCTGCTCAAGTGCACCTTCCCAAGAAGTAGTGTTTCTGCATCTCTCTTTAGAATTATTTAAACTCTGCTTTTTTCACTCATATAACGATTTCTTGTACCCAAATCTCATTCTGCTTAGTATTTTTGTTAGTTGTCCAAATGCCTGGATCTCCACCCCACCCCCCAAAGCGTAAGCTCCTTGAAGATAGAGACTGTCCCCATCTTCCTCCATTCCCCGAAATAGTAAGTGCAAGGTCTGGAACAGAGAATTGCCCAATATTATCCCTGGGACTGAATAAGAAGCTTGCTCTCCCAATAACCTACTTAAGAGACTTTGAAATACCCAGGAGAATGGGCAGGGAAACATTAAATCAAAGAACATCAGAACAAACTTTTTCTTTAAATGATCTGCCTTTTCCTTCTTGACAGCAGCTCTTATTAAAATAACATTAGCTAAAGATATTTCTGTGCCAAAAGTAATTATGATAATGTTTCTCTGCATTTATATAGTTCTTTTTATTCTAAAATTCATAGTACACAGGCCTCAGATAAGGAGGAAAGAAAAACACTGAACTGGACTTGAACTTCTCATTCCCGTCACTGGGCGGCCTCTCTCCTGACTTGTTCCTAAACCCATTAATATTGCTGATGTCTGAGTCTGGGTTTCTGTATTTGATGTCCTCACCAAACCCACTTGGGCATGGATTCAAAAGAGAAATTTCAATTAGTTCCCCTCAAAGGATTAAATGCTGTTGTCCCTCACTGAGTGCTCTCATCTTTAACAGGTGATTAAGGTCCTAATGGACTCATACAGCTTTTCAGTCAGTTTCAAGCAATTATGGTACTGAAGAAAAAGCCAAAAAGGAAAGATAAAAGGAAAAGGAGAGGAAAATGAGATGGAGGAGAAGGGTCCTTGCAGGAACTCTGTGAGCCTTTTCAAGACAAAAGGGTCTATTTATTAGAATGCTTGTCAGGGAGCAATCAGACTTTTCACCTTAGATGCATTGCACCCAAGAGGATGATCCAACTCCTTTTCCATCAATCTTGTTTCTCTGTTTCCAGACTCCAGCAGGATGTATAGTGCACACTGAGGTACACATCAGTATGCACATATCTTTGACTTTACGACTGGTATGATAAAGAATATGTCTGGTCTCTGTCCCCAGTTCCTGACACAGAGCTTCAAAAACCCTTGAAATTTCCAGAATGATAGGAGTGTCTTTGTTATCTAATGGATGACTCATGGTTGGCCCCTCTATAACTTCAGGATGGAGGCTTGTCACCAGAAAGACCAACCACAAGATTAGACAGTTGGAATTTGGGCCAGCTCTGCCTCCAGGGAGGAGAGGAGGGCCAGAAGTCGAGTTCACTCACATAGTTGATGATTTAATCAATCATGCCTACATAATGAAAGCCAAGTAAAATATCTGGACACCAAAGCTCCTGGAGTTTCCTGATTGGTGAATACACTGAGGTGTTGGGAAGGTGACACGCCCTGATTCCACAGGGACAGCATAGAAGGTCTGTGTCCTGGCCCATCCCAGGCCTCACCATATGTATATCCTTTATGATAAAACTGTAATAGTAAGTACAGCACTGTTAGTGATTTCTGTGAGCCATTTTAGGGAATTATCAAACCTGAGGTGGTTGTAGGAAACCCTGAATTTATAGCCAGTCAGTCAGAAGTGTGGGTAGCCTGGGGTCTCCACCTGTGGCAGGCATGTGAAGTGAGGGCAGTCTTGCAGAAGATTGAGCCCTTAACCTGTGGGGTCTACAATGACTTCCAGTGGTTGGTGACAGAAGTGAATTGTAGTACACTCCATTTGGGGTTGAGAGGGAACAATGATCCAGTGAGATCTGGCTAACTTCCCCTCAGGCTCCCTCTTATCTCTACAGCCAAGGACAGAGCTGTTACCAGGGCATTCTTATGGAAGGGATGCCTGGGGGGTCAGGCCCATTTGTTCTGTTCTGCACAGCCCAGAACAGCTAGAAGCCCAGTGAAATCAGGATAAAGCCCTTCTTACTTTAATCGTGCTGCCCACAAATCATCAGACAATTCTTTGAGAGCTGCTCTTCTGCTCACTCTCTCACCAACCAGCAGAGGTTTCTCCAAGTCTGCTGGCTGCACCACCTGCGTTGCAGTCACCCAGGGCACTTGTTGAAAACACAGACTCTAGACCCCCAAACAATAATTGCTGAATTCTTATTGGGGATAAAAAGATGAGCAGAAATTAGCATTTTAAATAAGCTCTTGAATCGATTCTTATATACACTAAAATTTGAAAAACCTCTGTGTACCTGAGAGTCTCAATAAAACTACCAGATAGAATAGTCCCCTTGCTTCTATGAGATACTGAGCCCTTGGATCATGTGATACAATTGTTTTTCTCTTTGGTCTAGACCTTGGTATTAGCAAGAAGGAAATCTACTTTTATTGTCCAAAATAGCAAATGTTGATCTGATAATAGGATAGTTTGCCAATGAACAGTAGAAGTTTGGGATTCTAGCTAAGTCTGTCACGGGCATTTGGGGTTGTAAGGACCTTTGAACATGCAGGCTTGGGCTGAGCAGCCAAAAGAATGATAATTTAGGCTGCAACCTCAAGGGACTATAAAATAAATATTTCAAGAACCTTGGGTCACAAGATAGAATATGCACATATCTGCATAGCTCTAGTTTAAAGCTTTGATCTTCTGCAAATTTCAAATGCAAGGAGAGGGTGGAGGGGGAGTGAAGTAATTAGTAATTTATGGAAAATATCTTACAGCCGTGAAAATATATTTGATTGAAAAATATCTCAATCTAAAGGCACTGGAAAATGATAATCAGGAAAGAGAAAAGTTAAGAAGTAAGAGGCTGGAGGAACAGAGCAAACAAAAAGGAGAGTAATTCAAGCTTTGGCATTTTCACAAATGTGTCCAGGGCTAGCTTGTATGTGGGGCATAGATCCAGACAACTTGGTAAAATTAGATGAGAGGAAAGGGGTCTAAGAGGGAAAATTAAGAGAGCCACTACCAAAACAATCACATGGGCACCTGGGCCCTGCAGGACTCCTCGGTAAAGAGAGAGGGTCAATAGTTCAGCCGAGTTGAACCATGGGGTTAGGGGCTGGGTGTCCATCTCTGAGACTCAGGTCCAAAACATGCATAAAAAGAGAAATAGGTGGCAAAAAATGTCTCTATATTTGATTTCAAGAAGCACTCATTTTTGTCAAGGTCATCTTTTAGTTTGGTTTAGGTAAGAATGGGATCTAAAATAAAGGTCATTTAAAGTTTTTAATTCAAAAGAATTTTAAATTGGGTAAGATAATTATGACTACAAAGACATATGACAGAATATGTATGCGATATGTGTACCCCACATCCTGACTTACAGTGTTGTCCTTGTAAGATGTGCATGAGTTTTATAGAATTAGACATAGCCATAGTTTTCTAAATGGTGGTGTTTAATGTGGAGACACTGGGCAGATGCAAAACCTCGGGATGACACGCACTGCCTGCTGAAGCTTTCTGGCGCAGGTCCATGTGGCTCTTACATAGTTCTATACCAGATATCTTCACAAATACTGTAAGAATTAGAGAGAGTGAGTGATGTTATTGGTTTAAGATTGGAGGAAGTAGAGAAATAAAGCTGTCTCCCAAATATTTGAGAAATGATGCTTAAAACAATTGAGGTATTTTTTGGGAGGGAACTCGAAAGCAAAACCAAATTGTTAAAGAAGAAAAAAGTAGGACTTATCAGATCTTTTTAAAATTAATACCTATATTTGTTCTCTTATTCCTAATTATCAATGCTGTTAGGGGTGATACACTTATGATGACTCCAATTTTTCACAGAATTTTCTATTTCCAATACCCCTACACCATGTTAACGCATTGTAGTTCTACGTGTCGCTGTCCCCAGGATATAAGGAAAACACCAACGTGGTGGAAAGAACATAAGCTTAGAATAAATCAAGTCCCAACTCATAATGTGAGATTTGCAGCAGACTTGAAACCAAAACCTGATAAAAGCAATATGAAAAAGGAAAATTACAGGCTAATCTCATCCCATGAGCAGAGATGCAAAAGGCCTAAAGAAAACATGGGCAAGTTGGATTTATTCCAAGAATGCAAGATCATTTAGCCTTCACACGCCAATTATTAACATGACATAAACTAACAATTAATATATTATTAGTAGTCATAATAATGTCAGATTAGAGCAGAAAACTCAAATGACCATCAATAGATACAATGTGTTGGATAAATCTAACATCTGTTTGAAAGAAGACGATGAACTGCAAGCATCCTTGAAAGTGTAGCAGGTGCTGATAGAGCTCCTGTGCACTTGCAGTTACTTCAGCACAGTCAGGCCAGACTTCCACCTGCTAGCATCTGTCTAAGACCTTTCTCTAGCTTTGTAGCCCATAAGGCAGCCAGAAGTGCCAGAGAATTACCCCTCTACTCCCTCCCTGGCCGCCCTCAGCCAAGGACTCCTAGTTCCCTCATCTCTCAGTTTGAATAACTCTAAAGAGTGGGTTTTACATGAACTCCCAGTAGTAACTGGCTTTATAAGATGGCTTTCATTGGTTTCCTTCTCTTCCTAATTCACTAAGCCCTCCCTTTATGGTGTGTCCTAAAATCACTTCCCGAATAAACTACTGCAGTTAAATCATTGTTTCAGAATCTGTTTCTGGGACAAATAAACTAATGCAGTGTGCTAGGGCTGAAAGGAAATTTCTTTAACTTGATAAAGGATGTTTAAAAAAATAAATCACAGCAAACATCCTACTCAATGGTGAAACGTTCAACTTATTCCCTATACTATCCAAAACAAGACAAGTATATTCAGTAATACAACTTCAGCTCAGCATTATACTAAAGGTCCTAGTTAAGTGCAACAAGGCAAAAGAAATAAGTAAAAGATACAAGAATTATAATAACTTGAAAGGAAGAAAACCTGTCATTATTTGCAGGTAACAAAGTTGTGGAAAAATGCAAATTATTTGAATTGCTAAAAGATTTCAGCAAAGCAACTAGATGTAAAGTCAATATATAAAAACATCCATTGTAAAGACAGTGCTCAGGAAAAGCAAAAGGGTCCGCAATGATGGTGTATGTCAAAGGGACACGATAGCCAACCGAAAGAGCTCCCAATGGCCAAGGATGATCAACAATATAAATAACGTAGTATCAGGTTATAACACAAAGAATAAATTAAATATCCATGAGTCCATGCTGATATAAATAAGTTCTTTAGTAAATAAATAAATGTGGGAGAAGAGATAGTCTCTTGTGCAGAAGAATTCCAAACAATTCATGTAGATATTCAGCTCTCAAAAAAGTAGAGCACGACTCCCCACTCCGTAGGCCTGGGCTGAGTATAGTGACTTCCTTCTAATGAGTGCAGTATGGTAAGGGGCTCAAGACAGTAGCTTGACAGCGATAAAATCTGACCAACACTACTTCAGTCAGCAGTGCAAGGTCAACTTCCACACTATGTACTCTCAATAAAATGCAATGTAAATGGCACTTCATTTCTACGGTCTTCCACCCAAAACTCACGATCTTGAGCAAAACAGACAAATCCCAAGAAAGGGTTCTACACAATACCTAAACCAGTACTCTTCAAAATTGTCAAGGTCATCAAATCAAGAGACTCTGAAACTGTCAGAGCCAATTGGAGCCCAAGGAGACATGGTGACTAAATGTAATGTGTCCTGGTGGCATCCTGGAACAGACAAAGGACATTAGGTAAAAATGAAGAAAGTTTGAATAAAGTATGTACTTTAGTTAATAATAATGTATCAATACTGATTCACTAATTACAACAAATGCATTATCCTAATAAGAAGTTAATAATAGGGAAAACTGGGTGTAAGATTTATGGAAACTCTCTGTATTATCTTCCCAGTTTTTCTGTAAAATTGTTTTAAAAAGCAAAGTTTATTTGAAAAAGGATAAAACATCAATTTTAATTTGATACATGCTCAAAAAATATTTATAAAAGGTAATTATTAAAAGACAGCTTTTATATTGGCTTCAAATAAAAAGAAAGTACTAAGGAATTAATTAAACAATACGTGTACAAAATTTGTAGAGAGAACATTATATTGAAGTAAATTGTTTTAAAGACTTAAATAAGTAGAAGACCGGACCACAGGTATGGTCTGCAAATTAACAGGAAAAAGACAATATCCCAAGGATGCAAATTCTCACCAAGTTGCTCTAACGATATGATTCAACTCTACTCAAAATACCAACAGATTTTGGGGAAATTTGACAAGCTGATTTTAAAATTTATGGGGAAGATCAAAGATACAAGAATAGTAAGACATTGCTTAAGAAGAGCAAAGTAATTGGATTTACGTTACCAAGTATCAAGTGGTACTATAAAGTATAAAAATTAAGACAATAGAGTACTGTCACAGAAATGGATGAACTGGAAAAACAGAATAGGGAGCCCAGAAACACATCCGCACATATTGGAAACTCAATTTATACAGAAATCACATCATAGAGCCTTGAAAAAAAAATGGAGAGCTAATAAATAAGGTTGGAACAACTGGTTATCTGCACAGAAAAATATGAATTAATTGGACTCTAGCATAACTCCATAAACAAAAATCAACTCTAGGAGGGCTAAATATGTAAAGGTAAAAGGCAAAATTAAAAACTTTGAGCAAAATTTTTTCGTTACTCTGGATTAAGGAAGATTTCATTTGTGTACAGAGCATAAAAAGAAGGATTGACAAATATGAATATGTTAAAATTAAGAACTTCCGTTCATCAAAAGTCCACATAAATAATTGAAATCACTATGTAAGCTGAAAGAAGTTATTTGCAGTAGATTAAATGACAATATTTAATATCCAAATGTATAAAAAGGCCTATAAATTGATAAGAAAAAACTACCCATAGATAAAGTAAGCAAAAATAAATAATGAATAGGTACTTCACAGAACAGGAAGTACCAGTAAAAATACATAAAAAGATAATCAACCTTATCAGTAATGAGAGAAATCCAAGTTAAAACTCTAAGATACCACTTCAAACCAATCATATTAGTAAAAAACTAAAATGTAACAATATAAAATATAGGTGAAGATGCAGAGGAAGCTAAGTAACTGGACAATGTGATTCAGAACAAGTTGAAGTTTAATTGCTCCATCATCTTGCGCAAATAATGTGGTACTATCTAACAGATCCAAAATGTGTGAACCTTATGAGTCTACGACACTCTCAGATATACTCTGGGAGATGTGTATCACATGCTCTTGTCAGCACTTTTTGTAATAGTGAAAAAGAAAGAAAAAAATACACAAGTATTGAGCAAAAGTAGAATGGCTAAACAAATAATGGCAAAGCTTTGTGATGGAATATCATACAACAGTGAAAAGAAATTAAATACAGCTTTATTCAATGCCATGGATGAATCTCAGGGACATTGCCGAGCAAAGAAAGCAAGTGAGACAAAGCCACATACAGTTTGATTCAACCAATTTAAAGTTCAAAGGTTTGTATACAAAATGATGCATTATTTAGGAATATAGACAAATACAAAAACATAAAGAAACCCTTGAGGTAGAAAGGAAAGGAGGAGATGTGAAGGGCACACAGGGTAATTTACAGTTTAAAGTAATATTTTATTTATGAATCTGGGACATGAATAATTGGCTACTACTTATTTGGTTGTTGTGTATTCCTTACAGATATTTCTAAAACATTCTTTTGTATCTAAACACTTTTAAGAAAATTTAAAGGATAAATTTAAACAGGGATAGAATAGCTTGAACTTTGGAGTCAAAGGCCCTCGGGCTCTACTTCCAACTGTCTCATTTACTACCTGAAACTCTGAGCAATTCATTTAACCTAGCTAAACCTCAGATCCCTCATCCTTAAATAGAACGGTAATAAAAAGAGCCACTTAACTGCAGAACTTTTGTGGAAAGGCCATACAATCAGAATACAAAATCACCTTGCACAGTGCCTACTGCCTAGTAGAAATTCAACAGATGTCAGGTTGTCTCATTTGCTCACCCATTCATTTATTCATTTTTCACTCATTCAAGTACTAAAGAATGAAAATCAAGTTAAATAATGATGGGAACCTAAGTTAGAAAGATAGACCATTGCCTTCTCCTCAGGTGTCCTGTGTCTTTTACTTCAGGTTTTCTGGAGATGGTATTTCTAATACTTCTATCTCATTAACAGCTTGAGTAGAAAAGGAAGGTCAAGGACTAGGAAGAGAGATTTGGTCCCTAGTCATTTTTGGTAAAACTAAAGCTACATCTCAAAAGCAACTTGAAAAAAACAGCATGGCAGCATGGAAAAAAAATGGGTGCTTTGCAATCATGCACACTTGGGCTCACTCCCCAGCTCAGCCTGTTGCTGAAATATAATCCTGGGCAGGTGATTAAAAAACTCTCCAGGCCTCCTTTCTTCATCTATAAAAGGGGGATAATAGTTCTTTCACCGCAGGTTGATGGTGAGGAATGGAGGTAATACATGAACAGCGCCCAGTGGAGTACTTGATGCACAGTCGGCGCCCAGCACACGGCGTTAGGCTGCTGTCTAGACAGTGACACAGTTAGTAGATTTCTAAATAACTTACAAGCATTTCATTATTCTATAGTATATAAACCTTGTATATATATATTTAAATTGTGGTATAAAAGCATACAGTAGAGTGCAGTGGAGAGGTTAGAAACTCAGACACCGGTGTCAGATGGCCTAGGTTTGAATTCTGACTCCGCGAATTACTAGCTACATGACTTTGGGGAAGATCCTTAAACTCTGTTTCCTCATCAGTGAAGTAGAAATAAAAAAATGAGATAATTCATGTAAAGTGCTTAGAACTTATATTCACAGTTGAATAAATGTTGATTATATTATTATTAATAATATAATCGTTATTTTTATTATTTGGTTGCTTTTGAGAACATTCCCTTCTTTGAAACTTCAAAAAGTAATGCTGGGTGTTGGTTTTATTATTCTTTTAATCAAAGTGAATTCATGATCCTTTTCAGTTTGCAGATTTCGTAACACCTTTGCCTTAGAAGAAAACCTTAAAGCGATCACTAAAACCAGAGTTTCGGGAGCCTGACATAAAAACAAGCAAGGAATTTAAGGATCTTGGGTCCTGCTGGGACTTGATTTTGGTCTCATCATGGGCAAATTCCTTCTCATTTCCAACACTTCGATTTTCACATCAGTATGTGGAAATAATTCTTTTGCATCGTTGCCCCTATAGGAATTCTAAAAAGGAATCACTTTTTTCTCTTCTTGGGTGAAACAAGCTTCAGAGTAGAGTGACTGCGTCTTCAGAACTTTGTGATAAAGGGTCAGACCCAGTCAGTCTGTGACCACCAAAAGCTGCTTGGTAATAAAAGTAGATGATCCCAAGTCACTTTAAATAATCCACTTCACAAACAACCTTAGGATAGGACTGTGCTGTTGATCAAACTCTGTGTGAATTCAATATCACTTCAACACAAATTGAGTTCCAAGATAACCATATTTGTTTCCCAGAATTTTTTTTCTGAAGCACAACTACGTAATTTATTTCAAAAAGATGTTTTTTAAACAAAAACAAGAAACAAAAAGTCAGAGCTCCCTTAAACCAATTTTAACCAGCAACTCAGTATTGTGAAGTTGCCAATTCAGACGCCCATAGCTCTAGCCAAAGCGACAGAGGACTTAAGTCGGGACCATTTCTACTCCCCAGCAACACAAGGGGATGCTCTGTTGCCATGACTACTGAAGCCAGAACTCAGCCTACTGCCCTATGGGACCAAAGTTTACCATTCTCCCTTCATGCGTGACTTTCCCTAAGATCTACAAAAAGACCGGTGGCCACAGTTTCTACTTCTAAGCATCTGTTTATTTCCAGCCTGCATTTTACCAGATAACTTTGTTTTCCCTCCTTGTTTATTACTTTGTTCTTTTTTTGTTTTCTTTTCAGTGGTATAGAGAGTTGAGATTTTTCTCTTTTCTTGTACCATTCCTCCTCTGTAGATAACAAAGTCCAGGTCCCAAGCCATTGTAATTATTAGCATATTCCTGGAGAAAATTGCAACAGTCTACATTAAAGGACTCCCTGCAGAAATTTACACAGTAGGTACCCAATTTCTCTTTAAATAAAAGGCTCTCAGAACAGTGAGGGGTTTAAGACAAGAGGAGAAGTGGGGAACAAACAGAGCTTTGAGGACAGCAGGGAGATTTGCAGTGGTCAAGAGCAGATAGTCAGGCTGAATTATTTGGATAATTAGTGCTCGTTAGCAAATTGGAGAAAATTAAAATGCCATTATAAGAGGTTAGAACATGCCCACAGACTGGCCATATTAAGGGTCAGGTGTGACCCAGTTCCAAAAGGTTTGGCTCTCCATTCTGAATACTCTGTAGTAGAGAATAGATTCTAAGCGCGTGAGCTTTCTTCAAAATGTTTCCAAAACTTGGTAACATCTGCGTTTAGTCAAAGTGATCCTGACATCATTGTGGTCCTCTCAGCATAAGAGGAGAAGTTTAAAGACGTCTGTCAGGAAACTTTAAAGGTGACAGCAAGGAAACAAAATCCAAACGGAAGATTTAATTGTAATATTCTCTTCCTCAAGATGATGGAAAATATGAAAGCTAGGTTTACTTTTTTATGTTCCAGAAACCCTTTCAGGGAACATAACTGGCATCAATAAAAGAGATTTAAATCTAAATTTATATTAAAAAACAATCTGCAAAGGTCTTGAAGAAAGTCTCACCCTGGATGTACATCTGGGAAAGGCTATTCCTTATTTTCTAGATTTCTAAGCACCTGTGTATAAGTCCCTTGTAAAGAACAATGCAATGCACCCCATTAATGGTCCCAAAGAGCAATTCTTATCTAATTAGATTGTTGCTACTTCTTCAGGAAACATGTGCAGAAGACCAAGCGAAGAAGACGGTAGGAAAAGAAAATTAATAAGGCTGGTTCTCAGGACCAAGGTAGTTTAAGTATCTGAGTAGTATATTCATGTTTTTCAAAGGAGATTAAAATGTTTTTCACATTGCATATGCAATGGCAGAGTGGCCATGTCTGACGCACGCACGTGTACACTTGTACTCAGGTACACAGGAATGACACTGAGCAGGAAGAACCATGGACTCGTTACCATCACCTGAAAGTTGTTCTCAGAGCTATCTCAGTCATGCTGCTTTGAAATTGTTACTACCACTTAAGAAGAAGAAGAAAAATTAAAGCATGGGAATCATGTAAAAAGGTATGTAGCATATTCTTCAAATGTTATACTGAGGTATTATCTAACAGACAGACCCAAGGATCATTTATTCTGGGAGAATATTCTTGGTTTGACTCACTGTTTATTATTAAATAAAGACAGTAAAACATATGTTAACTTACAGTTTTGGTCCAATAGAAATGCAAGTAGCTTGTGTCAGGTAGAAAAGATAACTTCTATGCATGGTCGCCTGTGGGACACCAGTCAGGTTTGCATTTAACCTACCATTCTTGTTCTGTCACTGTTTCAAAATACCTGTAAAAATCTAAATCCTCAAGATGTTTTTTGTACCAGGCTTTACTTTGTTACTGTATCCCTTGTTAATTAATGAGTTGAATTACTTCTTGAAACGTGTTCATATTATATTTATATGAGAGACATATATTTAAGTTTTAGAAATTATGCTTTGAATTTAAAAAATCACTGAACACTCCACACTACTTATAAGGAGATGGGGAGAAACCAGGTGAATTCTTGAATGTACAAGCATTGTGGCTAAAAACACCTTGTGGTGATCTTGTTGCATAAACTTCTTTTCTCTCCTCCCTTGAAAAATATTACACTTTAACAAATTGTTTTTCTATCTTATAGATAAAGAGAAATGTCTCTTTACAGATAAAGAGACATGTTGGACCACTTGCTTATTTTATCCAAAGATACCATCAGAATTGAAGTAAAGAGCGTCTGGCCTCATTGAAGGAAGAGATGGAGAGATTGATTGTGGATAGGTAATCTAGGAATGTAAAGCTCTCTGAATCCCAGAACAAAGCCAAACTCTAGAAATTCAAAATAACCATAGCAATCAAAAGTAAATTGGGAAAAAAAACAAGTAAGTTGGTCAATCACTCTAATTGGAAATGCTGGAGTGTATGTGGGTGCGTGTACCCCAGTTTCTTCTGGACACCTCAAGGGACATCAGAAGTAAAATGTGCCCATTAGGGAGACGTCAAAGAGAACAGAAAGATGAGGAGCTATTGTTCGAGTCTCTTTTCTGAGGGCAGCTCTGTTTTTAGTGTCTCAGAATATTAAGGTAAAGGCAATAGTCGTTTGAGAGGAAGGACACTCAAGCATGGTTGGCGTGTGACTTCTCTAGTTGTCAAAATCTTGCAATGTTAGGAAGCACTTTCATCTCCAAGAAAATGACATACAGCAGAAAACTAAATATCTTAACTCACAATGAATATTTTTTCTGTGTGAGACTCACTGCAAAAATCTTCATTTCGGACCAAAAATCTAAACAAATATTTTTGTGCTTCCAACTGATAGTGAAATATTATCTCATAGGACAAATTCTTGGTTTTTCGTCCGAAATGAAGATTTTTTTTTGGTGGCTCTTAGCCTTGATAGTCCATCAGGATTATTTATGGAACTTAAAAATAGATCCCCTCATTACTTATGCCTCACTTCATACTTACAGCGTCAGAATCTTCATGTTAAGATCTAAATAGAATTCTCTATTTTTTATAAGTTTCTTGGGCAATTCTTACACACAATTGGCATTAAAGAATCTCTGAATTAAATGCTAAGCTATTAAATGGTTATTTGAGTTTGTATTTGTTGCAAGAGTTTATTTTTTAATTAAGATATAATTCATAAGGGGCTGGCCCCGTGGCCGAGTGGTTAAGTTCGCGTGCTCCGCTGCAGGCGGCCCAGTGTTTCGTCGGTTCGAATCCTGGGTGCGGACATGGCACTGCTCGTCAGACCACGCTGAGGCAGCGTCCCACATGCCACAACTAGAGGAACCCACAACGAAGAATACACAACTATCTACCGGGGGGCTTTGGGGAGAAAAAGGAAAAAATAAAATCTTTAAAAAAAAAAAAAAGATATAATTCATAAACTTGGAGAATAAATTTATCCAATCATTTTTCAATATGCCCCTTATAGTATACCCTCTCCCTCAGTAGGGAAATATGGCACCAATACTTTTTCTTTTCTTTTCTTTTTTTTTTTTTTTGAGGAAGATTGGCCCTGAGCTATTATCTGTGCCCATCTTCTTCTACTTTATATGTGGAACTCCTCCCACAGCATGGCCTGACAAGCGGTGCACAGGTGCGCACCTGGGATCTGAACTGGTGAACCCTGAGCCCCCGAAAAGGAACACATGAACTAAACCACTACGCCACGGGGCTGGCCCCAGGAATATGTTCTTAAAGCAGAGATGTTCCCACGTGCCACATACAGTAGTGAGGGGTTTTCCTTCACCCTTTCCAAAGATAGTGGGTTCTTTGGCTCTGCAACTGGATCAAGCACGGGGCAACTGAGCTCTGAGGCACTATGTGATCTTTTAGGAAGAGAGCTTGAGATCTCCACTGAGACAGTATCTTCACGGAGGGCTTGCTCATTTCTTCATCTTCAGTGTCTAGAAAAGTGCCTGGCATATAAACGTTGGCTAATTAATGCTGGTCAAATAAATGATTGATAAATAAGCGATTGATTCAAATGAACCAAATATTCTTTGCTAATTTGAATGCATTGTTATTCTGGTCCTTTCCTTTCATTGGACTTTCTCTTCTCCAGGCTCAGACCAACATTTTTCACTCAATGAGGAAGAGAAAAGCTAGTATTTCCCTGGGAAATGAGAGATTATTACATCCTCAAACATCTCCTTTGGTTTGCCACATATACCCAAATCCATTTACCTGCTTTTCCATCTTGTTGTTGTTGTTTTTTTCCTAAGTTTCTCTTGATCCTGCAAAAGCAAACAAAAGAAATCTAAAAGGAAATTAAGAGTTGACTTTAAGTGGGGAAAAAAAAATTGGTAAGTTCCCACCGAGGTTCACCTTATAAAGTCCAACTGAGCAAGAAAAACACAAGGCTCATAATTAACGACTAGAAAGCTCTAGTAAAATCAAGGGAGACTTTGGGATTCTAGACTTCATTAGCAGTTAAAGGAGAAAAAAAATCCCCACGGCCAGCAGGTTAGAAGTTAATTAGGAGATATGCTAGGGGACTTGCTGTCCGACAGAGAGGTTTCTGAGGTAGTTTCAGGCTCTTTATTGCCACTATAAAAGGCTCCCTGTTAGCAAGCTCCCAGGGAACAGAGCAAATCCCCAAGGTTGTTCCAAACAGGCAAGCTCTGTGCCTCCAACACTCAGGGGTCCTCTGCCCTGCCCACTAATGGGTGCTTTGGGACATTTTGTCCATTCGTTCTCAAAGCAAACTTTTTCTTAGATTAAATAGATACAGCTGGCTGAAGCAGTAAAAACACTTAAGTTAAAATTCAATTTAGATGCATAAGTGGATAACAGGGAACAAAAGGAGAAGACTGGAAGAGAGCAAAGATAAGCATTCTTCTTGGTCAAGAACTAGTCTCCAAAGGGCTCAAGAATTTGGGTGACCTGGTTGTGTTTCCTTAGACTGAAACTTACAAGTACCATTGCTTCCTTCTCTACAAACTTTCTCTGATTTCCTGCAACAATTAAAACGGATGTTTCTTTTGAGATGCTTAGGTGAAAATATCAGGTATCAAAGTGAACCATGAGACAGAGACACTGTAGAACTGGAAAACTGTAGGCGGCAAAGAGTAGTTCAATGACTGAAATTCCTTACCAACATCCAGATGTGGAAAGGATGAGAAGAAGAGAGGTGTGGGGGAGACAGTGTTTGGAGACCACTAGTGGTTTGTCGTTACCCACTTACTCCGCGCATCCCAATCCTGGGAAGAATTAAGGAGGGTCCTTTTCCCTTCACTTCAATCAGCAGAGAAGTCCTTCAACCCAGGCTTCTCAGAGAGCCTGATATAAGTCTTTGTAGTTGATGGTGACTAACTGCTGTCAAGAAAATCTAAAAGGCTAGTCCTGGCTCTCTTCCCACCCTCCATCTCAGCTCTAGTGGGAAAGAGCAGCTAGTGGATGTGAGAGCAGGTGAGTGAGCAAGAGAGAAGATTCTATCCTTACCTTCCTTTCCTGACTACAACTTTCTGCCTGAAACAAGCCCTAGGTGACGGAGGAGGGTTGAAATCTTATCTTTGGATGGGTTGAATTGTTGACTATTCTATGAGTGAACAGCCTAATTTCCAAAACAAGCAAACTCTTAGCTTTTAGACTGAGTGACTTTGTGATGTGAGAATGTGGATGTCAGACTTTGTATTTTCTGTGTAACAACCATGAGTCATGGAATTACACATATTTTCCTTGGGGGGCTACCCTCCTGACTAAATTCAAATGGACATTGAAGGGCTAATTAAATTTTCTTTGTAACCCCATCCTATAAGTAAGGCTTATTCAATACATATTTCTAAACCCTTGTTATGCTTAAGAATCTGGGCGGTCCATGGTAGAGAGTTGAGAGGTAGGGGTGGAATAAGGCAAAGATAAATTCAAAATAGTTTAAGGTCTAATACAGTGTAATTTATACAAGCAAGTTTGAGCTATGTCCTGAATTTGTAGACAAACTATTACTAAAGTAACCTTAGGTTTCCTCAGGATTCCTAAGGAATATTATTAAGACAAAAACTCAGATTTCACTTGATCCAGTTACCACCACCCATATAATGTCAAACCTCTGACTTCCACAAAATCCTTTACATCCAGAATTTATGGGAGTCCCATTTTTTCTGCTCAGCCCTTCTTAGTTGACTTTGGTTGTTCAAGAAGCCATTTGAGATCAGCTTCTCACCGATGGCATTGCCATTGTCCTCCAAAATGCCATAGACCCTGCTTCTGGAAATACTCTGAGTATTTCAGTGAGGCTTGGGAATAAGCGTGTTTGGGGGAACAGAGGGAGATGAGTTGGGGAAGTAGGTAGAGGCTGATCCTAAAAGACTTACGACTCTAAATTTTTCCATTGTCTTTTGAAAGGATAGATATGACACATTTGCCACAGCAGAAATGTGTGCTGGAGCAGAGAGAAAGAGGAGTTCAGACTTGAGGATAGATCCTCTTACATTTCAGTTCTCCAAAATAAATGCTTGTTTCTCCAAAGCAAAAAGTAGTGAATCTGGGATTCTCTGAGTTCCATTTCCAGAGTAGAAGTGACTTTGAGGTGGTCTAGCACAAATCTTTCCTTTTACCCATCAAGAAATTGAAATCCAATAAGATGAAGTGGCCAAGCCAAGGTCCCCTAACTAGATAGTGACAGGAGAAGAATCAAATCCTTGTTCTTTAATGTCCAGCCTGGTGTTGTCCTTTCCATGACATTATATTTTTTTCTCAAGTTCAGGAATCACCAGAGAATCAATTTTGACCAAAACATTGCTTTCTCCTGGAGCAGGTCAGAATTTTAAAACACCAGGGAAAATAAATAGGTTCTTTTAAAGTTAGTGACTAGAGGATGTGTGAATTAGATAACAATGGAAATTAATTCAGACACATGAATTTGCCTAGACAAGGCAGTTACGAGTAGAGTGTTCATTATGGAGACTTAGACTGACCCAGGTAGTGGCTTCAATAAAGGGAAAACTGATCCAGACACAGAAATCTGAGAATTGTAGAAAAAATCAAAATTAATTCACTGTACTCTAAAACCCCTTTCTGTAATGATGTTCTAAGAATTATAGTTATTTTGTGGCTTATTGGCTTATAAAGCTATAAAACATACAGAAACTCCATATCCTTCTAGAAAAATAATCCTTCTATCAAATCATGGTATTATTAGCAGGTATCGTGGTAGGCAGAGTAATGTTCCCATCCACCCCTCAAACATCCACGTCCTAATCTGAGGGATGTGGGGATATGTTACCTTATGTGGAAAAAGGGACTTTACACATGTGATTAAGGCTAAGTCCCTCAGTGGAAGGGTGGGCTTAAAAACATCTTCCCACCAGTAAAGAGAGAGAAAAAAATCTGCCTAAGCTTTGGGTCTTGGTGGAAAATAACTATAAAAACTGATAGCATCTCCCCTGATAATCCATAACCGGAGGCCAATATTAGTTCAGAGAGGTTTGAGAATAGAAAGCAAATTGCAGTGAGTTGCAGAGTGTCGGAATGAAGTGGAAACTACTGAGGTTACTCTTTCATACTCAGGCATCCTCTATGGGGCAGCCCTGTCTGTGGTCCTCTATTTCCAGGCTGATCTCCATCACGTATGGATCCCCACTACCATCCAGGGTAGTTCATTTAAAACTTAGCAGATCATTGATTAGAATGTTCTCTAAGCTCTGAAATCTCTTTCATATAATTTCTATCTATTGGTCTTAAATTTGCCTTCTGAAGATAAGGCCACTGAGTGTAAACCCTCTTCCACAGTTAACTCTAAATATTTGGAGGCTGTGATCATGTCATCTTCCTTGACTGTAGCTTTCTGCTTAAGAAAGATGGAGTCTCAAATATGCCTCACTTGAAAACTTGTGAATAGCCTTTAAAAAGCAAACGACAGGGAGAATATGGTTTCATATGTTGAGTGCTACTTTTATTTCTTTGCCAAAATAATAGGAAATGTCACTTTTTTATGTAATAATGGGCTATATTTCTAAAGATTTAAAAATCCTCGAAAGTGAAGTCTGGATGCTGCTTTTCTCTTTCTGCTCAGGAAATCTGGCAGGGTTGGGGCATCTGGATGGAACAGGTGATTTAGGAGCACCAAGAGACTTACTGCAATTCAGGAAATGGGGGCATTTTTCATTTTTGTTTTTCCTGTTATTTATTCTCTTCACCTCAGGTTCCTGAAAACCAGAAACAGATGGACCAATCCAAGCTCCTCAGAGCAGACGGCGTCTCCAGCTCCCTGCTTTGAGGAACGGCTCCCCTGCAGAGTGCGGCAGCCATGCCACAGAATAATTTACTTAAACTCTGCCTTGGAATGAACACTCAGAGAACTTTAAACAATTAGCCTTTCCATTGGCCCCCTTATCAACAACGTTAGAAAGATGCATCCTTGCCTGATGCAAACATCACCCACCCACCAGACACCAGATATCACATAAGGAGCTAAGTCCACAGACATGTGCAAAATGAACAGGAGAGGTAAAATGGATGGGCTTAAGAAATGGATGCTCTGACATCAGGCACTTAGGGAAAAATTAGACGTGAAGGAAAATGCTGGATGGGAGAGCAATGTGTAGTAGGATAAAACTTCTCATTTTAAAGTATTCTTACTTCTGCTGACTACTACTTCATTTTTGTGTTTCTATTGATAATTTCCTTCCTTCCCCATCATAACCCAATTAGAAGAAAGCTGTGTTTACAGAAAGGAATAATGGCGAATAAGTGTAATCTTATTACTTCCCCCTTATGTGATGGCCCTATTACAGAAGAATTTTGTGAAATACAGAAATCAGTCTGCTGATGGGTGTGTGTGGGAGGATGGGGGGGCAGGTTACCAAAGGAGCTTAAAGGTTCTACTACCACACTACATAGGTAGCATCCTATCTTTTCAGTTTAGCAGAGATGGTGTCTATCTCCACTCTTTTTTATAACATAAAGAAAGACACAGGGAAGTCAATGGTATATCTATAAAAATGGGAAGAAATAGAGCAGAGTTATAAAATTTTTAGACTCTAGGTTTCCAGCTCAAATCTTAGACAAATATCTACTGGCTGTATCAACAAGAGATTTATATTCAGTTGTGAATAACGAAAATCAAACACAAAACAATAATAAAAAGTGGCTTAAACAAACAAGAAGTTTTGTTTTTCCCACAAAATCAAGTACATGTTTGCTAGTAAATACTAGGTCAACAAATCATAACTGTAGGTCTGAGGTCCCTGAGGACCTTTTCCTCCTGGTCCCCTTTTGGCTGCATAATGGCTCCTCCAAACAGGTGTCCCTGTTCCAGACATGAAGAAAGGAAGAATGAAGATCGAAAGGACACTTTGCCAGCTGGTTCTGGCCCTCCGAGCTTTCTTGGAAGTCACATCTAACGATTTCCACCTACATCCCCTGAGACAAAATTGTGTCCCTTGGTCATGTCTCACTTCTACGGAGGCTGAGAAATTAACTTTTTTTAAATTGGTCTAATTAATAGCCCCCTCCTGCAAATCGTGGGTGTGTTATTAAAGATTAAGGGGAAGAAAGTATTAGAGCCAGCAGTCCCTGTCTTACTGGCTTTAAAGGCAGGTGATACATTCTAATTCTGAAAATACAGTAAACTCTGAATTAATTGGATTGTCTTAGAACTATTTATGGACAATATTGGGAGCTGGTAGGGAACTTTGGATAATAATCTAAGTTGTTTTCAAGGGTTGGATTAAACAAGCAAATCTTTAATAATTTTCAGAATAAATCATAGAGCCAATACTGCTTCAAACCAATCTCTCACACTTGTCTACCCACATCACCATCACTATGCGTGAGAATCGGTATTCAGACTGATGGCCACTTTACCCTCTTGCTTAGAATACTGAAAATTTCAAAATCAAAAATAAAATTTTAAACTATTCTTAGGATGCTGTGCTATGTGATGTATGTTTTCATAATGTTTTCAGTGTACTATTAAGCAATTCATATAGTGAGGTTTTCATGTTTTTGATATGGTGTCTCAAAAAAGACTTTTTTTTAACCATGATGAAAGTCATATGCTGACAAGTCATGCTCATAAAGGATTGTGTGGTTCATATTCCCTTCTTACATTCAGGTAAGTGGAGTTGATTCCATAATTGCCTCAATCTTCTATTAAAGGGACATCTGGGCATCAAAAAGAATGGAACAGGCAATGGCACCACTGGTAAGATAGAGCCATTCATGGTTAAAGTGGTGATTTATGTAATATGAGCCAAACTTTGGTAAAAGTTATAGGATTCTTAGGTCTATAATGCCATGTTTTTGGTGATTTCTCCCCAGAAGCAAGATTAAACACGTTTAAAAAAGGAATCTGTTCCTCATATAAGACTAGACTGTGCTCATTCTGTTAACAAAATAAAAGAAGAATTGGGCCACCCCTGGTGGCCTAAGGTTAAGTTCAGCATGATCTTCTTCAGTGGCCCAGGTTCAGATCCCAGGCACGGAGCTGCACCGCTCTGTTAGTGGCCATGCTCTGCCCGAGGCACACGTAGTAAGAAATAGAGGAAGATGGGCATAAATATTAGCTCAGGGCAAATCTTCCTCGGCAAAATAAATAAATAAATAAATAAACAAACAAACAAATGGAAGAAGAAGAAAAGGAGAGGGAAGGAGGAAGAGGAAGACGAGGAAGAAAGAGGAAGAAAGGCTTGCTTTGTTGAGGTTTGAGACAAAGGGAACCACTGAGTCTAGTTATCTACTGCAACTTTAGCAGGTGAAGAGGCTGGATTGGACTTGGAAGACACTACTTTCCAACACCTGGGTCCAGAGCCCATCTTTCATCGTCTGAAATTGGCAAAACCTGGGCAGAGGAGACCTTCCATGAGCATCCAGCTGAAGCCTTCGGTGCCTAACTTTGAAGACACTGGAGAGGACAGGGAGGCTGAACTTCTTCCTTCTGTAGAGAGAAGTGGACATTGGACCATGGAGCTTGACAAACAAAACTTTGAAAGGAGGTCCTGTGGACACCAAGGAGACAGAGGTAATGCTAGGAGAGAGCGATGTCTTAGGATGGGTCATCTACAAGTAGATTTGAGGCAAGGAGTAGCGTGAAGGTGATTATTAAGATGTGTTCCCAGGAGAAAAGGATAGAGGGATAAAGAAGGGGGACCAGGAAGGGAAGGAGGCAAAGCAAGTAAGAAATATCAATCAAAGACCCACATGGAGCATGGCTCAATCCTGTAGGTGAACTCTCAGACAGAGACCTCAGAACTGTCCTGATCAGGCTTGGGGGAGCTGGAGGAGTTATAGGGTCATCAATGAAGGGCTGTCCTCTGGGTCACATATAATACCAGGTACTTTGGCTCCATAGATGTGCAAGCAGGTTTTGACAGCCCAGCACAGCTCTTCAACAAAAAGACAAAGTTTCTTGCTACTTTTGGAATGAAAGCACATTGAGAGTGTCTGTGTACAAAAATGGTGAAGAGTTTTCAGGGATTATGATCAGAACACTGACTGCTTCTGTTGCATATGCCTGCACAGGATTCCCTTTTCTCAAAGGCTGAGGCAGTAAGGCTTCCTTCTCTTTTTGTTCACTGAGTAAAGTGTTAAGGTCTGTACCTTCAGCACTGTGCAGCTCTGTGAAGAGTGATCCATCTCCTAACTTAAAGAATTAGTTATATGTTCTTCTTCAGTATAAGTAAGAAGAAGTATATTTTCTTCTGAAAATCTTGGTGGAGACAGCAAGGAGGCCAGGACTTTATCGGAGAAGAACCTGAAGGGTTCCACCCAGGAAAGCAACTGTGTATTACTAGGTAAAGTCACCAGTGTCTTCTGTAGCTGCAGTGACAGCTGTTGAGAGGGGAGTGCCAGCATCCAAGTCCCTAATTTCAAATGTTTTGATTTCTATGCCCACCCCATCAGTTAGCAAGGGACATTCTCTAGCAGGACAAAAAGTCAATACATCTGGTGGTAATTAAATGCATCGTAGAGGCCAGATTTATGTTTATTCCAGGCAGATTGTTTTTTTCTCCTTCTATACTGTTCCTCTCCTTCATTGTTTCTTCTGTTTACCAAAAACAAATGTGGTAATACTGTCCAGACAGTTTCTCTAATCAGGTTAGTAGGGGCTGGCACAAGAATAGATAAGAGTAATACTAAAATTGCGTTGAAGAATCTTTTCTTAAAAGGATTCAGAAAATGTCTTTCTTGTTCCTTAAACAACCTCTCATCCTGTCTCACCTGCGTCTGAGAATTGCAAGCTCAGTGGCTCAGCAGGCACTAAACAGAGGGGGAAAGGGAAGTCAGCATCACCACACGGGGAGCCTGCACCCACGAATCTCTCCTGTAGCATCAGGAGTATCTCGTACACTCTCATATCAAGAATAGTAAGTACACAGATTTGCCCAAGCTATTGTTCCTTTGATGTTTCTTCCATAAGATTTAATTTCTGACCTGAAATTGGTAGCCGAGCCATTTAGACAACTGTGACAGAAAAGCCAGGAACCATCTATGGATATTAAGACTGAACAGTTTTGATTAATTTATTTCAGTAACTGACAATATCAAAATTAGGGAAGAGAGTAGAATCTTCTGTTGGAGGATAACCCATGACTGCTTCATGGTGCCTTACGCAATGAACATCCTGATGGGAAGAACACAACATGAACAGCAAGGGCACTGGCAGATGCCTAGGCCCTTCCAATCCATCGGTAAAGTGTACGTTATAACTGTCACCAATTGATAAGGGCATTTCCAACCTAGAAATAAAACTTCTTAAAATTCAATTTGTTGAAGTTCTTGTGCCCATCTTTGCACCCAAACACAAGTAGGCTTCTATTCATCATGGAAGGCAAACGGGCTGAAACATGTTTATTAATAATGTTTTATCTGTATTTAATTCACCTAGGTAAAAGTGAGCTTCTCTTTTTGATTAGATAGCTCTTCGCCTATTGTGATCTTGATAAAATAGGGCAGCTCTCAATATAGATTGAGCTAATTAAAAATAGAGTGAATACAAACAAGCCTAATTATTTCTAGCATCCGTTCTTTTGTGAGGTGAGGGAGAAAAACCAAGGGGCACCCAGAGGCTTTGAGGAAGTGACGGTTTAGATGGAAAAGGTACCTTAATGGTTTTAGTGTTCATTTTGGAAAAGTGAACCAAAATTTGGGAACCTGAATTTGGGAACAGCAATATAAAAAAGACTTATCAGAAGACAATCATCAGTCCCTCTAGAAATGGTCCTATGTTATAGATACCTAAAGATAAGAAATGATTATTGCGTGGATTAATTTATTAGTCAGAAAGACTATTTTAGTATAAATCAAGAAGAAGTTACTCTATCAATTGTAGGGAACTTTAGCTTATTTGGAAGTGAGGAACTTTCATTTTTAAAATGATTCACAAACCATTTTGGTAATGAGTTTAGCAGTTCCTTGTCAGTTTAAACAATCCCTTACCTTAGGACCCAGAATCCCATTCCTAGAGAAATAAAAATATATGTCCGCCAGAAGACTTGCATGCAAATATCTCCAGCAGTTTTATTCAAAATAGCCCTGCAATGTAAACAATCTAAATGCCTATCAGCAGGTGGATGGATATATCGCTGTATTTCCATAAAATGGAATACTACTCAGCAACATAAAGAAAATAAGCTGACATACTCAAGAGTACAAAGGAATCTCAAAACCATTCTGTGGTGCAGCAGAAGCCAGACCGAAAAGCCTACGTACTGCATAAGTCCAAGTAAATGCAATTCTAAAGAAGACTAATCAAACCTGTAGTGACAGAAACAATTAGGAGTTACTGAAAACCAAGGTGGCAGGGAGAATTACTGCAAAGGGGCACGGGGAACTTCAGGGATGATGGAAATGTTCCACATCTTGATTGTGGTCGTAGTTACACAGGTGTATACACTTATCAGAACTCATCAAACTATACACTTAAAATTGGATCACTTTTTAAAATACGTAAATTATACTTCAGCAAAATTGATTTTAAAAATTCTGAGCCTGACAAAAGTCATCGAAAAGACACACCCATATTATAGGGCTCTTGAATGAGAGCATACTGGAAAGAGGTTCCTCTGGGCAGATCACAGGGAATAAAATAAGAACTCTTACCACCTAGTGTTAATATCAGACTGAACAGTCCAAGACCAATTCTCGACTGGTTTATTATTTATAAACTTTCTTTATTTAACAATTTCAATATGGCTTTACACAAATATATATTTAGATGACAAACTTAAAGCCTTTAACTTTAGCTTCAGTATATATTAACCTAATGAGAGAATGGCTGTACACAGTGAACTCACTATCTTAACTGGACCTTTACGAAGAGCCAATGTGTTGTATACAGACAAGGATATTTCATCAGAGGGCTGACATTTAAATTTTTACTCAGTGCAAGTAGAAGAAACAATCCCAGATGACTTGAAGCATTGTCTAAATTTCACAAAAAAAAATCTTTAAAAAGACATTATTATAATTCACTTAGATATATATGTGTACATTCCCATAACCTTAAATAGTGTGTGGAAATAATTATAATCTATCTGGCCCCAAAACTCCCTTGGAAATTAAGGGTGTGCAAAATAAAATGGCTTTCCATAAAATATAAATTTAATATTTGTAACACAATCTTATGTGAATATTAAATTTATGTTTTATACCTCATTGTGATAAAATTTGAGAAGACACATTGCTAAATTTTAAATTAAAATTATTAAACCCATTTAATTTATCAAGGGACTTACCTTGATTAATATGCATATTACATAAACAAGTACCTGACAATAAATCTGCATTTATTTATCATGTATCAAAAGTGTTTCAGAATCTTTTCTTAGTGCATTTTTATGACTATTTGTTGCTAGCTGATATCCTTCTGCATTTCTTTGTTTCTTATCTAAAATCTGCCATTGCCAGCACAGCTTGACTTCCTGAGCTGGTAGAGAAGTTTTTCTTAAAAGGCCAGCACATTTAAAGCATTACAAGTTTGATTTCTTCAGGGCTGGCACAATGGCATAGTGGTTAAGTTCACATGCTCTGCTTCGATGCTCCAGAGTTTGCAGGCCTGGATCCTGGGCTTGGACCTCCACCCTGTTCATCAAGGCATGCTGTGGTGGTGCCCCACATATTAAATAGAGAAAGATTGGCAAAGATGTTAGCTCAGGGACAATCTTCCTCAAGCAAAAAGAGGAAGATTGGCAACAGACGTTAGCTTGGGGCCAATCGTCCTCACCAAAATAAAAAAGTTCCATTTCTTCCTTCTCTCTTCTAAATTTAAGATATTCTCATTTTTTGATCTCCTCCAGAGTTGGTCAAAGGAATATCTGAGCTATGCTTAGAAAATCTTTCAAATTATACATCCAGAGAAACTTATCAAAGTCTTAAGAAGACGGTCTGTCCTTTCTCTATAGGGAACAACGTCTTTTGCCTGGGTTTAAACCCCAGATAGGGATGTTTGTCTGGGGACCAGGTTACTAAAGTACGGATTTCAGAGTTTATCCTTAGAAGGTATTCCTCATAATACTTTTAGAGGGAAAAGCAAGGAAAGACCAGATTACACAGAAGCCCTTCAAGTTCTCAGGAAGATAGGTGTTCATTAATGAGATCATTAGTCACTAATCAATGGTGACTAATCACTTGTCATGTCAATTCCATCTCCATCCCCATTCTATTACTCCTTCAGCCTCCACACAATTGATATAGAAGCCACACCAGGCCCTCTGCTCTCCAAGCCATGCCAAATTGTTTCAATTTCTTTAAATATTTGCATATACTTTCTTCCCTATAATGGGAGATGGGTGTGTCTGACTTAGAAATAGGACAGATTCCCATGATCAACAAATGTCCAAGCATGTCCCCTAAAATAATCTGACTACAGATGGAAAGAAACTATAATTATGAACAGACCATTTGTTGTCATTCTCTTCTCACAGACACACGCAAGAGACTGTCAGAAAATCCAGCCCTTACACCAAAGCAAATATAATGAGGACTGCATGCAAGTGACCCCTTTGGGGAAGACAGACACAGACAAGCAATTTGAGGATTCTTTCTATGCTGCCCCACTCCCCCTTCACATCAAAAAAGAGATCAATGATGTATAATACGGCATGGGGCAGTTTTCTCAAGCACAAAGTTGAGACTGGTCTGTGGTCTCATGAAAGAGCTGCTCCCTTGAACCTGTTGTGAGAACCAGGGGAAGGCTAGGCTTGATGGAAATGTGAAATGCTGCACACACAACACAGAATCAACCTCGTAGCACTTAACACTGGTGGAAAGAAACCAGATGGCCATTAATTAAGGACAGAAATCATGCAGATCAGTCATGAACCAGAAATAAGCTGGACAATCACAGTTGTGAACCAGAAATAATGCAGAAACAGACACAGCAAGCTTCCACCATTCCTGTATGTAGCAACTCATCCTGGGAGCCAAGAAGAGTGGGCCTGACAAAGATGCATGTGAGGTATACTTACTGAGCATCATGTTTTGGTGGCTCCAATAGCTGAATCCTGCTGGAGAGAAAACTGTTAACACCAATCAAAACCAAAATCCTATGATAATTTTGGACACGGAGTAAGGTCTCCTCATGCCCAACCCATAATAAAGAATAACAACAAGCCTTGCCCTTGCTTGCAGAACAACCAGGCTCCCAGAATTAAGAGATAGCTGCATCTATTGTTGCAATCATTTAAATAAATAAAAACAAAAGATCTCTCTGTTGTGCGTGGCATACCCAGGAAACAGGATTTTAGAATGTACTGCCATTCTGGCTCCAATATAAGGGATGCCTTAGTTATTTGTAACTGTTATTATCCTACAGGTTCTTACAATTATCAACCCATCTCAGAATGCAAGATTTTCAGAAATGGAAATCTCTTTCAGTTGTGCTATGGGACAGGCTCTTTGTCAAGAGAGTTAAGCTGCTGAAAACAGTATGTCAGTTTCACTTTTCCACGATTGTTTTATTCTAGTATCATTGTTACGCTGCTATCAGTAAACGTGAAACGTATTTAAAATGCTCCTGAAAGTAGTAATAAAATGGTTATGTCTATAAATTTTCCTGTACAGCAAGAAAAGTGTCTATTTTTTTTCCAAAAAGGGGAAAAGAAGAAAGCATACTCTCTCTCTTTCTCCTTCTCCCTCCTCTATGTGCATGCCCCTCCGTGTGCTGTGGAGGTGAGTGTATGCTGAGGGGAGGGGCAGGGGGGCGTGTTCTTCAGCTAGTGATAAGTATCCTGAGCCACATGGGACATTTATTTAATATTTTCTTTAGGTTTAAAACTGCCTAGTTCCCAGTTGATCTGTGCTGAAAGGGTTAATATGCAGTGAAGGCAAAGTTAACAAGGGACACGCCATAAATGGCTCCAGCTGTGTATAATTAACTATACTACTGCAGAGTAAATGACTTTTATTGGCAACCATGTCATAACTTCATTAAAAGTCATATTTACAGCCCTATCATATGAAATGAGTCCTCCTGTGTTCTGGAATTTAATGAGCATTCATTTTCACCTTGTTCAATTATCTTCCACCCCCCACTCCCTACCCCTCAAACTCTTCCTCTCCCTGGGGTGGGAAGAATGAAGGCAAAAGACAATAGGCATGTAATTAGCACCTGGCAGAGGGCCTCTCTTTTAGGCAGCTTTTCCCAAACCACAATAAAACTGTTTCTCCTTGTTTTCAATTATAAAAGAAGTTACCTACTTCCTTACACAGAAACATTAAGTAACAATCATAAAAACATCTTGAGTTGATGGAAAGATTTGGAAGGTTAGGCCTCTGAAGAGAAGTCATGTCTAAAGCAATGAGAAGCAAAGCCCAGATCTGCACGATGAATCGCGGTCATAAGGAAGAAAAGTGAAGCTCACAGCTGGTTTTGAATCAAACCTTTTCCGTTATAACTCCTGTGGTCTGAAAGTACTTATCGCACATTTTTCCTCCTTGAGTGATGTATCTAACTAAATCTTTCCCTGCCCCTCACTTCTCTTCCCTTCTCTCCACTCTTTATTTTCTTCACTCAAGGTACAAAGGAAATATCTCGCTGGAACCATCAGATCCATCAAGTGATCCCGGAACTCAATCTCATGATATCCGGCTCAGCTTTCACTCCATTTCCAATGTCTCCTTAGAGTTTCTGTAAGTGTAGGGAAATTTTGAGTGTAGAAGTACAATGTCGAGTGGATTTTCTTTGTTGAAATTCCAACTGATGTTCCCTGTGGTTTACAGTGAAAATATAAAGCCCCTATGCATATTGGGAAGAACATACTCCAGGGACCCAGGCAAATGTATACTTTTTGGGGGAGGGAAGACATTTTATTTTATTATTGTTTTCCCAGCTTTATTGAGAATAATTGATGTACAATGTGTTTATCTGATATATTTATAAATTGCAAAATGATTACCACCATAGTATTAGCTACCACCTCCAACCTATCACATAGTTATCATTTCTTTTTCTGATGAGAACATTTAGGATCTTCTCTCTTAGCAACATTCAAGTATATGATACACTTTTATTAGCTATAATCACCATCCTGTATGTTAGAACCCCAAACTTGTTAATCTTATAACTAGAAGTTTGAGCAATATCTCCCCATTGTCCCCACCCCCCAAACTCCTAGTAACTACTGCTTTACTCTCTGTTTCTCTGAGTTTGTCTATTTTAGATTCCATACATAAGTGATATCATACAGTATTTGTCTCTCTCTCTATCTGATTTATTTCACTTAGCATGATGCCCTCAAGGTCCATCCAAGTTATCTCAAATGGCAGGATTTCCTTCATTCTCATGGCTGAATAATATTATTATTCTATTTTATATAGAGAGAATATATTATAATATTATTCTATATTATAGAATAATATACATATTATATATATGTATATTTATCCATTCATCCATTGATGGATGCTTAGGTTGTCTCCATATCTTGGCTATTGTAAACAATGGGCATACCTATATTTTAATCCATACTGCCTACCAGCTACATGACATTGGAAAATTTAGCTCAGATTTCCTGAATATCATTTTTAAATAAATAGGATTAACTACCATCTTTGTAAGGGGGTTATTAGTATTAAACAAAATAACACATCTGGCATGGTGTCTCAAAGAGAAGGCATTCAATCCATTTTTTTTTTTTTTTCACCCTTCCTTCCTCTCTCTGTCTCCCATCCATTCCTTTTCTCCAGGAGTTTATAATTTCCCTATATTCTATCTTAGTTAAAATAGAATTGTTAGCATTAATGTTTTGGCCTCTAGATTAACTGAGAGCTATGGCTGACAATGGATGCATCTTGCTTGATAAGCCAGAATCTGTAAAATAGACCTGTCTACCACAAAAGGATACCATGAAAGGTAGTCCCGCCAAACTCAACTGGGAAGGTGGTTAGAACAATGATACCAAGGCCAGGATTGAACATGAGGTCATCTCATCTCACAAGACCCCTGTGGTCTGACAGCCTGAGCAGCGGTGATGGAGAGGGAGAGCAGTGCCCAAGAGCCATCCGAGCACAGCCAGCACTTACATTTGTGAACGTAAAATGCCCTTGGAACCTGGCATCATTTTAAACATAATGCCAATGCACCAGGGGATACTTTCTGCTGCCAAGCATGCTGTCTTCAGCAAATTCCACTGCACACTAGTGCTGCTGTTCTCAGTCCTGCTGCTTCATCTGATTGTAGGCTGACCGTTTATAATTAGCACTTTAGGCTGGTGGTATTGTTTTAGGAACACTGTTTCCATCATTCATTTGGGGATTTAATGAAGCTTAGAAATACCATCCGCAGGAACAACATCTAATGTTATTTTCTTCTCTTTCTTTTCTTTTCTTTCTTTCTCCTTTCTTTCCTTCTTTTTAAACTGAAGATCAGGATTTCTGATTGGCTTGTAAAATCTTTTCACTGGATTGAATCTAGCATTTAAACATTAAGAAAAATAGAATAGAGCAGAATAAAATAAAAAATAAAATACAATAATAAGGGAAGGTGAAATTTTATATATATTATGTGTGTGTGCCTAAAATATGGTCCAAAGTTTGAAAATCACTGACATAATGATTAGCACCTAGACTCAATAAGCACTAATTTTGGGGCAAGTTGCTCTGTCTTACCCATTATTGCCTTATTGTGGTCTGCTCTTCAAAGTGCTATTTATCTTCATCTTCCTCATCAGCAAAATGAGCCCACTAGTACCAGAGGGAAAATTAAATTTCAGGAAAAGAAACACAACAGGGGTGGGGAGTCTATTCTAAGTGAATCAAGGACATATTTATCTCATTGTTGCTCAGATGGGCTCCTATGGTTAATTAGCCCCAACCCCTTTCAATACAAAGTAGCAATCATTTGACTCATCAAACTCAATAAAAATCTCAAATATAAAAATTTGCATGTAGATGCAGTGAGCTACAGTGTGTCCCTAACAAGATAATTAAACAGGAGCATGCAGGGTGGCATTTAATTGCTCTTTACTGAGTGTTCCAGAACAGCTCATTCCAAACGTTTTGAAATGAGGGGCCTCAGGAGAGGTCCATGATGAACGTCACTAGATATATTCTAGCCCAATATCTAGTTCAAGCAAGGGGACCAGAAAAGGGCAATGCTGAGGAAAAAGGAAGATGTTGGCGATATTTCCATGTGCCTCTTGGGAAGGGTTATTGCTTTGTTGGTCCCTGGCGCAGACTTGCGCCTTGTTAAATATGATGCTGTCTTCTGGCATCTTTGATATAACGTATTTTTCTTGCTTTCCAGCTTCTCCTGCCCCCAATGCCAGAGGCTGAATTTCAGGTGTGAGGCAATTACATACAATGTGCAAACTCTATTTAAAAACAGACTCCAGGAAAAGGAACGGGAACATGCAGGACAGCAATGGTTGATGACAGATCTCTGTTGAACACAAGATTTTCATATATAGTACCCAATCTGGCCCACTGTTGAATCAGGCTAGTAGATCTCACACAAAACCTGCAGGATGCCCTTGCACATGTCCAAACAGATGGCTGACCAGCAGAGGCATCTGCTCTGATGTCAGGTGGGGCAGAGGGCGCAGAGAGAACGTCCTCTAGAATCGGGGATAATTTTTGGAGATGCTTGTGCCTTTCTGTTACATAGCAGTTACCTCCTTCCAACTTCTTATGCTTGTCTTTTCTCCCCTTCTCTTCTTGACTGATTCACTTTCAAGTGCCGACTTGTTTGAAAATAAAGGGAGGAAAACATACAAATAGTGTTTTTTTCTTTCTTTGTTAAGAAAGATAAAGAGAATCCGAAAAAACACAACAGAGGAACCACTAGGAGGGGGAGAGGAGAAAAAAGCAAGATCCCCAAATAGAAACTCTGTTCAAATTGCCTTACGACTGTCTTCTTCCTGCCCTGTAATAGGATTTTTTTTTGTTTGCAACTTATTGAAAATTCAGGAGACTGGCCAATTATTTCGATGTGAGAAACACAGTAATTAAATAACACAGGACCGCTGCTATAGCCTACTAATGTATCTTTTCTTCTCTCTTCAAAGAACAGAGAGAAACAATAAAATGCGAAGATCCTGCTCTGCTCCTTGAGAGGGCTCTAACCAATTAGTCATTAGGTTATCTGGGACCCAATTCCCTGTGCCATCCCTCCCCCTGGCTTCATCCTTAAAGACAATCTATTAGTTCACCAGGCTTGCTCTTTCATGACCTTTCCAAAAGCTCTAACTAAAGTTGACAGACGCCTGCTTTTCATAACCAAGACAATTGCCTCCATTGGGCTCATTACATTCAACAAGTTATTTGAAAATATCAGAGCACTGTCACCACTGTTTATTTGGAGGAGGTGAGCTAGCCCAGTAAAGGATGTGTTTACTTACATGTGACAAATACTGTGTCGTAACTGCAAGTGTGTGGACAAAATAGTTGCTTAGAAACCCAGTTCTGCTGAGTAAGACTGTGTTATTTTGTGCAAGTTAATCTACATTTGCTTCATTTTCTGCCCTGAACAGGAGAGAAAATAGTTATATCTATCTCCTAGGGCTGTTGTGAAGATTAAATGAGTTCATTCATGGAGCACACCTAAGACAGCGCAGGATGCCTCTTTGAGTGTTAGCTTTTGTACTATGAGGAGGAGGAAGAAGAGGAGGCAAAAGCTTTACCCAAAGGGAGAGAGGCAGTACAAACGGGACAAAACACAAAACACACAGAGGCCTTTGGACTCCCAGCCTGAGAAGAGTATTCATTTGCAAACTCAATTTTCCTTAGAAATGGAAGAATGTCTCAGAGGGTGGAGCCAAGAGCCAGGAAGAACAGTGTGATGTTTAATTTTTATGTGTTAACTTGGCTGGGCCATGGCACCCAGTTTTTGGTCAAACACTAAGTATGAAGATATTTTTTAGATGTGATTGACATGTAAATCAATAAACTTCAATAAAGCAGATTACCCTCTGTAACATGGGTGTGCCTCATCCAATCAATTGAAAGTCTTAAAAGACTGAGGTCCTCAGAAAAAGAAGGATTTCTGCCTCCAGACTTTGAACTAGAGCTACAATATCACTCTTCTCTGGGTCTCCAGGATGCCAGCCTGTCCTGCAGATTTTAGATCTGATAGCCCCTAAAATTTCATAAACCAATTCCTTAAAATACTTTTTTCTCTCTAGATAGATAGATAGATATAGATACAGGTATAGATACAGTCATGCATTGCTTAACAACGGAGATATGTTCTCAGAAATGTGTCATTAGTCAGTTTCATTGTTGTGTGAACATCATAGGGTGTGGTTACACAAATCTAGATGGTATACTCTACTACACATCTAGGCTGTATGCTACTAACCTTATGGGATCACCATCGTATATATAGCCCATTGTTGACTGAAATGTTGATATGCAGCTCATGACTATATATATACACATAAGCATCTCTCTCTCTATATATATGTCTATATGTGTGTACACATCTATATATGTACACACATGCTATTGATTCTGTTTCTCTGGAGAACCCTGACTAATACAAACATCTCCTAAGAAATAGGAGAGAGCCCTAATCAGGGAACCAGCAACACATGCACAGCTAAATTTCAGATTTGCTATGGAACAACGACTGCTGTGGACCTTCCATTTCCCCATTTTTGAATGGTAAAATCTATTGTGTCTGTTATCTTATTGTCTATTATCTTATGCCTGTCCCACTATTGCTTGTTTGTTGTGCAAATCAGAAGTAACTTGTCTCTTGTGCTCACATATCTCCAGATGGAAAGGAACCATATTTGAAGACCCACACTTGGGGAGCTTTGTCTGCACCTGGACCCAATTTGGATGATCAGATACTAGACTTTGAGCCGCTGCTACAGGTGGATGAGAAGTTGGGTATCTTGGCAGAAGGAGTGAGTATATTTATCATGTGGCAAAATAGAAATAAGTTATAGTCAGAGTGTCGGTTTTGGCTATTTTTTGAAAAGCCCACAAATTCTTTCATACGCTTTAGGTTGAGAGTTGACATCTGTTTCCTCTCACCTGGCATCCTGTTAGGCTTGTGACTTCTTGGAGCACTGGAATATGGTGGGGGGAATGCTATCTGACTACCAAGATTGGGTCACGAAAGGAAATGCAATTTCTGTCTAATTTGCTTGGAAAAGGCACACTTGGAGCCCTGAACTGCTACAGAACAGGTCCAACCATCCCAAGGTCACCATACTGTGGTGCAGCCAAGCTCCACAGAGAAGCCACACTTTAATTTGCCATCCTTGCTCTCAGGATTTCCCAGCCAAGGCACCAGATGTGAGAATAAAGAAGCCTTCAGATGATTCCAGCCACAGGGTTGTCTCTAGCCATCAAATAATCTAAATTCAGAGATCCTGTGGGGCAGAGATAAGCCACTGACAGTGTTGAACTTTGTCAGAGCCCCTTGTTCCCAGAAAGTGATGCCGGTCAAGAAATCCTCCGTGGTATACCAGGAAACCACTAACTGCAAAGGACCACCCTGCTCTCACATTTTCCAAGATAAGACCCTCTCCATCCTTCTTCATGATTCTCATAAGACTCATGGATGACTCCCCTGTTAATCTGCCTTTATAAAACCCCAGACACCCTTTGCTTTTCTCAGTGATGGTCCTCACTAATGAACAATCTCCCTATTGCAAAAGCCTGAATAAGATCATATCTTTAATTGGCAGGTCCCTTTCGTCTTTGACACCATCCTCACCAAGCCCTTTCCAAACACTGGATCCACAGAATCTGTGAGCATAAGAAAATAGTTATTGTTTTAAGCTCTGGAGTAGGTTTTTTTTTTTTTTTTTTTTTTGCAATAAATGTAACTAGAACTGAGCTTGTAATCATCTCTCTTTATGCTTTAAAATTAAAAATTTCACCAGGTTAAATGTGAAAGTTAGTCTTCTACCTATATGCCCACATGGACTTATGAATATTTTTCATCTGCAGAATTATGACTTTATTCAATGTAGGAAAGCTTTTGTCTAAATTATTTTAAAGTATTACTTCTGTTTGATTTGTCATCTTTCTCTGCAGCACCAATTATCTATATGTTAGATCATTATTCTGTCTCTTCCATATATATCATCAGGATTTCACTTTTATCTCTTTTCTTTTCCAATAAATTCCAAAATATTTTCAAGTTTGCTGTCTATAACACTGACTTAATTTGGGGTAGATTCAAATATGCTTTTTAATGCTGACATTAAATCTGTGATTACAGTTTTAGATTTTTTTTAATTTTCTTTTTATTTTACTTTTTAAAAAATTGTATGCTTCTCAGCAAGCCTCTTTTTCATATCAAATATTAATCATTTGTTTTACTACTTTATCTCTAATCTCTTATTATACAAAGCCACATTTCTTTGAAATTTTTGAGAGTACAAAGTATTATATTTTTTAATATATTTTCTGCATTTTTAAAAAATTATTTGTCTATAGTCTAAGTGCTTTGTTTTCTATTATATTAGATTTTTTACTGATTCCATTTTGATTTTTCTCCCAATTTCCTAACCACTAAACAAGAAAACACATTCAGCCTTGGAGGGGTTTACTCATTGTCTCTTTGGTTGCTGTTAGAATACTCTTCCGAATCTAGAGCTGTAGGTTTGAAAGGTGCCTGTGTGCCCTAACTGTGCTCCTGGTGCTCTGTTGTCTCCTAGTTAAGGTAAATTTGCAGACATAGGGCTGAATAATCTAATCTCAATATATAGTATTTTACCATGTAGAATGGAGTTTGTTTCTGGAAAATCCTGATTGCAATCTGCTTTGTCTTCAGGTTGTTTTTGCCCTTTTTTTAAAAAAAAAAATATTGGCAGAAAGAGTAAATGACAAACCATAACTCACATCACACACCCTCCTGGAGTTTTTCCTGCTTCTGTACTTTTTGTCGGAAGGATATTTCGGTAAGTACACAACCTATCTAAATCTACTCCCCAATTTACACACTGCTAGGGATTGCTGTTTTCCTGAGAATTTTTCATACTATAATGGTTTCAGGAAAGCATCTCTAAGCCTGACCCTGTGAAACTCAGACTTCCGTCGTTCATTCCTTCATGGCTTGGCTGTTCACCCTACAGGGTGGACTGGTCTTCTTGCACTTTTATGCTCATATTCACAACATGGATGCAGGGTAAGCGTACAGCTTGATAACATTGAAGTACTTGTCTTTCATTTTATTATTTAGTAACATGAGAGTTCCTGGCATAAAATATGCAAAGTTGTTTGAGAGCCTTTAAATAGGACCAAGATGAAAATTGCTGATTATTTATTATTGTTTTCTAAGGGAAGTCATTTAGGATTACTCTCGTGCAGACTTCTGATTAATGCCCATCTCAGCAGGATTTTCCCAGTGGTTTTGTAAAGGTTAACCTACTTCCCTGAACATCAAACCTTCAGTCAATGTAACCCCAAAGCAGGAGCACAGAATTCTACATCATTTGGTCCCATGTGAAGGATAATGTGTACCTGATGCAAAAAAAAAGAAAAAAATCATTCTGCTTTTACTCCCATCCCCCCATAATCACCCTTGTTGGCAACTTGATTGCTCTTTAGCTGACATTTATGCTGCTTACACAGATAGCAATGAGGAAAATAAAACAATGAGACTGAACTCTACACATTTTATTTTGGATTCCAGATAAGTGCATTGTTATCTAGTGTCTTGCTTTTCAAGATGTGGCCCCTGAGACGGCAGCATCAGCATTACCTTAAAGCTTGTTAGAAATGCATAATCCTGGCCCATCTCAGACCAGTTCCAGAGAGGAGCTCTGAATCCTCTGAATGGCCTCAGCTGCTCTGTCCACACATGACTATGGGCTGGGGAGGTAGGTGTTCATCCTCCCAGACATCTTTTCATTCTTGCTTTTACAAGGATTCTAGTTAATCATTCATTAATACCAGAGACACAGTGATTAGCTCCCAGGCCTGATTGACCAAGCTTGTATAAGTGGCAATAAATTTGCTTTCTGGAGAGAGGAACTGACAGGGCCGATAAGAAGTTTAGCATCCCATTGGTGCCTCTGATACCAAGTAGATGGAAGTTTTGTTTCATTAATTCAGTAAATAAGTAGAGATTCCTGCTAAATTCTCTCAAAGTAAAGGGGATTTCTAACTAGGTTTACCTGCTGAAGAAATACAATATGGAATTTCAGATTATGTTCTAGATAAGGCGGCTTCCCAAAACTCTAACCCAGATTCATTGCAGGCTGCCAGCAAGGGACGTGAATGCTTCCTGTATACTTGTCTCAAGGACGAAGCTGTCTGAGGGGTTTTACTGAGTTACTCCAGTGAGTGAAGCGTGTGAGCCTCCTCATTAGGTTCTACTTCCTGAGAAGAGGTCAGGTCACTTAATAGGCTGTTAAGAAAAAAAAAAGAATAAAAGAAATCACAGATTTGCAAAACAGATTTATTAAAAGCTATTTTTTGTCTTTGTTGAAACATAATAACAACTTGGTGTATTTCACTAGCAGCGTTTGACATAAGATTTGATTTATAAAAAAAGTCTGTTCACCCTCAACTCTTTACGAATATACCTATTAAGCCACCTGCCACATATCCACTTCAAATCTTCATTCATTCAAAACCTCTCAATTATTGTCCCCTATGGGCCAGGCATTGTTTTAGAAGTGTTTTCTTTCTTCCTTCCTCTAACTCTATTCTACTTTCTGTTCTCTGTGCTCATTCATCCAAGGCCATTGGGTGAAAACTAGTCCTTGCAAACCCATTCCACTCTACCGCTTCCCTCACTTAAGCCTGCTCTCAACTGTCTGGTTGTGAAAGGAATGTAAAAGTCAGTGGAATAACAAGGTTTCCACATTTGGGCTGCCTTTTCACAGAGCCATTTGAAAGGAAAAGCCCCATGCTTTCTTTCTATGTAAGTCAGCTTTGTTTCCTGCCCCTGGCTCAACTCCACACTGAGTGATTTCAAGGGCTAGAGGTTAATTTTCCTGTAATAGCCTCATTGTGATGGAAGGTTTTGGAAATTACAAAAATTAGATGCACTACTAATTGGCCTGTCTAGTTTTGGAGCTGCTCCCTGGGTTATAACACAGTCAGAGGAGGCTGTAGTAAGGCCAGGTCTGATTCCCGAACCAACACTTACCAAGAAGACAGTTAGACGCGAGGAAAGAAAATTGTTCCGAAAAGAATCACATAAGTGTGTGATTTCTTTCATTTAATTGGCTGGCAAAAGGTACCGGAGAGATTTGTTCCCTTCACTAGGACTCAGGGTGGCATGTCGACAAATATTCCTGGGTACCTGCTGTGCTCACTGGTGAGCTGAGCCAGCAAGAATTACAAAAGAAGGATATACTGTTCCCCAATCTTAGAGGGCTTAATTTGGAGAGGAGAAAATATCAAATTGTAGCCATACAGTGAAGTTTCAGCTTTGCTCAAAGAACAGTTTATACATACTAAGAAAATTGTCTTGATATTTTCTCACATTCATTTGATTTTTGTGTTAAACCTCACCCCACCGGGTAGCGGGGATAACTTACACTTACCAGACAATAATATTGCCATCTTTTCTGATCTAAAGAGGCTTCCTCTGGCTTATACTTTTGTTCCACACAAAGTTCTCCTCCCAGTCATAGCTGGTGTCATAGTGATTTTGGATGACTTAGTCTCTTTAGACAATCACTCAATCTTTTACATTTCACTCCCTCTGTCTACTACTGCCGAATGGTATCTGGATATGAGAGAGGTGAGCTTAGTGCATTTGTAGACGTTTCGGAGAAGAAGAGGAGTCCTCTGATCTACCTAGCTTGCTCTGTATCACCCCTGGGTCCCTGTGTGGAGTGGCCAGGTTGTTTGCTTTCTGGTCTAGTCCCAGGGATGGGTGAATGGTTGTATCTGGCCTTTGGAGTGAACTGCTACTGTCATCACTGACCTCTGTCTTGAAGTCTTGGCCCAGAGCTGTCTCTTTTCCTGAACCAGGCCTTTGCAATCCATCCTTGCTCTCAACCTCTCTGCATCTGCTCTCAGAGCACACAGGGTTTTCCACATCATTTGATTGCTATGCACAGTCCACCGGGAGCCACGAATGTGGTTTCAACCCCAGCTACTTCCCAACTTCTACTAGCCCCCATACCATTGTCCCCACAATACATAGGTTACGGCTCTGAAGCTTAAGAATAAAGCTTTTGTTTTCCTATGGCTATGGAAAACGCCAACATATGGCCAGGGATGTGAGTCATTGGCCTTGTTTTCTCCCTACTTTATAGAATTTGCTAAAATGTCTCTTGCTACTGGTTGGGTTTAGACAGAAACAAGGTTTTTGTTTTTGACTTCCTCTCTCTTCCTTTTTTTCTCCCTATCATTCTGCTGGTTGAAGGGGAAGGACTCCAAATTCTAACTTTCTCTAAATCAGATACTTCTATTTAGAGAAATGAGCCTCATGTCCAAGCCATTGTTGGCAAAAGGGCTGTCCCCTCTGTACCATGAAAAAGACCTTGTGGTGGATCCTTTAGGCTT
The DNA here is from genome assembly GCF_041296235.1 of Equus asinus. Classification (NCBI taxonomy): domain Eukaryota; kingdom Metazoa; phylum Chordata; class Mammalia; order Perissodactyla; family Equidae; genus Equus; species Equus asinus. The sequence goes on along the minus strand of NC_091816.1, from coordinate 7,934,467 downwards.
GGTCCATGGTCTGCTAAATGAGAGCTCACCTATTAACCTAAACTGAATGTCAGCCCTTTAGCTTGCTACAAAACCCTATTCGGGTATCAGAAGTTTAATTTAACCTCTTTCTCTTTGTGTGGTAGAGTGGTTAAGAGCAGAAACTCTGAAGCAACACTGCTGAATCTGGACCTTCGCTCTATTCCTTACTAGATTTGTGACCTTGGGTGTTATGTAACCTCTCTGCAACTCAGTTTCCTTATCAGTTAAAAAAAAGATAATAATATTACCTACATCACAGGGTTGTTGTACAGATTATGTGAGTTTGAATATGTGAAGTATTTAGAATAGTGATGAGTGCATAGTTAGCAGTATAAAAATGTAGACTATTATCATATGAATTTCTCTTGGAACAGTCCTAATGGATGTTTCTGAAAAGAATGAAGGAAGATGGGTATGTTGGGAGGACAGGGAGTTGGATGTTTCTGGAAAGAATAAAGGAAGATGGGTATGTAGGGAGGTCAATGCCAGGAAATGTAAGAGAAAATTGCATAAATATATTTTCAAAATATTATCTCCCTTATATTTGCATGAAACAGTTGAAGGATAATGAAAGGTAATGTATGATTAAGCTCAAAATTTTATTCTGCATATTGTATGCACTGCCAGTATTCAGACAAAAGAAAGATGAGAAGCATTTTAGCGGCAGTGTTCAGGGGAGATTTTTAGGGGTCTAGGAAATGAAAGGAGGAAAAGGATTTGGGTGAATAGATGTGGAGTGCAGAGCACGGAAGATATAAATGGAAGGGTTTTTATTTTTGTGGGCAATATGTGAAACTAATTGGGCTTTCTTCTTGTCTTTGGTGACATCCTGATTTTATTCCTTGGAAATGGTTCAGAGGAGTAAAAGGGAGTGGATTCACAGTCTCTCCTTGTATGCAGTGAGATTGAGTTGAGTCTGTATAGACTTGAGTATATGGCAACTGACAGGCTCCCTGGGTGGTCAGGTGAGTGCTACCTGTGATAGTCATCCTGGAATCTGATTCTGTAAAGATGAGGTTTATTAGCCAATCTTCTTCCAGTTTTGAAAGGTATAGTAGGAGAGGACCGGCATACTCTGAGCAACGCAAAGCCCCCCAGTCCACGAAGGTGAAGGTTATCTTTTTTCTATTGCTCTGTTTCCTCATTTTTACCTTTCTCCCAGACAAGATGCCGACCCTGAAGACTGTCTATCTTGCCCTTGAGCTTCCCTCAGGCTTCTCTTTGTCTCACAGCTGACTCAAGTTCAGAATGAATTTTAAGTGATTTGCTAGGAAGAAACAGTAAAATATTGTGTAACCTCTTCCTGACTTTAAGCCCTCCTTAACCAGCAAGAACAGGACTGTAGTGCATCAAGTCAAGGACTGAAGGTTACTCTTGGAAAGTAGAAAACATGAGTAAATACCTTTTCTGAAATTAATCGAAGGCCTCGAGACAATTGTTGTAGCTTCTTTTATTTGTGTTTCAGGGATGCAAAAGGACAGGCAATTGGGGCAGATTATAATTTAATCACCTTGGATACAATTGTTTCTCCTATTTATAGCCATGCTAAAAATCTGAGCTAGACCCTCAGTGATTCTCCTATCATTATGGTAACGCCCCAAAATCAAGAGCACCTCCTTCTACCTAGAGTTCCAACAATTCCACTGAGCTCTAATGAATTAGGCTTGATAGTCTGTGTTTGGGTCAAATGAGTGTTACTGTTTATATACTTATCTACCTAAGAATCTCTCTAAAGATTTTATTTTTAAGAGGAGAAAAAAAAATCCATGGACTAATGAAGTCTATCAGCAGGAATTCTAATCACATTTTAGAATTATATAGAATCTGTCACTGAAAAGGCAGAGTCCCCCAGATTCCATCAAGAGAACTAGCCAAAATCCCAGCAAGTGTCCTGTGAACTGCCAGAGGAGCACTAGTTATGAGACAGATTTTAATTTGTGCAAATCCATTAACAAAAATCCCTAATTAAAAAGAAAATCAATAGATGCCTCTGACATTAACCAGGAAAATCTAATAGAGGATCATTAAAATTTTTTTCTAGTCAATTAACTTGAACACAACATGATGGACTCAACAGATACTTTAATTAGATACATATGAAAAGAAATTTCACAAAATTAAACAGACTCGCTATTTGCAGCTGATATGAGGAAAATTGCAGTAAAAGATTTGCTCAAATCCCTAGTGACTGGTAATTTTCTTGAGAGGGACATGAATTCTTAGACAACATCCTTACAAATCAATCTTTCCCCAAGAGGCTGTCCTTTGTCAAGAAATAGTACAGTGTGCCGCCTGCTTCTTTCTCAATTCTTTTTTCTGGGCAAGATATTCATGTGGAAATCACAAAAGATAAGCTTCAAGAGACTGTGTACCAAACTCAGTATTCCAGGCTCCTCACAGTAAAAATAGCCCAAAATAAATGGCTCTGATTTACAGAGTGAACATGTGTCCAAGATTGTCCTGGACAGTCTCAATTTATGCCTGTTGCCTTGCCATAGTTATTAATAGCACTCCTTTTTGCTCTAAATAGTGTCTTCGTTTGGAAAATAAATTATACAGTCATCCTACCAATTTATCAACCATCCTCACTACCTATTTCACACTACCAAGCTAGCCCTTTCAACTTTTGGTGGAAATACAGATTTGCCTGCTCATAAGAGGTTAAAATTTGGGAAATTGACGGATACCCATTATTGCTTATACAAGATGCAGGCAGATAGATATATGCCCCCCTCTCATTTAGTTGTCTTCTTTTTTTCTCCCTGGACTCCTACACCAAATGCTTTTACTTTTAAGATTAGCATTGAAATCTTATGAGGTGAACTTATAATTCCCACTACAGAAGTTCTCAAATCTGAGATGGTGCTGTCCTCTGTAATGGAAAGAATTATCCACATCATCTAAACTAGTTTATTAACTAACATTGTATTATATATGCTTGAAATGGAGGGCTCTATATGAAATATAGTAGAGTCATTATGGTAGGCCAACCTCCAAGATGGCTCCCAATGGTTCCTGCTTCCTGATATGCACATTCCTGTGAGTTTGTGTTTCTCTCCTCACTGTAACAGATTGTTTTTGTGACTAATAAATGATGGTTTGTCTCTAAGATCAGGTAATAAAAGATTGCTGTGTCCATTTTGTGTGTCTTATTGCTTATCTGGTCTCCCTCTTTCTTTCAGATTACTTGCTCTGAGGAAGACATGTTGTGAGATGAGTTGTAAATAGTGTTAGGAAGAGGCCCAGATGGCTGGGAGCTGAAGTTTCTGGTCAACCACAAGCAAAGAACTGAGATCTACCAACAACCACGTGAGTGAGCTTGGAAGTGGATTCTCCAGGTCCAATTGAGCCTTGAGATGACTGTTGTCTTGCCCAATAGCTTCACTGAAACTTGATGCAAAACCCTGAGCCTGGACCACCCGGATTCCTAACCCTCAGAAACTGTGAGATAAAAAATATCTATTGTTTTAAAGTGTCAAGTTTTGGGGTAATTTATAATGCCACAATAGCCAACAGATATCCCTGCTTCCTAGGGGAATGTGTTCAGAAAAGATTAACATGGAGCCAAAAAAAGTCAGTTCCAGGAGCCGTGAAATATGCAGAAATACTATGAACATAATTCATCCATAAATTCATTCAACAAACATTATCTTAATCACCTACTAAGGTGACAGGCACAGTATTAGACTCTGTACTAGGTGCTGAGGACACAGGAATGAGCTGAAGGATGAGCATTTGCCTTAATGAAGTTTAGATTTTAGTAAAATCTTGGAAAATAGGAAATTTACTAATCAATTTTGAAGCACATATCTATTTGGAAAGATAACTATGTGAAAGTGGATGTAAGGTCATTAAGTGCCAAATATTTTGTGAACATTTAAAACTCATCGCTCCTACTTAATTTATGTATGCAATTATATACCACTCGAAAATCAAATGATTCGCATTCCAACAGATAGGAAAATTGGACCCTAGTTAACAAATTTAGGAATCGTTTTCCCCCAGTTTAGAGAGTTACCAAAATAAAAGCGTGATGTTTATCACTGAGAAATTGGTATATTAATGTACTATAGAATGATTGGTTTTAGTTGAACAGTGAATATATGGTGATAAATTTTGTATGGTGTTAATTTACATCTGGGCTTAACTAAGAAGAAGAGGGTGGAAGGCAGTCAGGGAGGGAAACTAGCACTGAAATCTTGGTATAGCTTCTTAATTTGATCATAAAAATGAGAGCTGTGGCTATTTAATCTTAAATTCCAGGTCTATCACTGACTTCATCAGTGATCTGAAAGAAGCAATTTACTGCCTCGTATTTCTATCTATTAGCATACATTAAATGGAGATAATAATACATAGATAGCTATATCAGGAAGGTTTCAAAAATAAATCACACAGTGGTGGCTAAGACTTAAGCTAGAGAGAGTTATTACCTGAGTAAGAATTTGTCTTTTCATTTCCTGTGCTGTGTCATCGTAGCTTTAAGGAAATTCTTGGCCGTGGCTGTGTGACCCACTCAGTGAGCGTGATCCTCCCCACTTTCAGCGGGAGGTTGAATTTCTTGCAAGGTGGGGCAGTACCTCTACCTGCAGGACCGTGGAGGCCCTGGCTCTGCACGCTAATGATGAATCAGCGCTGACAAGTCCAAAGTAATCACCATTCTTTTCATCTTCCCTTGTCTCCCCAAAGCTTAAACTAATAATAATAACCATTTTAAAGCTTTCTCATGGGAAACTTGGGCATGACTGGAGGGAAATCAATTGTTCTTCGGACAGCTGTTATTGTAGGAATTAATCACCACTATTTGCAATTACTGTACCACACAATTATCACTAATATTTATGCTGCTTTGCCTGCTGCTAGAGACTGCATTGCTTTTGCTGCTGGTACCCCAGAACAGAGAAGCAGAGTGGAAAAATAAATGAAACCAAAGGATGGAGATGACAGGCGGTGGGGATCCGATTCTTCCACTGTCAGGCCAAGATGTATTAAAAAGCCCCTGCCTGTTCATGTCACAACAGCAACCCGCTCAGAGCTGGAAGTTTTCCTTTGAAAGAAAAGGAAAGAACTCAAATAGGTTTGAGAGGATAAAAGTTAGAATCACTCTCAGCCTTAAAATTCTATTTTCTGAGCTGGCATAATTCACTTCTAAGGCGTATGATTCTTTGTCATGGAAAAAAAGAAATTAGCCGCTCCCTAATTTGAATCCAGCGTCTTGTGCACCAATTGGAATCTCCAGGTGACTCACCCAGTCTGTGCTAGTGAGAGATATTTGCCCGCCATACTAGAGGGGAATATTTAAGATTTTAGGCAGTAGATTTCACTAAGCAATTAGCAAGTGAAATGTCTTCATTTTTCTTATCTATCCAACCTCAATTTATAATTTAAAGATATTTAAAATTTTTTGTGCTTTTATTCTTTTGAATAACTTCAGACTTACAAAACAACTGAAAAATTATATAAAAATATCTGTGTAATCTTTCCTCAGATTTCCCCAAGTCACAGTGCAATTACCAAAAATCAGGAAATTAACATTCAAACAATAGTATTATCTAAGCTACACATCTGCAAATTTCACCAATTTTCCCATTAATATCCTTTTTTCCAGCCCAGGATCAAATCTAGGGTCCCACATTGTATGTCTTAGTCTACCTTAATCTGGAACAGCCCTTAGTCTTTTTTTTGCCTTTAATACTCTGATGCTTTTGAAAACTAGTGTCTGATTATTTGTAAAATGTCTCTCAATTTGGGTTTCCTTGAGATTTTTCTCAGGAATAAATTCAGGTTATACATTTTTTGTTTAAAAGATTGACACCTGAGCTAACATCTGTTGCCAATCTTCTTTTCATTTTCTTCTCACCAAAGCTCGCTAGTACATAGTCGTATATTCCAGTTGTAAGTGCCTCTGGTTGTGCTAAGTAGGATGCCACCTCATCATGGCCTGATGGGCTGAGCGGTGCCATGTCTGTGCCCAGGATCCAAACTGGCAAAACCCTGGTCTGCAGAAGAAGAGCACGAAAACTTAACCACTTGGCCATGGGGCTGGCCCCAAGTTATGCATTTTTTTGGCAGAAATACCACAGAAGTGATGTTGTCCTTCTTCGTGTATTGTATCAGGAGGCACATCATATTACTGGTGAGGTGCTTTTTTAATTATTAAACTTTTTATTCTGAGATAGTCACAGATTGACATGTAGCTGAAAAAATAATACAAATAATGTCCATATACTCTTTATCTACTTTCCCCTAATGTTAACAGCTTCCAAAATCATAGTGCAATATCACTACAGGATATCGACATTGATAGTCAAGATACAGAACATTTCTATCAACACAAATATCCCTCATTTTGTCCTTTTGTAGCCACACAACTTCCCTCCTCCTTATCTTCGTCTTCACCCTTGGCAACCATTATTATGTTCTCCATTTATAACTTTGCCATTTTGAGAATGTTTTGTAAATGGAATCATATAGCACGTGACCATTTGGGACTGCTTTTTTTTTTTTTATCCAGCATAATTCTCTGGAGATTCATCGAGGTTGCTGTGAAGATCAACAGTTTGCTCCTTTTTATTGCTGAATGGTAATTTCATAGTATGCGTATATCACAGTTTAACTATCCACTCATCGAAGGACACTTGGGTTACTTCAGCTTCGGGCCTTTAACAATAAAGCTGCCTTAAACATTTCAATACATGTTTTCATGTGAATATAAGGTTTGATTTCTCTGGGATGAATACGCAGAAGTGCAGTTGCTGGGTGGTATGGTAGTTTCATGTTTAGTTTTTTAAGAAACTGCCAAACTGTTTCCCAAAGCAGCTGAACTGTTTTACATTGTGACCCGCAATGTCAGAGTGATCCACTTTTTTTGCATATTCACCCACTTTTGGTATTGTCACTATTTTTATTCTAGCCATTCTGATAGGCATGTAGTGATATCTTACTGTGGTTTTAATTTACATTTCGCTCAGAGTTAGTAATGTTTAGTATCTTTTCTTATGCTTATTTGCCATGAATATATCCTCATTGGTGAAATGTCTGTGTACATCTTTTGCCTGTATTCTAATAAGATTGTTTTTCTGTTGCTCTGGGAGTTCTTTACATATTCTCGATACTAGTCCACTGTTGGATATGTGGTGTTGAGATATGTTATTCCAGACTGTAGCTTGAATTTTCATGCTTTTAACAGGGTCTTTTACAGAGCAAAAGTTTTTAATTTTGATGAAGCCCAATTTATCAACTTTTCCTTTTATGGATCATGCTTTATATGTCAAAACTAAGGATTTTTTTTTTTTCTGGTTTAGATCCTGAAGATTTCCTCATAATTCTTTCCCAAAAGGTTTATAATTTTGTTTTTCATTTACATGCATAATATATTTTGGGTTAATTTTTGTCTAAGGTGTGAGACTTAGGTGAGGTTCTCTTTTTTTGTTCAGGAATGCCCACTCGCTCCAGCACCGTTTGTTGAAAACGCTCTCTTTCCTCCATTGAATTGTTTTTGCACCTTTATCCAAAATAAGCTACGCATTTTTGTCTAGGTCTGTTTCTGAATACTCGGTTTCCCTCCACTACTCCGTATCTCTCCCTGAGCCAACATCTGTAGTCTTGACTACTATAGTTGCATACACTGTACATTGAATCTATTCTTTTTCAAATTCTTTATTCTTTTCAAATAGTTTTATCTATTCTAGTTCCTTTGACTTTCCATATAAATTTTAGAATAATCTTGTTTAGGTCTATTAAATATTCTGCTGGTGTTTTGATAAGAGTTATGGTAAACTTGTACATCAATCTGGGGCAAATTGATACCTTTACTATGTTGAGTCTTCTAATCCATGAACACAGGATGTCTCTACATATTTAGATCTTTTATTCTTTCATCAGTGTTTTGTAGGTTTCAGCACACAAGTTCTGTGCTTATTTTGTGAAATTTCACACATATTTTATTTGCTTTTTGAGCTGACATTGATAGTGTTTTCAATTTTGGTGTTCACACTTTCATTACGAGCAGATATGTGTACAATTGACTTGATTTTGCGAGTTTGTTGTTTACCCTGTGATCTTGCAGAATTTGTTCTAGGAGGTTGTGTGTTTGTTTTGCAGATTCCTTAGTCCTTAGATGCAGACAATTATGTCATCTACAAATAGAGACAGTTTTATGTCTTCCTTCCCTAACCTTTGATTATTTTTTATTTTATTTATCCTTTATTATTTTATTATTTATTATTTCCTATACATTTTATTACCTCTTCTTGCCTTATTGCACTAGAACTAGTACCTTGCTAAAACTTCCAGCACAATGTTGAATAACATTGTACATCCCTGGCTTGTTCTCAGTCTTCAGGGGAAATCATTCAGACTTTCCCTAACTATAATGTTACTAGTAGTTTCCTTGAAGACGCTCTTTATCAACTTTGGGATGTTACCTTCTGTTTCTATTTTCTGAAGAATTGTTTTTATCGTGAGTAGGTGTTAAATTTTCTCAAATACTTGTGCTGCATCAGTTGATAAGATCATGTGATTTTTCTTTTATATCCTGTTAACATGGTAGATTACATGGATTGATTTTCAAATGTTGAACCAGCATTGCATCCCTGGAATAAACTCCAATTGGTCATATTGTGTAATTCTTTCATATATTGTTGAATTCTATTGTTAAAATTTTTTAAGGATTTTTATGTCTATATTCGTGAGGGATATTTGTTTGTAGTCTACAGTTTCTTTCTTTCTTTCTTTCATTGTCTTTGTTTGGCTTTGTTGTCAGGATAATACTATCTTTACAAAACTAATAGGGAAGTGTTTCCTCCTCTTTTATTTTCTGGAAGAAATTGTTTGGAATGAATTCTAATTCTTCTTTAAACGTTTGGTAGAGTTCTCCAGTGAAACTATCTGGGACTGGTGATTTCTTTTTTGTGAATTTTATAATCATTAATGCCATCCCCTTAATAGTTATGGGACTGTTCAAATTATCTATTTCATATTGGGTGTGTTGTGGTTGTTTGTGCTTTTTGAGGAATTGGTCCATCTCATCTAAATTGTCAAATTTATGTGTGTAGAGTTGGTAGTATCTTCAGGGGAAGAAGTTAATTTTGACAGTATCTGCCAGGTTTTTGCATTGTAAGTTTTTATCTTCATTAGGTTTTTATTTCATTAAGTTTTTAAGCTTTTATTTTCATTTCATTTCATTATATAATAAACTTATTTCTCTAAGTTTGTTTTTATTTTATTTACTTTTATTATTATTTGTTATTTATATTATTATATTAATCATTAGTAAGTATTAAATGAGGAAAAACTTTGATGATATGTACATATCTTTTTGTTCAACATACTTTTGCCCACTAGTTTAGCACTTATTGGTGGTTCTTGCCTGAAACAATTATTATTGTTCTCTTTGCCAAAGGATGGTTTTCATTTATTAGTTACAATTCTTATTCTAAGGAAGAGCTTTCCTTTCCCTCATGAGTCCATATTGTTATAAAAATAATTGAATATAGAGTATTTTTTAATCAATATAGGCTCATGGATTCTCATTTTATTCTGCAGATTATAGTTTATTTCTATTGTAATTTATTTTGTTGCTCAACCTGTCCAAGATTTGGCCATTGGGAGACTTTCAAGTTGGCTTCTGTGTCTTTTTAAAAAGTCTCTCTTTTTTTGATAGCTCTTTACTTTTTGGAATCAAAATCTCTTCCAGGCTCATTTGGTCTTATTCTGCCTCAGCTCAGGAATCAGCCATTTCCCAGATCCCTGGTTCTTTTTATTGGAGAATGGTGTTTACGGAATATTAGATAAGCTATAGGGACTGTGGTCTCATTGCTTCTAGGCCCTCTCAGCAGACAGAGCTGGGAGAGGTTAGAACACACAGCTGTGCTTGTCTTTCTTTTCTTTCCTCCCTCTCTTCCTTCCTTCCTTCCTTCTATCAATCTATCTTGCCCTGAGTTTATATCAATATCTCCAATTCCAATTCAAAACTACAGGACTTATTATAGCCTTTCTCCTCTTATTTTTAAACTCATTCTCTGATACCTGACTCAGTATCCAAAATAAATTATTTCTTCAATCCTAGAATACACATTAAGTAGTTTAAGAATTTGTAACCCATATCTCTGTGAAAAGCAAATTTATTAACTCAAGTACACTATTTATGTACAGTTCTTTGCCTTTAGCCTAAGATCCTAAAGTCAAAATACTGTTTTCTAAAGTTACTTAGCTTTTCTTCACCCCTCCTCCACTGTGGTCATGTTTTTCACGTGTAACAGAGTTAGGACCATTTGCTTGTGTTTTGATTCTATTTTGAAGTCAACTTCCGTCTTTGTTGATTTTGATTATTTATTTTGAGTATGTGAAACATTACCATGGTTCTAACAGTCCTAACTGTATAAAGAGATATTCTTAGAGAGATGTCCCTCCCCCCAGCCCTGACTACCCTGTTTCCCTGTCTTCTTCATCCCATTCCCATCCACCCTCTGTGAATAACTAATGTCAGTATTTTCTGGTTCATTCTTTCTGTATTTCCTTTTTCACAAATGGGCAGATACCTGTATGTTTCCTTATATCCAATTCTTTCTTCCATACTTTAACTTTGCTTTCTTTACTTAGTATATCCTGAAAACTCCCCCATATCTGTTTATGGAAATCTTCTTTGTTTTTTAATAGATGCATCATATTTCACTGTGTGATGGACCATCCTTTATTCAAGATCCTCCTCTGTGTGGGTATTTAGGTTGTTCCTAATACTTTGGAATTACAAATAATATTTCATTGAACTAACTTGTGCAAATGTATTTTTATGTTGTTAAACATGTATCTTCAGGATAAATTCCAAGAAGTGAGGTTACTGGATCAAAAGCTAAGTGAATACGTAGTTATGTTACATATGGCCAAACTCCTCCCCAGAAGGATTGCCTTGGCTCCTATTTAGCATTCTCACAGCAACGTATGAGAGTGCTTGTTCCTAAAAGTCTCACTACAGAATGTGTTGTTGGAGCCAAAAAATTTTTGCCAAGCTGAAAGATGACAAATCATATTTTAATGTAGTTTTAATTTGTAACTCAATAATTACAAGTGAGGTAGAACACAAATTCATATATTTAAAGGTCATAATTTAATATTTTTGTGAATGGTCTAAGTATTTTTTCATTTTTATATCAAGATTTTTGTCCTTTCTCTCTCACTTTTAAGGATCTTGTATACTATTAGGCTATCAGCACACTTTAATTGTGATGTATATCACAAATGCTTTCTCCCAGTTTCCCAGTGGTCTTTTGACATTGTTTATGGTGGGTGTTTTTAAAATTACGTTTTTAAATCATATTATTTCATCAAATTTATAAGATTGTCTTTTATTATTTTTGAATTTTAAGACATGTTTAGAAGTACTTTCCTTACACTGAAGTTAAAGAGGAGTTTATCCAGTCGTTTTTATACTTAATGGTCTTGTCTTTTACATATACATCTCTGGTCCATTTAAAATTTATTTTTGTATATGGTATGAGATACAGATCTACTTTTCTCTTTCTTTCCAAATGCCTACCCAGTTGTCCCAGTACTATTTATTAAAACATCTCTTGTTTCCCAAGTGATTTGAGATGCTATATTTGTCCTCTACCAAGTTTCCACATGTACTAAGGTCTATTTTTGGGCATTCTATTCCATTTCTCTGTTTGTCTGTTCATCTTCCATTAGCACACTGCCAAACATCTATTTGCCGGTACTCTGTGTCTTGCTTCCTTGCTCTGGAATGTAAGCACATGAACTGCCTTCTGGAATGTGGCAGCTGGCTGGGAAGCACAAGATTCATGGGCCCGTCCTATCTCACTTCTAGTGACATGTGATTTTATCTCCTCAATGTTCGAAGGGCCAGTTCTAACATTTGTGAATTAGAGAGAATAACAAAATATTTCTCAAATATTTATCAGGATTAACTGAAGTAATATACGTGAAACTTCACTGTTAGCTATTATTGTTATTAATATGCAGTGTAGCACTATACGATGGTGTGCAAGAGGCCAGGTCCTGTAGTCAGGCAGAGATGGGTTCCATGTTCCTATTGAGTATATGACCTTGAGCAAGGTGACTGAGTCTTAGATTTCTCGTTCTGAAATGGAGATGACAATTGTAACCATAGCATGGAGCAGTAAGGATTTATTATAATAACATATGTGAAGCACTTAACATAGTATCTGACACATCATTAGTGTTTGATTAATGTTAGATTTTTGCCTTTATTGATCTACAGAAATCACTAACAACTTTCAGAGTGAGAGAATATCCATTTCCAGAGATTCAAAGGTGTTTGCAGAGGCTATTCTGTCTACACATCACACTCAAAGAAGCATACACTTTGGTGAAATTCAGCACAGTCAGTAACCAGTTTTATTTAAAAATATATAAATAAATAATATGCCTGCTAAGGATGGCCTTTAAAGATTTGTTTGTTTGTTTGGCGCTTTGTAGACATAGTGCCAGTCTCTGTTGCCCTGACCACATGTACTTCCTGGCGTTTTCTCCTGCTGTAGAGCATACACCAAATAGCCAGACTCGATTGTGGTAATAAGTACATTCTTGAGGGGAATACTGCATGTCTTTAAATTTGAAAGTCTCTCTATATTAGGTCATCACTGCATTTTCATATCTTCGATCACAGAACCAAGAAAAGCCCTGGACTTTCTAGAGTTAATTTGTAGAAGAGGCTCTTCATTAGTGATGTGTTTTCTACCACTTTCAAATTGGTTTTTTCTGCAGAGGGTTAACTTTAAGGGAAATAAAGCAAACAAGCCCAAACGTTTCCATTTTATAATGAGCTTTTCAGCTCAATGCAAATCTTGTTGTTATTGATTGTTCCTTGAAGATATTAATTTATCATCGGCTTAATTCTGTATGGAGAATTTTCAATTATAATATTTCTCCTTCTTTGCATACTTGAGAAATCAGCGATTAGATTAAACATGTATTCCCTGTCACTCCATTTGTCTTAGCCCTATTTCCCCCAGTCTTCTACTTGGCTGACCGTAGGAAATGCTTTGGAGTCTTTCCTATTGACCTCATGAAACTTATTCTTTATTAACAGCCCTCGGCATCCAACAACTTCAAGGTGATAGGAGAATAGGAATGACATTAATAATTTAGAATTGAATAACTAACTGGAACAGAACAGGCCACTTCCTTTCACCTCCTCACCCTCTCTTGGCAGCATGGGGCAATTCCCCGTGCCAAGCAATATGGAGCAAGGGCATCGACTGGAAAGAAAGAGATGGATCAACAAATGAGAGTGAGGAGGCCAACTCAGTTTTCTGATTCCCGTTTTCTACCCGAAGAAAATGAAAGATCTCTTCATAACACTATAAATGAATAACAAAGGATCATAAACATCACCTAACTCTGTGCCTTCTTATTCAGATGAGAAAGCTGAGGCTCACAGAGGTAAAATAATTGGTTCAAGGTCACACACAGACCTGATGGATGGATTCAGGGCTTTTTTCAGGACAAAATAAAGTCATTTTGGAGAGGCAGTTAAGGGAAGTATCATATGTCTTGAAACTAAGACTTTCACATAAGTTTATCCTGGTAGAATTTTTAAGTTTGACAATCATACTAGATTGAAGAAAACATCTGAAGCCACTTATAAACACTTCTGTAAGGGTCTCATTAAGACTGCAGTGGCTTTCCTCTTAGCTCCTAGGCATGTGTGACACATTTTAACCTGCCTCCTCGATCTGCAGGATCCTTCAAGCCCACACTATTGCAACTCGTCCCCTTCTGCACTTGATTAATGACACATATGTCCATACCAATCTGCTGGGCCTTTTAATATACTGACCTAAACAATTAACTTACAGTTCATTTCCATAAGAATCTCCCTAGCTAGGTTAAAGTACATTGTCAATAGGGACTACACACTTTAATTCTTTCTAGCCCCTCAGTGCCTAATTTATTGTTCATGCCATAATAGATGTTCAATAAGTACATGTTAATCCATTGACGACTGCATATTTGCCTGAATGTTTATAACTACTCTGCCTCTCACCTTGAATTCCACTGGATGTAGAAAAATAGCCCACTTGTCTGAGGAGCCTTCAGTTCTAGAAACAAATGAACCCCATCATGTATAAGAGTCCTCCTGAGAAAACGTGCATCCCCTCTAGTATTAATTAATTATTCCAAGATTTTAAAAATTCTTCTGGGTCTGCATCTTCAGTCTCAAGGCACTTGCAAGCTTATGTGTAAAGATGTAACTGCTATTCTACTATCAATTTCTGAAGATTTTCATACCCTATTAGGGAAGGCAGCTAATCCAAGGGCAGCCGAGTCGTGGAAGAAGATCATTCCAAGTGACAATCTGTATTCTGATAGTGTAGGAAATCCTATAATGCATTAAAATGTTCCCAATAAGGCCTAATGAATGCATCACAGTTCAAAATAATTCAATCCATCCCCATGATTGATTTAAAGCACAAGATGGAGACTGGCAGCTAAGTCCCTTTGCTCTGTTTCCCAAACATTTTCCATGCAATGAAGATTAACTCCTTCTATTGTGTTGATGAAATAATAATAGAGGCATAAAACTTAACAGATCAAGAGGAAGTTGACAAAGGACGTGCTTGATTAATTGCCTTAATAGATTATAGGTGGTGACTGAAGTGTTTTTTTATTTCTCAGCATTCACTTTTCAATGCTTTAAGATGCAATGCAAAAATTACCTACTTTTATGAATACCCAACTCTATGATCAAAAACTGAAACACAAAATGTATATGCCAGAAGTACTCAAAGCATGAAAAGTCTAACATGAGTCTAAGATCTGTTTAGAGTCTTTGGGTTATGGCAGACAGAGCTGGTTGACGCTCAGCCAAGACAGGAGGATAACTGATCAGAACAACCTGGCATTGAAGCCCTTTGGGCTCTCTCTTCTCGAGTGATGTCTGGCTTCTCTCTTGTAAAACAGAAGGTCCAGATTCCTCAGAGCCAACACAGGAATCATTCTCAGTGTAACCTGCCCCTACATTGTCTTAACTTCGTCTCAACCTAGATAGTCTTTGTAATGGGATCCTGTGAGGATATCATGGGTAAAAAGATGGGAAAGAGACTCAAGAATTGACCACTGAGCTGCATTCCATTGGTGGAAGCAACGCCATTCAGAGTTTATAGATTTCAGAATCTTCTCTCCTGTTCTATGTTGTAATCCTAAACTATATGACTTTTCCTACCTATATGAATGTATTCACTCTTTTATTCATTTATATTTCTCATCTGTCTACCATGTGATAGGCCCTGGAATATAGCAATTAACAAGACACATGATTTTTGTCCTCAGAGAATTTATAGCCTATTTAAAGAAAAAGACATTAAATATGTCATTTCAATAAACTGTGATGAGTATTATGATAGTGGGAGTATAGGGCACTATGGGAAAATATATTAGAGATGCATAGGCCTAACCTCCTCTGGAAGGTTAAGGAAAACAGATCATTTGTAGATTTAGATGTTTAAGCTAAAATCTACACATTTAGAAGGAGTTAGCGAGGCAAAGTGGTATTATTCGACGGTGGGTAGATGGTGTGGCATCCTCTACTTTTTCCTTATTCAAAAAACCTAATATTGAAAGTTCTCTTTTTGGTAATTCTGCAGTAGCCTGTATGAAACAACACTCCTGCAGAAAGTAGTTGCAAGCTCTGGACAAGAGATATAAAAGCAGCTATTTAAAGTCACTGAGGAGAAGTCAAAGGCAGGAAGAAACTTGAAAAGATTCTCTCTTGAAAGAAGGAAATCTCACTGGATGAGGTTCACGATTGTACAAATTCTCTGAGAACACATGGTGCTGGGCAGGTAGAAATCAGGCGGAAAACCTGAGTTTTAGAGGTGGCTGGAAACCAAAGCAGGGGAATTCCTTATGTAATTCTGTGAGCTACAGAGAGGTTGCCCCAATTCTGCCTGTAAAATCTCCTCAAAAATTAGGTTGACTCTTTGTCTGCACAGGTTCTGGGAAAATTACCGATGTTCAGAAGAAAGGAACATATTTTTGGCTGAAAAAACCTAAGCAAGAAAAAACATAAGCATTTTACCTGCTACCCAATGTGGGAGATGCAAAGTTTAGAATTTGAGTCCTATCAACTTGAGAAGTCTTAAAAAGAACTGCTTTGGTTGCAAGTTTAAGCTTTTTGGAGCCCTTTCACTCTGAAGATTAACTCTGGGCCTCGTCACAGGTTTCTGTGCCCTGCCTTTGGAAGACAAGATAATCTTTGTATGTTATCAACAAGGCCCTCTGGCTTTCACCCATAGTTTTCAATTGGCTGTTCATTGCCTCAGCTTTTTATTACTTTTTTCCAGGGCTCAATTTAGCTATCAAATTCTATTGTTCTTACGGTTACTATTTCATATTTCTCAAATGCCTGATAAATTATACCAGCTAGTGCGTTGTCTTCCATTAATATACTGACCCAATTCACCACTGGTGAGAGTTCAAGCATATGGATTGCCAGTTTTTGTAGGGACTATCTATGATCCACTGGCCATCACTAATGGGATCCTCCTTGCTAGCCTGACAAGTGACTCAGCACAAAAAGCCATCTTATTTGTTGTGTCCCTGACCACCCAAGTACCAACTATTGCCATTTAGAAGTATATTCTCAGACACAGTTTAGCGTGCAGGATGCTTGGGAATTCCCTTGGGATCTCACCTGTAAAAGAAAGAGAGCAGAAGCTGGATTTGATAGAATAAGAAGTTGAATACAATGCCTTAGCAAACCAGGAACTCCGGAACTAGAAAGGCTCTTCAGGATTATTCCTCAATGGGACAAGATAGCCAGGCCTTTATACACCATACACTATACACTGTATTTTATATAGGCTACCCCAGGAAGGTCTGTAATTTGTGACATGTGGCTCTCTACAGCTGAAGCAATCCCTAAAGAAGCTGACAGCTAAAGGCTGTCTGCTAACAGCCCTCTCAAAAGCTGGGTCAACAGGTGCTTTCATCCAAGGGGATTTGGGCAGTTTATTACAGTATTCATCACAATCTACATCCACATTCTTAGATCCTGAAGTGATAACCTTAATGGTAAAAACAAACATTCTAAAAATGGCAGAATGAGAGATAGAAAGAGGCTGGTTCTTTGAACCCTGGAAACATCTGGTTTAGGAATTCTTATTAGAATACCATACATATCTCACTGTTGTAGACATTGTTAGCTGGATTTTCAGTTAGTGAAAACTGAAAACATCTTCACAGATGGGGGAGGGAGAAAAGGGCAGGGTAGCATGTTGCAGGCAGAGGAAACGTCTTGTGAAATAGCCAAGACTGAGAGAACACACAGCTTTTGAAGGACTGAAACAAGTCCGGTCTGGGTAAAGTATACATTGTACAGGATAGAGGGCAAAGAAACAAAGCTGGAGTAGTAAGCAGGAGTGAAGTCATGGAGAGGTTCTCAGACTTCTTTATGCAGTTGACATTTTCCCAAGGGCAAGGGAAAGCAGTAGTAAGGTTTTAAGCAGGAAAGTGATATAATAAGGTTATGCTTTTCAAAGATCTCTCTAGTTCCACTAAGGAGCTTAGCTTGGAGAGGCCAATGCAAGATACAGAGAAATCTTTTAAGGAAGTAATTGCTGTAATCCTGGTCAAGGGGCTCTTAGAGCAGGGTGGTAGCAATGGGGATGGAAAAAAGTGAACAGATAAGAGCTATTTAGAGGTCAGAACCAATTGCACCTGGTGACCAATTCAGTGAGGATGAACTTGGAATTGGAGATGACTCCCCACGTCCTTGCTTGGGCACCATGTGCTTGGGTATACCTTGAGTTGTAGCACAGAGGGGTGGTGCAGGCACTGGACTCTGGAGGCAGGCTCTGTGTTTCCTTCCTGGCTTTGGTACTTCTTAGCTGGGTGCTTTTTACCAATTTTCACCATTCTGTATTTTAGTTTTCAAATCTGTAAAAAGTGGTTAAGTATCTACCTTAGAAGCTTGTGTGAAGAGTAAATGAATTAATACAGATAAAACCCTGGTGCATAACAACTTTTCAATAAGTATCAGCCATTATTATTATTAGGGACCTTACTCTGGTTTTCCTGTGCCAGCTTCTTGTTTGCTTTCTTAACCATGTCGAGTTTGGTGCTTCAGATCCCAGTGCAACAGCTCACTCTGCCTGTCACTTGCTTCTTTCATGGTGCCTTGCCTTGGCGGTCCTGATGCCATGAATTTCCTCACATTGTGTCAGTGGAAGAACAAATAATGTTGTAGGAATATAACCTCCTGATGAAAGTTATTTATATTTCAACTTGTATCTACTGAAAGTACTGTATCCTCAAATTGAACAGGCTGACATTCAATTGCTGAGTGCTCTGGCATCTAGGACCAATGGCATCGGCTTCACACTGCTGTTCACCTCAGGCACCAGGGGAATTCAAAGCTTTATCATGATTCCGCATTTGCAGACCCTCATTCTCCTCTGTACTACCCCCACCTTTCATCTTTCCTGCTTTCCCAAGTTCTTCCACTGCACTCTCCGTAATTCAGAATTTGTCATCAAGTCCCCCAACCCCATATACATTCTCAAAATGCATCCTCTAAATGTCCTTTTCACCTTCTTGTTCTAATTGAAACTGACTTACTCCAATGACACAGTTTCTCCTGCAGCATCCTGGGTGTAGATTGCTTTTTATTCCTATGACCCACATGCCTCAAGGCCTAGGATTGGGGTAAGAGTCCCCCTTGCTTTCCATAGATGCTTCCAAATTGCCTTTCCTACTTTCTCCTTCAAAATCCAGGGCCCCATTACTAAATATGTCATCAAATTTTACCATCTCTTACCATTTTTTATGCTTTCATTTACAGATCTCCTAGTCACTCTACCTCCTTAATTTATAATTTCAGTATCTTGTTCACTGTCTTCTGATCAGCCACACTTTCCTGTTAATTCTTAGAGACTTTAAAATATGTGTAGATGATCTCTTGTTTCTTGATCTCATTAGCGTTAAGTTTTATCCTGCTCTTATTTGAGATACCCACTTCTATAGTGATCATCAACGACTGCATTCCACTAAAATTTTGCTTTAAAAGTCAATCACGTCCTAGCCTTCCCACTCACTTACTCTAGTGCTCCCACTCCAACAACTTTATGCCCCTAGGGAGGTCTTCTGTCTACTAACTCTTCCACAATTTTACTTTCCATCACCTTCTTTATCTTCCTCCCTTCCTTCCTTACCCAGTCTAGAATTCATAGTAAATACACTAACTCTCTAATGCTCTCCCTCCCCCATCCTGTTTCTCTTCATTCTACTTACCTCCCCAAACTTCCACTTCATTTAAACCCAAACATGTGTTTATTCCCTACTCGTACATAGTCCACTGAATTTTGCAGAGAAGAAAAATCACAGAGCGATAATGACTGCATTACCTTCAAATATCTGATGACAGTTCTGAAACAGGTACTCAATACTACTAGGCACTTAATATGCCTAACTTTCCTGGTTAATTCATTTTCTGCATTCTCGGATGATTATTTCGTGTATTCTTCTCCCCAGATCTCCCCTTCCTTCTCCATATACCCCATACTCTCAGCTAACAGCCACACCATGGACTTGATAGAGAAATTAGATTACAGTAGATGAAAGTTATCTCATCTTTTCACCATTTCCACTGGAAATTCTTTCAATGAAAGAAGTGCACTTACTAATATTTTAGCCAACAAACTTCACTTGACCTCTGTTTTCTATCTCCTTGATGTTTTATCAAGGACTTCATTTCTGGAATCACTCCCTTCTCTCCTGCATCAGTTTCTTCCTCTTCATTGGATTCCTACCTATCAAATTCCCAAATCTACCTCACCTGCTTCTGTCCACAGTACATTAACAACCTAGTTGCTCAGGCCAAAAGTCTGGATTCCTTCCTTTTCATCATCTTCTACATCTAATTCATCGAGTCCCTACTCCCATACAGTGAACTTCAAAATACATTTTGAGGTGACCTGGTGGCATAGTGGTTAAGTTCGTGCACATCACGTCAGCTGCTTGGAGTTCACAGGTTCAGATCCTGGCCATGAACCTAAACAGCATTCATCAAGCCATGCTGTGGCAGTGTCCCGCATACAAAATGAGGAAAATTGGCACAGGTGTTAGCTCAACAACAACCTTCCTCAAACAAAAAGCGGAAGATTGGCAATAGATGTTAGCTCAGGGTCCATCTTCCTCACCAAAAAGGAAAAAAAAATACATTTTGAATCTGACTTTATTTCACCATCTCCAACACCTGTTATGGTCTTAATTCCAACACCTGTTATCTCTGGCCAGAACTACTGCTATAGTCTCCTATCAGGTCTTTCTGTCTCTGTTCTTGCCTCCTGTAGTCCATTTGCCACAATAGGCTCAAGGTAATCTTAAGAACAACTCAGATCATGTTCCTCCACTGCTACTGATCCTCCAACAGCCTCTAATTATACCCCCAAAAGACAAATCCCAATTTTTTATTACAGTCTATGAACTTACCCTTGTCCTGTTCTCCAATCCCACCTGTCTTCACTACCCCGCCACTAGTTAGTTAACCACACTAACCTTCTTTCTCTTCCTCTAGTTTGCCATTTCAAGGACTTTGCATTTCTTTTTTCCTTTGCTCATCATTCAGATTTCAAATCTAATGTCACCTGCTCAAAGAAATCTCTCTCACACAACCTAGCTAAAACCACTCACCCACTCCCATGCTCAACCTCATTATTATTATTGTATTCTATCTTCTTCATATAACTTCTTGGTTCTCAACATTCTCTTATTTGCATTGTCTCTGCCCACATCACACACATAGCATAGACATCTGCATAACTTCCTTAAAGCATTGGTTCTTTCTCTCTCTCTTTTCTCTTTCATCTTCACTGCTGAACTGCTATCACCTAAATAATATTTGACACACATTGTTTGTGATCAACAAACATTTGTTGACTGACTGGATGATTACTGACCCTACTATTAAAAACCTGTACCACTGAAAACTTGTGTTTCAACTTGAGAAATTAGGAAGAGGGATTAAACTAGACTTGTTCGTTTCGTAGAGAAACATATCAACTCTCCAATTTAAGCAGAAACAGAGAAAATGAATGAGCTCTACAGGAGAAATATAAAATAGATGGAAGCCACCGGGACATAGAACATATATATTTGATATTTTACTGTATGTATCATTTTATCGTGCTTTTTTACTTAATGTTGTAAGTATTTTCTCACATAATTAAAAAATCTTTGTAAACATAATATTCAATTATTCAATAATATTACATTTTCCATTGAGGGACTACAATTAATTTAACCATTCTATTGTTTATCAACATTTACTCTTTTTTAAAATTATTTTTTCTTTTATAAATGAGCATGACTGTGCATTGCTTTTTTTCAACATTTCTGATGATTTCCTTAGTATGAACTCTTAGAAGAGGAAAAACTACTTAAAAAGGATAAATATTTTTAATTTTACCAAGACTTGTACTAAATAGCTTCCTAAGATATTTGTGTCATTCATATTCACTTGGTCTATAAGAGAAACTATTTCATAGCACCCTCCAACATTAATAATGCTTATTTTATTCTTTATGCATTTATAAGCAAAAAAGGTCAACCTCAATATTTTCATTTGCATTTCTGTGATTACTGCAGAGTCATAAACATTTCAAATATTTGCATTATCTCTTTTTTATTTTGTACATTTGTAATGATAGGCCCTCTAGGACCAGTTCGACTGACGCTATCTTATCAATAGAGTAATTAAGAGTTGTGTTTCAGGGGCCAGCCCAGTGGTGCAGCAGTTAAGTTCATGCGTTCTGCTTCAGTGGCCAGGGGTTCACCGGTTTGGATCCCAGGTGCATACCTACTGATCACTTGTCAAGCCATGCTGTGGTAGGCATCCCACATGTAAAGTAAGAGGAAGATGGGCATGAATGTTAGCTCAGGGCCAGTTTTCCTCAGCAGAAAAAGGAGGATTGACGGCAGATGTTAGCTCAGAGCTAATCTTCCTCAAAAAAAAAACACGTTGTTTTTCAGGAAGCGAGAGTTCCCCCTTGTCCAGTTCAGACCAGATAGGACAAGCAACCCATCAACTGGGCCTGATCAAAGGCTCCATATGTGACATTTTCAATGTCAAAGAGCTAAAGACTCCACCCTCAGACCATGGTAATGCTGCCATTTTGTGCATGTGTCCTATAAAGAGCCATGAAGCTTGACTACGCTTACAGAAATCATTAATTACCTCACTTCTCCTCACCTCCAATCATCTCTCCACATTTCAGACCACTCCGCCCTTCATCCCATAAATTGTGCTCCAAATCCTGGATCAGGGAGACAGATCTGAGGGCATATGTCCCCTGTCTCTGTGCAGATTGAGCTGACAGTAAAGCCGTTTTCTTTTCCCAAAAGCTGATGCCATGATAATTGGCTTTTATTATGCACATTGGGCAAGAGAACCTAAATTTTGTGCAGTAACACATTTGTATATTATATTTCACTTTTTTGGTCTTTGTGACAATCTCATCAATTTGTGAGAAGTTTCTATATATTTGGTATATAACAATTTATTATATTCATTTTAAATATTTCTCATATCTACAGATTTTAGAAAGAACGTTTGACCTCACCTCAACAACATTAGAGGCTTTGAAGGCAAAGGGTAAACTTAAATCTAAAGTAAAGTAGACAAGGACTATTCTTCCAGAGAGTAGAATGTGCTAAAAATTGGCCCAAGTGGGAAAACTAAAGCAAAGTGAATTAAGGATTTGCCCGAATAGAGTTCAAGTGGAGTGTAAGGGATTCAGGATTTTACAGGATCAAGAGGAAGTAACATTCAGTGGAGCAAGCTACCCAGACTGAGTGTGCTAATTTTCCCAGGATAACAAGGTCAGTCATGGCTGAGAGAGCAGATGCAGAGCGTAAAGCAGCAATTTATTTTTTGTGAATTAAGGATTAGGAAACCCTTGATATCTTAGACACTTTCTTTTCCAACCTGTAGCCTTTAACCTCACACATATCTCCTCTGAAGCCATAAATATTAAGGAAATCCAAAAAGATTTTTTTATCTAATATCTGGAGAGAAGTCAAGAGAAAAGGCCAGATGCTAAAGAGAACAGAATTGAATTCCAAGACTTCTGTAAAGGCGGAGAACTAAGAAAATATCCCCCTGAAGAGCATTTTTGTCATGGGAGGGAAAAGAGAGCTGTAAAGACAAAGTCAGCAATGAGACAGCGGGAGAAAGGAGTCAACCCAACTACAGACCACCTTAGGTCTGCCTTCCCTGAGTTTGAATAAATACGTTAACAGCTGGAGGAAAGTCTTCAAAGTCCAAACACCTGGGATGAAGAGAACCTATATTTTCCCTACAAAAGCATGCTCTGTGGCACATGTGCAGCTTCCCAGTGATCTAGGCCCCTTGTGCACCCTGAGAACCGGCACAGACACAGGGACTTGTGCCTAGTGGGTAAGCCACGTTTCCCAACTTGAGTTCAGAACCTTGAAATGGCACCACTTGAGAATGTCCTTATTAACACTCTTACTGTGCCACTAAACTGTATTCCCGTTAATTCAATCTGAAATTTATTACATTAAACCTATTAAACAATTTCCTGACATATATTGCCACAACAGTGCCTTTCTTTTTCAAAGCTCACTTGTGCATAAAGAGCCAATTGTCATTCAGCAATGGGAAGAAAAAAATAGTCTTCTTTATCTCCTGTTTCTTATTTATTCAGATTTCCCTCAGGCTTTTCAATGTTACCCAAAGAAGCTGCTTTGCTCTTAGTAACTCCACTCTTTTAATATCATGGAAATTGGCTTTAGGATGCAGTGCATGAAAAAGCAAAAAAGAAAAAAGCTTGCTTTCGTTATCCCCAAATCAAAGCAGTTCATGAAAAGGGAAATTTTTTTATTTGCATGAACACTTTCCTGTTCTCAAAGTCTATCTTTCAAAAGCTCTTAAATCTTGGGGCTATTTGTCACCCCTCCTCCCCACATCATTCCTTCTCCTGCCTAGAATGTCCCCATTTCCTTTGCTAGCCCATCCCAATCTCAGCCATCTCAACTCCTCTCCTACACATTTTGAACATCAAAATAATACTTCGTAATGGCCACTGTACTTTTATTCAGTATCACAGGAGATATCTGAGCATCATCAATTCATCCATTTACTTATTATCTTATTCAACAAACCAATTAGAATCTCTGTTATAAGCCAGATGCTAGGAAAACACAGGGCTCATTCACTCACTCACACTGTTCTAAGGAATGAATGTGACCTAATTTTTCTCGTTCCTTTACTTTTTTGATTTTATGTATTCTTTTAGGAATTTATCAATTTTCATCTGGATTTCAAATTCATTATTTGTGATAACTATAATATATTTTATAATTTGTATAGTTATGTCCTCTTTTTAAATTTCTATTCTGTAGCTACTTGTACTTTTTCATCCTCCATTTCTCTTATTAGCATATTCTATCTTTTTTTGGGAGGTCAGTCTTGACAGATAGTTGTTTTAACAATCTTTTAGAAGAATCAGCTTTCTATTTTTAAATCTTCTTTGTTTCTCATTTATTGTCCAAATTTCACTGAATCTTCTCCATGTCTATTTTTTTCTTGTTTCTTCCATCTTGTCTCTGGGTTTGACTTTTTCTCCTTAACTTCCTGAATTGAATGCTAAGTTCATTTGCCTTCCACCTTTCTTCTTTCTTGATAAATATATTCATAGCTCTACATTTACCTTTAAGCAATGCTTCAGCATTGGCCCAGAAATTTGACTTTTAATACTTTTACAATCATTCATTCCCAATACGTCTTAATTTTCTTTAATATTTCCTTTTTAACCTGAGTTATTTAGTAATCATTTAGTTTCCATGAATAATCCAGGTAATATTGGATTTTACAAAAACAATACTTTTATATTATGTTGATTCTTTGAAATTTATTGAGACTTTCTTTGTGTCTTAATACAAGACCAATTTTTTTGGCCAATGGGTGTGCTTAAAAAATACTATCTTGGGGGCCACCCGGGTGCACAGTGGTTAAGTTCGCATGCTCCACTTCGATGGCCTGGGGTTTACCGGTTCGGATCCCAGGTGCAGACATGGCACTGCTTGGCAAGCCATGCTGTGGTAGGCATCTCACATATAACTAGAAGAAGATGGGCACAGATGTTAGTTCAGGTCCAGTCTTCCTCAGCAAAAAGAGGAGGATTGGCAGCAGATCTTAGCTCAGGGCTAATCTTCCTCAGCAAAAAGAGGATTGGTGGCAGGTATTAGCTCAGGGCTACTCTTCCTCAAAAAAAAAAAAAAAAACCACCATCTCCCTTAGTTGAGTGTAGATTATTATTAATATTCTTTTAGTCTTCAAAATCTCTGCTTTTCTTTCCTGCATAATCTCCTAATTTCTAAAAGAGGTGTTAAAATTCCCAGTAACTGTTGTGTCTTTCTCCCAACATGCTTTCCAGTTAATGCTTGAGATATTTGGAGGCTATATTGTTAGTTGCATCTATGTATATATAACTGTTTTATTATACCGTGTACAAGAATATAAAGTCCTTTTTGAACATTATGCTGTTTTTGCCTTAAATACCACTTAATCAGATCTTACAATACAAACCCAGTTTTGCTTTGCTTCATTTTTGTTTGAGATACCATTTTATATCTCCTCCTTTTTAATTATTCTCTTCCTATTTTAAATATGTGTCCTGTCAGCAGCTTTCTAAATTTTATTTTTAATTAAATTTGTCTTTGCTTTTTAATTGACATGTCTAATCCATTTACAATTACTCTATTTTTATAGTAGAATATTTTTCCCTCATATTATTCATTTTCCATTAATTCTTCTTCTTTATTTTGCATCACTTATTTTTTCCTGGATGGAATAAAAACCAAACTCAGGGCCAGCCCATGGCATATTGGTTAAGTTTGGTGCACTCCCCTTCAGTGGCCCAGGTTCGTGGGTTTGGATTCCAGGCACAGACCTACACCACTCATCAGCTGTGCTGTGGTGGCACCCCACATACAAAATAGAGGAGGATTGCCACAGATGTTAGCTCAGGGTAAATCTTCCTCAACAACAACAATATAAATGAATCCAGACTTATATAAGGATAGTCTTTATTTGAAAAGACTATTGCATTGAGGAGAGAAAGAAAATTGCAATAGAATGCTCAGATCATAAGATCTGCAAACACCTTAAAGATAGGGAAGAAAGGATTTTTCTTTTATAGGGAGGAGTAAACAAGGCTACAAAGAACCAGGTGTGAGGGAATGGGATGAACAACTGAGCAAGAAATGTCTTTCCTTCAGGTCAGCAGATGCTTGGGAGGGGCCATAAGGAGGACTGCACAGTGCAGCCACACTGCAATGCTGGCTCAGGCTGAGGGTGGGTCAAAGTTCAGGGGTCTGAGGGGGAGATCTGAGTAAAATTTAGTCATGTCATCAGATATTTTGTCCATATTGATCAGTGGGTACAAACAGTTTAGCTAATCATTTCTGAGGCAAAAATGGGAATTTGGAGAATCTGTTCCTGGCTTTCTTATAAGTAAAAGGGGACTAATTTGTTAGTCTTATCTAAGTCACATGGTGAAGGGCAGTTCTTTGCACTGAGCCATTTCCTGGAACACAAAAGGGTGTTAGGATTTCTTGATCGTCCTTGTTATCCAGCATTACAGACCTCAGAATAGTTTGATCTTTTTACCTACTTTCCAGTGGATATGTTAGTTTCTTTTGAAAATTGTATTTTAAGGTGTTAGACTTTTCCTTAAGATATATTCTTTTGTTAACTTATCCCAATGGAGCAAAACTTATCAATATTTATATTTTGTCTCTTAGAAGATAAGAATTTTATCATATTCTTGTGTTTGTTCTCAAAATGTGTCTTTGTAAACATTAGCATAAATAATTTTATATATCTCTCTCTATCCTTATTATTAAGGAATCTAAGATCACGTGGCTAATTTCTTCTATGTTCTTTTAGTTTCAACATTCACCAAATGTAGTTCCAGATCAAAATGTAGTCTATCTCTGTCTGTATGGCTGTCTCTTCTATCCTAAAAAGTCTAAGTTTTAGCGAAGAGTAAAAACTAAATCATGTGCTTCATAATTCTTCTTCAGGGAACTATCTCTCTGTAAGTCTTTCACAGAGTAAGTGTCCAGTAAATCTTTGTTTAATGAGTAAACACAAAGAATATGTTGAGTGGATGTCCAGATAGATAGTTATATTCATCAATCATAGTTACAAACTGCCAAAGACAGTTTTCTGATATACATTAAGAATGGGTATTTCTTCTATCTGGCTTTTGATAAAATATTTATACAATTACGCACACATACATTTGTAGACCCAAATATCTTTTTTCTTTCACCCAATGTTTGAAAATATTTTTCTATCTTGAGGCTCATGAAATCCAGTACATTATACACACGTATACACACGTGTATTTTTACATACAGGATTATTTTCCTTGGATTTTATCTAAATCTTTTCATTCAGGTATTCAATCATTCTTTCAACGAGTGTCTGTTGATTGTCTCCTATGTGCAGGGTGCAAGGGTGAAGTAGGAGTAAAATCATATGTGGAAGTGTCAGGGAAGCCTTACTAAAAGGGGACATTTGACACAAGACATACGTAGAGATAAAGGATTGAACCATCTGTAGATCTTGTGGAGTGGTGTTTCATACAGAAAGGAAGAAAATCAAAAACATTCCCAAAATCTAGCCTGGCAGGACAGTAAATTGGCCCAACATTTTGGGGAAAAATGTCATTATCTTATAACATTGTGCATTAAATCTAGTAATTCCTTTACGAGTTATATAGCCAAGAGGTTCTGGACCAGGAACATGTTGAGAATGCCAATAAAGATACTATCCAAATAACAGAAAACCAGAATCAACTCAGCAGTCCTTGAAGAGACAGGTGAATTTTGCTATATTCACACAGTGAACTGTTGTATAGTTGTAAAAGTGATTTAGCCATCTGCATGGATACATTTACATGGGTAAACCCTAGAAACAAATTTGAATTAAAAAGAAAAGTCTTTCAGAATACTACATAGTATGACATTGTTTTCAGATATTCAAAAACAAGCAGAACCCTCTATTGGGTTCAAAATGACAGGAGATTGAAAGACAAGAGAATAATAAACACAAAATTAAGCATTTGATCACTTCTGTTAGAGAAGGCAGGAGGCTGGACTAGGGAAAGAGCACAGAACTGATGCTAGTTTTCTAGGCACGATCTTTTAATTCTTTAATTCTTTGATGTGTTTTGGAGTGTACATATTTTAAAAGATAACAGAGAAATATATTGAAAAGAAGGACAGAGGCACGTTCACGTACTGTTGTTAGGAGTAGGGACAGTTCAAGCCAATTTGGAAGACAACTGGTCTGTACCTGTCAAAATTTAAAGTGCATGTACCTTTTTACATAAGAAACATACATGTCAGAATTCATCAGAAAAATGTCTGCCTGTGTGTGCATATAACACTGCCTGAACACAAATAGGGGGCACAATGATATTTATTGCAGCATTATTTGTAACAGTAAGACAATGGAAATAACCTAATTATCCACCAAAAAAGAAAAGGTCAACAGATTTATAATATATATTTCCTATGGGATGCTTTGCAATTGCTAAAAATATATTTCATATATATGTGTACATTTCATAGAAATGGAGCTAGAAGATGAAAAACAAGCAAAAGCCATTGATCCTATTTACTTCTGTGGTGTGGACAACGGAGGGAGGAAAGGAGATTTTAATTTGTCCTGTATATTTTGTGCAACAAAAACTATGTGCTTATATTAATTGGGTGATTTTTTAAAGCATTCTTTTCATCACCAAAGACATATCTATTAGTATATTCATTATGGTTTGAAAAACAATTATCTACTTTTCACACTGATTTATATCCAAAGTTACTCAATTCCCTTTATTCTACTCTCTCCCTCAAAGTCACAATCTTCAAATTGATGAAGATATTACAATTACGCATAGTTTATCAAAACCCATGATTCTTCTAGAAGAATTCTTCAAATCAGTAGTGTATTCTATTCATTTTCATCTGGATAAGGCGATTTGATGGGCTTGTTAAGCACTATACAAGTTTTCAGCATCTCTTAGTTCTACACCAATCTCCTGGTATCCACACTGTAGCCAGAATCACCTGTCTACAGAGCAATTCAAAGACCATCCCTTCCCTACTTAAACCAATGCATCCCACACAGAGACTTCGGATACGGCTCCAAACTTCCTTTGGCTACTTCAATAACCGTTACCACCCTCTCCCATCATTACTTGCTGCACCAAATATCTCTGTTTCTCAGACATGCCCCACCGTTTGGTCTTTATACATGTTCTTGCTCTTCTCTTTTCCCTTTCCAACATGGTATGATAAGAATCACTTAGGTTTTGGATAAATCATAACTAAATTCAAACTCTAGCTCTGCCAATTACTGGCTATATAGTTTCTCACAAATTACTCAACATAATTGACCTTTAATTTCTTCACCTATAAAATGAAAATAAAAATACTTAATCAGATGTCTGAGAAGATCAAGTCAATTAATAGATGTAAGTCATTTATTATGGATACTTTAATAAGTACTTAATCAATATTTGTTTAATCAAGTCACATCATAGCAAGCAATAATTCCAGGTATTTACTTCATCAGCATCTACCTGTTTGCTGTTATTCGAAGCAATTTGATCTGTCAATCAAAATTTCACTGCATTATTGTGCTGCATTATTGAGCTTTCCAAGCACACGACTTACATCAGCATTTTATATATATGTATATATATATATATATGTATGTATTTTGTATCCCTTCATAATTTTTAGGAGAGCGTTAATAAGAAAGTGAGTAATTAATGTCTAGTTAAGTATTTATATAATTTCCCCTTTCTGCATTGATCACTGCATCCTATTTCCCAGCCTCCATTCTGATGTTAGTTCTGGACATCATTTCAGATAAACTATTTAGTCCACTTTAATACATCCATGGATGTCATAAAACAAAGATTTATGCTGTACCATTTTAAATGTCCATCTTATAGACAAAAAGAGAGACTAATTCTGACAAAATTTTACTCCAGGTCCATGTATCTTGGTGAGTAGCCATGTTTTTAAAAAACACGAATTCCCGAAGAATCAGCTAACCCATTTACTACTGTTACTACATACAGCCTTTTATCCATTCTGCAAATAATTGCTGGCCCTGGGAATAGAGTGATTGACAAGACAACTTTGATTACTAGACTTCCCCAGGTTCGCAGTCTGGCATTGAAGAAACACATTGAAAAACTAATTACAACAAAGTATGGTAAGTATTAGGAGAAAGTGTGTCACAGGTCAATGGGAACATGGACCAGGGATATGCACCTAAGAAACAACAGTTGAAATTTAAGCTCCAATAAATCATTTCCCAAAAAACTCCTCCAGAAAACCTGTTTATTGCAGCTAAGCTGTTTCAAATCCTGAAAAAGAAAAGATGATTTTAAAAAATCCCTTAATGGTTTGAAGCACCATCTCAACCATCTAATTCTTCCCTGGAGTTCCTGGTAATTATGATACATTTTCTCCCTCAATTGTCAATGAAAAAATCCTTTTTTAGGCCATCGCTGTACTATTGTTAGACGAGGAATTTTTTTTTTTTTTTTTAACAAATGAGCCAAAACAAAAGCCCTGCCACAGCTCAGATACTGGAGAAGGAACATTCTGCCTGGTCCAAGCTGTTGTCAGCAAAGAGCCAAATCCACACCAAAAGAGCAGGCTGTCTTGGGAGGAGGTAGCACCACTGTGATTCAAGCAAAGACTGATAATCCTTGTGCAAGGACACCAGGGAACAGACGTATACACAGAGCGGGAAGTTGAAAGATTGCGAGAGCCCTAATGTCCACGGTCTTGCAAATTCAGATATGAATTTACATATATGCAAGTATATATATATATATATGTTCATATTTTATATATGTATATATATATATATAAAATGTGAGTGTTATGGGAGTGCAAAGGAGCAAAAGACTAATTTAATTTTCATTTAGAGGTGATAGAGAAAGCTTTATGGAAGAAAAGAGTATTTCAGATGTATTTAAAAGTATGAAAACATTCCAATGATGTCAGAAAGGAAGGTACAGAAAATGTCTGCAGCTTCCTCTTCCATTATCGATGGAACAGAGACTCATGAGGGGTTCTGATTGAGATGAGCATAGGAAGAGAAATCCAGTTGTAAAGCTACCCAAATAAAAGACAGGACTCTATGATTCTAATTCAGTGTTCTATCAAAAAAAATCTGATTCACATTCTATTCTGATCCCTTTGGTATGGAACTAAAAAATATTTATTTTAGAACTAAAAAATATTTCTATACTGCAATGACTTCTTTTTGACTCAACTGAGGACCTGAAATCTGCCCCGAAATTCATTCCATACTTATGAAGAGGTGGATTCCTTGTATATGTGTCTCTGCGTGTTTTCATTCATCATTGGAGACGACCTGATATGTAATATTGTCCACAGGCCTTTTAGCAGTATGGATGGAGCAGAACCAAAGTGGCATATGCTCAGAAGAGACAGACGCCCCCTCATCTGAACCTACCCGTCAGTAAAACTGTTGACCTGGTTCTAGGGGTAGTGCTGAGCTCAAGAGAACATCACAGATCTTTACTCTTACTGCTTTCTGGCAAGCAGATACCAACTATAGCTACCAGTTATTACTGGTACTTTACCAATGATGTCATTAGTCCTGCCTGAAAAATATTTTTCAAATGGGGATATATTTCCTAGAGTATCTAAGATCTGCAGTGTAGCTCTTAAGCCAACAGGGCTTAACAAAAACCTCTGAGAACTTAAAAAGCCAAATTATCCATGTACCAAAATGTATCTCACTCAATAATCATTTAATATCATGTCTTAGGGTAACTATGAAAAAATGTTTAACTCTTTGATAACATATTAGTTACTGAAAACCCAAGGGTGGAACCCAGACCATAATTGTCCTGCAGTATCGCAATGATGTAAGACAGTGCTGAGTAATCCACAGATTTGGGCTCTCCAAATGGCAAATGTAGCTTTGCTTTGGAATGCTTTGGAATGAACCATAACTATAATTCATTTAATTCACCCAAAATATGTATTGAAGCACTGCTTTACACATTGGGAATACAGCTGCAGAAACAAACAGCAGAAATAATTCTGTCCTCATGGAACTTACATTCCAGTGGGAAAATGCCAGCAGTAAATAAGACAGGCCAATAAAGACCAGATGATGAGCAAAGCTATGGAGAAACAGAACACAAAGAATAAGGATAAGGAGTGCAGAGGTGGGCAGGGGGGTGGGTGGGGAGATGGCAACAGCCATTTCCCGTAGGGTTGTTGGGCCAGGCATTCCTGATGAAATGACACTTGAGCAGAAACTGAAGGAACTGAAAACGTACACCAAATTATTATCTGTCAGAAGAGAATTCCTGGCAAAGAGCACAATCAAACATCCCAAAGTGAGAATATGCCTGGCATGTTCAAGAAATATCAAGGAAACCAGATAGAATGAAAAATAGGGGGGCGAGCCCGGTGGCACAGTGGTTAAGTTCGCACGTTCTGCTTCGGCGGCCCGGGGTTCACCAGTTCAGATCCCGGGCATGGACCATGTATGGCTTATCAAGCCATGCTGTGACAAGCGTCCCACATATAAAGTAGAGGAAGATGGACACAGCTGTTAGATTAGGGTCAGTCTTCCTCAGCAAAAAGAGGAGGATTGGTAGCAGATGTTAGCTCAGGGCCAATCTTCCTCAAAAAAAAAAAAAAGGTAAAAAGAAAAAGAATGAAAAATAGAAAGTGTTGAAGAAGGTAAGATGAGGGAGGATGCAGGTTAGCCAGCTCATATGGGCCCCTAAAGGCCATTGTACAAGTTTGATTTTTACTCTGAGTGAGAAGGGGGCATATACAGAGGTTAGAGAAGAGGAGGGACATGGTCCTGCCTGTTTATTGAAAGGACAACTCTACCTACTGTGTTGAGAATGAACAGGCTACAGGTGAGGGCCAGGTATAAGGAATGGCAGAAGCAAGGAGACCAGCAAGGAAGACATTACAATAATCCAAGTGAAAGATGATGGTTTGAGGCAGGGATCTAGGGAGCAAATGGTGAGAATTAGCCAGATTCTGTATTTATTTTCATGACAAGGATTTGCTGTAGGTTGCGTGTGGGCTGTGATAAAAGACAGGAGTCAAGGAGGGTTTTGTTCTTAAGGATGAAGCTGCCATTAGCTGAGATAAAGAAGATTGGGAGAGGAGCATCTTTCGGCAGGGAAAGGGGATATCATAAACTTTGATTTGAGGCATGTCAACTCTGAGGTTCGATTAAACATCAAAATATATGTGTTAGGTAGCCAGGAGGAAAGAAGCATTTAAAGTTGAAGGCCGAGTTCATGGTCAGAGATTTACCTGCTACACAACAGCAAGGGGATGGCATTTAAAGCTCTGAGGACAGATGAATAATCAAGGGAATGGTGTAGAAAAAGAAGAGAAGTGTCAGGGAGAAAAGGAAGAGCTCACCAAGTTGAAGAAGCCCTGACGTATACATCATCACAGTATTAACTGCAATCGCAGTCTTTCTGTTTGAAGAACACATTTGTTATTTCCAGTCAGTGTGTCCTGTGACTATATGGATTACCCTCTTATAGGGAGATTCCTGATGCCAGCGACTCCTGGCTGATTCATTCATTCAATACAGATCCTTACCCACCTACTATGTGCAATGCTTTTTATTGTCTCACCAAAACCCAAATTGCACATCCTCTGAGACTTTTGGACAAAGATGAGATAATGAACATAGGCAAAGTTTCATTCTTATCAAAGTTGAGTCTTTTAATGGCTCAATCTTTGCACTAGCTTAGTGCACAGTAATTAGTTTATAGGCAGAAAATGGCCACACCTCAGAAAGTGAAGCACAAAGGCCCAAATGATAGGATAAGGAGGAAGGCGTAGAGGAGCTCCTGAAGACTAGTTTAGAAACACCAAGATCCTGCCTCTCCATTCCTTCAGCAATGTGCCATGGCAGGCTGATTTTCTTTAGACTCTGGAAACATTAATTCAATAAATTACTTCTATTCGTTATTATAATTATAAATTCATGACTATAATTTTAAAGTCATCTTTTTTTCCACTCTCTGCTCCAGTGACATCTGAGTACTATTGATTGTAAATGTCAAATTAAATTTCTAGACATATTTTCCTTTTGTTGGGATCAATACATACTTAGAGAGCTCCTTTGAAAGGACATTGAAAGTTATTCCTCACCCATGTGACATTTTGGCTGTTTTCCCCCTGAATATCTCAGTCAGATATTGGAAGCTTTCACTTCCTGGGTGTTTACAGTGAAATATGGTCTTGCTTTCTAAACCAAACTTCCAAACTAAGAAAAAAGATGTGAGATCTTGAATCATATTCATATTAACTTAACTTTGAATAAACCTAATATAAGAAAATCCAAGTTTACAAAAGCTGATTAAGGTGCCCCAATTGTGTTATTTGTCGATTTTTTACAGAAGTATTCTTAATTTTTCAATTTTCAATAATTTAGTATAGAATTCCTTCAGTCATTTAAAAATGCTTACTTATAACTTTTTAAGAACTCAGATTCTGCATATAGAAAAGTCTTTTCAATGAGTTATAGAGTTTAAGAAATTTAGAAAGATCAATTTGCTGAAAATATTATTTTGATATTTTTATCGCTTATCATTTTTTTGTTCATTCAATCATTTGGCTGTAAATTGATACAGCCACTATGGAAAATAGTATGCAGTTTCCTCAAAAAGTTAAATGTATATCTGCCACTTGTCAACAATTCCCCTTCTGGGGACATATCCAAAGAAAATAAAATCATTGTCTTGAAGAAATATCTGTATTACTATGTTCATTGTGTTATTATTCAAGATAGCCAATATATGGAAACAACCCAAGCATCCATCACGAGATGAATAGATAAAGAAAATTGCATATATATACACATATACATATATATATGTATGCACATGTACATACATAACAGAATATTATTCAACCTTAAAAAGGAAATCCTGCCATTCATGACAACATGGATGAACTTATGAACCTGGAGAATATTATGCGAAGTGAAATAAGCCAGACACAAAAAGACAAATATTACATGATCTCACTTATCTATGGAATTAAAAAAAAAGATGACTTCATAGTAACAGAGACTAGAATAGTGGTTACCAGTGGCTGGGGTGTGGGGGAAAGGGGAATATTACAAAAAAGAAAAAGGGAAAGTAGAATGGTGGTTGCTAGGGGCTGGGGAGAGGGGGAATTAAGGGGAGTCATTGTTTAATGCAAACAGAGCTCCATTTTGCAAGAGGAAAAGTGTTCCAGAGATGGATGGTGGTGATGGTTGCACAACAATATGAATGCATGTAATACCACTGACCTGTACACCTAAAATGATTAAGATAGTAAGTTTTTGCATCATGTGTATTTTACCACAATAAAAAATAATTTATACATTCAGGAAACATTAATAAACATCCAGACTTGGAGTCAGCCAGCATAGGAGTTGAGTCTGTAGGAGAGAAAACCCACCCCCACTCCACTAGTAATTGTAGAGACAGAAAGACATTCTGGAAAACTGCATTGTCTGTGTGAGTCTTCAGATCATGTGTTGAATTCTACCTAATGTAAACCTCTCATCCACTTCCTCTAATGAAATCCCCAATAAAGTCAGCATTTGCTATTCAGATGTTTGAGTGAATTTCTTTGGGGAAAACTGACAAGGTGACAAGTTGTTTGTCCAAGATTGTCATGGGCTAGAAACAGAGGCAGCCTGCTCGTCCACAAAAGCTGGAATAGCAGAGACGACCCACACTTTAGTCCTCTATTAAAATTCTTCTCATGCCAGAGGGTAAGTTACTGCGGACTTAGAGCTATGTCTCCAGATATATTTTACTCTTTCATGGTAAAGTGTGCAATTTTACTTGCAACTCCAGGTGGCCAGCATGCTGTCTGGCCCTCACCCCCATCCCTCAGGTGATTAAAGAATACTTACTGACAGAATGATTAATTGATAGCTGAATATTTCTCTGTTTCCCAACTGAGAAGTAGCAGGGCATATTCCCAGAGCTTCAGCTGGTGCTGTCATGAGACAGAATTGTGAAGCAGAACACAAGCTGAAATAAGCAGTCAACGCAGGCACTGAGGCTAAGAGAAGGTAGACTTGGTTGCCTCCATGGGCAATGTTGGGTACCATGGTATGTGCTTACTCTCATTGCGACTCAGGCAGAGACATGCACAACAAACCCAGAGGATGATGCAACTAAGATGATGGTAGCAACTGAGGATTACAGTAACTGGTACTTCTGGGAGATAAAAAAGGAAGATACTTTCTTTATTGTCATATGGCTCCTCATCTTCTTTTCCCATTTGCCCTAATCTTCTCCCTTCTCTCATTCAATAGCATTTTGGGTTTGCTCTTCCTAGTGAGTCAGTGGACATGGGGGATATATTTGAGCCAATGCTTGTCAAAAATCAATGTGGAGGAAAAATAAATAGATTCTAATAAACAGCCGTGGCTCATGTTCTCATCAAAAAACAAAGATACAAAAGTGATGTTTGGTATGCCTTTCACTAGAGCGGGATATTAGTTTCTAAAGACTCCAAATGATTTTAAATTGAATTCTCACAGCAGCCTCCTGAGGTAGAAAGAAACTGAATAGTGAATGAAAAGAAAACATATCTGGATTCAAAAGAAGCTGAGGGTATGTCTTAGTTGAGCACACCCTAGTTGTAGGGCCTTAGGCCCTACACATCTGAATGCTTTTAAACCTTATTTTCATCATCTACAAAATGAGGACTACAATTATCCTTTCCTTATACAGTAAGAATTAAGTAAGAAATCTCTAAAACCCATAAAAATGTTTACTATATATTCATTTAAAAATATTTATAGAGCATCTACTATGTGCCAAGCACTATTCTTAGCCCAGGGATACAGCAGTGAATAATAAAGTCAAAATGTTTGTGCTTATTATTTTTTCATACTCATGTGTGTTGTGTAGATAAATAAACAAAATATGCACTGTGCTAATGTATGTATATACTTTCATGTATAGTATGTCAGATGCGTAAGTACTATGAAGAAAAATAAAGCAGAGAACGCAGAGGGAGAGTGCTGGGGAGGAAGAGGAGCTGGAATTTCAAATAGGGTGAAAAAGCAGGGGCTCTCAGAGAAAGGACGATTTGGACAAGAGCCTGCCAGGAAAAGGGAGCAGACAGAGCAAATTCCTTGTGGGGAGAATATGCCAGACAAATTTGAAACACAGCAGGAAGGCACATAGGTTTGGAGCAGAGGGAGTGAGGGAGAGTGTAGCAGGAGCAACATGGGACTGAGCTTGCAGGGCTTGTGGGCAATTGTCAGACCTTCAGCCTTAAGTCTGAGAGGGGCAGATATGGAAGGAGAGGAGTTACATGATGGGACATGCGGACTAATTCACCTTTCCATGTTTTGCTGGTTAAAGTGAGTCTCAGAGAAGTTGAGACATTTCCAGATTATGTATTTAATTCAACCTTGGAATGAAACTAAAACTTTCAACCCCTCATTGAGAGGAAAAGAACAAAGTAAGACCAGTTCACTGTGTGTGTGAATGCAATTCAGGCAAAAAGAAGGTATAACAATGTTCTTGTAACCAAGACCCATCAGAATGGAGATACCAACATTATGCAGGAGCCCAACTAGGAAAATTTCACTCTAGTGTGAAGAAAACAGCCAAAGGGGCTGGCTCTGCCCTCATCGAGTTCAATCACACTGTTGCACACCTCCCAAACTGGCAATCTACCCCTGAACAGCATCTTACTTTCCTGCTCAATTCTGTATTATGGAAAAGGCAAGCTATTTCTTGGTACTTAAGGCCTAGTTTCAAATAATAGTGGTAACTATAGTTTCCAACACTCTTCAAGAAAGGCATTTCTAAAGTGGATATCAAAAATACATATTCATTTAGTTATTGAGAATGTAAAAGCAATACTTTCCTTCCACCTGTGGGAAACATCATTTTTCCAGCTGCAATTTTTTCATAAAAAAGCAATATTTGTGCCAAGAACTCAAGTGAAACAAATGTCCTTCTTGATGGGAAGTGTCCACACTAACTCAGGGCTGTAACATAAGAATTTTAAATTCACCTTTCTGTAATTTGGTATTTTCAATTTCTACATAATTTAATGCATGTTGAGCTACATGAAAAGACTTAATGGATAACACTACACAGTAAAGCACCAGGTTGATGCTCTGAAATTTCCACTATCCCTTTCAAAGGTGCTTATTTCTGGAGTGTGCTGTTAGGCATCCTATCATCGTTCTTTCTTTGAAATGTCACCCTTGTTCCGTCAAAGGCTTCTGTCTGCATGTCTGACTAGTTTTGCAAATATCTGACAGGAAATTGTCAGAAAAAGCTATAAAGGGAGACGCCTTTTGTCTCTAAGTGGAGAAGATAGTGATTTTTGAGCAGCACAGATCAGCTGAACAAATGCTAGGTGAATTCACTAGGTCTTTTGAAAGGCATAAAGACAATGCCAGAGGGTTGAGCAATTTTCAAGTCCCACTGCCCTTGTGTAATTCTCTCAACACTACCTCTTTCAAGTGACTCCAGATAAGCTCTTTAGAATTTCTTGTGACTCTGACAGCTTGATGTCTCCTCAAGTTTTTGGGACTTCTCAATACTATAACTTCTCCACAAATATGCAGGCAAAGTAAAAGAGTCCATGAATAAAGTATATTCCCATCACAAATAGACTTGAATCTTGAATACAGAAAATGATTACCTGGAATTTACTTTACAACCTTCAATGAAAAGGATCCAAGTTGGCAAACCCAACAGTTAAGGTAGAAGAAATCAAAAGCCCCCTTGCGTTTTCACTGCCTTCCTTCTCATTAACTCATGCCAACGTCTGTGCCATAGTGGAGACATGAAGGCTCCCAGCCTTCAGGGAGTTAGAGTAGCATGGAATCGCAATTGTGGGAGCAAGTGAACGCTAGGTTTCACCTAGTTGTTTCATGCTTCTGATTCTTACAGTCTTCCTGCTGGGGTGGCGCATTCCACATAGAGCAGAGTAGAGCAACACAACGCACATTTTGAAAAATGTTTTTTCACATTAATAGGAAAATGACACTTCAAGAAGGAATAAAAGGACTTCCAGGTTCTGGTTCTGAATGTAAGGAGCTTGGAAGTCACCAATCCATCCTAACAAGTAAAAAGCTGAACAAACTGAAAAAGCAACAACTCTTCTTGGATGCATGAGAGAGAGGAGGACACAGAAAATCATTGCCCCCAAGATTGGTGATAAACAGATAAATACAGGGAGTATTGACTTACCACAACAGAGATTCACCAGCAGAAACCACTGCAGGTCAGGGTAGGAAGACCTGAAGTGTAATTGATGAATTGCTGGAGGCTCAGTGTGGACAATTCTGAGAGTTAAAAATTCCAGGACCTAATCCCAGGGGGGCCCTATAATGTTGTGAGATGTACCTCCGGGAGCCTGACCAAATTCCCACAGTACATATCAGAGAAAAATCCCCTTAAGCTACCAGCAGAGGGAGGAGGAAAGGAACCATTTTGAAACATGGCTAGAGTACTCTGTTCTTCTTAACAAGGCCTGCCCTTTGGGGAAATCAGGTAACTAGAACTGAACTTACTAGGGAATTACCAGAGCCTCACTGACCTGGGGAAGGGAAACACCCAATGCCAACCTGCTTTAGCCTTCCACACCGGAGAAAGGAAATACCCAACTTCATCCCACTCTAGCCATCCTGTCCTACCTAAGCAGGGAGGGTAAAACTGAGAAACTCTTGTGAAGTTCATAGTCCAGAGGCATAGGCTCACTAAAAGACTGAGATCTAATCATAGGACATAGAATGCTTCCTCTCCTCCATACCTCACCACCACATTAACAGCCTATTTACAATAGTTCCTTTTACCTGGTGTATTGTGTCCAGGAATGAAGAAAAGTTGCAAGGCATACCAAAAGGCAAAAGCCACAACTTGAAGAGACAGAACAAGCATGAGAATCAGACATCGTACGGATGTTGGAATTACCAGACCAGGAATTTAAAACAACTATGATTAATATGCTAAGGGCTCTAATGGATAAAGTAGATACCATGCAGGAACAGATAGGCAACATAATCAGAAAGATATAAATCCAAAGAAAAAAACCTTAAAAAAGAAATGCTAGATATTAAAAACACTATGAAAAATGAAGAAAGTGTTTGGTGGGCTTATTATTAAACTAAAACCAACCGAGGAAAGAATCTCTGAGCTAGACAATATATCAATGGAATTCTTGAAAACCAAAAAACAAAGGGAACAAAGACTGATAAAAACAGAACAGAATATTCAAGGACTATGGGACAACTATGAAACGTGTCAGGTATACATAATGGGATTACCGGAAAGAGAAGAAAGAGAGAAAGGAACAGAAGAAATGTTTGAAACGATATTGACCAAGAATTTCCTGAAATTAATGTCAGACACTAAACCACAGATCTAAGAAGCTCCGAGAATGGCAAGAAGAATAAATCTCAAAAAAACTACACCTATGCATATCATTTTTAAATTACAGAAAACCAAAGATAAAGACAAAAATCCTGAAAGAAGCCAGAGGGAAAAAAAATCTCTTACCTATAGATAAACAGAAATAAGAATTGCATTCAAACTCCTCTTGTGAAACCATGTAAGCAAGAAGAGAGTGGAGTGAAATATTTACAGTGTAGTGAGGAAAAAAACCCATCAAACTAGAATTCTGTACCCTATGAAATTATCCTATAAAAGAGAAGAAGAAATGAAGACTTCCTCAGACAAACAAAATTTGAAGGAATTTGTTGTCAGTAGACCTCTCTTGTAAGCAATGTTAAAAGAAGTTCTTTAGAGAGAAGAAAAATGATATAGGTCAGAAATTCAAATTTACATAAAGAAGGGAAGAGCATCAAAGAAAGTATAAGTGAAGGTAAAATAAAAACTTTTATATTTCTTATTCTTAATCAGTCTAACAGATATCTTGTTCAAAATAATAATAGCAACATTGTATCAATTATGTATATTATACACATATATAAGATATATACATATATATGCTGACATATATATGCTATGTATGCTTATATATAAGTGAAATGAATGATAGCAATGATACAGGGGCAGGAGGAAGGAATAAAGATTATTTTATTATTATGAGATACACTGTCTGTGAAGCAGTAAAGTGATATTTGAAAGTGGACTTACATTAGTTGTAAATGGATATTGCAAGCTCTAGGACAACCACTTAAAGAAATTTTAAAAAAAAGTAACACTGATATGCTAAGAAAGAAGAGAAAATGAGATCATATAAAATGCTCAATAGAAACCACGAAATGTGGAAAAAGAGTGGAAGGCAAAAATAGAAACAAAGAACAAGGGCGACAAATAGAAAACAGTAACGAATGTGGTAGATATTAATCCAACTATATTGATAATCACTTTGAATGTCAGTGCTCTAAGTGCACCAATTAAAAGATATATTTTCATAGTGGATGAAAACACATGACCTAACTATATGTCATTTACAGGAAACACATTATAAATAGAAACATGTAGATTAAAAGTAAATGGATAGAGAAAAATATACCGTACTAGCACTAATTGAGGAAAGCAGGAATAGCCATATTAATTTCAGACAGAGTAGATATCAAAGTAAGGAAAGTTATCAAGTATAAAAAGGGCATTACATAATGATTGAGGGGTCAATTTTCTAAGAATACCTAACTATTCTTAACATATATGTGTCTTACAGCAGAACATCAAACTACATGTAGAAAAGACTGATAGAAATTCAAGGAGAGATAAATAAATCCACTATCATAGGTGGAGACTTCAACACCTCTCTCTTAGAAATAGACAGATGCAGCAGGCAGAAAATCAGTAAGGACATAGTTGGACTCAACAACACTCTCAATCAACTGAATATAACCGATATCTATAGTCTACTTCATCTAACAAGAGCAGAATTCATATTTTTCTCTAACTCATATGAAGTATGCATCAAGATATACCATATTCCTGGCCATAAAAGACATCTTAATACATTTAAAATTATATAAATCATACAATGTCTGCTCTCAGACCACAATGGAATCAAGCTAAAAATCAATAACAGAAAGACACCTGGAAAATCCCCAAATATGTGGATATTAAACAACACATTTCTAAATAATGCATGGTCAGAGAAGAAATCTGAAAATAAATTAAAAAATATTTTGAGGGCTGGCCAGGTGGTGTAGTGGTTAAGTTCATGTACTCTGCTTCAGTGGCCCAGGGATTGCCAGTTCAGATCCTGGGCATGGACCTGGCACTACTTGTCAAGCCATGCTGGGGCTGAGTCCCACATAGAAGAACAAGAAGGATATACAACTAGGATATAAAACTGTGTACAGGAGGTTTGGGGGAGGAAAAATAGAGGAATATTGGCAACAGATGTTAGCTCAGGGTCAATCTTCCTAACAAAAAAAGAAATTGAAATAAATGAAAATAGAAACAATTCATCAGAATTTGTGGTATGCAGCAAAAGCAGTGCTTAGAGTGAAATTTATAGCACTGAAGGTATATATTAGAAAAGAAAAAAGATTTAAAATCAATAGTTTCCACCTTAGGAAACTCAAAAAAGAAAAGCAAATTAAATCCAAAGTAAGCAGAAGAAAAGAAATAATAATTAGAGTAGAAATCAACAAAATTGAAACCAAAGATTCAATAGAGAAAAACAACAAAACCAAAATATGGTACTTTGAAATGATCAACAAAATCAATATGCCTAAATAACCAGGCTAACCATGAGAAAAAGAGACAGGACACAAATTGCTAATATCAGAAATGAAAGAGGGGACATTACTACAGATCCTATGGACATTAAAGGGATAATAAAGGAATACAATGAACAACTGTAAGCCCACAAATGTGATAATCTAGATGAAATATACCAATTCCTTGAAAGATAAAATCCTCCAAAAGTTACACAAGAAGAAATAGACAATCTAAATAGGCCTATATCTATTTTAAAAATTGATTCAATAGTTAATAACCTTCCAAAACAACAAGCACCAAACCTTGCTGGGTTCACTGGTGAATTCTACTGAACATTTAAGGAATAAATTATACCAATTCTCCATAATCTCTTTCAGAAGATAGAAGCAAAGGGTATATTTCCTAACTCATTATACGAGGCTAGCATTACCCTGATACCAAAACTAGACAAAGACATTACAAGAAAACTACAGACTAATATCTCTTATGAACATAGATGCAAAACTCTTTAACAAAACATTAGCAAATTGAGTACAAAAAGTAAAAAAATAATTATATACCACAATTAAGTGGGATTTATTTCAGATATGCAAGTCTGGTTCAACATTCCAAAACAAGTTAATGTAATCCATCACATGGATAGGCTAAAAAAACCCCACAGAATCATATCAATAAATGCAGAAGAAGAATTTGACAAAATCTAACATCCTTTCATCATAAAAACTCTCAGTAACCTGGGAATAGAGGGGAACTACTTCAACTTGATAAAGAACACGTACAAGCAAACTTACAGCTAACATGATACTCATGGTGTGAAACTCAAAGATTTCCCACTAAGATCAGGCACAAGGCAAGGATGTCCACTCTCCCCAATCCTTTTCAATATTGTGCTAGAAGTTCTTGCTAATACAATAAAGCAAGAAGGAAGTAAAAGGTATAGAGATTGGGAAGGAGGAAGTAAAACTGCCTTTATTCACAGATGACATGTTTGTCTATGTAGAAAATCTGAAAGAATTAACAAGAAAATCCTGTAACTAATAAGCAATTATACCAAGTTTGAAGGATGCAAGGTTAATGTACAAAAGCCAATCAGCTTTCTATATACCAGCAATAAATGAGGGGAATTTGAAGTTAAATCACAAT
This sequence comes from Equus asinus, assembly GCF_041296235.1. Lineage (NCBI taxonomy): Eukaryota > Metazoa > Chordata > Mammalia > Perissodactyla > Equidae > Equus > Equus asinus. The sequence goes on along the minus strand of NC_091816.1, from coordinate 7,890,485 downwards.
ACAATTGGGCCATTGCTGCTAGCCTAGTTGTTAACGCCAGCACACTTTGCTTTGGTGGCCCAGGTTCAGTTCCTGGGAGAAGACCTTCACCACTCATCAGTGGCCATGCTGTGGAGGCAGTTTGCATACAAAAAGTGGAAGACTGGCAACAGATGTTAACTCAGGGCGAACCTTCATTAGTAAAAAAATAACAAATCACGACACAATTTATAAGCACTCAAAAAATGAAATACTTAGGTATAAATCTAAAAATATATATAAGACTTTTATGAGACAAACTACAAAACTTTAATGAATGAGATCAAAGAAGAACTAAATGAACAAAGAGATATTCCATGTTCATGGATAGGAAGCCTCAATATTGTCAAGGTGTCAGTTCTTCCCAACTTGATCTATAGATTCAATGCAATCTCAGTCAAAGCCCCAGCAAGTTATTTTATAAATACCAACAAGATGATTCTAAAGTTTATAGAATCATTAAAGATGCAAAAGATCCAGAATAGCAAACACAATATTGAAGAAAAACAAAGTTGGAAGACTGACACTACTTGACTTTAAGACAATATAAAGCTACAGTAATCCAGACAGTGTAGTATTGGCAAAATAATAGGCAAATAGATCAATGGAACAGAATGGAGAGCTCAGAAGTAGACTCTTGTAAATACAATCAACTGATCATTGACAAGGGAGCAAAGGTGACGCAAAGAAGCAAAGATAATCTCTTCAATAAATGGTGCTGGAACAACCAGACATCAACACACACAAAAAATGAATCTAGACTTAGACCTTATACCCTTCACAAAAATTAACTCAAAATGGCTAATGGACTTGAAGATAAAAGGAAAAATTATAAAACTCCTAGAAGATAAATAAGGGAAAATCTAGATGACCTCGGGTACAGTGATATCTTTTTAGATACAATGCCAAAGATGCAATCTATGAATGAAATAATTTATAAGCTGGACTTCATTAAAATGAAAGACTTCTGCTCTGTGAAAGACAGTATCAAGAAAATTAGAAGATAAGCCACAGACTGAGAGAAAACATTTACAAAAACACATCTGATAAAAGACTTTGTCCATAATATACATAGAACACTTAACATCAACAATTTAAAAATAATCAGTCCAATTAAAAAGTGGGCCAAAACCTTTAACAAACACTTTACTGAAAAGATATACAGGGGGCCGGCTCCACGGCCGAGTGGTTACGTTCGTGCACTCCGCTGCGGTGGCCCAGGGTTCAGATCCTTGGTGCGGACATGGCACCGCTCATCAGGCCACATTGAGGCGGCGTCCCACATCCCACAACTAGAAGGACCTGCAACTAAGATATACAACTGTGTACGGGGTGCGGGGGTTTGGGGAGATAAAGCAGAAAAAAAAAAAAGATATACAGATGGCAAATAAGTGTATGAAAAGATGTTTCACCTCATATGTCATCGGGAAAATACAAATTAAAACAACAATGAGGTACCGCTACACACCTATTAGAATGGCTAAAATCCTGAACACTGACAGTAGCAAATGCTGACAAGAACAAAGAGCAACAGAAACTCTCATACATTGCTGATGCATTTGCAAAATGGTACTGCCACTTTGGAGCACAGTTTGGCAAGTTCTTACAAAACTAGACATATTGTTAACATACAATCAAGCAATTGTGCTCTTTGGTATTTACCCAAAAGAAGTGAAAACTTATGTCCACACAAAAACTCGCACATGGATGTTTAGAGCAGCTTTATTCATAGTTACCAAATATTGGAAGCAACCAAGATGTCCTTTAGTAGGCGAGTAGGTAAACTATGGTATATCCAGACAATGGGATATCATTCAGCACTAACAAAAAATTACCTATCAAGCCATGAAAAGACATGGAGGAAACTAAAATGTGTATTACTAAGTGAAAGATGTCTAATGAAGATGTCAATGAAAAGGCTACATACTATGATTCCAACAATATGACATTCTGGAAAATGCAGAACTGTGGAGACAGTAAAAAGATCAGTGGTTGCCAGGGGTGGGAGTAGAGGGAGAGATGAATGGGCAGAATACAGAAGATTTTTAAATACTCTGTATGACATTATAATGATGGTTATACGTCATTAAACTTGTTCAAACCATAGAACGTACAACACCAAGAGTGAACTCTAATGTAAACTATGGATTTTGGATGCTTATGATGTATCAGTGTAGGTTAATTCTTGGTTAAAAAATGTACTATTCTGGTAAATGATGCTGATAATGGAGGAGGCGATGCATGTGTGGAGGTAGGCATATGTGAGAAATCTATCTTTTTCTCAATTTTATTGTAAATCTAAAACTGCTCTAAAAATAAAGTCTTAAAAAAAGGAAAGAATAAAAGCCTGTGCTCTTCCATAGTAGCAAAATTCTAAGATGGCCCTTAAGATCCCCACCCGCTGTGTGCATGCCTTGTATATTTCTCTCCCCTTGCATGTGGACAGAACATACGAATATGATGGGATATCACTCCTGCGATTATGTCACCTTACATAACAAAAGGGATTTCGCAGATGTAATTAAGGATATTAATCAACTGACTTTAAATTGATGAAAATGGAGATTATTAGGGTAGGCCCAACCTAATCACACGAGCCCTTTAAATCTTTGTCTAGAGGCTGGAATGAGGTGCTCAGAGTTTTCAAGCAGCTGAGAAATACTCCTGCTGGCTTTGAAGGAGCAAACTACATACGATGTTGAGGAAAGGACCACATGGCAGAGAACAGTGGCATCCTGGGAGCTGACAGCTACCCTACTCAGCAGCCAGCAAAATCCTGGGACCTCAATCCTATAGCCACAAGGAACTGAATTCTACCAAAAACCTGAATGAGCTTGGAAGAGAACTTTAAGCTAAGATGACAGCCCAGTCTCAGCCAAGACCTTGATTTAGCCACGAGAGACACTGAGCAGAAAATCCAGCTAAGCCAAGCCTAGACTTCCGAACTACAGAAATTGTGAGATAATATATATTGTCACAAAGTTTCTCGTAATTTGTTATACAGCAATAGAAAACTAATACATTTTTTCCTCCACATTGCAAGAGTGGCCAATCTATGGACCTGGTCTCCAGATTGTCTACCTAAAGATTTGTACTGTTATATTGAACTATTAGCCATTCGTGAAGAGTCATTATGCCTCCTGTAGGGGAAGAGTATGGGAATGAATGCTTTTCTGTGTGATGGCATAAGGAAGATATAGATAAGAGCCCAGACAAAAAGGGGGCGGGGCCCACATGGCTCAAGTTTTTATACATGGGGGACCCACTGTAAATTGAGCTCATGTTTATCTTGGGCCAAAAAACTACATGGGTGAGTGAACCAGGAGAATAAACACTGCAAGAGGTAGCATGACAGTGCCCAAGAAGTGTGCAGGACCAGAGAATTAACCTTATCAGGACCACTGGTGACGGGAGATTGATCAGTCATTATTGAGCCAGACCTTGCCCATTAATCAGACAGTCTTCATGTCAATGGGACCAATACTCTGCCTGTGGTATACAGTGTCAGGCTACCCTTCTAAATGTCAGATATTGTTCTAGTCACTGGAGATACAGTCTTGACCAAGCCAAAATACTAGTAAACTAACAATTTAATAAAATAACATTACTTACCTCCATTTACATACAACCTCAAATTTCTTATGTTTCTAACTGTTACTAATAAAGAGAGTCTTCTTCAACTGAATAAAAGTTTATCTCCATGAACCCTTTATCCATCCCTAGTGATTACTGACTTGCAGGACCTCACCAACAGGATTTCTCTCTGATGAGGCTGTAAGTCATTCATATGCTCCTAAAACTGTGCCAACTACAGTTGACGGTGCTGTTGTGGTTGTAGCCCAGCTCATGCAGAGAAACGCCATAGTTCCAGAGAAAGGTCTCAAGCAGAGAGGAAAGACCTGGTGCTCTAGTTGGAAGGCCATAGGATATAAAACACAAAGTAGCTGGTGGTTTCCTTTCCTATCTGGTAACTTTCACTAGTTCAGATGCCAACTGAAAGCTGGACTCAGTCTAGAAGGTGATAGGCTGTGTCTAGGAAAGGGTAGTATCTTAGTTTGGGTAACCCCCAAAACAGACCCTGAGACAAGGCTTTTGGTGCCAGTAGACTATTTTGGAGGTGATTCCACAAAGCTCAGTGAGGAAATGGGAAGATAGCAAAGAGTAATTGGGAAAAGCCAGTAAAGGCTGCTGTGGGAAACCGGGACTCAGTCCTGCTGAGGATCCTCTGAGAAACTATATGGAACATGCCTCAGAATCATACCATGAGAAGACACAGAGGTTGGAGGCTGTATTCACCATATTTATTCATTCCTTATTTGTCAAGGGTTGTCCCCAAGGGCATTAACCTATGTATGGCTAAGCATGCTCCCCTAATGCCAGAGAAAGCCCTCGAGCAGAGAAGATCAGCTCCAGCTGGAAGGTCATTGTGTGCTGGGAACTGTCTCCTTCAGGTTCCAGTGACCTCAGGTGGGCAGCAGAGATCTGAGACAAAGCATCAACAGTGTCTGCTACAGGTGGTAAAACAGGTGTATGAAGCCTGGGATCTTGTCCAAGCCCAGCCCCTGATGTGTTGTGAGACTGGTGACATTTCTGAGTTACTATGAGCATCAATTTCTTAAACTCTGTGATTCTGTGGTCTTTACTTCTATACAAAGTTTAAAAGTAGTGTTTAATAAGCTAATGTATTTGGTGGACAATCCTACCAGAGAATCATTTAAACAAGCCAAAAGTATATGTACTTTAAAAATTTAAAAAGCTCATACAAAAATAGAATGGAGAGAGGAAAAAAGAATTAAATCGAGAACTCTCAGTCTGCTATAGAAAGAGTAGAGTGACCATTTAAATTTTTGGTTTATTTAGATACTTATTTTTACCTAGGGAAGATTCTTTTTTGAAATAACACTCAACCAGAAAGGTGTTTTCTTCTAGACACAATTGAAGGAAAAGTATAAATCCCTGTAAGGGAGGATGAGGGATGATACCATTCCTGGGGTCTTATCAACCTCTGCAGAATACAGAGTGAGGGAGAGTGAGACTTTCCAAGTTCCCACATTTTCATGGATCTAACAGTTAATTAAAAACATACTTACTTATAGCTTTAGAAAAGCAGTTAGTGAAAACTCTATAACATAAATGACTAAAGGTTGATAAGCAGAAGGTTGTCTGAGGTATCCATATCAGCCTTGATATAGCTTATGCCTAAACTTCTCATAAGACCCCAAATTTCTCATTTTAACCTGATTCCTTAAGGGTCTCTTAAGAGGTAGAGGTGCCCGGGAAGACGCTTGCAGGCTGTCCATGAGAGGTTTCCTCTCTGAAAGGGACTGCCACAGACTTAGGAGGCCTGTCTCACTTGCTCACTCCTCCTGCTCCTTAGTGCAGCGGTCAATGCACCATCACGCCCAGTCCAGCCAGCACAAGGACCAGCCCAAGAGAAGCAGCGCGTCTGTAATCTGCAGGAGGTTCAGGGAGAAGTAAATGGTGAGCGGCTGGGAGTCGTTAGCCATGAGGCTCTCCAAGGGTTTGTAGTTCTTGATCATATCCTTGCAGAGCTTCCTCTGGAACTCGTCTTTCAGGGACATTTGCAGAAACAAGCTGGCCAGTGCCAGCCAGATGGCCTCCCCATGACTGTCATGTTAGGTCCCAGTAAGTTTGGAGAGGCCATCATGGGAAAGTGAAACAAAGAGGATACACAGAAAGAGCAGCAATCTAGGTGGGAGAATGACGACCAAACAAAAAGAGAGTCACGATAGAGCAATTTCCCTACCCTCACCTTGTTGGATGATGGAAGGCTAGGAGTTAACAGCAGAAAACACTGTATTCAAAGTAAAATATTTTTTAAATTACACATAGTTTAGTCTATGCTTTAAATTCTGACACTATGAATCACGTTTATCTTTTTCAAGTGCAAGATTGAAAGACTCTATTCAGGTATGGCTAAGATGAACCTGGAAAATTTTGAGTTCAAACTGACATAGCAGTCAAGATTCCAGTGTCTAGAAGATATAGGCCAGGTAAGTATCACCCCTCAAGAGCCCTGCTAGAGATGTAGACATCTGTTGGGATGGCCCATGTGAGAACCCGTCATTGTGCCGCTACAAATCAATGTTATCTGAGTACATAGTCAAGTTAATTCAGCCTTTGTGCACATCCAGGGCATCCCTCTCTGACTTGCCACTCATTCTCATTTTCCTCAATTTATCCTGCCCCATCTTCATGACTTCCAAATGTCAAAATATCAAGAATGCAGCCTTGAGATCTCTTCTCTTTTCTTTCTACACCACTACTTGAGAGATTTTAGTCACCTTGTCGGTGAGATGCTCCCTGATCAGCCAATTTAAAATGGATCCTCCCAACAGTCAATATCCCCTACCTCTGCTTTATATTCCTTCATAACTCTTCTTACCATTCGACATATTATCAACTAATTTGTTTGTTGCTTATTCATCCCTGTCTGTCCGAATATAAGTTCTAGGAGAGCAGAGACCATTTTTGTTCACTGCTCTCCACCTCCTGGAATACTTAGTAGATGTTCAATAAACATTTGACTAATAAATGAATGAAGGAATGAATATATGCTTAAAAATTATAAAAGCCTCCCTTGGAAAACATACTCTAATTCCAAATCTTTGCAGTCTCAACCATCACTCCCCTGTTGGGATATCTGTCAAGTGGTGGTGTTATGAGTCTACCTTCTATCTTAACCAGACACTGAAGGACAATTACTGTCAAAAATGTCTTTTGATTTGATATATTGATTCTTATTCTATTAAATTAAAAAAAATTCCTTAAATTCACAAAACCACCTTTAAGAATTTCCATGTCTACTTGGTAGCCATTCCCAAGTCATGGCTTTCAGATGAGCAGAAGAGGCCAAGGATTTTATCAGAGGTGGAAGCTAGGGAGAGAAAAATGGAGGCTCTTTTCCTGGAATTACTGATATTCCTCTGGCAGAGGCTCATTTTGCTGACTCCAGGGACACAATGCAAAGCTGAGCTTAAATTCCCCTTGCAAGGGCTGGTATTTCTCATGACCTCCTTATACTCTTTAGCCACTAGCACTTTAGTTTTATGCTTTTTAATTAACCCTCTCGTTCCCTTTTGTTTTATTTATTCATTCATTTACTTACTTATTTATTACTTTCTTTTTTTTTTTTTTAACCAGAGCTCAAAGATGGTTCACTTAGAGGGAAAAATTTGAAAACTAACAAATAGATCATTTCAACCCAAAAGAGCCCTCTGAAATAAAAGATTGGTTTGCCTTGGTGCACCCAAGCCACCCTAATTGCTATCAGAAATTCTAGATTTTATCAGTATGCCTGCTTAAGTCAAGCGAGACTTTGTTATCTATTTTATTTTTCCAAGCCTTGGAATCTAAAAAGGAAATGAATGGACTTTGTGCAGTGTTCTCCTTTTGTGAATGTGCCAAAATATGGTTCTTCACTATATATCAGAATATTGATATTCATTCATTCAACAGATGTTATCGAGGATTTGCAATGTGTTCAACATTGTGATTAGAAGTTGGAGATACAAAGAGAAATATGACCTTGCTCGTGAAGAGCTCACAGTGTAAGGAGGGCTATTGTACTGCAGAATTTGTCATATTATATTAAAACTAGTTGATGGTAAAATGTCACATTTTCCGCGTCAGGAGATATTGGAATCTAATTTGGAGAGGAAGTGACATTTGAGCAAGATTTTATGAAGTAGGGCTTTATCAGTACGTAAAATTTGCCCTCTGGGGGCTAGTGGCATCAGTGTGGTGGCGTAAAGGGGAGAAAAAGAGTACTCCCGGGGAGGACATTCCAGGCCAAAAAAGAGCATGCACAAAGATAAAATAGTTGGAATGAGGACTGAAATTCTATCATGATGCTAGAGCACAAGATAGAAGAGAAACACTTGCTGAGATTGAAAACAACGTCTGTATTTCTCCATATCAGCAAGACTATTTGCATTTAAGACTGTGGTGTGATTTTCCTGAGGGTCAGAAATATCTTATGACCTGAACCTTTGCCCAGCTCCTCTGAGATCTCTGAAAAAACTCAGGAACAATGTGCAAATGTGGTGTTTCCAATTAAGTATAAACAGCACAGTCGCTGCTGTTAAGGATGGGACTCACATCAGAATCTAACAATTAGACAGGTATTGCTCTGTTGCATATGGTTGCAGGTGAGTCATGTTCTTAGTATCCTCCATCCTCACCATTAAACACTTAATGGGAGAAAAAGAGGCATAGAATTTTCTCTCTCTGTGTTGTGAATGCTTCAATACACATGTAGAACAAAACAGATGAATCAGCTTAAATCTATAGTTTTCCCTTCTACCTGTCCAGGAAAAGCGATTGTTTCTAGAAACTGACATCAGCTCTGACATACACAAAATAAGAGTTTGCTTGTCCTATTATGTACGAATCCAAGCGTAATCCTCTGGGTAAGTCTGGAAAGCTAAGTCAAATATTACAAGGGACCTTTAGGTTAGGAACGGAGTCAGAAATGAGTACAATGCAAACATATTAAAGGGAGGCAATTAAATGCAAACAAACACTATTGCAACTTCCTCCTAAGGAAATATAATTAGATTGCCAAGCAGATTGCTTTTGGATTATTTGGATTAAGTGTTGCATTCTTGAAAGCTTAGTAACTTCCTCGCATTTCATTTCCTTGGAAACCACAAATTTCCACTGTTATAGAATATGCAGATTCTCTCATGTGCTCTGGGCATTTTTCTACTGTGCTTTTGTTTCTAAGACTTGGAATCACAGCCTTTGAAAATAGGACATTGGCAAGAAGAGCAAGGATTAAGGTCAGAGTTCTGGCTGATTTGGAAAGACTGGGCAAGCAGCATCATTGTTGCACCTTTGACATACACACACTGAGCCCCACGGATCAAGCAGCGTGAACAGTCATTCTTGCTCATAAAGTGGCTTTGAGTATTTAATAAGCTGGACGACCATACTAAGCAGTTTCTGCAATAGTTAACACAAGACCTTTCTTTTGCTCTCCATTTTTACCACTTTCCAGCCCATGAGACCTTGAGAAATAACCTTTATTTACCATGTTGTTAGCTTCATGCTGAGTTGAAAGTCACTTCCCAGGAGGAAACACTCCCGAGATTTCACTTGTGTCTTATTAATGAAGTTTTCCATTTACAGAAAGAAACTCAGGCATCAAAATAAGGAACCATACTGAATACACAATAAGGGATGAAAAGGAGAAGGCCAGGGAGGTGCCAGTGGCAGAGATGCATTAGAAAAGCAAGGAAACGCGTGGCCGTTGACTTCCTGGCTGAACTACCCAGACCCGCCAAAGAGTTGGAGCCTCAATTATAGCAGGAACTTGATGGAGTCAAGGTTCACCTATTAATACATGGGCATACAGCTATAAACTAGCTGCAAATATACTGACTTAACTGCTGTGATGTGAGCTGGAAGTGTTCTTTTAAATTCTGAGTCTTCTGGGACTGATTTTTGTAACTGGCACACCGTGGGAGAGGAATAGTTTCTCGTCTTAACAAGGCTGGTCCTTAACAAAATTATGACATGGGGAAGTTGAGCTTGCATTCCGTTTTCACTCTTCACATAAATTGGCCACCAGGTACAGGTGTCCATATCTTTTTTTGAGGGCACGGGTAAGTGTGTCCAACCCAGACTGAACTCACTGAGATTTGAACAGATTGGCTCACAACCCTGAACCTCTGAAACCAACTTTCTCTTCTGCACTCGGTTCCCTCAGGCCAGTGTTCACCACGTGAACTTCATTAATTGGTTTAATAGAATCACATTAATCGCTTTTAACTTGAATGTGTGAAACCTGGGGGTATATTGGCAGTTTTATTACATGCTTTCTGGAAGCTTCCCTTAATCCCAACATAGAGTTTTCAGAATTGTGGCAAAACAATCAGTTTAATGGGGGAGATGTTTGGAGTAAGAGGGCTTGATAGGATTGTTGCCTAACTCTGATCATCAGAATGGAGAGTTGGGAGCTGTGCAAGGATGGTTCATAATTGTACCAGTCAAGAGGACAGCCTAAAGTAGGGCTTTATACCAGGGGTCAGCAAACTTTTGCTGTAAATAGACAAATAGTAACTATTTTAGGCTTTGCAGGCCATATGATCTTTGTTGTAACTACCCAACTCTGTCATTGTAGTGGGAAAGTGTCACAGACAATGCATAATAAGTAGAAATGGCTGTGTTCCAGCAAAACATTTTTTACAAAAATAGGCAGTGTCCAGATTTGACCCACAATTTATAGCTTGCTTTATACTAATCAAAGAAAGATACAGATTACCTATCCGTCCCAGGTGAGAGAGATTCAACACCCAGACGCTTGGGAGAAAATAACAAGATCATTTTTTTTTAAAGATGAGACTATTTTCTGTGTGTTATATGCCCTCATATATGCATGAGACTGATAAAACTTTATTTATAAGACTCTTTAAATTATAATCTTTTCATCTTTGGTAGATTTGTGCTGTTTATTTTGCTAAGCCAGAACTATGTTTCCCAGAATCCCCATCTTAGTATATTTCCAGGTTAGCATGGGTCACAAGAGACATTTTGCCTGAGAATTGGGAGAAGGCAGGCTGGAAGTAACACCCACTTTTTTATACTCTCAATGTTGGTGCAGGGCACCAGGTGCTGTTGCAGCCCACTCATGTTGCTGCTGATCTGCTGGTCACCTTGTTGGTGTGTGGCAGCAGCTGGGTCCTCAGCTCTTCTAACTCCTGCCAGAACTTCTTCAATTCTTCCAAATCCTGACCAGGTTTATGGGAAGCTCTGTGGAGAAGGATTCCAGCTCCTTCTGAAGCAGTTCACTCACCTCAGTGAATTTGGGGGCCTGGAGGTGGGGAGAGTCAGATGCAGGTTCCAGTCTATCCTCCTGGGTTGCAGCTCACCTTGCGAGTTCCTGTTCATCTTGCTCTCCCCACTTTCCATCATCTCTCCTTCCCGACTGCAAGTCCTGCTGACTTCAGGCCAAGCCACAGATGTAGAAGTAACTGCCTTATATGGACTTTTTAACCAGCTCCTACAATGGCATAAGGTCAAAACTCTTATAATCAATCCCCTACTCCATATCAGTCATGGCGATTCTGCTTTTCTGATCAAACCATAACTGATAATATCATCCCAACCTAAGAAATTTCCCATTCAGAGAAAGGAAGTGAAGGGTTAACAATTGAAAGTACTATGTTTTTAAATATCGTAATAATAGAGATACTCGTTTCTCCCTTGTGAAGGTCACACTATTCCACTCAACCCTGAGATTCTGTAAATGCTGGATTCTATAATGACGTTGACCTTTTTGTTCACATGGCATGGACTCTGATTTATTTTCTTCTCCTCTAGGACCAATGATACACATTAGTGAGGGAGCTAGTGGAAGCCCATTGTAGCTGCCTCTTGCTCTAAAACTAAGCAAAGCCATCTGGACCTTAGAGGAGTTGAACCCACATCATTGACCTCAATTAGCACTAGACTTTAACCAACTGCAGAAATAAAAGCTGTAATTAATCCAATTGTCCTTTCTCTGGTTATTCCCAAGTGCAACATTCTATCCATATTTACCTTCTGAAACCCAAACGTTTAGGCCCCTGGGCAAGCTACTTTGGAAGGCATGATATTACAGCATCATCACTGTTACAAGTGGGAAGATAGTAGGAGATCATATTTTTAACTGCCTCACCATAGCCCTGTCTCCAAATCCATACCACATTAGATAAGAAAAGGACTTCCAGAGAAGTAAAATTACATATCTAGTTAAGGAGAATTCATGTCCACCACCTCTCATCCTGGCCCTCCTTCCCCTGAGCTATGCACCTGTTGGCTCCTTGGAAAAGGAAAGCATCCTTTGAGTTACATTTTTCTCATGTTCAATGAGTTAATTTTGTTGGCTCAATAATAATTTTCCGTATAAAATATAGTCAAGTCTCATTCATCAGAGTCATTGGACCAGTTGCATTGTGTTTTTTGCTTTCTGCTGTTCTTAATTTCAACTTTGATGACATTTAGCAGACAGAAGGAACTGTCTTATTGTAAGTAATAATCCTTTCAACTACCTAATTGCTTCTGCAGGTTATAGTGGTTTGTCTCCTAGACTCAGGGCATTTACTAGATGACTCTCAACAAGTATCCCACACATATGCTTCTTGATGGATCAGGTCATTTGTGTTTGTTTCTACTATCCTATAGACCAACTCAGATAAGAACTAAATCTTAATACATAAAGGTCACAGGAGAAAGATTGTTGTTTCTAAAGTTTCTTTTTCCATTTTATCTTATGTAATGCTATATGTCTCTATTAAAACCAGAAGTGCTTTTAGTTGAAAACCGTTGTGAGATCCATTTATAGATTTACACAAATGGGTGCCAGTCTGGAGAGGGTGTCGAATGATGTAGTTGATGTTTTAAATGCGGGGATTTTAGAAATAGTTTTTCACAGTGTAGTAGGCTGAAAATGACCCCCAAAGATATCAGGCTCTAATTCCTGGAACCTGTAAATTTAATCCTATTTGAAAAAAGAGTCTTTGCAGATATAATTAAGTAAGGATCTTGAAATTGGGAGGTTGCCCTGAATTAACTTTGTGGACCCTAAATGTAAACACAAGTGTTCTTCCGAGAGAGAGGCATAGGAAGATTAGACACACAGAAGGGAAGGCTCTGTGAAAATGGAGGCAGAGATTCAAGTGATGTAACCATAAGCCAAGAAATGCTGGTTGCCACCAGAAACCAGAGGACACATAGAATAGATTCTCCTCTAGAGTCTCTGGAGGGAACACAGCTCTGTCAGTATCCTGATCTTGTCCCAGTGATACTGATTGCAGACTTCTGGCCTCCAGAACTATGAGACAATAAATCTCTGTTGTTTTTAAGCCATCAGTTTGTGGTGATTTGTTATAGCAGCCTCAGCAAACTAATACACAAAGTTTGGCATAAGTTAGTAATTTTCTATAGAATTGATTGCCCAGACCAGGTGGGCAGCTCCTCCCAATCCAGGACAGCAAATACCAATTGAAAAGATTCTCTTTGGTCCATGTGGATGCTGATTGCTCTTCTTAGGCAAGCTGAGGCAGCATACAGCCATACTTCTTTTCATTGCGTGCCTTGAATCCCAACAGGACATTTGTAATGTTAATTCCTTGACCAGATACTGAAGATAGAGGCCTCCAAATCTCCCTGGCTCCAGGGCCTTTGACCAAGAAAAGGCTTCAGTATCAGCTGTTATTTTTAGGGTATGGTAGTGGTAATGGACCTCTAGTGTAAAGATGGCAGAATAAAGAGGTTTTGATCCCTTCTTCTCAGAACTAGTCCCTAAGCCAAAAGGATAAGGAGAACAGAAACTCCATATTTACTATAAATTAGTTGATTTCCATATATTAAGAAGTACAGGAAGTATCACATGGGAAGGGGGAAGAGAGGGAAGAGGTCCAGACACTTGTGGCTGCAGAGCTCCAGAAAGGCTCACAGAGCTCAGTTGTCCAAAGTTGGTGGCACATGTTAAGGAGCAAACCCAACAATCCAATTCAGGGGAAAAAAATACACTCAAAAGTAGGAGCTTCTGTCTTTCATTGCATTTCCCCACTGGGAAAAGTGAGGAAGGTGAATTACACAAACAAGCCGTTTACACAGCGAGCAGTTTGCAGGTAAGACAGAGTGGGGAAAATAAAATATGAACTTGGAGCAACATTGCAGGTACTGATCTCTGTTGGATGGGAGAAGCAAAGTCCAACATTTCACAGGTAAAACCCTGTCCCTGAGACTTCTTTTGAAATCCAGGAAAATCGCTGCTGTTCCAGAATAGGGGCCAAACTCCTCCACCCTGAGATAGTTGAGCCAGGAAGAAAACAACTTATTCAAATTAAAATAATTAAGAAAACAACTCCAACACACAATTAAGCAAAGCAAATCTGTAATGTATAGTGAAACATTGTTTAAAAGGAAAAAACTAAATAAAAAATCGTAAAATAAAATGACAGACTAAAAACTAATACATTTTTTAAGGGGCCAAAAGTAAGATAAAAATAAATGTCAGGTAAGATATACTTAAAAATGTTGCCAGAGAGTGGATAAAAATCATCTAAACTAATAGCCATTAAATCCAAAAATGATGAAACAATCACCTTTGAAAAACACCTATTGAAAGCAGAAATGCCAGTGTTCAGAGATTCTTTAGGTAAGGGACAGAGAAGAAAGGTGTGCAAGTAGAGCTAAGGAAAAAAGTGAAAGAAAAAATAAAACTGTCGTGGAAACGAAGGTCTCTTTGGAAGCTGGAGAAGAGATACTTATGAAAATGCAAAATGCAATAAATTAATAGTGGACAGAATTGAGCAATATGAGCAAATTGAAATGAGAAGAGATGAAAAGGATTAGAGAAAAAAATTAATTTAGAAGGTCAAGGTTATTTAACATATGCAAAATTAGTGTCCTGAAAACATGTATAGTTATAATGGATCAGAATAAAAGATGAAAAATTAATTATAGAAAAATTTCCAGATACTACAACAGTTTATTGAACACCTTCTGTATGCCAGGCATTTCTATACACAATGGATACAACAGTGTAGGCGACAAATGAAGTCCCATCCACCATCAAGCTTACATGATGAAAGACACTAAAGAGAGGGCATGTTGTGTGAAAGAAAACACAATGCAGCAGGATCATCATCAAGACATATGCTAAGAAAGTTCCTGATTTCGAAGCTAAATACAGAACATTTTGAGTACACAGGCAAATAGATTGTTACCTATAAGAGGAAACATACTCATACAGATCTAAACACAAAACCATAAAATGAAGCAATGCCTGCTAACTCCTCAAAGAATTAACCGAGAAACTTATACCCAGTAAAAGATAAAAAGCATATTTTAATAGGAAAGAATTAGGAAACTATAGTTTAATGCACACTTATTGAGAAACTTTTTGAGGACTGACATTAGTCAACTAATAGATGAATGCAGAAACTTTTGTGAAAGGATTGATGATGAGCATTGAACATGTGTAGCCAAAATAGCAATGGGAATAGTGGCCAAAGAACAGAATGTAAAGGTGACATATGATAAATATGTGAAAATAAAATAATACAATATGGAAGGAGAAGTGGTGAGAAATGGAAGAAATTATAAATATGCCAATCAAAATATAAGTTAAACTTAATAAATCAAGTAATAGATATAAAATTGTATTTAAAGACACAATTTTAATCATTAGTAAACAAAGAAAAACTAACATAAGACCTTAAAGAAAGTGATGGAGGACAGAAAAGAGAGAGTGGTCCAGGCGGAAGTATTTTAATTTCCTATTTGCTTACACTGATGTGACAACACTATGTAAAGAAATAACTGGGTGTTCTAAATGTTTACATTAAAAGAACTAAAATAACAGAAAAGTGACTTTTCAAATTACCCTAGGGAACACACACACACACAAACACAATTAAGCAAAGCAAATCTGTACCACACAGTGAAATATTGTTTACAAAGAAAAAATTAGATAAAAGTGCATAAAACAAAATATGACACAACCGAGTCCAGATATGTATTCTAGCAACATACACAAATGGGATAAGGGAACCCTATTAAAAGTTTAAAACGCTCAGATTTGATCATAAACCAATGTCTGACTATATACTGTATACAGCAGATACATTGAAAAGAAGGAAACTTAGAGTATCAGAAAAATATAAAAATTCCAGTAATGGCATGCCAAGGAAATGCAGTAAAAGCAAGACAAGTTATAAGATCCTACTATTGGAAAATGCTTAATTTAGGAATAAAAACATTAAATAAAACAAAGGCATTACAATAGTACGAGGAGTAATCAACATTAAAGATATGACAATGATGAATAACTAGCAACCAAAATACATAGAACAAGAGTGCATGTAGAATAAATATTATAATAAATTATAGTAAATATTTCTGTAAAATGAATAAATAGAAACATTTAGTCACAGGGGATATTTTTTTTGGAAGACTTTTTTTTAGAAAGATTAGCCCTGAGCTAACATGGCCGCCAATCTTCCTCATTTTTTGCTGAGGAAGATTGGCCCTGTGCTAACGTCTGTGCCCATCTTCCTCTGCTTTATATGTGGGATGCCTGCCACAGCATGGCTTGATAAGTGGCGCATAGGTCCACAACTGGGATCTGAATTGGTGAACCCTGGACTGTCAAAGCAGAGTGTGCAAATCTAACTGCTGCACCACTGGGCTGGCCCCTCACAGGGGATTTTAATCCGCATTTTTCAGCCCCAGATAGATGAAGTAGATAAAAATAAGTGTGCACATAGAAAATGTAAATGATACAACAAGGTATATCTAATAGAAATTTATCAAACTTTACAATTTGAAAACAGAGATGAACCTTCTGTGCAATCACATAACTATATGTGAGGCCTCAAAGAAAACCACAATAAATTATCCCAATTAGAAAGACTACAAGCAACGGTCTTTGATAACAATGTTGTAAAACTAAAAATTAATAGTAAACTTTCACCTTAATAAAAACCCTTCCCACTGGAAATTGTAATAATTCTCTTAAATAAACTTTGAGTCAAAATGGCAATCACAAATGAAATTTCAGAATACTTAAAAATAATGATAATGAAAATGCTATATAGCAGAACATAATTTACAAGATCTTCCAGAAAAAGATTAGAAGAGGAAGAAGAATTAGAAGAAAGATGGAAGAAGAGGGAACACTTCCCAACTCATCTCTATGAGTCCAGTATTACCATGACATCAACAATCAGATAAAGATAGTACACAAAAAGAAAACCAGAGAAAAATATGTCTTATGAACTTAACGCGCAAATACTCAACAAAAGATTATCAAACCAAATCCAACAATATATAAAAAGAATTCAACACCATGACTAAGTGGAATTTAGTCCAGGTATGCAAAGGTGGTTCAACATTATAAAATCAATCAATGTATCAACTGAAGGAGAAAAATCATATAATCACATCAATTGACAAAGTAAAAGCATTTGAAAAAACCCAACACTCATTCATGTTAAAAACCATCAGTAAGCTGGTAATGAGGAGGATATCTACCTCAAATTAATAAAGAGCATCTACAAAAACCCTACAGCTAATGTTACACCAAATGTGGAACACTGATGGCTTTCTCTCTGAGATCAGGAACAAGGCAATGAGTTCTGCTCTTACTACTCTTATTCAACATAGTACAGGAACCTTTATTTGCTACTATAAGGCAAGACAAGCTAAAAAAATCATCAGGATTAGAAAGAAAGAAAACTGTCTGTATTGTCAGATGATATTATCGTCTAAGTAGAAAACTCCAAGGGATCTACAAAAATACTCCTAGAAATAATAGAGTTTAGCAATGTCACAGGATACAAGGTCAACATACAATAACCATATCTATCTACTAACTATTCACATGTGGAAACCAAAATTAAAGCCATAATACCATTTAAAATCATTCCAAAGAAAATGAAATCATTTAGATATGTACTGAGAAAATAGGTACAGGATCTGTATGCTGGAAGTTATAAAATACTGATGAAAGAAATCAAAGAAGAATTTTTAAAAAGTAGAGAGACATATTATTTTCAAGGTTGTCAAGATTCATTAGCAAATTAGCCCAAATTGACCTATACATTTAAAATAATTCCTATCAAAATCCCAGCAATGTTTCTGTAAAGAGATACAAGCTTATTCTAAAATTTCTATACAAAAAAGACAATTTAAAGACTGGGAGAAAATATTTGCAAACCGCATATCTGACAAAGGACCAGCATCTAGAACAACCAATTCAATCAGAAAATGGGCAAAAGATATGAAAAGACATTTCATCTGAGAGCATACAGATGACAAGCACATGAAAAGATGTTCAACATCATTAACCATGTAAGTAAATTTAAATTAAAATAATATTAAATGTAAATTAATGAAAATCAAAACACAATGAAATATCACTATACACTTATAAGAATGGCTTAAATAAAAAATACTGATAACACCAAATGCTGACAAGAATGTAGAGAAACTGGGTCACTCCTACATTGCTAATGAGAACATAAAATGATATCGTCACTCTGAAAAACAGTTTGGCAGTTTCTTAAAATACCAAACATACAACTACACTTTGATCCAACAATTGCACTCCTGGGCATTTCTCCCAGAGAAATGACAACTTATGTTTACGCAAAAACCTGGCCAGGTGCAACCAGCCAGAGGGAGCTTGACACAGCACGTGGCCTGGACTGAGGAGTCTCTTTGCCCTTGCAGGCAAATAATTCATCGGATATGGTGTCTTTAAGCAAACAAGTAGAAACAATTTAAAAGTCCATATGTACAGGGACTGGTTAAAAAGGACAACTACTGTACAATGGTTAAAATGATCGACATAGTTTCATATATCCTAATAAATTATACTCCAAAATGCATTAAGTGAGGAAAAGGTTAAAAACCATTTATGTAGTATTCTACATATGTGTTAAATTATACAACATATATAAATCATATATTTGTGTGTGTCTTATACAGTTATGCTATAATGTATACATACATATACATGCATGTATACATATGTATAAATACATATTTTTAAAAACAGCTCAGGAAGAAGGTATAGCATTTTAAATGATTTATTCTATTTTTATAGCAGTTTAAATTGGATTTTCTTTTACTTCTACTTGAACACATTCTAATGATATATTCCATAGACTGAATACTTTAAGGTAATTGAGGAGCCACAATACCCTCTACTCCTCTGTATCCAGAGATACTATACATATTTGTTCCGAGAAGAACAGTGTCTAAGGAACAGAAGCACATGGATTTACCTTAATTCACCCCATTAAATGGACTCTGGAGCTTGGTTTTGACCAATAACATCTAATCCGTTTTCTTTCCTGAACAAGTAAGAAGGACATTGTTTCACATATATCTTTTCCTGAAGCTTAGGAAACTATAAAAAAGGGTTATTTCTAAATTATACTAAATTTTTTATAAACTATAGAGTTTGCATCTCTACATCAATGTGTGGCCAGCATACAATCAAAATTTTTAAGTGAGGAGAAACTGTATCTAATCTACCATCCCCTATTTTACTCTAGAGAAGTAAAATGACTTGCCTAGATCATAAACTAGTGAGAGGAAAATCTAGACCCCTAAATGCAAATTTAATATACTTTCCATTATACCATATGGCCAAATAGCTAATAAAAATGTGCTAAACTGCCTTCAAAAGATTAGAGTGGATTCCAAGTCGAGGAAATGTTGATACCCTGACCAATATAGTTCATCTTCCCCTGCAATGGGTCCAGACAGCAATATCTGTGAAGAATTTCCACTCTGACCTGTAAAAACAAAAGCTGGGGGGTGTACAAACTGACAAGCAACATCCATATAGACACTGTTTAATGGACGAGAACAAATAGCCCATGTTCTCATTAAAGAGCTTTTTGTAATGACTCCAGAGTATGCCCATAAATGTAATTTACTCTCCAGCTGTCAAGGCCTCCTGACTAATTGCTCCCCAGTCCCTTGATTGTCTTGAACAAGCAATGTTGACTGGTTTAAAATGTCAGGTGACTCAATTGAGCAGCGATATTGAGCAGCAAAATAGAATGCACATTTTTTGGAACAGTCTTGTAAATTTGAATAGTACATCATTTTCATAAAAAAAGATAAAACAGCACAGAGATGTGTCAGGCTCATAAATAAACCCTCACTACCAGCCTTGAGAAAAGAATAATAGAAATCCTAAAATTCACACCCAAAATAACCAGACGTTATATTCCCGAGATTCTATGGTTTCATTATGGGTAAAGTTCCTCGTGATCTTTTAGATCACGTGCCTCACGTGTGTCCTTGCTGTAGAATATACACTGGTGATAGAATGACTGGGTTAGAATCCTTCTTCCACAACAGTGACCTTGGATAAGCTATTCAACTTCATCTGTACAGTAGAGTTAATAATGTTTTCTACCTCTTGTAGTTATTTTATTTGTGATCTGGCACTCATCCAGTCTGTCTACAATCAACAGGTGCTCAATAAATGAATGAATGTCAACCAGGTTTCAGGCGCTCTGCTCTAGTGGGGTCATATGGAGAGGAGTAAAACATGGTCTTGGTCTTGCAATTAAATAGGGGAGAACAAAGGACAAGGTCAGTACAGTAAAAGTGGTACAGGCCAAATTCTTCAAGCATTCGGAGTGGAGCAAAGTCAGATTCAATCAAAGAGAATTGGAAATTTATGCACAAAGAGGGAATGGGTGAGATAACATTTATAAGATAGGCAAAATGTTGACAATATGAAGGTAAGGATATAGAGCACATTTTTTGAGCACACTGGGAAGTCCAGTTTGGTTGAAATAAATAGTAGAGGAATGGTAAGAGAAGATATTAAAGCTAGGCTAAGACTGCATCAAATTATCATTGTGAATATTTTGACTTAATTCTGTAAGCAATAAGCAACAACTTAATATTTTGAGCAAGGTAACCATATGATTGCAACCTGGCTTTAAGAATATTAATTTAACCAAGGTGTATATGAATTGGAAAGAAGAAACTGGTAGTAGTGGTTGGGATACTGCAGGGACAATTACTGTACTAATGTCCTAAAGACAGAAAGCAAAGTGCCCACCATCATGGAGCTTTTAGTGGAGGAGATATACAAAATATAAATAAACTAATAATGGTGCTGTCAAGTCATGATAAATAAAGCAAGGTAAGAGGATGGAGTGTGGGGAGGGTTGATGTTATATACAGTGTTGACTAGGGACGAATACTGTGAGGAGGTGTGTTTTGAACAAAGACTAAATAAAATGAAAGTCCTTGATAGAAAAACTTTGCAATTTTGGAAGAAGAGCAAGGCAGTCAGAGTGGCTAGAATGGAGGGAACAGCACAGGAAGAAGCAGGAGATGAAGTGTGAGAGGAAAGAGGCTCAAGTCCTCTAAGGCTTTTAAGTTTCTGTAAGCAATTGAGATTTTCTCCTGAAAAATTGATGGAGGTGTTTGGATTTCTTCCACACTCTAGAATTATCTGATTGTTGATTTCTCTCTCAGTTTCTAAGCCAGTGAGAGGAAGGCAGACACTAACACAGCTCTGGCATTCTGTGTTTGATTCTCCAGTGAGTAATTTGGACTTCTTCTAATGTTCTCTTACTGTTTAACCTATTGAAGCTCCGGAGTGAGGTACCATCCATTATGCATAGATGTAGGGTATTCTCTAAAGGGAGTTAACATTTACCTTATCAGTCAGCTAAGGAAGAGTGATGTCCTTGAGATGAGGTGGACCTTGGAGGCCAGCTTTTGCCAGGTGAGGAAGTGTCTCTGTTTCTTGGGACTGCTACCTTGGGCCTGGATTTCAAGGAGTCTAGTTCAGTGGTTCCCAAATGCTAGTTACATCAAAATCATCCATAACACTTTAAAAAGTAAAGATTGTCAAATCCCATAAGTCAGAATGGGTAGGGGAAGAAGTGGAATGAATGGAGCATGGGAAGAAAAAAATTACTTTAAGCATATTCTGAGAAACCAAGCATTTGGGAATCATTTCCTAGTTTTATATTCAGGATACTGTTACTGCATTCCCCCTAAAACTCCATCCTCACTCATTCGTGCTAATGAAAAGTCACCTTAGTCACATTCCAGAAAGCCTATGTTCCCTAAACAAGTTTAGTAAGTTATTTTTGGCGTTAGTTTCCATTTTGTTATCTGTCTTTGAGATAGTATTATTTTTTTTAAGATTTTATTTTTTCCTTTTTCTCCCCAAAGCCCCCCAGTACATAGTTGTATATTCTTCATTGTGGGTCCTTCTAGTTGTGGCATGTGGGAAGCTGCCTCAGCGTGGTTTGATGAGCAGTGCCATGTCCGCGCCTAGGATTCGAACCAACGAAATACCTGGCCGCCTGCAGCGGAGCGCACGCGCAAAACTAACCACTCAGGCACGGGGCCAGCCCAGAGATAGTATTATTTTTAATGCTACAGTCTGTCTTCTGCTGCTCCGTGAAAAAATGAAGAATTTATGACTCGTTTGAGCTCACTAGTGTATCAGTAGCCATTAGTTAAAAAAACAAGAAGGAATAAGGTTAATCAAAGGAAAAAATTAGTCAAAACTTTAAAGTTCAGGCGGCCCACTATGTAGAAATTTTTTCGCCACTGCCAACCTTGAAAAGTCATGATCTGAGTTTATGCAGGAAGCTTCAGCTTTCTTTCTGAGGAGAGCCAAATAATCAGAATATGTGTGTAAACTGACATCAAAACAGTCACAGCTACTTTAGCCATTCATTGCTCTGCCCAATGCCAGTACTTTACAAGGGACCAAATTCTTTTCTGACTCCTGTATGAGTTATTGAGTCATCTCTCTGCCTGAGGGTATTTTTCCCTGCGTTATGTTATGTTATGTTATTTATATTAATTATAATTTCTCCTGGGTGAAATGTTTTCCCTTGCCTAAACAGTTAGTAACTGATTGCCACATAGAAAATATTTGTGGAGTTGGTTGGTTGGTGAATAGAGAGGAAGCTGAGGCATCTGTCATACCAGAGACAATGTCTCTGGTCTCTGAAGCTGACACATCCCTCATTCCAATGGCCTTCAGTAAAGTCTGCAGTCAGTCAAGTGTGCATAACGACTCTCCAATATCAATCTGTCTCTAGAGGCTCACCATCACCACCACCATGGTGAACATCATCAATGCAGTTGAACATGACACACGTATAGGATGATAACTATGTAAAGTAACACAGGACATGTGCAAATGTAATGGACAGACCATAAGTGTAATATGAAACGTAATCTCAGGAAAAGATCTCCGGTGCACACACAGAAGACTTGAGCAAGGAGACACATCTTGGAACTTGAAGAAGAGAATGAAGAGGGAGTTGGCTGCATTCTAGTAGGGACTGCGTGTAAATTCGTTTTAGGAAGCTAAATCTAGCCTTGATACTGAGCATAGATTTGAGGAGGTGGCAGGGAATAAAAAGAAATCAACCAGGAGTGTGTCACAAGGAAGATGATGAGACTCTGGAAGATGGTGCTAAGATGAAAAGGTACAGATAAATACATCACAAGAAAGTCTTTTTTTTATTGAAATTACTAATTGATTTACTTTAATAAAGAATCACAGTCATAGAATGTTAGAGTTGAAATGACCTCTACAATTTGTCTCATCTAATCTATTCATTTTACAGATAGAGGAATTGGAGTCAATATTAAGAAAGCATTTTATCTAAAAGTACACTGTACTCTTATTTCTTTTTTATGAGAAACTCTTGGTGAAATAGATAACTTTCTAGGAAAATATAACGCAAAAATGGACTGAAGATCAAAGAAGGAAATATGAATAAAATAATAAACAAGAAATTCAAAATTATGCCAAATAATTACTTTCAGAAAAGGTGTCAATTTCAGATGGTTTTGTGGGTTAATTATATCAAATTCTTTAAAATATATATATATATATATATATATGAGCTATTTTAGAATATAGACAAAGTTGGTAGTCCCAAATCATTTAATGAATGTAGCATAACCTCAAAGCCAAAATCTCGCAGTGAACTTCAAAAAAATTAGAATCCAATCCTACTTATGTACATATATCTAGTTATCCTTAATAAATATTATGAAATCAAGCCCAGAAGTTTATTGAAGAATACTTTGAAACCAAGTAAAGATTGACTCCACCAATGTAAAAATGGTTCAATAACATCTATTAATTTAATTCAAAACTGTATTAGATCAGACTTATAAAAGCATGACATCATACAATAGATGCCTGCAAGATATTTAATAAAAGCAACACTATTGAATATAATTTTTTTAATTTTGTAAATTAAAAAAACAATACTCCACCCAAAAAAGTAGTAAAAATTTACATTTTCAACAATATAAATATTATGTATCTAAAGAAGGACCATGCACCCCATGTTAACAGAAATACTTCTCATCTTTTATAACCCAGGAACAAGACAAGTCCATCTATTATCACTACTGTCAATTTGCATTGTTTTGGAAGTTGTAGCCAATATAATATAGGAACTAAAATGAACTTTAGGTATTAGAAATAAATATCCAAAATTTTCAGTATTGTAATAATATTTTCTAATTCCAGCATGAAAAACTAAGATAACCAACTGAAAAACTATTAGAAATAATCTGAATTTAGTGAATTAGAATCTAGTAGAAAAAGTCTTCCTTCTATATCTACAAAGCTAATTAGAAAATATGGGGACATGACCCTATTCATAAAATTTACATAAATGAGCAAATACATATTAAAATAAATCTAGTAATAATTATAATAATTGCTTTTATTTGTTGAAGAGTTATTACTGTGTCAGGCAATATGATAAGTATTTTCACACATATATCTCAACATTCTCTTGTAAGGGAGCTACTATTAGTAAACTCATTAAAAAAACTTACACTTGAGGTTAAGTAACTTGCCTAAATTTACTTTACTAGTAAGTAAATGTGTAGAAACATGAAAATAACTTTAAAACTCTACTGAGTGGCCTAAAAGAAAGCCTGAATACATTGAGTACTATATCTCTGGATGGGAAGATTCAATATTATAAGATATCAGTTTTCTCATTACACTTTTACATGTTAAATTCTAAAGTTCATTAAAAAGAATAAATAAGGGAGCATAACTCTAAAAATTTGCAGAGGGAAAAAATTAAACAGTCTGAGGAAAAGCCTCAATCGTGAATACTTGGATAGCTTGGATGTATAATATAATACATATACATGTAAGCCATTAAAAGTTGTGAAAGTCTACTGAATGACTTGGGAAAATATTTATCATGCATATTTATGTGAAAAAGAAAAATGTAATATTTTCTATGAGGTATTATTTCTTACAGCGATGCTGTCTATTTGCAGCCCCATGTCATTCTTAGACTGTCTCTCCCTGTGGCTTCTACAACTGCTTCAAAAAGACCATGCTTTCTAGCTCATTGAGGATGGCATTGGTAATCTTATTTTTCTGTTTCCTGGATTAAATAATTTTTGTGGATGGGGTGCCCCACAGAGTATAGTTGTGAATTTTCCTGGATCAAAGTATTTCCCATAAGCTTTGTTGCCGGGGTGTGTATGTGTGTCCTGGGTGCTTGTTCAGGATGGAGGGGAGTTCTCTCTAGACGGTGTGTTTGTCAGCGGGCCTTGTAGAGTGGCTTGTCTTGGGCCTTATGACTGACCATCCCATCTCGTGGTCACACAATTAGACTACATTTCCCTGACTATCTTGTTAGGTGTAGCCATGTGACTAAGTTCAAGCAAGTGAAACATGAGCAGAGCTAATGTCTGCTATCCAAAGCCTGGTCCATCAAGGACTCCCTGCTCTTTTCCTCTCCAATGGCTTTGTATAAACACACATAGAAGTCACTTGCTCAGGATGGGAGGTGGCTCGGTTCCTGAATTGCTGCTTAAAAGGGAGCTGTCCACTGATTAGGAACCCTTGATTTGGACTGGAGGAAAGTGAGAAACAACCTTCCATTGTGTTATAACATTGAGGTTTAGGAGTTGTTAGAGCAGGCGCCATTGCCCCAATACAGCTCCATAGAAAAACAATTAAGATAGAGATTGTACATTCTCGTTCTGCCACAGTAGCGGATAGAGAAATTCTCCCAATTAGATTGTCATATGAGGGTCAAGAAAGATCCTGCTCAGCTTATTCACTAGCTCAGATGGCTAGAAAATTAACTTCTAACTCCTAGTGATCAGGTTACTCACGTTCTTGTGCACCATGTGGCTAGTTTCTACTTTGGTTTCCGAAGTCTAATTTCCTTTAATGAGAGAACATGGATACTTGATAGCTGAACTAAAGGGATACAGTGATGTGGGACGTAATATCTGCAAGCTGCAGTCAAGGTGATGGATGTCCTGGCCTCTTGGATGCTCTTCCCCAGCCCCTGCTACCAAGTTGTCTTTGGGCCAAGATTTTTCTGTTTCTTACTGAATGCAGGCCAGGACTCTTTTGGCAGGGTGCTGTGTGTGACCTGGTCCCAAATTAGGATGCTTGGGTCATAAAATTTTCTAGGTTTTTATGTTATGAGGTATTCCTATGTCTGGGGTACTGTAGTAGGTGTTTTGTATGCATTATCACACTCAATATTCAAAACTACCCTGTAGCATAGTCCTACTAATTACCTATCTTATAACTGAGCATATGTTAAGCTCGTTATTGGTAGTCAGCTTCCCAACTGAGGAGAAAAATAACAGAATTAGGGAGGAAAATAAAGGAAAAAAATCCATTGTTCTCTTGGTTGGGCTGGAAAACATCACAATGAAAAAGAGGGAGATACAGAAGGGGAGGGAGGTTTCAGCAGTGATAAAGGAGGTCTACCTTATATCAGACTAAAAGTGCTTTATCCAGTTGTTGTTATTGACTTTTAATCTTTATTGTGGTTTGCTGGCCCATTTCCCTGATTGTGAGGAATCCACTTTTGCACTAGGAGAAGGACTCTTTCTTTGCGTACCAAGGGGAAAAGTCAGCTTTTCTCAAACATCTGAAAGCCCACAATTCATTTTATGCCATGCAAATAATACATGGGCTTGTTAAACAGAACAGCTGGCAAGTGTACCCTTGGGTGAGGGGAATTCCCTTTTCAGGTATACCACGGGATGAGAAATTAAAGTGTCTGGCTACTAGTTTCTCTCTCATGAGACGAAGATATTCTTCTCCACGGGCAAAGCAGGATGAAGTTGAGCCACCTTCTGCTATCTTCACTCCTCTTCTTTGATGTACACAGAGGTGAAATACATGAGCAACAGGTGTTCCCAGCCTGCACCTGGGCTGCTCCCGTCTTCACCCCATCCCTCAGTTCACTTGGTGGAATTATAACTCCCAAAACTCAGTGTTCTACCACCAGCCCCTTCTGCTTCCTGTGCTTTTATTTTCTAGAAAATATCCTGGGATAGCCTGTTTTCTGTTGTTGCAGATCTTGGGTCTCTTGTTCAAAGATGAGGAGGAATACGGTGCTACCCAAAAGTTCTTCAGGATAAAAGTTTGCTCTCCTTCATGTATGTATCAGCATCTGTCGCCAATCATAAATCTCTTTTTGTCGTCATGGACCTTCCAAACTTTGGGAAATTACATACTGTTACAGTAATTGATTTGAGTGTGTGCATGCACGTTTGTGTTTGTGTGTTATAACTAGATTTTTTTTCTCTCCAAATTTTCATAAGAATTTCAAGGGAGTTGAGAATGGCAAGATTATCTCTTAAACAAGAAACTTTATTTTGAAAGAGGACTTAAAATGTGTTATATTTTTCAATATAAATTTTATTAGTAGATTTAAGATCCTTATGATATTCCCTATCTGATGTTCTTGCCCCTGGGTCTGAAGCTCTTAAATCTTATTCAAATAAGGAAATGGCCCACCATTGCTCAAGGACATGCTTCTCTTGGCCCAAATAATCTAGCCTCCTATTGAAAGCACTGTAGAAAGCTCCAGACCCCTGGGTCCTGATAGATAACTTCACATTCAGTGACAGGAAGCATTCTCCTGAATGACTCGGGAGCTCTTGTTCGGTGATGGGGTGAATCAAGGTTAATTTACAGTTCTGAACCTTTTCTCTTCATTGTTCTATGGTGACACAATTGGGTTTCCAAGAGACAACCAAAATAATATAGTAAAGCATAACTTTAATGCTGTTGAAAACCAAGAAGAGTCATGATTAATTACCACCAAAGCCGAAAGGAAGAAGGGAGGACTCCAGAAATCAGTTTAATTAATCACTTGGTTTAGGATTAGTAAAATTCCTGGAAACCTGGTAAGAAAGAAGGGTTGACAGAGAGTAAATGGTGTTTGCTCTTCAGGAAACTGACACAAGCTCTTAATCTGGAGAAAAACTGAGGCATCTTTGAGTCATTTGCTTTTATTTTGCTTTATTTTTTAAAAGTAAACAACGTTGACTCTACTTCTCTGTTTTTGGTAAAATAGATGGCAGAGCAGTCTAGGGGTTTGCAAAGAGGTAAATGAGGCAAATCTCATTTTTGCTATGTGCAACCTACACAGTGAGTGTGCGCTGGTCCTTCTCTTGATGTTAATCAAAATCCCACAGAGACTAGCTGCATTTGGAGTGTGGGGTGAATGACAGAGTTTCATAATTATACAGTGCCTGTGATCAATGAACATAACCAAACCAGACAGCTCCAACCCCAAACTGTGTGTTTCAGCTTGAATGATCCACGCATCCACTTGGCGCTCTAGATTAACCAAGTAATTGAAAACTCTCTCCCTTATCACATGATGGTAGAAAAGACCCAAGAGATAAACTTTAAGTTTATTAGGAAAATGATGGCATATCTTTTGGGTAGCCTTTATTTCTCTAAGGTGAATTGAATCAAAGTGAGAGTCAGAGCATGCAGAGCTGTGCAGAGCTCCAGCTGTACTTAGCACAGGCCACCCCATGTGGGTTGCCTTACATTCCTTCCCACTGAAGCCTCTTGACCTTGTGCTCAGGGAAGAATAACAAGAGTGAGCACCAATGCAGCAGTAGCTAGTGATTGATGAAAGCTTTTTATTTATCAGGCACAGTGTTTTCACATGTTATCTTATTTGACTTTTTGAGTTGTCACAATAACCCTCTAAGGTCCTATAGCTACGAATGGATAGGTCAGAATTTGAATTCAGGCTTAGCTGACTCTAGGCAAGAGCACTGAGAGAAACAGAAATCTTCACTTTATAGACCTATTTATGCATGGTAGTAACCAACAGTTTCTTAACCCAAAGAATAAACATGAAAAGAAATATAATTGTTATTATTTATAATCAATGGCTGGTCATTATCTCTCATCTGAGGCCCCCAAAAATAAAGTTTGGATGTTGGTATCATTAATGCAGGCTCCGCTTTCCGAAGTGTGACATCAAAAGCTGAAATTCTCAACCCATTTTTGCTAAAAAACTACCTTTGGAGTTTCACATTCCAGAATGAAAGTCTGACCACACGTCAATGCAGGTATCATTCAAATAATCAAACAATGAAATGAACATGAATGCTTTCAGCATCATGGAGGTACATCAAGCCTTATTTGTGGGGGAAGTCCTTCAGCAGAACACTCAGGATTAGAGAATATTTCTAAGGTGAAACTAGAGTGAAGACAGAGTAGAATAACAGTTTTTATACATGTTGATTTCTAATTTCAGCTCTTAAGCAAAAATCACATACGTTGAAAATTACCCATAAGAATCTCTTAGGCAATTGGCATGTTGAAAACTATACCATCTCACAAATCAGTGCGCCAGCATTGGATGAGACAGCTGTTTCTTCATTTGGGCACAGAGGAAGGAATTGGTTTTTGCTGGAGAATATGTTTTCTGAGAAGTGTATACCTCTAAACAATCAAATAGCACTGAATGTGACTAAACACTCATTTCCTACTCCTAACCTTGAAGTGAATGATTATTGAGTGAGTCATTTTAGCTCCATTGTTTAAATACTCTTTTCCTGTGTCTCCTCCTTGTATTCTCTTCTTTCCTTGGCTTTCTATCTCTCTCCAGAAAGTGTGTTTAACTGAGTTTATTAAAGCTAAAAGTGCACATGACAACCTGGTTAAGAAACAAGCCAAAGCCCTTAACCGACACCTCACCAAAGAAGCCATATAGATAGCAAATAAGTACATGAAAAGATTCTCCATGCCCTATGTCTTCAGGGAAATGCAAATTAAAACAATAATGAGATAACACTACACACCTATCAGAAAGACCAAAATCCTGAACATTGGCAACACCAAAAGGAACTCTAATTCACTGCTGGTAGGAACGCAAAATGGTACAGCCACTTTGGAAGACAGTTCAGTGGTTTCCTATGAAACTAAACATACTTTTACCATATGGTCTAGCAATTGGCCTCCTTGGTATTTACCCAAAAGAGTTGAAAATTTATGTCCACACAAAAACCTGCATACAATGTTTATAGCAGCTTCATTCATGGTTGCCAAATATTGGAAGCACCCAAGATATCCTTCAGTAGGCAAGTAGATAAAGAAACTGTGGTACATCCAGACAATGGGATATTATTCAGTGCTAACAAGAAGTGATCTATCAAACCATGAAAATACATGGTGGAAACTTAAATACATATTACTACACGGAAGAAGCCAATCTGAAAAGATTATCTACTGTATGATTCCAAATATACGGCATTTTGGAAAATGAAAAACTACAGAGACAGTGAAACAATCAGTGGTTCAGGAGAGGGTGGGGTGAACAGATAGAGCATAGAGGATTTTTAGAGTAGTGAAACTACTCTGAATAACACTACAATTATGGATATATGCCATTACACATTTGTCCAAACCCATAGAATATACAACACCAAGAGTGAACCCTAATGTAAACTATGGACTTTGGGTGATAAGGATGTGTCAATGTAGGTTTATCATTATTAACAAATGTACCACTCTGGTGGGAAATGTTGATAATGGGAGAGGTTATGCATGAGTGGGGAAAAGAGGCACATAGGAAATCTCTGTACCTTCCTCCCAATTTTGCTGTGAACCTAAAAATGCTCTAAAAATTAGAGGCTATTTTTAAAAAGTGTGCATAGGAAGTAAGTTCACTTCACCTTGTTGATTCCTACTTACACAAGCATGAAGTAGTACAGTATACATTTGGTAGATGACCAGATGATATTGAAAAAGTTAGATAATGATTCTCTCCTGCACCTCCTACTGCATTTGTTAAGTTAGAGAACAACTTCACTATCTTCCATTTGAGCCAGAATCATTTAGAAATAATGATGCTGATGAACTGAAGAAAATGGTGATAAAAATAATAATAATAGGAAGAAGAAGGAGGAGGCAAGCAGGCAGAGGGGGAAGATGGGGGAGAGAGGGGAAGAATGAGAGAAGGAGAAGGAAGGGGAAGAGGAGCTAATATTCTAATATTTATGGAACCCTTATCATATGCCAAGCACTACGCTAGTTACTTTTCTTGGATTATCCTCTACAACAACTATATAAAGTTAGTACAGCTTTTATCACCCCCAATTTAGAAATGGGGAAACTGATGCTTAGTAACTTGTCTGAGCTAATAAGTGATATAACCAGTATTCAAACCGAGACAGTGTGATGTTAGAGCCTGTGTTATCAGAGTATGTGCCTGCGTCATCTCCAATTCTATCCTCTCCACTCACTCATCCCACCACCTTAGTTTCTGCCATTCATCAAGTCTCGAATGATCGCCTCTATTTGGATGTTGCCCCTGGCTTCACTAGGTGAGGCAGCCCCTTCCTTCTCTATTCTCTCATAGTTGTTATGCCTACCTCAATAACAGTACTTAACCTCTTGCATGATGACTTTCTGAGTGGAGGCCTGTGAATTCCCTAAGAGCAGTGATTATGTAACATCCAGGGCCCCCTACAATCCAGTCCCCACCTATATTTGTAGCCTTATCTAACTACATGTAACTAATATGCCTGACATATCATACTAAATCATATCCTCTGGATATCATATGATTTATTTCTTCTGTGTAATTAATTGGTCATCCCATCTCTTCTATCTGAATACATTCTCCCAAATCCCCACATACCAAAACCATTCCTATACTTTGGGTCCGGTCTAAACAGTACCACTTCCTCAAAATTTTCTCCACCTGGAAATGTTCTCTTTTCCTTTGAACTGCCATAAAGCTCCCTGAACTTTGGCCTCATCTCCCTGGTACTTCATCATTTTCTACTTTGTATCCAGCTTCTCTCTGTCCATGTCTTAGTTCCTCCATTCTAAGTCAGCCTCTTGAGTCTTTTATTAGAAATCAAATCTTAGTCATCTTTGTTTCACCTTCTTATCCAATCTACTCATCCTTACTTTCCTCCTGCCTCAAGCCCAGCCAGGTGTGATGAATGAATAAATAAATGTTAGTGACTAGCCATGTTGGTCATGCCACTTTCATCCTCATATTCTCCTTTTGCAAAAAAAAAAAAAAAAAAAGAGCTCACGATAGCAACAGTGAGCTAAGAAATAGTTAACACTGGAAAATGGACTGAAGGGTGTCCTTTGGTTTATGCTTCTGGGTCTAGTTTATATCAAAACTTAGTTCTTCTGATCTGAGTATATTGAACTGAGAGTTGATAAAACTCTCACTGGAGAAGAGCAATCATGATAGATAACAAATGCTTGTGTTTTTAGGGTATTTGCCAAGCATTTTGTGTACATTTGCTGATTCTTCATAGCAATCCAATAAACTAATACCATTGTTAGTTTTACACCTGAGAAAACCGAATTGTAAAGAAGTTATATAACTTATCTAAGATCACAGAGCTCAGTGGTAGATCTGGGAGTAAAATCCATGTCTGTGTGACTCAAAGCTCAAACTCTTAACCACGATGCGCCTCTCTTTAGAAGCTTTTCTGTCCGATATCGGAACTCAGCTGCCTTGCTATGGTAGTATGGCAGTAATGTCCCATTTCTCTGGAGATTTATTTAAACCAAAGTTTCTCAAACTTAGCATTATTGATATTTTTGGCTGCATAATTCTTTGCTGTGGGGGTCTGTCTTGTGTGTTTCAGGATTTTTAGCAGTTGTCTAGGATCTACCCACTAGGTGCCAGTAGTGCTCCTGCACATCCCTCCCCCTCCCATTTTTGGCAACCAAAAATGTTTCCAGACATCACCAAGTCATCCCCCTGAGAACCACTTGGTTTAAAGGAAAAGAAAGCCTCCTTGTTAGGATAGCACGTCTCAATCACTATTCAACCAAAATGCTGAATAAAATGATATTGCAAGAGAAAGAATTTAGGCTAGAACAGTTCATCTCGCCTGAGTGGCCATTAAGGCGGAATTTCCTGAGGCGTTTCTTTAACATTCATGCCTCTCCAAGGAAAGTGTATCAGAACCTTGGACAGCGGTTAGGGCCGCTGAGGCAATAACACAAATCTTTCCTCAAAGGGTGAGGACGCTGTAGTATATACAGATGTCGAATTACAATGTTGTACACCTGAAAATTGCGTGATATTATAAACCAATGTTACCGCGATAAAAAAAAAAAGGTTTTGAACAGCAAGGCAAAACAAACCGAGAGAGAGAGAGAGGTAACAGGACCAGAGGCATTCCTATGACATTATTTAATCCATGTGGAGCCAACATCTAACATTTTTACACTGATAAAATCCAGTTAAAATGGTCATTGAGAGTGCTCTTTCAGAGGAATAGCCATAAAGGAGCACTTTGAGAGGAAAGATGTGAAAAAGGAGGGAGGCCACCCCAAATTTGCCATGGTAACAGGATCAGGTGTTTTAATGGATTGTTCACATGTGAGTTTTAGTTTTCATTTTACTTTATTTATTTATTTTGAGGAAGATTAGCCCTGAGCTAACAACTACCAATCCTCCTCTTTTTGCTGAGGAAGAACGGCTCTGAGCTAACATCCGTGCCCATCTTCCTCTACTTTATACGTGCGACACCTACCACAGCATGGCTTTTGCCAAGCAGTGCCATGTCTGCACCCGGGATCCAAACCGGCAAACCCCACCCAGGCTGCCGAGAAGTGGAACGTGGGAACTTAACCGCTGCACCATCAGGCTGGCCCCAGTTTTAGTTTTTAAAAAATTAGTGGTAGGGGAGTTCCCTTCCAAACGCCTATCTTCCGTTACTACAAAGAAGGAAGTCATAGATCTTGGCATTGTAAAATTCAGCTGCAGTACCCAATAAAAGATTACAGATAACTAAAATCTGAACAGAGAATGAATTAGCTAAATTCATTGAGGGGCTTTTGCATTTTTAAAAAGGACAAAAGCTGAAAAGTCAAGAATTTTTCAAAAAGCATTAGTGGTAGAAACACAGCCAGTGACTTTGGAATTCTTAGCTTGAAATTAGATGTGTTGAGGGCACTCTTCTTATTAGCGCTCAGATTTGACCTTGCGGCCATCACCCTGGTTCTCCTGCTCATTAGATGAGACCTCATATAAATCATATATAGATTTCATGAAATTCTTAAGCTGATTCAAGTTTCAATCAACAAGTACAAGGGAACCATAAAAAGTACTATTTGTATGGCTTACTGTGAAGAGTAAGTATAAAGGAAGGCAGCCCTGTCTTTTCCTCTTGGTAAGTACTTAGTCACATTTTTTAAGAATGTTGATTTTGGAATCTACTGTTATAATGAGAACATTTTGGAAATGATGTGGGAAAAATCCATGCTTCTCCTCTTACCAGCTCTGTAACGTGGGACGTGTCACTCAATTTCTTTGAACCTCAGTTTTTTTCCTCCAAATGATGAGAATAACAATACCTATATTGAAGAGTTGATGAAGGGTAATGTGATTTATTTTCTCCTCTTTTTCCTTCTGGGCTTTTCTGTGCTTGCCAGGAAGGGTATAAAGTATTTAAAACATCACATATGCTATTATTCCAGTACAAGATGGTTTCTCTCCCTTTCTGTTTATTCATGGCTGCATTCATTCATTCACCCAGTAGATTGATTTTCAGCAGACTGCCAGCCAGCAGTTACATATAGAAAGTCCTGAATACTCAGCTTCATTCACTTTGGGCAGCTCTTTCATGGTCTCTGCTGCACAGATATCTGTTATTTTCTATTATTTATGCTGCTGTCATTTCTATAAGACCTCACATAGCATATACTTTGTCAAAACAGGGACACTATTCAGATTTCATCTGCTGACATGCTTTGGCATCATCAGAAAGGCTGGGAGGCAATGTACCAAGCTGTCCACAAAGGCTTGGCAGCTCCCTCATCTTCAACCTTCTCCCATTTCCTGCCCTTGGCTCCCAAAGTTCTATAGAGTAACAGTCAGGACAGCTAGAACACAGCAGAGAAATATGGTAAGAAAAGAAATTGCTCACCAAGATGGTATTTTTTAAACCGGGTGCCATTTAAATGGTGTTTGGCTGCATTCAAACTTCACTAGGGTCTCCATTATCTTAAAAATCTGCTATTTTGTTCTGTACCAGATATGTGCTGATAGCAAATGACATTTCTCAGTAACTGTCCAGGAGAAGCTGTGGGAAAAATTTCAGAACAAGGAGGCTGATAGTCAATCTCTTTCAGTCCAAATAAGCCATGAATTAGCCATGAAAATGTTTAAAATCATGATTTTAAATATGAGTTCCTTGGATCCTTGGATTCCTAGGGTTCTTTAGAAATGCCTGTGAGGAGCCATCTCGGAAAACTGGTAAGGTACTTGAGTTTGGGCCTCCAGACCCTCCATACATGCTTAGATCAAAGCAGCTCAGAGTTAATCTATTTTTAATATATTAAAATTATTCATGAGATTCTTTAGAAAACAGTTGTATTCCTAAAAACACATTCATTTGAAGTGGTGCCTTTGGAGCCTTGTGTGGAAACCTCCAATCCCTCCCTACACTGGATGCATTTGGGACTTTTGAAAATCAGTGACTTAAATAGCTACAAAAATATGAAGGATGTTCAAAGGAGCCTTGGTCAATTTCCCACCACAGTCATCCTTCCCTTCCATAAATGAGCACTTACCCCATTGTATTGTCATTGTCTGTTTACCTTTTATATCCCCCATCTAGACTCTAAGCCTACAGAAGATGGAAACCTGTTATATCTCCAGCACTTAGCAGTGTATCTGGCATTCAGTGAAGAATTCCCAATGAATGAACAAAGGAATGGCCTCTGGAGAACAATGAAGAAAGTATTTTAGATTAGGGACTAAAGATAGTCGAAATTTGAGGTGTATAAAAAGAAGAAACTGAAAATAGACAAACAGTGGGGAATTTAGTTCCAGTGTGAAAGGATCATTCAACATCATTTGAAATATGAGCCCTGTAAGTCATGTAAGACAAGATATGTAGGATTTAAGGAGTTCTGGAATTTGCCACATAGATGTGAAACCAAGTTAGATTTTTTTAACTGGACTTCTGGGACTGATATGGGAGAATAAATGTTAAAAAGGGAAACCTGAAAAGTAACAGAGCCTCTCAAACATAAGCCCTAAGACTAGGGTGGAGGACAGTGCTCCATTAATAAATACTCAACAAATATCACCCATAAATAAGGGCTATACTAGGAACTGAGGATTCAGAAATGAGTAAGCCGTTTTTCTTGATTTAATGAATTCAAAACATTGGGAGAAAACCACCACCAACAACAACAAGGAATCATTGCACTGCATTGGTAGGCACAAAAGCTACAAATGAAGAAAATACTATAATTTCATGCAGAAGGGA
This sequence comes from Equus asinus, assembly GCF_041296235.1. Lineage (NCBI taxonomy): Eukaryota > Metazoa > Chordata > Mammalia > Perissodactyla > Equidae > Equus > Equus asinus. The sequence goes on along the minus strand of NC_091816.1, from coordinate 7,854,341 downwards.
ACCACCAACTCTACTTTTCAGGGAAACTTCCTAGAAAAGATGACAGTCAAACTAAGGCATGAAGAACAGATGAGTAGGATTTAATCTGACAGAGAATAGAAGTAGAGGAACTTTAGGAAATTCTGAGCAGAGAAAGTGCCAATCACTAAGAAAGAATTATAGGGAGAAGCATAGCATGTTCAGGAATGGCAAGCAGACCCATGAAACCCATCATAAAGTTCATGGAGAGCAGTGGAGATGATGAGGCTGAAAGGCCAGCAAAACTCGGACCTTGAATACCATGGTAAAGTGACTAAAGGAATGAAGTGGACACCAAGTTTTTAAAGGAGATTAATAACATAATCAGATGTAACTTTAAGGAAAGCTCGTCAAATAATTGGAAAGTAGAGAGATTAGAAGAGACTTAGATGAGTGCCAAGGAAATAATCCAGGACCTTTGGATAACTTTAAACATAAATGGCTCACTCACAGAAATGATGAAGTGTGTGGTGCGTGTTGGGGGGGTGGCTGTGTGTATGACAGGCAGTGTGTTGAGAGAGAGTAGCTGAGGTACAATTTCTACTCCTCCAAATCCTTGGTTTTCCCACAAGCAGTGCCTTAGCAATCTTATTCTTCCACACAGTTTGAAAAGGTCAAATTCCTGAGTTCATTTCATGAGGTGAAGGGAAACTCAGAGAAAAGATAATAAAGCATATCACAGGAAATAAAGTGTTTCTTAATCTTTAAAATGATATCTGTCTAAGTAAATCCATCTGCCAGGTTTCATCTCGTCTCTTCAGAGCACCTTCCTAGGTATGAGGGAAGTACTTTTCTTCAACATATTATACATGAAATATTAAAATCCCAGGTAAGTTCAGAATGCGAAGGTCAATGCATTTGTTAAAATATCAATACAACAAGAACAGCTGGCTTGTTCCCTTCCTTGAAAAAAATAGTCTTCCTGAATATTCCTGGCAGATCTGTCATCTCTTCCTCAAGCTGAGTGACAAGTGAGTTATACAATGGGGCTTCAAAAGGTTCTAACCATATTGCACAGCAGATGCTCTGAAACTATTATTCAGAGAGTCTGCCTGGGCCCCCTACTGCCCTCTGATTCCCTTGAAGCAATTTATGACCCACTCTCTCTTTACATCAGTTACGTTATGACCACATTAATCCAAAAGATGCATTAACTTCACCTTTTCTTCAATTTCTCTAAATCCTCACCCCCCAACCACATACCTTGCATCTCACCACATATGTATATATATATAATGCTTTTTCATATATTGTCTACAGCAGGATTGTTTCAGAAATGTATTAGTACCAAAATGACCAGTTTGATATATAGTGAACTTTTACCTAATTCACTAGTTCTGGTCCATTCTGCCTTTGTTCCACCATAAATCCCCCAGCAGCTTGTATTTTGGAGGACAATGATCTTCTTCTCTTTTCTATTTCATCTTACTTCCCAATCAATCTCGCCTTAAAATTAACCGAGGTTAGCACTTCATATGATTCTTGCCCTATATGAAATTCTATAGATCGTCCTTAGATTTACATTTTAGAAGTACTCAGTAGTGTTCATTATAATGCTACTTTCAGTGAAATCTTATCTTTGACATATTGAGAACACAAAATACTTTGCATTTATAGATCTTGTTGAATTCATGACTATTACCCACATAGCAGCAAATCATGAAAATTAGAGTTGGAAAACTCTTATTAAGACTGAGACTCCATCCCCAGAGGCTATGTAAGAATGTTACTTATAATTCAACATTTATTAATCCCCCAAAATGCACTAGGCTCTTCACAGAACAAAGGGCTTGATAGAGTCAGAGCCTAAGTTATTTATAATAATGCACCATCACCGCGTCCATTTTTCTCCCCCAAGGACTCCACAAATGGGGTTTCTAATGTTTTCCACAAACGATTCTATGGCTTGAAAAATTTTTCTGGTGAGAAGTTTTTTTCTGGTATCTAGCATATATATTCATTTGAAGACAAACTTAATTCACCTTGTGCCAGTTAATAATCAGCAGAAAAATAAACCTACGGAATATGAACACTGGGAGTAACTTCTTTCAGAGTTGCATGCAATTTCCTTTTCTATCTGGGAGCAGGACAAAAGAAAACAAATTCTCAGTAAACATAGTTTACATAGCTTGTACTAATTGAATAGCTGAATAATGTCTCCATGCTCTTTCTCTTCTTTATTCTTCTCTCTCTCCTGATAAAAATTCATTTGTAAATATACCTATCACTTACCACAATACATTACACTATTCTTGGCAGGTGGTAAACATGTAACAAATTTTTAAGTGGAGGATAAGAAAACAATTTTTTTTCAACAGCATATGATTGTGGTATGCTTGGCTCATCTTTGTATTATGAGACTAAGACAATTAGGGGAAATAGGCTGGCACTTTGAATATTCACCAGGCTTTAAAAAATTCACTGGTTCAAATACACAGTTCTCTAGTGCACCTCTAAGATACATAAATTCACAAATCATAGAGAGTTTAAGCGAACTAACATTCACACCAGGAATTTTGATTACCATTCAAAAATTATTTTGACTGAACTATACCAATGTCCAGTGGGTGAGAAGTTTTAGAATAAAATAAAATCAGGTCACCAGGGAGGAGAGGTGGTGGGAACTATCAGGTGAACTAGTGTCTCATTTTTTCTTTCACATAATTGATTGAACTGAGAAGTTATTAGTTTCAGATAAAAACTTATTATTTAAATAAACATACAGGTGCTACAAAAACTATATAGCTGGTTGACGAACTGAATATATTACAACTTCTCACCACTGTATCAGTGCCAGAATCTGAGCATTCAACGCAAATACCCCAGGCTGCAATTTATAACCCATTCTCTCATCTGGGCTCTGGAAATAGAGTGATAATTATACTTAAGTTTTTTTTTAAATCTCATGATAATTGCCATCTAATAAGTGAGACATTGATCCTCAATTCTCATGCCAAAGAGAAAATGGACACTGGGGAGTATTTCCTTTTCCAAACGCTCTCTCACAGCATCCCCACCCCAACCAAACAGGGGACATATGGAGATGTATCACAAAAGTATTTGCCTGAAAACATAAAGGAAACCTAATATTCTTAATCCATAGCCTCTGGAGCTGAAGAAACTAAGTGTGAAAATATTTGCAATTGAAAGTACAAAGATCTTCGCTATTTAAACAGTAGACAACTGCAATAAACTGTAGCTGTGTTAGAAGGCTTGTTTGGGAGCGCAGCTGTGGGAGAACCCGTAGCAGCTCTGATCTGCTAGTCAGAGACAGGAGGCCAAACATGTGACCTTCAGAAATAATGCACGTGCCTTTTCTTGGTTTTGGTTCATTTGACTGTACAATAAAAAGATTGAACTAGATTATTTCCAGGGTCTTTGCTGCTAATAAATCTCGTGTTTTTTCATTTTTATGATTTAAAAAGCAATTTTACAGATCTTGAGGTGATACAGAGAATATGATTGGACTCTTGGTTTTGTAACTATGTATAATAAAATTCTGATATGACATTAAACATCCATAAGGTAAATATGAAGAATGCCATTCCTTACTGAGTATTAGCATTTAATCCTTGTCACTTTGTCACATCCCTACAGAAAAGGCATTCATATCTTCACTTTACAGATGAGTAAAACTGAAAGAAGATAATTTGCTCTGTCACATGGTCTCGTAAGAGGTGGAGCTGGCTTTAGAACCCAGGTCCAACCGCAAACCCAGCTCTTTACAGCACACAAGAATGAGGCTTAAGCAATGAGTTAGACTTTGGTACTGTATTAACAATTTCCAATTTTTTATTCCAGGAGCCACTGAAATATAATAATGATACCTAATATATTTGATCCTTTCCACTGCACAAAACACTGTTCTAAGCACTTTATGTGTGTTATGTCATTTAAAATTACAACAATCCTAAGGAGAAACGGAAGAAGACAAATGGACAGAGAGATCAAAGTCACACAGAAAGTAAGTATGAGAAGTAAGATTTGAATCCCTCTATCTGATGTCAAAGCTTGCTACCCCATACTATCTCCACACAAAATACCTCTGGATTTGAAACTGAAATTCTTACTTAAGCAGATAGAGAAAATGCTTACGAAACTGGGTCACCGCATTGTTACCTGAAGAAAAACATTTTAGGGGCCGGCCTGGTGGTGCAGCGGTTAAGTGCACACATTCTGCTTTGGCAGCCCAGGGTTTGCTGATTCGGATCCCGGGTGCGGACATGGCACCACTTGGCAAGCCATGCTGTGGTAGGCATCCCACATATAAAGCAGAGGAAGATGATCACGGATGTTAGTTCAGGGCCAGCCTTCCTCAGCAAAAAGTGGAGGATTGGCAGCAGTTATCTCAGGGCTGATCTTCCTCAAAAAAAAAAAAAAGAAAGAAAAGAAAAAACATTTTTTGGTGTCAATCTCAATGGGATACTCCACAGTATATCCCAAACTAGAGTATTTGTTTAAATCACTGCTTTCTCATACTTTGGAGTGCTCACAAACATTTCTAGGCACCATCTGATACTGCTGCTTATCTCCTTGTTCTACCACCTATTTCAACTCCAGTATTCATCTCTAACCTATTCCCATTCCAGATTTAACCTGCGAAGGGCACCTGATAGCTCTAAGAGATTGATGTGGACATTGCAATAGTGAAGATGGGCTTCACTATTTTCAACAGCTGAGTGTTTAGTAAGTGATACGCAAATTGGATATGTGTAAAATGAATTACACTTCAGAGTATGTTAATGTACAGGAGCCAAGAAGCAAGTAGATGTATATAAAGCAGAGATTCTTTTTGTTTTCTTTTCAAACATATCTGCACTAAATTTTCAATTTTTCAGATATCAAGTTGTAAAGGTTGGCATAGCAGAAAAATTGAATATTTGGGAAATACCAATTCCTGGGTTTGCTTTCTAAGAAAGAATCATTCCCACCCCTGCTGACATGCCACTCTTTGGTAAGATTTTCATTGATACTAAACATGCCTGAAGTGTCATCTTCTGAGGGTGGAATTCACAGTCTCCTGTAACTTAGAAATGCTAAATTGTTCCTTTCATCAGAAGGGTTATGCTTCTGGCTATGACACACTGAATAAATCTATCATTTTTTGGTCAGAAAGTAGTATCCCAATTTGGATTCCTTAACTCAAGCAATCATACTGTGTCCACAGATAAAAACTGACATGAAAGAAAACAACCAGCTATTGACTGAATTCAGCAAAGTTTCTCTTTCATCATCTTCAAACAATCAGTTCATTAAATTTATTCACTTTCCCAAGCCAGTTTGTATACGTCAAGATAGTTTGAAAGAACACATTTGACTCCTAAGAATATTCTCACCTTACACAGTGAAGAGGACAACTGACATTTACCCTTATTTCCCCCTTAATTTAAGAAATATTGGCAACCAATCTCGATGATTTAGTCTCTAAAATGATGAAAATCTGGGAATATCTCAATAGCTCCACAGAAGTGCTCCTTCTATCTGGAATGCTTCTCCCCCAGTTGTCTGCACAACTCGCTTCCAGTTCTCTGTCAGACCTTTGCACAAACATCACTTGATCTGTGAGGCTTGCTCTGATCCACTCACTTTAAATTGCCAATGCACTCCTCTTCCTCATTAGCACTATTGCATCTAAATTTCCATATATTTTCTCTTATTTTTAGTGTCTCCGCACACTAAAATGTAAATTCCATAAGGGCAGAGAGTTTTGACTCTTTTGCTCTCTGCTGAATCCAGTGCCTAGAACAGTGCCTGGCCCATGGTGGGTGCTAAATAGGCATTTGTTGAACCAGTGAGGGACTGATATCAGATTCTCAGAACCTTAGTTTTATGGGAATGTAAATTAAAGAACGTAAACTAAATGATGCTTGATTTTGTTCCATATTCTGAAATTCTATGATTCTTAGGATATTGTCTTCCATCTATCCAATGTTTTAAGCATTTCATGTGTGTATAATGTACTGGTTGATAAAAAAACATATAGACAAAATAGAAGACCTAAGTGTTGACTAAGTAGATATAGAAAGTAAGGAATCAGGAAGATCTATTGTCCAGATTTTTATATGTAAATTTATGTGAAAGTTATTTAAAAAGTCAAATTCTTTGGCTTACTTGCCATTACCTCCATCATTGACAGTTCTGAACTGGTGAATTACACCCTGCATAAGCACAGCTTCACGATTCTTTTTTTATCCAGATTACAAAGCCACTGAACTATCTTTTCATCTTGGATGCTCCATTGAACATGCTATACAATTTTTAAACACCATAATTTGATCTGAGAACATCTGCAAAAAATCTGGAACACATTTTTCCCCTTCTCAGCACTTGACTTCAAGCCTCAGATATCAGACATTCTTCCATAGTTTCTGTGACATACTATTGGGCAAACCATCAGCAACACTTCTGTTTTGGAAAGTGTCAATATGAACAGAAAATGAGCACAATTAACATCATCATTAACAGAATTCTAAATTACAAGCTTACCTATGGACAAATCTGTACTTTTGGAAATGAGAATGTTGTGGCATTTTCCCCACTGTTTTCTTCATTTGAAATTGCTTCTTATATACAATTGAGATTATTTCACTTACGTATCATCTCAAATAAAGTTTTCTGAAAATAACCGCAAGACTTTCCCTGAGGTTGGTGTTTTAAAAGGTGAAGAAGTTCAACTAAACATTTTACCTCAATGACGCACACGTAAAACCTAATGTTTACTTTCTCTTATTGTATTCTTTCCTTCTATGCCTGTTAGTCTTCTAGGCCCCATTTCCTCCTTTCCACAGAAATTCATCAAGAAATGCCCCAATATCCTTTGGTTCTCTCTCCTCGTTTTCTCCTTCCTTTCTTACTTGCATCCTATTAATCATTTCTTTTCATCTCATTTTCTTGTGGATTTCTAGATATCTACTACTTTTCTCTATTCTTTCTATTTATCCTCAGACGATTTTTTATTTTATTTATTTTCTGGTTCTGACAGACTAGGTGTCTTAAACAACAGATGTTTATTTTCTCACAATTCTGGATGCTAGAAATTCAAGAGCAAGGAGCCAGTAGGGTTGGTTTCTTCTGGGGTCTCTCTCCTTGACTTCTAGATGGCCATCTTTTCTCTCTGTCTTCAAACGGTCTTCCCTCTGTGTGAGTCTGTGTCCTAATCTTCTTTTCTTGCCAGGACACCAGTTACACTGGATTAGGGCCCATCCACAGGACCTCATTTTACCTTAACTACCACTTTAAAGGCCCTATCTCCAAAGACAGTCACATTCTGAGGTGCTAGGGGTTAGGACTCTTAGGGGTTAGCATATGAATTTGGAGGAAACACAGTTCAGCCCATAAATGGTTCCCTCCTTTTTCTTTCTCTTTGGTTATTTAATTACTATTTTTCTATGCTTTCCTGTTCTATTTTTATAATTTACATTTTTCCTCTGATCTCTATTCTTTAGACCTATCCCCTTCCATGACTCAGGGATAATCTTATCCCCACTGCTCTCCAGGGTCACTCACTCTCAAGAATTCCAGCACCAAAAACCCTTGTGGCTTTTGGTCTTGAGACTAAAGAGAAGAATGAGAAGATAAGATGTGAAAGTGGTCATGCGTGCCTACTCCACCCCGAACGGCTGGGAGGCCTTTTCCAGCCAGCACTGCCACAGCCAAAAACGAGAAGGGAGACAAAAAGGCCAGGCTGCCAGATTTTATCTTTGTATTTGTTTCCATGAAGGATTAGAAGTATATTATCAATTTTTTCATTTTAAACTTTCTGTTGACTCTTTACTCTTAACAACTAAGCAGAAATACATGTGTACTTTCACATCCACCATCTTTACAGAAGAAAAAGCTACTGATCTTGTCAATTACCCGCTGAAACACTGCTAGCCACTGAACTCCAGAGAAAATCTCCATGGTTATCTCACTCAGAGGTACGAGGAGACAAACATTCAGTCCCTGACTAATCCCTTCCATCGTAGATGTTCTTACCTCCATTCTCTTGCTCCAAGTGTTTGTTGAATCTGAGCCTTCATTCCGTTTCCCAATCTAGAGCGCAAGAGAGATGCTACCACTCTGGAGACATACTGTGCTGTGTTCAGTCAGTTCTGAGTTTCCCAAAAGGCAGAGAAAGCATATGCTTAGGGCCCTCTGCAAAGCAGGAGCACCAAAAAGATCTTTGAAAGAGTTTTATGATTAATAATGATGTTTCCCAACAAAAGCATTAAATGAGCCATCTTTGGAGGAAAAAAATTAGATCTTTATCAGACTTCTTTACTTTTATTTTACATCTTGGTATTAATATTTTGTAATTTTTAATTATTTATCTGGGAAGAATGGGCACACCATAAGATTCTCAGAGCCACTCTCTCTAATTGTCTTAGTCCATCTTATTTTATATTTAAAGTTCAGTTAGAGATGATAAATTCTTTGTTTGAATAAGTTTGAGGGGCCAGCCCCATGGCCAAGTAGTTAAGTTCACATGCTCTGCTTTGGAGGCCCAGGGTTCACAGGTTTGGATCCTGGGTGTGGATCTGCATGCTGCTCATCAAGCCATGCTGTGGTGGCATCCCGCATAGCAGAACTAGAATGACTCACAACTAGGATATACAACTATGGACTGGGGCTTTGGGGATAAAAAAAAAAGAGGAAGATTGGCAACAGATGTTAGCTCAGGGCCAATCTTCCTTATGAAAAAAAGCTTAAAAAATTAAAAAGTAAAAAGAAAGTTTGAATACAACTAGTATTTTAACCACTCTTGAATACACTTAGTTTTCAAAAGCATTGAGTTTGAGGCATAGATGAAAGGCATGATTCAGAATATTCATTAGTCCTTGGCTTGTAGCATTTTTATTTCATTGTGAATTGTACATATATTTTTCAAATTCCCTTAAATTATTACTTATTGGTGTCTCTAAGTATTTTGTTCATGGGAACCAATCCAACATGAATTGCTAGAATGTCTCCCCAAGGACCAAAGCCATAGAGTGACAACTCAGTCCTTGTCCTGACCCCATCTAGAGGCTTCAGCTCCATGTAGACATTAGGACAGATCTTCTTCACGTTAGAAAGAATTTAAAGAACTCTAGGTTAAGAGTAAAAAATACCCCCATCCAACTAGCCTCTTTGCCCTCCTTGGTCTCAAGTTTTAGTAACTGAGTGCAAATACTGGGATTGTATCTTCTCTTGCTTTCAATTCCCTCAGTACAATGTCTCTTCACCAACAGAAGTTCATTCAACCTAAGGACGACACTGGGAAGGACCTGTGGCAGATATTACTCCCATTTTCTTCTGAGTATCTTCTACCAATTCTACTAGTGAGGAAATTAAAGCTCAACGACTCACCTCAAATCCCATGTCTTAAAACCAGGTCTTCTGATTTGGCGTATATTGTCCTTATCTCAGCTCTATTCTTTCTCCCAAACAGCCCTCCACCCTGCAAGATAGTGTGCTTCCTGCTTACCACACAAAATAATCTGATGCTCAATTAAAATGAGAAGTTTCAAATGGAATTTAGACACCCAGGGATTATTCAAGAGCAACAATTAGAAAGAAGAGTTAAAGCATCTGGTTTAGATGTTGGAGCAGTTCCTTCCCCTGTAGTCCAATACAAACTCTATACTTCCTTCTGGAGAAGAGGAAGTCAGTATTGGCACTCACTATGATCTTTTGCTCCACTTTTGACCTTATTATATCACTCATAAAAGCCCAAGGTTGAGAGTCTAATGCTGATTCTTGTCCCTGCAAATATAGCTGTGTTTTGTTCAACTTCTCTTGTTTAGCAATTTACAGTACAACTTTTGCTTTGAAAGCTACAAAGCTCAGAAAGTAAGGTAAATACCAGAATAATTTACGATTCAATGTTGGATTTACCAGAATTCTGCCTTTGGTTTATCTAAGTATTTTCCACTGAAGTGAACTTTAAATGACTTGTATACAGTGTATGTCCCTATATCTATAAGAACCACTTGAATAATATTGTAATTAATATTCACAGTCACACAAATTTGCCCCATGAATATAAATACACTCTCTACACAATGTACGTACATTTATACTTATTCTCTAAAATAAACATCAATTGACTTAACTGGAGTGACAGGTACAACCTGTAGCAGATTACTGAGCATGTAGAATATACTAAGAAAGATGCATATGTGATGGAGGCAATGTTAAGCGTGTAACAACATGACTGATGGGAGTTCTCTGCAGTAAAGTCCGCTGAGTGGGAAATATCTTGCTGTGAGATTATACAGGGCGATGCGTGAAAGCTAATGTATAACAGTTGTAGAAGCAGATGATTTGAATGAGTCTCTATTCAAACCTCCAGAGGGCTACCACTGATATTGAATCTTAGTTTTAAATCAGAGCAAAGCAGTAACAATTTAAACAAGCTTTTAAGGCAGAGCTTCCTTTTTTCCTGTTGTATGTGTCACTTGCTGGGCAAAGGGCTAAGTGGTCAGAGCACCAGCATGTGACCTTTCCTGTCAGGAAAGAAAGAAGAAGGAGAATTTATGAATGACCTTGGGGTCCAGTCTTCCGTCCGGTCTGCGGCCATGAACACAGGGACTCATGCCTATCCTCGTGGTAGGGAATAGGAACAGGAAACTTGAGGTATTTTCCTCAAATCCTGCCTCTCCACTTTATAGATGCCAATTTGAGATCTAGAAAAGCTATGTGACTAACTTAGGACCACATATGTAGTTAATGGCAAAGCCAGGACTTTATCCAGACCTCTGAATTTCCTACCTCTGCATGTTTGGTATTTGGAGATGAGGTAGGCGTTGATGATAGTCAACTGATAATCAATACATGAGGCTACAAAATAATTTGTATCTGAAAATTCTTTTTTTTATTATACTGACAAACTGACCTCCAAAAGATGAGGTCAAAAGTGAGCACTGATATCCAAGGGACCATTTGCCATTAAGAAATCTGTCGTCTCCATCTGCTGCAAGAGATGTTCACACCCAACTTCACACACAGGCCTGCAATAAATGGCAACAGGCCACTTAGCTGCCACAGTGCTCTGGAAAGTCATAAGGCAGGGGCAGAATTTCTGGGTCAGGAAAGTCTGAGAGGCCATCTATCCCAAAGTCTCGCCCATCACAGTCATCTTCCCTGTAATATTGCTAATAGGTGATAATGATTCAGCCTTTGTTCTAGAACTTCTAATGGCAGAAGCTTGTTATATTCTGAGGTAGTGTGATGCATCTCATTGTACTATTTATCTGGAAATTTGTAATCAAGACTACAAAGTATGGTTGTATAATCATTTTGAGATCTGCATAACAATGTTCTGCCAAGCAAAGAGAGTAGTAACTCAAATATAGTAGCCTGTGACCTGCAGTGATTGTGCCTACCTGGATGAAGGGACATTCTTTGTACAAAAGCACCTCTGTCTCCCAGGCCAGTTATCAGTGGGACTCTTAGCAGCTGGGGGCAGGGAGGGGGAGGAAGTCAAGCTTTTTCCAATTTACACTCAGTATAGCCTAGTGGTGGCCCTAGTGGCAGTAAGTATAATGCTTCCAGACATCAAGAGATAACTGAGAAGAAAAGGCTGTAAGAGAAGAGTACTGACCTGGGTACTGAAACCTAGAAGTGGTTTCTCCAGGGTGGTAAGTGGATAAACCAATCCTTCGGTCTAACACCAGCGGTGAGCTCCTGTACTCAACAAAAGTAAAGGTTTCTGGACCCTGTTAGAGATTAAAGTAGTGCCTGGGGACTCTGGTTGGACAACCTCAAAGATGAAAGTAAATATTGCGCTGCTAAAGGCCCACAATTCTAGAGCATCTCCTAATGTAGCAAGATCCCAGACTCCTTGAGCACCGGGCTTTAACCTAACTTCCCAGCCTCATTACCTGCCACTTAGACCCCTCCCTTACCTTACTTAGCATTCCCCTTCAGCAAACTGACACCATCGATATTCCAGCCACACTGCACTTCTCACCATTGCACAACATCAGGCTCTTTGGTCCTCTCTCCCTCTGTGGTAAACTCCTCCTTCCTATTAGTCTAGCTTCTCCCCTGGAATTGACCTGGCATGCTCTCATCCATAAGCCTGACTCAGCCCAGCAGTCAACTCCTTTGGGAACATACCCTCCTCCAAGCTGTTTCCATAAACTCAGGTCTCAAAGATGGGGACTATTTCTTATTTATCTTTGTGTCCTTGATATTTAGAATGAATCAATGCACATCTTGTTGTATCTGTCTCCAAAGCAGGGCTGTCTGAAACAGTCCACTGGACTTTGCTTTTATTTGGCTGTAATTTTTCTACACTGTCTTCTGCTTGTTTTACTCCCAAATTCTTGAAATTCCAAATCTATGTGATCTCTGGCACTTCAGTTTCCTCATCTAAAATTGAAACAATGATATAAATATGTCACAGGTTTAGAGAATTGAATGAGATAGTATATGTACAATGCTTAGCAGAGTGCCTGATAAATTAACCAGGGCTCGATTATTGTTGACTTATATTCCACTCCCATGATGTATATGCTTTTGGATTAGACTGAAGGATTTGTATGTGCTAGATGGTAACAGATCAAACTTCTAAGACTAAATCAGGAAACCACTCATGTTAAAGTAAGAGGAGAATAAACATAAAATCAAGGAACATGAATTTTGCTTTAAATTGTGACCCATGTCTATCAGAACTGATAGTTGTTTCTTTGACATTTTTGGGAACTCACTTCCAGTTCTAAAATTTCCAGAATTCCATGGCTTTCAAAGACTCAATTCTCTTAATTCTAAGTAGAAATGAGGCATATATAGCTGGTTTACTTTTGATCCATTTCCCTTTTCGGCCTCATTCATAAGCTAAGTGTCTGCATTATAGAAGAAGCCTGCTCAATGTATAGTCTGAATATTTCATATGGTATTTAAAAAATCCATAATCATTGCTCTGAATTTGGTTGACATTGGAATCAGACTATCCCTCTCTTCCACATAAAATCCACTTTACTCTAATTTTAAGTCACAGGTCATGATTTAAGCTTTTCCTTCATAAGGCTAACTCATCTCCATTCCTCACAGACCTCATTTGCATTGTGTTTTTAAACTCTACCTATTTCAATTTAAAATCACTCTAAAGCGTATCAAACTGGGCCCCTCCAAACACATTTTCTAGTTAATGAAAACCAGTATCATTGCCACATCTATATGTCTCAAAGAACAAGTTTAATCTTACCCAGATCTGTCACAATTATTTGTCAGGCTGAAAGCTATTGATTATTAATGGTAATTACTTGCTCAAGGAATCCCTTCCTAGGTTCTGAATTTCAAGTCACAGCCCCTCCAGGCTTGCTGGCAGAGACTGTTACTGGGACTGAAGAAAGAGGGAGGGAGCTGAAGTGGCAGGCCTTTCCTCTGGGAGGCTGCTGAGGAGATTGATGAAATCACAGATAGTCTTTAACCAAATACCAAGCCCACCTGACAGAAACCACACAGCAATTCAAAGGGTCCAGGAGCAAGAGCGATGCATTTTAAACACACTCCCAGCTGTCTGTCTGTCAGTAACAAATTAGACTTGTCACTTTCTCCAAGCAGATTTAGTGAGGACATTACCAATGCTAATGATCTGTGCTTGCCACAGGAGGAAGAAGCTAGAAGCAGAGTTTGGTAGGGCCCAGGGAAAGCTTTCATTTTCTTTTCATTTCTTTTATTTTGGGTGCATGGTAGCATGACTTGTGCTGCTTTTCCACAGTCATCCCTCTCTCAAGTTTGGGAAATGTCAGATAATATAAAAATCTCTTATATATTCTTCTCTTCAACAGACAGGCTGACACTTACTCACCGGTTACTCCTATGCGTGAATTCAATTTAGGAATGTCAGGAGAATTAACCTCCAAGTAAAGTGTGTACGTGTGTGCGTGCGCGTGTGTGTGTGTGTGTGTAAATGGAGGGCTTGTTTTTACAGGATGCAGGTTCCCCTGGGTTGCTTATGGAGAGGTAATGTTTGAAGAGTGGTGTGATTTAAACAGGATACAAACTCCCCTGGGTCTTGCTTCTACCGAATCCCATTTTCTAGAGGAAGGAACTTGAAATTAAAGTTCAAGCAGGAGCCCAGTGTTATAACAATGAACTATCAACATACAGCATCTCCACCTTTAGGAAGAAAATGCCTTTAATTTATCCCCAATAATTAAAGATTTTTCTCTAAATGCACAGACGCAATGCCATTGATAAGCATACTCCACTTTCCTAAAGCATTTTCTTTGAAGCTTGCTCAGATAGGCAAACAATAGGGGCCGTCCCCGTAACCTAGTGGTTAAGTTCACGAGCTCTGCTTTGGTGGCCCACGGTTTTGCTGGTTCAGATCCTGGGCATGGACGTGGCACCACTCATCAGGTCATGCTGAGGTGGCGTCCCACATAGCACAACCAGAGGCACTCAGAATTAGAATATACAACTATGTACTTGTGGGGGGCTTTGGGAAGAAGAATTAAAAAGAAAAGAAGATTGGCCGTAGATTATTAGCTCAGGTGCCAATCTTTAAAAGATAAAAAGAAAAGCAAGCAACAGTAAAATCAGGATGGTTGTCCATCCCAATTGAAGCCATTTACTTTGTAGTGAATCATGGAAATCAATCCATCCTAACCTACTAAGCTCCAGCAATGATTTCTGTGACCCAAACTCCAAAGCTGATAAAAAATTATTGATGATGGCTGAAACTGGTTGAAAATTAAATTCACCAAATGCTCACAGAGATTACTAAATATAAGACAGAATAAAATGTTGTGTTATAGTAAAGGACATAATGGATGTCGGAGAGAAGACTCTGAGGCTGGACAGATTGACTTGGGCTATTTATAGAGGGACATCTCCTGAACGTGTCAATAGCTTTTCATTTGCCTTTGAAATCAAGCTGCCCCTTGCACAACCTGCAGGCCTGGGCCCAGCAATCCACAAATGCATTAATAAAAACTATAATTAATGACGATTCAGGAAGGAAATTTACTTCATGTTCTTGCTATCACGGGCTGTTCATTAACTGTTATGATTCCTTGGATTGTGGGGGAAAAGATCAATGGCAAAGAGCACACATCAAAGGGATGGTCTCAGCTCTCCTCATTTTCCTGAAGACTTGACAGAGTCAGCTTTGCGCCCTGAGTCTGAGCAGCCTGGTAGCCGGAAAAATACCAAGAACAAGGGGAAAAGAAAACAAGAGCCCAGACAGGCAACCCAAGGAAGGCTTTCTGAAGCAGCTTGAGTTTATTCTCTCAGCTTTTTTAGTCCAAGCCAGCACGTGCTCCAGCGCTGAGGCAGTAGCAGCAGAGCTGTGTGCTCATCTCTTACTGGAGGCTAACGCCTTCTCTGCTTTGATCCTCTGGACTTTGAAGTATTTTACTGCACACACCCAAGTCGAATTTCTACAGGGCAAACTTCAGTTGTTTTTTTTTATCAGAATTTTTTTCTTTTTCTCTCCTCTTGTCTTCCTGCCTCTTTCTCATCTACATTTCTTTAGCAGGCACCTCACCCCCAACCGCACTTTCCTTTTAAGAGCTGTCATCCCTAACCAGCCATTCTTAGTCAAGAAGTGATGAAGTTCTGGGAGGCATCTCCCACTGGGGACCTTGCCTCAGTGCGAGCGGGTTTGAGTTGCAGGTTGGCTGCATTTCTGATAAGTCCGGAATATAATGTACTATCAACCAGGGATGGAGGCAGCCAGTGGCATTTGGACTGAGTGGCTCAAGGAACACATTTTTCAGACATATTGGATTTTGCAAGTCTGCGTTGGATTTTGCCCCACAGGTGTACTACTTATTTATTCCTTTAATTTCCAGTCCTTTGTGGATTTAAGAAGGCCTGAATCCATAGGAGCAAATGACAACGAAGCCTTTTAAAGTTCAGCTTAAAACTCAAGATGCAAAGAAAAATCTAAATGGGTGGTGATTCTGAACTTAGTAAAACATGGTTTGTGTCTAACATGTACAACTGTTTTTAAAGTTCAGCAGTAAACAAAGGATAAACACAAAGTAATACACGTTAATGTACATATTTGTCAGCTTTTACTGTCGCAAAAGATGATCTCAGTAGTTTATATAACACAAATGTTTATTTCTTACCCATGAGTCTGTGGATTGGGTGCAGCTCTGCTGGGCTCAGCTGGGCTTGGCTGGGCTCGGCTCCAGGTTGCACTTTAGCTCAGGTGTGCTCTACTAGTCCTCGTTCTGGCAACCAGGCTCAAGGAGCAGCCACTATCTGGGCCATGCTGTTCTGGTGACAGAAGACAGAAGCTCAAGAGGATGAGCAGAAACATGGAATTCCTCTTAAATCCTTCACTTGGAGCTTGGGAGCTTGCATTATGTCACTGCTCTGCTGCCCACATTTCACGGTTCCAACCAAGTCACGTGATGAAACCCAAAGTCAATGGGGCATGGAAGGTATGGTATAATAAAAATTAAACATTTGGTCTTTGTCCCTGGTTCCTGGCACAGAGCTCCTAAAAGTCTTGTAATTTACTGTCTTTTGTATGCTAATGAAATGATTTATAGGGAGGAGCCCTAGGCAGCTTTAGGATGGGAGCTGGTTACCAGAAAAAATCAACCATGTGAACACAGGTTTAGAACTTTCAGCCCTACCCAGAAAGGAGGTACAAGGGGCTGGCAATTGAGTTCAATCACCAATGTCCAGAGATTTAATCATATGTGACTTTGTAATGAAGCCTCCATCAAAACTTCTATGATGCAGTTCAGGGAGCTTCAGGGTTGGTGAATACATTGATGTGCTGGGAGGGTACCCTGCCTGGAGAGGGCATGGAAGTTCTGCACGTCCCCACTCCCACCTTGCCCACTATGCAGACATCTCTTTCATTTGGCTGTTCCTGAAGTTGAATGCTTTGTAATAAACCAGTAACACAAGTGAAGTGCTTTCCTGAGTTCCACGAGGCATCCTAGCAAATTTTTGAACCTGAGCGGGAGGGTTGTTGGAACCCCTGAATTGGTTGTCAGCAGACAGAAATGTGGGTAACCTGAGGAAACCATTTTCAGCTGACATCTGAAGTGGGGGAAGGTTTGTGGGACTGAGACCTTAACCTGTGGGTTCTGCATTATTTACGGGTAGTTAATTCAGAATTGAATTGAATTGTTGAACACTCAGTCCGTGCTAAAGAATTGGAGACTTGGAATGACACATTTGGTGTTGGAAAACATCAGGCACAGGGGTATTCTAATCACAGGGAGATCAAGCTTAAGAAATGAATAAATACTAATGAGCAAATAATATAGTTGACCACAAGGTACTCTGGAACAGATTTAAAAGCATAAAAAATACTTAGCACTATCAAGGATCCTCAAATCCCAATTTCCCAAGCTTCTCCCCATCCAACTGTAGCAAACAATATCATCTTTTTCATAAAAATGTCAATATCAGCATTAGGCAGAGGAGGTCCTCTGTTTCCTAGTAAACATTTCATATAACTTGAAATGACAGGACTTTTGGAGGTATATTCTGGGGCCCTAGCTAGGCTTCAAGTATTTGAAGAAAGATGCTTCTTCTTATGTATATCCTGTGCTGATTCACACAAAGTGTGCCACATAGACAGTGCCGGGTACATTTTGCTCATTGATATGCTGTACTACTTAGCAGAACTTTTACTCTTATGTGTGTAATTATAAAGACATCTACTTAAAGAATGTTTAAGAGAGTCCCCCAAAGAATATCATTTATTTGTTTTCTCAAGCTTTACACATACCTCTGGGTTGCCTCCCACTCTTTACAGAGTTAAAAAAAAAAAAAAAACGACAAAAAAATGTAAAACAACACAGACAAGACCAACACTGTCCTGGTGCTTCCTTTCCCTTAGCTCCTGTGATCCTCACAACACCTCTGTACGGGGGACACCACCACCCCCACGTTCACCCCCAGTCATCCAGATGAGGAAACTAAGACACAGAGACAAAAGTGATTTGCCCACAGTGGCACAACTAGCATGTAATAGAACCAACATTTGAACTTAGTCCTGTACAACAAAAGCTTTTCTCTCTACTCTATACTTTTTCATAGAAAAGGTCCCAGGATTGACTCGTCTCAAGGAATGATCAAATAAGAAATGCTATCACTTATATTATGAAATCTATCAATGTTACCTGTATTTGGGGAAGAAAGTGGTAAAATAAGGCTATATTAACCCGAATAAAGGAAGCTAGTGTTAGACATCTGTGTCATAAGTTATTGTTTACAACTAGGGCTTGTTTTGCTTATTTTCCAGAGCCTTCTAGGTGCCTTACACTCTAAAGTTATACAACATATTCGAATGACTAAAGTAAGAAAAGGACAGCCAACAACAAGTATTCACAATGACGTAGAGTAATGGAACTCTCATACACTGATACAAAGTAAAATTCTATAATGAAAATTGTACAACAGCTTCATAAAAGAGTTTGGCAGTTATTTAAAATAGTAAACAAACCATATGAACCAAATATTTGACTACTAGATATTTACCCAAGAAAAATAGAAATATGCATATGTATGCAAAAGCATTTATACATAAATGTTCATAGCTGCCTGATTTGTAACAACAAAAAATTGGATACAACTTAAATATCCATCAACAGATGCCTGCATAAAGTGTGGTATATCCATACAATGAAATACTACTCATTGATAAAAATGAATGAACTACGGATACACACAACGACAAGGTTGAATCTCAGATATTTATGCTAAGTGATATAAGCCAGACCCCCCCCCAAAAAAAACCTATATGATTCAATGTATGTGAAATTCTAGAAAATACAAACTGATTTATGGTGACAGAAAGCAGATCAGTGGTTGGACAGGAACAGGAGGTAGGGAGACATAGGAAGGAGGAATTGCAAAGAGCATGAGGAAACTTCTGGAAGTGATAAATGTTTTTTATCTTGATTGTGATGATGGTTTCATGGGTGTATACCTATGTCAAAACTTATTAAATTGTATGCTTGAAGTATGTGCAATGTAATGTATGTCAGTTATACCAAAATAAAGCTTTTCTAAAAAAGTACATCACATAGACACATTGTGAAGAATAAATACTTTCAAACACGAAAACTTAGAACAGTGTCTGACACACTGTGAGCGTTCTATACATGCTAAGATCTGACTACTATTATTTTTATTGTTATTGAGGGGAATGTTGCAGTTGTTGCTGGTGTTAAGTATAATCTGCAAAGATCTACTTTCTACTTTCTGCAGCAGCTGCCTTCCTATGTCATTGCTCAACCATGACAGAGTTGACAAAATCTAGGGCAAG
Source organism: Equus asinus (assembly GCF_041296235.1). NCBI lineage: Eukaryota > Metazoa > Chordata > Mammalia > Perissodactyla > Equidae > Equus > Equus asinus. The sequence continues at coordinate 7,835,101 of NC_091816.1, read as the reverse complement.
GCCTTAGGACTCTGACCAAAGGGCATTTTCTCATGTCTACGTTTCACGATGTGAGAGGTATGTTAGGAAAACAGAACCTGTTCTGTGTGAAGTCAAATTGTTTCCACTAAGAAAGGCTTTTGATAATCCTTAATGAGCCACAATTTAGCATCACTGAGCTCGAGTTTACGTTCTCTCCCAAACATCTTCCTTTTTCATTTACTCTGAAGGCAGAAAGGGACTCCGAATTTTCTGAATATTTCATTGCTTCTTGGGGAACCGGAAGAGAAACTAGTCCAGCTCTCAGGTAATCAGAATCTGCATGCTTTGGCAGTTGTGCCAATTTCCCAGGTATTAAAAAAAATTATTTTCTTCTGCACGCCTTACTTATGCCCCACGTGTTCTAATATTGCCTGGTATTTCACTTTGATGGTGAAACAGATTCCTATCGAGGCCCAAAGACCCTGTAGGAAGTGGCTTTGGACAGGTAACAATTTATGAGGTTCTCTTTAGGTTGTAAACACAGGCAAGAAAGAACATGTACTAAGAGCACTGGGGACTGGCCAGGAAAGTCAACAGCAAAGTGGCTGTAAGCCATGTCTTAGGTGGGAATGTACAAGTGACTGCATTTGACAGGTAGGGCCAGGTTGAATGGTGATCAAAAAAACAAGGGAGAAACTAAAACTTTGCAAAGATTAGGCTTGAAGAACACTGGTGCTATAAACATTTCTAAGTTTTTTTATTATACCAGCCTGACAACTTTCATCTTCATTATTTAACAATAAGATCTTTTGGTCTCAACTTTGTCCTGGCTGCCTTATACATAGACGTACTTTCTATTTTAATATCACTAAGAGAGGACGGGGGTTGAGGGAGGCAAAGTTCATGTCATTTTTATCTTCATCAAGTATGAATTTTACTGCTTTTTGTCACTTTTTAGCAACACTGTGTGGAAGTTAAGAGAGAAGGTTGAGCTCAGGTTGGATCAAATGTGATTCTTGTCCTCACATCTATAAACAAAATGCAACTTCATTGAATTAAGGAAATCATCTGGCTCACCAATGTAGCCCCAGCACCTAGAACATATTGGACAATAGACCACACTAAAGAGAAACAAAGAGAAAAAATTCTTCCTTACACACTGTGAAACAGTTATTTATTCCTCCCTTTTTAAAGATGGGAGAAATAAGATATAGACTAGCCTAAGTGATTTTCCAAAGAACAAAAAGCTAGTAAGTCACAGAGCCAATATTTTTATAATTAAACCTTTTCTTCAAGTACAACGTGTACAAAAACGCCCACCCATCGTAAGTATCTAGCTGGATGAATTGTCACAAATTGAATACATCTATGTAACTACCGTCCAGATCAGAAAACAGAAAATTACGTGACCCCAGAAGCCTTCCTCATGCCCCATCCCAGTAAATACAGTTCCACAAATTAACCGTTATTCTAAAAATTAATATCATAGGTTAGTTTTGCTTGCTTTTGAACTTCTTATAAAGGGGATATGTAATGTGTTCTTTTTTCTGACTGATTTTTTTTCACTCAACAGCGTTTGTGGAATTCATACATGTTGAGTGTGCAATAGTTTGTTTACTCTTCTTGTTGTATAGTATAAACATAAAACCATTTGTGTATCTATTTTTCTACCAATGGACATTTAGATTTCTGGAGTTCGAGGATATTACAAAGAGTGCTACTATGAATATTTGTGAATATTCATATTCATGTGTATATCCACTGGGTATATACCTAGGTATGGAGATGCTGGGTGTTGGATATGCATATATTCAACTTTAGTAGAAATTGCTAAACAGATTGCTAAAATGATTGCTACAATTTATGCTCCCACCAGCAGTGTATGAGAGCTCCAATTGTTCCACATTCTCAACACTGGAAATTTTCATTTTCGCAATTATGGCAGCTGTGCTAAGGTACTTTCTTGTAGTTTCAGTTTGCATATCCATAATGACTAATGAAGTCGAGCACCTTTAGATATATTTATTGGCTATATGGATAAGCCTTTTGTGAATTGTCTCTTTAAGACTTGCTCATTTTTTCTAGTGAATTTTTTTCTTATTGATTTGTCTAGGATCTTTACACATTCTGGATGTCAATCTTTTGATGAAATTATGTATTGAAATATTTCTCCCCACTCAGGGAATAATGATTTGCCTTTTTTATTTTCAAATATATATTTGACAAATAAAAGTTTTTAATTTTAATGTTTTCTTTTATAAACCAATTATTTTATGATTAGTACTTTTTCTGTCCCATTTAAGAAATCTTTGCCTACTTGAAGGTAATGAAATCATTCTCCTATGTTTTCTTCAAAAAGATTAATCATTTTAGCTTTCACATTCAGATATACAAACCATCTAAAATTTATTTTTGTATATAGAGAGTAATAGGCATTGATATCTTTTCTCCATATGAATATCCAATTGATGTTATATCATTTACTGAAGAAAGAAAAAAACAACGAACTACTTTTCTTCCATTTCTTTGCAGTGGCAATTTTTTCACAAAACAAGTGAGCATGTATGTGTAGGTCATTTTTTGGAGTCTTTAATTTGTTCCATTAGCCTGCTTGTCTTTCCTTGAGCTGATATTACACTATTGTAATTATGTAGCTTTATGCTAAGTTTTAATATCTATTGGGGAAAATACTCTACCTTTTTTTTTTTTTCTCTTTTTGTTTTGGCTTTTCTTGAGCCTTAGACTCTTTACATAAATTTTATAATCAAATTCTCAGGTTCCAAAAACAAAACAAAACAAAAATCTTCCTGCAATTTTGACTGAGACAGCTTTAAATTTAAGCAATCAATTTGTGGGAAAATTGACATCTTAAAATATTGAGTCTTCTAATTCATGGACATAATAATTCCTTCAATTTATTTGGCTCCTTTAAAATTAATCTCAGCAAGTAGGTTTCAGTGTAGAAATCCAGTCCATATTTCATTAGATTTATTCCTAAATAATCAAAGTTATTTATGCTACTATAAATGGTATTTTTTATAAATTTCAGATAAAATTTATTTTAGATGATATATAGAAATATAATTCATTTTTGTATGTTGACCTTGCATCCAATGACCTTATTAAATTACTACCTCTTCTAGTGTTCTGTGGATTTCTTTGTATTTCCTAATCACACACTAAGGCTTTGTCTGAATAATGACAATTTAATTCATCTTTTCAAATCCTCACAATTTTCATTTATTTTCTGACCTTTGTTCATTGTCTAAGATTTTATTACATATTCAATAAAAATGGAAATAGCATAAATCCTTTAGCTGTTAGTAAGACACTGTTAAGTATATTATTTCTTTAGGTTATTTTTTGATAAATGGTGATTTTTATCAGACTAAGAATATTTGCTTACATCACTAACTTGCTAAGATCTTTTATTATGAAAGGTTGTTGGATTTTATTAAATAGTTTTTCCATATCTTTTGAAATGAGTACATCATTTTTTCCCCTTTGTTCTATTTATGTAGTGCATTTCATTGATTGAACTTTTTAATGTTAGATCAAACATACAATCAAAAAATCAATCAAATTATGTTATGCTATAAAAAATGTTCTTATATATAGTCAGATATAATTGGTTAATATTTTACTTAAAATTTTGCATCTATGTTCATGGTTTGCTGATCTATAATTTTCTTTTCCTGTATTGCCCTTGGTGTAATACTTTTGTATCAAGATTTTGGTAACAAAATTACTCATGCTTCATATGAATGTTTCCTTTTTTTTTTATTTTGTGAAAAAAATCGGTAAAAGATTCTTAAGCTATTCATTTATTTTATCTAAAATTTCTGGCATTACATTCTTAAAAAGATATCTTTTTTTTAATACCTTATATTTTTAAAATATTTTTGTAGTGCTGTCCCTCTGTCTAGTCTTGATATTGGTGATATGTGCTGTCTCTCTTTTTTCTTGATATGTCTTGCTAGGGCTTTAGCAATACTATTAGTCTGTTAGAGAACCAACATTTTATCTGTTGATTTTTCTCTATTGTATATTAGTTTTCTATTCCATTAATTTCTACTTTTACTTTGATTGCTTCATTTTTTCTACTTTGAGTTTATTATTCTTCCCTTTTCCTAACATCTTGATTTTGATTCTCAGATAATTAATTTTTAGAGTTTCTTTAAAAAACTCTGTATTGTGAATTATGCTCTAAGAACAGCTTTATTTTTATTCCACAAGTTTTAATATGTTGTTTTTCCATTGTGAGCCACACAGTAGGATTTAAATCCAAAATGTCCAATTCTAACCTAGAATTTTTTCAGCTGGTGTACTATTCTTAGTTCCTTGTCATGTTTTTAAACTTTTATGTGAAAAATTTATTCCAAAAGGAATACAATTACCATTTTTAGTTTGCATATTCTGTGCCAGTAGATGGTCAAGCTGTGTCTTTATTTATTTATGATTTTATATTTAATACAACAACCTTGGGGGTTATGAATTATTATCTCCTCTCTACAAATGAAGAAACATGCACAAAGAAATTAAGGGATTGTGTCCATCCAACTAATATGTAGCAGAACCAGACTTGAAGATAAACAAGAAAAATTTCTCTAGCTCTAGAGCCTATGTGCTTTTTGTCTTATGCTCTCCTACGTTTTGCTACTTCTACACATGTACCGTGCATTCACATCATAGAATCTAAGAAGTACAGCAAGGATGAGCAAGGCATCTTAGACCCTTATATTTTTCAGGTGAGAAAACTAGGTCCCAGAGAAGCTGTATCACTCATCAAAGACCATCTTCCCAGTGAACGGTTGAGCGAGAACCAAATCTAAAGTCTTCTAATTTCTAGGACAATGATCCTCCTGCACTTCTAAACTGCTTCACAGTTCACCTTTTGGGAAGAGGTGGCTGTGCCATGTCATCAACAATGTTTACATTACCGCTCAGTTCATACGGTTGCAAACCTTAAGAAGTTAGTTTGTCAGTATTACTGTAAAAGAGTACAGAACACTGATATTAGTCCTCATTAGCTCCTTAAAAATATTTTAATAACTTCTTCAAAAGTCTTCTTGTCACTCATTGGTAGTCACCGAGTGGAGTTAATTCCGAGAATAGAGGATGAGAATTCCCAAGTTGTCAGCAAGACTATCCCCTGGAAGTGCCAAAAACTGCCATGTTGGTTTAAATTTGATGTCAGGGAACAGAGTTCAGGTATGTGGATTCTATTAGAGTTGACTAATAAAACTCCACCTGCCAGTTTTTTCCATCGCTTGGACTCTGGCACTTTCAGCAGCTTACCCCCCTGCCCACTGGGCAATTCTATTAAGGGTACCCAAACCTTTGATATGGGGTCCCTGTGGGCTGTGACAGGAAAGAGGAGATTGTAGCTGCATGATTTAACCTGTCTTCGCCATCTAGCCTCCTTAGCAGAGAGAATCTCTGTCACATAGTCTAAAGGCAGAGATGAAGCTAGTGAGAGAAACTATAAACAGTAAAACTGTATTTTGAGAAAACACATCATCCAAAGAGTGCCTGGTAGTTTTTGCTGAGAGACACTAAATGGTACTGCTTTACGGAAAGGAGAAATGAGAAACCCTATTCCCAAGGGAGAGAAAACACATCTCCACGTATGACAAGTAGTTAACATTATGTATAGCATCTGCCTGGGCTCTTATCATGATCTACATTTGTTTTCCATTCACTGGCTTGAATAGCAACAAAATAATATTGAAATGTGAATAAAGCACCAAACACAAATTTTATTACAACTTCCATGGTAATCTGACCGTGGGGGAAAAAGTTTAGAAGTGAACAAAAGCAGACAGCAGTTAATCAAATCTAGTATTTATAACCTATATTGGAAAGCCAACATTTTTATTAATAATAAGCCAAATGCCTCTTGGAATGAATAATTATTTTAATCTTTGCCAATGTTATATAATCGGAGTTTACATAAAGTTCCTGAAATGGTTTGTACTAACTTGTTGACAAAGATTGTTTATCATCCCTTTTGGATGAAACATAAAATGAAATTTTGGCCACAAGGCTCATAAAAACTATCTTATGCCTTTTTTTTCCCTAGAAGTAAACATACTCGTAGTGAGGTTCTGGATAAATCTACTTCAGATTTATCCTTTGTATTAAGCTGCTCAGAGACAGGACTCATATTTCTTATAAACTTAGTGTAGCACATAATTTTAGGTGAGTTTGAAGGTGTGCATTGACAATAATGAACTGGGGACTTTTAAGACTTATGGGATGACAACAGAACTCCTGCTTGAAATGAACTCTAGCATTTCAAGTGGACATAGGAGATTTTGTAAATTTTCTTTCTATTATTTATATATGTAGTTTTCTCAGGTGTCTGGCCTGACTTTTAGAGAATGCTCATTTTTACCATAGGGCTAAATGCTTTTAAGAAATGGAGATATATGTTTACTCACTGCTAAATTAGAGGCTCACAAATTGTTACTTGTAAAAGGAAAGCGTTAGGTAAGTGACAGAAGCCTTAGAAGTGAGGTTACTGGATGAGAGAACGTGAATATTCTTAATGTCTCTTATAGGAAGGTATCAGAGTTAGCGTGTCCTAAGCAACCATAGTAAGATCTACGTATACTGGTGAGGGATAAAATCAAATGTGGCATATTTATTTAGTAACATGTGGTCAATAACAAAAATGATATTTTCAAGTAGTATTCTCCCCAACATATTAAGTTTAAAAAATGGGGGGCTGGAATAGATACAAAAAATATAAGGAAGTGAAAAAATACTATATGTCAGGACAGTCAATGCATTTGTTAGAAAACATACTTTTAAGTTCTCGGAATTAGAAAGATCAGTCCCGAGGAAACTTGAGTGATGGTGGCATTGTGCTACATGAGGCACAGAGAGGGATAAGGCTGTAATACAGGTAAGGGAAAGGAGAGTCGAGAGAGAGAGAGAGAGAGGAAGAAGATGGGGAGAGAGAGAGATCACAAACATGCAAGGGAGCCAGGACATGAGAAAAGGCCTGGCATTCTGCATTATTACATCTTCTCTGACCACCATCTTTTACCCCAGTCTTCAGCCAAAGATCAGAAAATTTGAAAAATTTTGCAAAAATCTTTGTTTCTTGTAAAAGTCAGGTAATTAACTTGGCTTTGCTTTCAAGGAGTTGCCAGATGTCATAAAGACTAGAGGTAAAAATATTAGGGCTCAGAAGCAGAGAGAGAGAGACAGAAATCTTTGGAAAAAGCACAGGAATAATGAGTTCTTCAAATGATAGTCAGCCGTGCTTTTGGAATTTGGACCCTGTTGCACAGATCTGTAATGATGGTGGCAGGGTGGGGTATAGCTGACATTTGGATCAAATGTTTAATATATAACAACAGTGTACAATTTTGTGGCTATGTACGTGCATGTATGTGTATTTATATAAGTGTGTGTGTACATGAAGGGATTACATATATACATAAAGGAATTACATATGGCTATATGAAAGAATAATATAAAATATTGATAGTGATTGTCTCTCTGGTTGATGATGTTATATGAGATTTTCATCTCTATCTTCATCTATTTCTTTATTTTCCAAATTTTCTACAATGAATATTCATTATTTTAATGTACACAATTAACTATAATTTTCCCAAGAAAGTCTAAAGTTATTGAGCATCTCTAGCTAACTTCTGAAAAGACAAGAACTTGAGCAGACTTTAATTCCCTTTCAAGCAAATACCTCTCCCATCTGCATCTTTCTAGTTATTCAGAGATTTTATTGGTAATTTTTAATAAAAGTAGTAATTTTTACCAGTTAACTAAATTTAGGATTCTACTTTATTGATGTCTCTGCTACTGTTTTTCTTATGTCCTGCTTTTTCCTCAGTATTCACTTTTCCTTGTGCTGAAGTATTACTTTTAAAATATCTTTCAGTGAGAGTTTGAAAGGTTAATTTTCTTAATCTTCATCTATCTGAAAATGTCTTGATTTTGTTCCTTATTTTTTAAATGGTAAGTTAGGTGGGTATAGAAGCCTAAGTTGTCAATTATATTTCCTTCAAACTATAAAGATATTATTTCATTACCTTCTGCCATTATTACTGTTGAGAAATCTGCTGTCAGTCTACTTTTTTGATTCTAGTAAGAAATCTGCCATTTCTGGTAGCAATTTTTTTTATTTTTACATTTAAATAATTTCAGATATATCACACATACAGAAAGGTGCATTAAGTATTTATACATAGTCTAAGGAATAATTATAAGTGAACACCCATATCACTATTATTTGGATCAGGCCATAAAACATCACCAGCATTTTAGAAGCCTCTGATATATTTCTTCCCAATCACAATCTCCTCTTTTCTCTAGAAGGGAAATCTTGATATTTATGATAGTCATGATCTGATTTTTTTTCATTAAAGAAGTTTTACTCATTATATTATACCTGTAAACAATATAGTATATTTTACCTGTTTATGAAAAATATAACTAAATGCCCCCATACAGACCAAGACCTCTTTCATTTATATTAAGGAGAGAGCCAAGTGCCTCTCATTTCATTCAGTTTTCTGGTAGCTTTTTAGAATGTCCTCTCCTTGGTGGTCTTCAGATTCACTGCAATATGCCTATATCTTATTTTGATTTATCCTTCTCAGTATATGGAGCATAATTTCAATCTGAAACTCAAGATTTACTTTTAATAGGGAAAATTCTTACCCATTATGTCTTCAAATATGATTCCTTGGAAAGCTCCTCTATCCTCTTATGATTAAAATTCATGTATATGTGTTGGTGTCTCAAAATCTGTGCTCCCTAGCTCTTAATTACACATTCATATATTTATGAAAATCTCTGCCTTTCTTTGCTCTTCTATGTGATTTAGTTAGTACTACTTTTCAATCTACTAGTTTTATGCCTGTGTTTAGTCCAGAGTTTAAATATTTAAAAAAATATTTATTTCAGTAATTACATTTTGTATTCCCAAGATTTCTAATTGGTTCTTTTTCATTTTCTACCTGTTCATGTTTTGTTTCTGCATTTTTTTTCTTTAATAGTTGTTTTACATTTATCTTCTTGATTATATGATTATTTTATAGAAGTTTTTTCAGAATGTTTTATTAATTTAGTATCGTCTAGAGAAAATTTATGTTCTGGTTTTGGCATTTTGTAGTCTTTCTTAGCACAAATTTGTCTCCTTGTGTTTAGGAATCTTGGTTTGCAGTTACATATGGAGGGGGAATTTCTCCTTTTTTCTCTCACTTATGCCTACTGTCTAGTTGTAGTTTCTGTCCTTAGTCCCTTCCAGGCTCCCAGCCTAGAACTTAGTCTTATGTCACTGATCTAAAGATAGCACAGATCTAGTTCCTGAGGCCATGGGTGGTTTGGCTCAGATTTGATCTTACGTATGTGTCCACACCCTTCTGTTCTCTCCCTAGAGATGCAGCTTCACGGAAGCCACAGATTCTGTCAACTACCAGCAGCAGTTTTCAGCTTCTTTTCGCAAACGGCTTGGGGAAAAGGGACACTGCTTCCTCATTTCCTGGTGTCACTGTGTGTTTTGATGTTTTATCGATTTATTTTAAGTGTTTGGATCCTAGAGAAGTTTATTTCTGAAAAGTACGTATTACTTTTGTATTAAAAAATGTTATTTTGTTTTAAATACCATTGAATATGGGATGCATTGACCAATGATATAATAGTCAATTTTAGAATAATATAAGTACAGAAAGGTGGTCTCAGGACCCAAAGAATGATTTCAGAGCTGGAAGTGTCCACAATTGTCATTGATTCCAACCTCTTCAGTCTAAAATGGTGGAGCTGAGATGCAGAGAGGCTGTGAGTTGCCTCTCCTACATTTAGATTCCAAAGGTGTGGGAAAGAGGGACAGAGTGAGATTTCATTCTTTCAACAAGGCAAAGGCCATGATAAGTCTTCTTTAAGATGAGCTGTTCATCTCCTTAAAGGATTCTGTCCAAGGGCCATGGGAATGTGTCTGCATTATGGAAGGCAGAAACAAAGAAATCAAGATTGTTTCTAACCTACATCACACAAACTGCAAGGCTGAAGGAGCGAGGTCAATCAATATGTGTGTTATTGCATTTAGTCCTGGCTGGACCACTATCACAGACAAGCCAGAATTCTAGTTTTTGCTCCTTGTAGCTGCAAAGGTCTGCCGGATCCCTTGTGTTGAATCCCCGTTGGTAATAGTCCTCTCTGCTGGAAAGTGTCAGCATTCTGTGAATGGACAAGGCTATTCGCATCTATAAATTGATTCCAGGAGCCAAGCGAGAACCTTCTTAAAATGACAAAGTCAAATTAACTTAAAACACACACATTGAGAGAGTATAGTAATTGGTGGGAAAAAAAAATGAAGATTTTGCGAACCCTCTTAGTTCCTGATCCCCTTCACTAAGGAAAAAGCCACTGACAGGAACACGAGAGCTTTCCAAAAAATAAATTACTTAATAAATTTAAATTTCCTTTCCCTTCCACTCCAGTAACTAAATGTAATATTAAAATCTTAATAATGCTTCCTACGTTTCACATATCTTACATAACTTAATTCTAAATAAGACTTTGGGAATTAGTTACTGTAATAGCTACTGTGGTCTCTGCTCAGATCTCCTTGTCAGGACTCATTACCCATTCAGCAGCTGCAGGGGAATATTAGCTCTGACTGCTCACAGCTGCCTTCCTTCTGAGGCTTTGCCCTTGGCCTCAAGGAACTGCCACACCTAAGAGTTTTGCCTCCTTCGAGAATGTGACCTTATGGCCACCTCCAAAGAACATACATGCTATTAATCTGGCAAACGCATTCTTTTTCCTCTCCATCAGAAAAGATATTTAGAAGCAGTTCTCACTCAGCTGGACTTACTGACAACAGAAAACATTTACAGAGTATAGTCTGTTAAAACATTAACAGAGTGTAGTCAAGTAGGCACAATTATTGTAATGAGTGTCAAGATATGAGCAGTAGCTGAGAGGCCTGGCCTGCAGAGAGCTGTGAAAACGGTTACTGGAGGCAAGATAAATGGGCAGCTACCAAGGATAACATTTATTTTATGCAACAAATAAATCAAGAATAGATTATCAGGAGGCCAAGGCTACCCCACATGATGTTAAATAATCAGTATCCTCTGTTATCTCTTCCACCTTCCAAATAGCCCTGGACTGTCTGGCCTTTTCTCAGACTATTACACTGGTCCACTCTATTGATAATATAATGCTAGTTGATCAAATTGAGCAAAAAGTGACAAGTACATTAGAGACCTTTGTAAGAATGTGCTTCAGAGGATGGAAGATAAACCCTATGAACACTCTAAGGCCTACCATATCACTAATGCAGTTAGGGGTTTAGTAGTCTGGGTATGCTGGCACATCCTCCCCAAAGTAGAAGAGATGTTGCATCTGGTACCTCCCATCACTAAGAAGGGAACACAGTGCCTATTAGATCTCTTCAGGTTCTGAAAGTAGCATATTCCTATGTGGGAATACTGCTCTTAACCATGAGAAGGGCCCAGTGAACTCTCTATGAGCCAGGCCTGGGTCAAGACTCCACATATTATCTGAATGCCCATATGCCCCACTGTAATAGCGAGGCATGATAACTTTGCATCCCAGAAAATCAATGTTGGCTTGGACCCAGTATCAAACAGTTCTTGAAAGGTCTAAGTATTTCTCTTGCCCCAGCATACATTTACCTGAGCAGAGGGTGGTACTTCTCTCTGGGAGGGACTGGGAGAATCACTGCTCTATCACTACTGCCTTTTTTTGCCAGGGTGCTGTAGAATCCTTCTTCATTGTGACCCACCTCTCCTCCATTAAAAGGATTATGGGTCTGAGAATTGGCTCACAGCTGAAAATTGAGCAGGGATACTGATTATTGAGAATCATATAGGGTAGCCTTGGCCTCCTCATCATCTATTCTTGATTTATTTATTTATTTGTTGCATAAAATAAATATTATTCCTGGTGGCTGCCCATTTATCTTGTTCCCAGGAATACTGTGTTCCAGTAACCATTTTCATAGCTCTTTGCAGGCCAGACCTCTCAGCTACTGCTCAGATCTCAACACTCATTACAATAATTGTGCCTACTCAACTTGACTACACTCTAAGTGAAGTCGCCTGGACTCTAATTTCAGATCGTATTATCCCGTTGCTGTCAAGGAGCCCAGTTGTATAACAACATCTGCTGCTCTTTTCTGTGCCCTACAGAAGGCAGAGTACCATTCAGCTTTCCCATGATATTTTTACCCAAATCTCCAGGGCGTTCTTTATTGCTTTGGTAACTACAGTGCCCTCTGGACCCTCTAGAATGCAGTTGGTAGGTGAATTTTCTGGACTTCCTCTAGGATGCTCACTTCTCTGGGTTTTTGATCCCTCCTTCCACTGTGTCCCATGTAAATTCTAGCATTTCAACTTAACTTAGTGTGGGCCTCAGCTCTCTCCAAGCTTCTAAGAGCCTCCTATCAGCATATTAGCATTATCTCCTAAGGTCCTTGCCAGGGCATTAAAACCTCTGTGTCCACATCTTTAAATTCTTCATGAAGTTGTATAACTTTATATTCTGCTCCTGTTGACTTTGCACCATCATGTTCCAGTCTCAGGTGTATTCTTCTTACCCTTTTTTTTATTAAACATTTTTATTGATTTATTTTTCATGAGGAAGATTGGCCCTGAGCTAAAATCTGCACCAATATTCCTCCATTTTGTCAGTGGGATGCCACTAAAGCATGGCTTAATGAGTGGTATGTAAGTCTGTGCCCTGGACATGAACCTGTGAACCCCAGGCCACCAAAATGGAGAACACGAACCCAAGTACTGCGCCACCAGGCCAGCCCCTATTCTCCTTATTTTTGCCAACTAAATCCTTAGTTTCCTCAGTGTATTAGGCTTTTTCCTCCCTTAGCAGGCCCAGTACTTCCCAGTCAGGGCGATGTGTGCCTTGACCCTAGATATTCCTCCTATGAGGGCTATGAAGGGAGGTGGGAGGAGATTCTGAGGTGGTGTTGCCCTACAAGGCAAAGATCTCTGCAGTCTTCAAACAAATGGAGACTGTTAGTCTTCAACTGGAGGAAATGAGTCACTTCTGCAGTCTCAGAACATTTGAGGCAGTCTGTGGATTCAAGATTTTCAATTGTGTAAACTCTGATGTGCCAACCCAGGTATCAAGGTCTTACTTCTTCCTGATCAGATCCTTGACCTTGATGTACCAAATTTACCAGGGCTGAGAGGTCAACCCTCTCTGGAATTCTGCTACCCTTAGGCATTGGGTTAACAGCTGCCACTGGAGAAGAAGCGCACTTTGGATGAGGCAAGCTCCCTTTGGCAGAGAGCAATTCCCAGAAAGGAACTCAGCTTTGAGACATCAGCAACCATCATTTCTGACTGCTGGGTGAATGAATCTTCAGTCCTAAAAAAGCAATCTGTACTATATACCATAGCATCTTTTATAGTGGCCCTGGGTTTAGGGATAAGAGATAAGGGTCTGTGTCACTCCACCAAGCAATCAACCTAAACCAGCAAGTGGTTTCCTCCACCAGCAACCTCACAGCAAGTGTGAGGTTAATCTAGAGTGTGTGGAGGATGAATGGGCTAGTGAGTATCAGTCGTGACCTTGAGATCTGCTGTGCCAGTAGAGGCTGTCGTGTGGGCCAGTGACTCTTCTCTTATAGGTTTCTCTAGAAATGAGACCAATGAGAATCCTGAAGATGATTTCCCTTCATAGGTAAACTTACTATATGAAGCAAGTGGATTTGATCCACACAAAAAGTGGAGTGTAGATGATTTTGTCTGAAACTTCTTTTGGGGTCAAATCACATATTCCCTAAAACTGAGAATGTTAGCTGCTAACAGTTTGTGGCTGTGTCGTTCACTGAGAATTGCCTTCCACCAAGGGATCTGCTTTGTCCAATATTATGTCCCTTCCCAGCAGGTGCCCCTCAGGCAATGACTGGATGATATGGGGATGTAAAGACTTGGCTCCTTGCCTTGACTTGAGACAATAGAGGTGGAAGCTCCCCTGACCTATCCACATTGTCTTGAGTTGCCAACCCAAACTTCAGAGTTCTCTGTAGGATCAGCTGAGCCTTTAGTTGCAGCAGCACTACAGGGAGATTCTCTTTCCAAACAATAATGCATTTTTCACTTCCTGAAAGGCATATATTCCAAGTGTTACTTCCCAACAAACCTTTAGAATTCACCTGTCCATCTTACAGATTGCTTCCAGGGAGCCCAATCTAAAAAGTTATTATTATTTTGCTCATTTATACATAAGGCTTGTCAAAGTCCCAGGTGGTAGCTGGCAGAGCCAGGGCACTTATCCAAATTTTCTATCATCAAATCAATTCATGTTCTACTCTACCGCAATACTAGTATTTATCCCCCACTCTAGTACTGTGCCCAGGGAAAGGATTGAATTTCCCATTCATTTTCCTCTGGGTTATAATGGCACCAAGAGAAGGCATCATCTTGACAGATGGAGTAATATGCCCTTCAGAGCATAACTACTCAGAAACCTTTCTTCAATGGCATTATTCATTCTAAATTGATACATGAATTCATCATCTTTCTTAATCTTACCAATATCCCATATAGGTGTAACATCCATTTCAGATCCTCAAAAAAGCCTTGACTAACTGTCCCAGGTCACATTTTTGTCTCTCTTAATAATGCAAGCATCATGTCCTCAATGGTAATGTAGAGAAAGTGTCAAGTTTCATTCTTGAGTGAATTCTTGGGATAAATATTGTCTCATATACTTTTCCAGAAGCAGTATGGTATCGTAGTGAGGGGAAAAGGTTTTGAGTCAGACTAACCCAGGTTCAAATTTTGACTCCACCATTTATTATCTGTGAGCTCGTAGTAACTCAAGGAAGTAAGTTAATCTCTCTGCATCTCAGTTACCTTGGACTGTCAAATGAAGATAATAATAACCACCTCATAACCCAATGATCAATCTGAGCATCATAAATAGTGGGATATCAAGCTACTGATATGCCTCCTAATATGTTGTACTATGATATATACACCACCACTTATCAATAATTTTTGTCAAAAAAATCTTTAACCTGGATCTTTAAAATAACTTCCACTTAAGAAATAGGAAATAGAGGAATATATTAAACAACATGACAAGGAAACAGAGAAATCCAGAAATTACTACATTCTACAAAATAATTAGCCAGACTCTTTTTTTCTTTTTCTTTTTCGTTTTTTGTGAGGAAGATTAGCCCTGAGCTAACATCCATGCCAATCTTCCTCTATTTTGTATGTGGGATACCTCCACAGCATGGCTGATGAGTGGAGTAGGTCTGCACCTGGGATCTGAACCCACAAACCCCAGGCGGTCAGAGCAGAGCACACAGAACTTTAACCACTTGGCTATGGTGCTGGCCCCTCTTTTTTTATTTTTAAGTAAACTTTGTTTTTAGAACAGTTTTTGCTTTACAAGAGTAGTTCAAAGATAATACAGACAGTTCTCACATACACCACACCCCATTTCTTTTATTATTAATATCTTACATTAGTATGGTACATTTGTTACAATGAGTCAACCAATATTGATACATTATATTAAACTAAAGTTCGTAGTGTTTTCAGATTTCCTCAGTGTTTACCTAATGTCTTGTACTTATTTCAAAATCGCATCAGGATTGCACATTACATTTAATTGTCGTGTTTTGTTAGACCCCTCTTGGCTGTGACAGTTTCACAAACTTTCCTTGATTTGATGACCTTGACAATGTTGAAAAGTACTGGTAAGTTATTGTGTAGAATGTCCTTCTATTAGAATTTATTTGATGTTTTTCATGATTACTCTGGGTTAAGGGTTTGGAGGAGGAAGACCACAGAGGTGAAATACCATTTTCATCACATTGTACCAAGGGTACATACTATCAACATAACATATCGTTGTTGATGTCGACCTTAATCGCCTGGATGAGGTAGTGTTGATCAGGTTTGTTTATTACAAACTTTCTTCCTCTTTTTCCCTCTTTCCACACTGTAGTCTTTGGAAGGAAGTCACAAGTGCAGCCCACACTTAAGGAGTGGGGAGTTATGCTCCTCCTCTTTGAGGATAGAGTATCTATATAAATTATTCGTAATTCTTCTGCATGGGAAATTTGTCTCCTCTACGCTATTTATTTATTCAATCATTTATATCAGTACGGATTCATGGATATTTAACTTATGCTTTGAGTTATAATTCAATACTACTTTATTTTGTTTCTCAAACTGTTCCAGCTTGGGCCATCGGGAACTCTTTTTTTTTCTTTTTTTTTTTTGGAGGAAAATTAGCTCTGAGCTAACTACTGCCAATCCTCCTCTTTTAGCTGAGGAAGACTGGCCCTGAGCTAACACCCATGCCCATCTTCCTTTACTATATACATGGGACACCTACCACAGCATGGCCATATCTGCACCCTTGATCCGAACCCATGAACCCGGGGCTGCCAAGAAGCGGAATGTGTGAACTCAACCTGTGTGCCACAGGGCCGGCCCCTGTCAGGAGCTCTTTTACTTGACCCCTATGTCCTTTTGACATATCCCCACCAATGTGAGGTTTGGTTTTTTTGGTTTTTTGTTTTGTTTTGTTTTTTTTAGCATTTCTTTCATTTCTGGAACTACAGGATGGTCCAGGCTCATCTTTTATGTTTCCTGCCTCAGTCCTAGAATCAACCATTTCTCCAAGGATTCTTTGGGAATTGTACTAAAAAGCAAGATTTGGGCAGTGAACATGCTTAATGCCACCAGGGTGTGATTGCTTCTAGGCATTCTCAGCTGACAGAGTGAGGAAATATATGCATGTATATTAATCCTCGTTGTATACATATCTATAATATTTCTCTCTACAACCAGCTCTATCTATATTAAACTAGACATGAGTTCAAACTGTTATCTCCAACTCTACTCTGTTACTACATGGAGCTTTCTAACCTCCTCCCCTTCTTATCTGTAAACTCCCACCCCAACAGTGAGAAACCTGGCTCCAGCCATTCACCAGCCACTTACTTAATTCTTAAATTCCAGAGTATACGTATAATAGTATCAGAATTGTTAACCCCTACTGCCAAGGACAACCACTTTATCCACTGGATTACGCTGCTATGTGCAGTCTTTAGTCTCACAGACTACTCATTTCCAAAATTACTTAGGTTATTACCTCTCCTCCCTACTCTCTTCAGTGAAAATTGTTTCCTACATGTGCAATACGCTTAGATTATTTTTGGCCACAGTGTGCATTTCATCCTCGGATCTCCTGATCTCCTAAATGATTTCTTTTAAATTTGAAAACATCAAACTTGACTCTTTGTGCAATAAAGTTCTCCAGGTTTTGACAAATATCTTATGTCCTATATCCACATTATAGTTTCACAGAGAATAGTTTCACTGCCCTAAAAATTCTCCTGTACTTCATGTATTCAAGCCTTCTCATTTCCTTCTGAATCACTGGGGAATGCTGGCCTTATAGAATGAGTTAGAAAGTATTCCCTCTGCTTCTATCCTCTTAAAGAGACTGTAGAGAATTGGTATAATCTCTCCCTTAAATATTTTTTCAAATTTAGTAGTGAACTCTGGCCCTGGTGCTTTCTGTTTTGAAAAGTTATTAATTATTGATTCAATTTCTGTAATAGATATAGGTCTATTTCTTCTTACGTGAGAGTTGGCAGATTGTGTCTGTTAAGGAATTGATCCATTTCATCTAATTTTTCAAATTTGTGGGCATAGAGTTTTTCATAGTATTCTTTTATTATGTTTTTAATCCCCGTGAGATCTGTCACGAATGTTCACTCTTTCATTTCTAATCGTAATAATTTGTGTCCTCTCTTTTTTACTCAGTTAGCTTGGCTATAGGCATGTCGATTTTATAGATCTTTTCAAAGGACCAACTTTTGGTTTTGTTGATTTTCTCTATTGATTTCCTGTTTTCAATTTCATTGATTTCTGCTCAGATTTTTACTATTTCTTTTCTTCTGCTTACTTTGGATTCAATTTGCTCTTCCTTTTATAATTTCCTAACGTGGAAACTTAGGTTATTTATTTTAGGTCGGTTTCTTTTCTAAAATACACATTCAATGCTATAAATTTCCCTTTAAGCACTGCCTTTGCTGCATACCACAAATTTTTAAAAATTGTGTTTTCATTTTCATAAAGTTCAAAATTTTTTTTAATTTCTCTTAAAATTTCTTCTTTGGCTTGTGTTATTTAGAAGTGTGTTGTTTAATCACCATGTAATTTGGGGGATTTTCCATTTACTTTTAAACTGTCTGAGTCTTTATATTTAAAGTGGGTTTATTGGAGATTGAATTGGTCTTGGTTGCTGTTTTTCATTCTGAAAATCTGTCTTTTTTTTTTTCCCCTAGTGAGGAAGACTGGCCCTGAGCTAACATCTGCTGCCAATCTTCCTCTTTTTGCTTGAGGAAGATTAGCGCTGCTAATATTTGTGGCAATCTTCTTCCATTTTGTACGTGGGATGCCTCCACAGCATGGCTTGATGAACAGTGTGTAGGTCCATGCCCAGGAGCCAAACCCGTGAACCCTGGGCCACCTAAGCAGAGCACATGAACTTAACCACTACGCCACTGGGTCAGACCATGAAAATCTGTCTTTTAATTAGTCTATTTAGAATATTTACATACAAATCAATTATTGATTTAATTGTATTAATATTTATGATAGTTGTAACTTTTCTATTTGTTGCACTTCTTTATTTTCTTTTATTCCTCTCTTTTTCTCCCTTTTCTGGTTTTAATTGAGAATTTTGTGTGATTCCATTTTATATTCTCTTAGCATATCAATTGTAATTCTTTTAAAAAAAATTTTAGTAGTTTTCCTTGAATTTGCAATATATATATTTACAAATAAACTCTGTTCACCCTTAAAAACTCTATACTGCCTTGCGTAGTGCAAGTATCCTATAGCAAATGACTCCCAATTCTTCTCTCTCATCATTTATTACACTACTGTCATTTATTTCACTTATCCATATGCTATAATCACCTATTACGTTATTAACTATTACTATTTTAAACATTTATCTTTTAGGTCAATTAATAAAAAGAAAAATAAAAGATTTATTTTACCTTCATTTAATCTTTCTCTGATGCTCTTCGTTTCTTTATATGGATTCAAGTTTCTAACCTATATCATTTTTCTTCTCCTTGAAGAACTTCTTGTAAGATTTCTTGCAGGACCAATCTGCTGGTAACGAATTTCCTGAGTTTGTGTTTGTCTGGAGAAGTCTTTATTTCTCCTTCAGTTTTCAAGAGTAATGTGATGTAGATCCAGTTCTACATGTCCAGTTCCCATGTCTCCAAATTTTGGTGTGAAACTTTTTCCTGAGACCTCAACTCTCTGATAGATCCAAGAAAAGTCACTAATAGTCAGTTTGTTTAACCTTCTTCTTGTTGTAAGGTTGGGAGAGATGACTTCTAGCTCTTTATATGCTAGAGCTGCAGCTGGAAGTCTCCTAATCTCTTTTAAAAGTTAGTGTCATAAAGAAAAATGATGGAGAGAATGGATTGGTGTTTACCAAGGGGGAAGGGGGAAAGCGCAAAAGGGGTGATTAGGCTTACATGGAGGATGGACTATAATTAGTTTTTGGGTGGTGAACATGATGTAATCTACACAGAATTCGAAATATATTATGATGTACATCCAAAAGCTATATAATGTTATAACCCAAAGTTACTGCAATTAAAAATAAATAAACAAATAAAATTGAAAAAAAGAAAAAAACTTATGGAGGGAAGACTGTTCTAGAGAAAAAGAGCGTTAACATAAACACTATCAAATGAAATTTGTATTACTTTATTGGATCGCAGTTGGGACAACATGTATTTCATAATCCTACACATTTTGGGCACAAATTGGCACATTTTAGTATGAACTTGATATCAGATGATATTAAGGAAATGTTACTATATTTTTGTGCTATACTGGTATTGTTAATAGTTATTTCAGAAACTATGCTTTCCTTGAGATATATACTGAAGAATTTAGGGTAAAGCATTATGATATATTTAATTTACTGTTAAAAACCTAAAACAAAATAGATAAAGTAAATATGGCAAAATATTAGCAATTAAATTATTAAATCTAGGTAATAAGTATATGTGTGTTCATTACACTATGCTGTCTACTTGTCTAGATGTTTAAACTTTTTCATTATATAATTTTGACATAAGCTTAAAATACAATATAATTAATAAAATTTAAAAATAAGTTTAGAGTAAATTCACCTTGTCATATTAATGAGTTATAGGAGATAACAAATAAAATGCAATGGGAGACACATGGAAGGTGCTCAATAAGTGCTACATAATATCCCCAATGGGGAATTTTCTGTTCTAGAGTAAGGATTCATGTGTTCACATAGGGTAAAGAATGTGGTTATCTGAAATTAGTTTCACTTCACCTAGTACTCATCTTTTTAGAGCAGTGAAGGGTATATCAATGTTGCTTGACAAACAAACACTTTTAGCATGAATGCAGCATATGTTAGTGCTACTGAAGCTTAACGATAAATGATCAATAAGTAAAGCAAACACCTACAATACTACCTAGATGTGAATTTCCTCACCTTTGGTAGACATCTATTAAGTAATTGATGTTTACTGAGGAATTGGCAGGTGAGCAAATTTCTTGATTTTTCTGTTCTTCAGAGAATGTTCCAGTCCTTGGAACTGCATTTTGACATAAGCTTAAAATACAATATAATTAATAAAATTTAAAAATAAGTTTAGAGTAAATTCACCTTGTCATATTAATGAGTTATAGGAGATAACAAATAAAATGCAATGGGAGACACATGGAAGGTGCTCAATAAGTGCTACATAATATCCCCAACGGGGAATTTTCTGTTCTAGAGTAAGGATTCATGTGTTCACATAGGGTAAAGAATGTGGTTAGCATGCATTTAGAATGTGCATAGTTTAGAAATATGAAGTTGTATGCCTTCTTACCACCCCACTGGGCTATTTGACAATTCTGTATTCTATGAGAGATGCATTACTTTCAAAATCAATGAGAACATAGAAATCATCTGACAAATCTCTCATTTCAAAGATAAGGAAACTGAAGCTTAGGGAAATCAAATTACTGGCCAGACCAGAAAACAGAACTCTCAGTTTTCAGTTCTGTGTCCTGATATATAAAATACATATAAAGGATGCTTTTTCAAAAACCTTTGGATGAGACTTCAACATAATTAAAAAATTACTTTTTGTTGTATTCTCAAATAATTTTGGTTCCATCAAAAACACATTCATTAGTTGTTTACCATGTGACAAGCAATCAGGATGCTAAAAGAAATGAACTGCATTTCCTGCCCTCAGCAAGCTCACAATCCAGTGGGGAAATAAAATGAGCAATGGTAAACAAGTCAACTGAGAGCTGTGGAAACATCAAATAGAGAGGAATTGATTATGGCAGAGTTGGCATGCAAAGAGAATAGATGTCATGGAGGAAATGGATTCAATCTGGGTCACAAGGACAGTAAGTATGTATTCACTGGAGGAAGTAGGAGTGACAAGGGACAGCATGAGCAATGGCACAAAAATGTAAAAGGGCTTGGTACCTTTAGAGAAAGGTGATGCTTGCGGTGCAGTGTTGGTGTGCGCAGTAGGAAGGTGGGATATCGGGGGATGAAGTTATCAGGAAATGACCTTCAACTGTGGCTGTGTATTAGAATCACCTGGCAACTTTAAAAAAGTACTGATGTCCAGGCTGTCCTTCCAGGCCAAATTATACCTCGATATCTGAGGGTGGTTGCAGGTGTGGGGATTTGAAGTGTTCCTCAGGTAATTCTTGTGTGCAAGCTTGCATACCAGTGAATTAAGGTGAGCTTGCTATGAAAGAAAAAGGTTTTAAGTCAAGTTATCTGGATCACGTTTATCTGAACCAGGATCAGATCCGGAATATTAAATGCCTTTTTTATTTCTGAGCAAGTAGTCTTAATCTAAAGACAGTAACTTTACCTTATGACTCAAGGACCTAGCTTCTGCTGAAACAATTAGTTTTAAAAAACACTTCCTAATTCTCTGTAATAAAGTAAACGTCAGAATCGGGGTAAGAAATTCAATTTAAAATCAAAAGACTCTGTTTCCCCAAATCTAGCCCCCACTCAAATATCTAATGACGCTGGTATTAAAGAAAGCACGACGTAGGACATCAACTTCCCTGGATTTACCAAATCCTCATATGGCAATCCTAACACAGAAGTTGTCCAGTGTTGTTTTGATTCAGTCATTTCAACTTTCATTCATTTAAAAATATTTATTGTATATTGATTGTGTGCCACGCACTGACCTAGGTTCTGAAGACATAGCTGTGAAGAAGGCGCACTCATGGAGTTCACATTCAATCAGAGGACTTCCTTCTTTCAGTTCACTTCAGCACTTCTAATTTCACCCTCTAATTCTTTAATTATTTAAACCACAACAAATTTGGGGTTTGATTAAAATATATACAGTCATCCCTTGGTACCTGCCCGGACTTGGTTCCAGGACTCTCAAGGATACCAAAATCTGCAGATGCTTTGGTTTCTTATATAAAGTGGAGTAGTATTTGTATATAACCTACTGCACATTGTCTCATATACTTTAAATCGTCTCTAGATTACTTGTAATACTTAATACTATGTGAATGCTATGTAAATAGTTGTTATACTGTATTGTTTAGGGGATAATGACAAGAAAAAAGAGGTTGTACATGTCCAGTACAGTGCAATCACTGACGACATTTTGATCTGCAGTTCATTGAATCTATGGACACAGAACCCACAGATACTGAGGGCTGACTCTAATCATTTTTTCCATCCCTCTTCTTATTGTCCCTTTTCCACTCATCTTCTTGATTAGTCTCTTAAAAATACCATTGTCAGTACTTATCACTCGCTGTTCAAAAATCTCCTATAGATCCCTGTGGCTCATCACAGTGAATCTGTGGCCATTTTTTAATCTCTTGTCCCATCTCACCCTTTTTGAGGATCAATGTTGTGTCAACTCCTGTTATTGAGATGAGTGGGCACATTCCCTGGGTATATTAGGATGGAGAATAAAGCACAAATTCCTTACACTAACTGCAGCCACACTTGACCCTACAACTTCCTGTTCAGCTTTGTCAACCTCTAATACAGGAACATTAGTGCATTCAGTGCTATTTACATACTTTCTGCATCACTGCCTGAAATCTCTTTCTTCACCCTCGTTCTCTCACCTAAAAGGCCCCAGTGCTTTTGGCCTCTTTCATTCTTCTGCACTTGTTTTTTTTTTTTTTTCTTGAAATATTGCTCATGCTATTATTTTCATCTCTATTTACCTGGACCGATGAATAACCTCTTGAGGGATCAGGGTCATATTTCATAAACGTGTGCATTATTCATATCACCTGGAAGCAGTGGGCACCCAGAGAAAGTACATGATAAATGCAAGAGTTTTGGGCTTAGAAGATAATAGATCTTGATTCAAATCCAGTTTAGAATCCAATAGACCTTGGTTTATTCAGATACCGAGGAATAAAAGAAAAACCAGTAGATCTTTTTAAAGAATTGCAACTCTGAGTCTAGTAACTTGACAACAAGGGAACATATAGCCTTGAGATAATTCACTTAGTTGTTCACTGGGTAAAAAAAGAAAGCAAGGGATTTTAAGTGCTAGAAGGGAGTTAATGGTGGCTGTTCTAGTTAATCACTGGAGACTAGCATTATGAGTAGAACAGAATGAGTCCACAGGTCCAGCACAATGAGTTGAAATAAGTCCCATTGTTCATTGGCTAGGATAGTGACTTTAGCTGGGTCCAGTAGGGATCCAGAGTGCTGGGATCATTCAAAGTTCATGCCTCCTATCTGCTTCAGCTGTTCAGAGTCAGTTATTACCAAACACAAGAGTGAAATTTGATATCTCCTAGGAAAGTCCTACTTTAAGTGGAAAATTTCCTTTATGAAGGACTGTTTAAACTTTTTTTAAAGAATTGCTTAATATGTATGCATTGTTTAGCACTTAGTAAACACATAATAAATTTACTTGTGGCATTTTTATTGAGTAATATTTGTTCACTGATTAATTTTTAGATTGGCCCCAGAAGGCACATCCTTGGTTTTTTATTATCTTTGGAGAAAATCTGGAAAATGAGGAGAATTAAATATATTGATTTTAACAAACATTATGCAAGGGGCTATGTGGCTGAACTGTGGTCCCCTCAAGTTCATATGTTTAAGCCATGATCCTCAGTACTGCAGAAAATAACTATATTTAAAGATAGCGCCTTTAAAGAAGTAATTAAGGTAAAAAGAGGTGGGGTGTGAGGGGAGGTAATCCAATGTGACTTGTGTCCTCATTAGCAGAGATGATTAGGACACAGACACACGCAGAGGAAGGACCATGTGAAGACACTGAAAGAAGACATCCATCTACAGGCTAGGGAGAGAGACTTCAGAAGAAACCAACCTTACTGACAGCTAGTCCTCAGAATTCTCACCTCCCACACTGTGAGAAAATAAATTTCTGTCATTTAAGCCACCCAGTCTGTGGTACTTTGTTATGGCAGCCCCAGCAAATTGAAACAGATTTTGGTACTGGGAACCAATATCTGAAAATGTAGAAGTGGCTTGGAACTGAGTAATGGGTAAGACCGGAATCATTTGAGGTGTGTGTTAGAAAAGCCCAGATTGCCTTGAAAAGGTTGTTGGTAGAGATAAAACCATTAAAGGTACTTCTGGTAAGGTCGCAGACAGAAAGCAGAAACACATTATTGGAAATTGGAGAAGTGATCCTTGTTACAAAGTGGCAAAGAACTTGGCTGAATTATGTTCTAATGTTCTGTGGAAAATAGGGCTTGTAAGCGATAAATTTGGATATTTAGCTGCGGAGATTTCTAAGCAAAGTGTCCAAGATATGGCCTGGTTTATCCTTGCAGCTTGTAGCAAAATGCAGGGGGAGAGAGAGAAATATTTAAGCAAAAAGGAACTAGAACTTAAAATTCGGAAAATTCTCAGACTAACCATTGTAGTTTAAATTTACATTTCCCTGGTGGATCGTGATGTTAAATGTCTTTTCCTGTGCTTATTTGTTATCAGTTTATCTTTTTTAGTGGAATATCTGCCCATATCTTCTGCCATGTTCTAACTGGATTTTTGTTTGTTTGTTTGTTCATTTGTTTATTGTTGCTGTTGCATTTTAAGAGTTCTTTACTATTCTAGATATTTGTTCTTTGTTAGATATATGGTTTACAATATATCTTACAATCCACTCAAAAGATCTTTCAAAAAGAAAAAGATTTATTTTTGGGGGCTGGCCCCGTGGCCGAGTGGTTAAGTTCGCGCGCTCCACTGCAGGCGGCCCAGTGTTTCGTTGGTTCGAATCCTGGGCCCGGACATGACACTGCTCATCAAACCACGCTGAGGCAGCGTCCCACATGCCACAACTAAAAGGACCCACAACGAAGAATATACAACTATGTACCGGGGGGGTTTGAGGAGAAAACGAAAAAAAAATAAAATCAAGAAAAAAAAGAAAAAGATTTATTTTGACAAAATCTAATTTAATTTTTTCTTTTATGGATCATCAAATTTATGGATCTTCAAGTCTCTTTGTATCAAGTTCAAGAACTTTTGCCCAGACTTAAATCCCAAAGATATTTTCCTTTTTAAAAGTTTTATATTTTTCTGTTTTACATTTTAGTCCATGGTCCATTTTGAGGTAATGTTTGCATGAAATGTGATACTTTGATTGAGTTTCACTGTTTTGCTGATGTATGTCCACTTGCTGCAACTTCATTGTTTTTTTCTTTGCTGAGGATGATTCGCCCTGAGCTAACATCTGTTGCCACTCTTCCTTTTTTTTTCGCTTGAGGAAGATTAGCCCTGAACTAACATCTGTGGCCAATCTTCCTCTATTTTACATGTGGATTGCTGCCACAGCAAAGCTGAAGAATGGTGTAGTTCTGCATCCAGGATCCAAACCTGTGAACCCAGGCTGCCGAAGCAGAGTGTGCTGAATTTAACCACCAGGCCACGGGGCTTGGCCCCACTTTTTTCAAAAGACTATCTTTCCTCCATTGAATCACTTTTGCACTTTTGTGGAAAATCAATTGGTCATATTGTGGGCCTATTTCTTGGTTCTCTATTCTGTGCCATTGATCTATGTGTCAGTCCCATGCCAATCACATACTGACTTGACACTGCTAATACACATACTAAAAAGTCTTAAAATCAGGTGGACTGAATCCTTCTTCCTTCTTCATTTTCAAAATTAGTTTAGCTATTTCAGTTCTTTTGCATTTTCATATACATTTTAGAATAGTTTTATCTATACCTACAAACAGTTTTGCTGGGATTTTGGTAATAATTGTATTAAACCTGTACAGTCATGTGCCACATAATGACACTTTGGTCAATGATGGACCACGTATATGACAGTGGTCCCCTCACACTAGTACCGTTTGGCTCAGGTGTGTGGTAGGTTATACAATCCAGGTCCATGTAAGTACACTCTGGGATGTTTGCACAACAGCACAAATGCCTAACAATGCGTTTCTCAGAATATTTCTCTCATTGAGTAACCCGCGACTGTATATCAATTTAAGGAAAATTGACATCTTTATATGTTGAGTCTTCCAACACATAAACACCGTATCTCTTTCCATTTATTTAGATATTCTTTAATTTCTTTCATTAGGGTTATATAGTTTTCAGGATACAAGTTCTACACGTTTTGTTAGCTTTACACCAAAGTATTTAATTTTTTAGGTGGCTGTAAAAATGGTATTTTATTATTATTATTATTATTTTGGTGAGGAAGATTCACCCTGAGCTAACATCCGTGCCAATCTTCCTCTATCTTATTTGTAGGATGCCTCCACAGCATGACTGATGAATGGAGTAGGTCCATGCCCAGGATCTGAACCCACAAACCCAGGTCGCCAAAGCAGAGTGTGTGGAACTTCAACCACTCAGCCACCAGGCCGGCCCTTGTATTTTATTTTTAATTTCAGTATCCATGTGTTTGTAACTAGTATATAGAAATACAATTTATTTTTTATGTTTATCTTATATTCCGCAACTTTGCTGAACTCACTTTATGTAGACATGTTATCTGCATATGGAGGCAGTTATATTTCTTCCTTTCTAATTTCTTTGTCTTTACTTGCTCTTCTTGCATTATTGCATTAGCTAGAACAGATAGCATGAAGAGTAAGAGTGGATGTCCTTGCCTTGTTTCTGATCTTAGGAGGAAAGCATTCAGTCTTTCATGACTAAATATAGCATTACCTGGAGGGTTTTGGTAGATGTTCCTTGCCAAATTGATGAAGTTACCCACTATTCCTATTTTACTGAGAGTTTTTATCATGAATACCAGGTGAATTTTGTCAAATGATTTATCTGCATTGATTGAGAGGATCATGCAATTTTTGGTTTTAGTCTCTTTTATAGAGGGTTATATTGATTTATTTTTGAATATTGAACAAGCCTGTATCCTTGAATTAAATCCTGTTTGGTCATGGGTATAATTCCTACTATATACTGCTGATATCTATTTTTGTTTTTTGAGGAAAATTAGCCCTAACTTAACATCCACCGCCAATCCTCCTCTTTTACTGAGGAAGACTGGCCCTGAGCTAACATCTGTGCCCATCTTCCTCTACTTTATATGTGGAACACCTACCATAGCATGGCTTGATGAGTGGTGCATAGGTGCATGCCCAGGATGCAAACCAGTAAACCCCAGGTTGCCGAAGCGGACCGTGTGAATTTAACTGCTATGCCACTGGTCTGGCCCCTACTGATATGTATTTGTTAATGTTTAGCTAAAGATTTTACTGTCTGTATTCATGAGATAGATTGCTCTGTAATTTTCATTTTTTGTACATTGGTCTCTTTTTTTATTGTTGTTGTTACCTTAATCCTAGTTTTATAAAATGAAATGGCAAGTGTTCCTTCCTCTTCTACTTTCTGGAAAAGTTTATTTAGAATTGCCATTAGTTCTTCTTTAAAAGTTTGGCAGGATTCACCTGTGAAACTACCTGGATCTATAAATTACTTTTTTGGGGAATTATTAAATTATGAACTCAATTTGTTAACAGTTACAGGGATATTAATAGCATCTATTTCATATTTGGTGAATTGTGGTGGTTTGTGTTTTCTGAAGAATTAGTCCTTTTCATCTAAATCATTAAATGTATGCATATGGAATTATTTATAATAATCCCTTATTATTATTTTAATGTCTGCAAGGTCCCTAATGGCATCTTGTTTCATTCTTGATATTAGCAATTTGTTCTCTCTCTTCCATCAGTTTCATGAGAGGTTTGTCACTTTTATTGATATTTTCAAAGAATCAGCTCCTCGCTTCTAAGGTTTTTTCTATTGCTTTTCTCTTTCAGTTTCATTTATTTCTGCTCTTACTACTACTATTTCTTTCCTTCTGCTTGTTTTTTTTCTATTTTGCTCTTCATTTTCTATATTCTTTAGATAAAAGCATAGATTATTGATTTGAGACTTTTCCACTTTTCTAATATGCATTTAGTACTATAATTTTCCGTCTCTGTACTGCTTTTGCTGTGTCTCACAAATTTTTTATATGGTGTACTTTCATTTTCATTCAGTTCAACATATGTTTTTATTAATCTTCAGACTCATCTTTGGCCCATAGATTATTTAACAGTCTGTTATTTAGTTCCCAAATATTTATGTCAACATCGTTCTCTTAATAATTAACATAACAATTAGACAGAAAATCTGCATGAATATAGAGCTCAATACCATGAATGAATAGGATGTAATCCACTTTCATAGAAAATAAACCACATGTGGGCCATAAATCCAACCTCAACAAATTTAAAGAAAAATAAACTCAGATTGAGTGTGTTGTCCAACCACAACTGAATGAAAGTAGAAATCAATAATAGGAAGATAGAAAAATTCTATTGAAGACTGTTGACTTCTCCAAATATGATTGTGGTTTTTATCTATTTCTCCTTTCAGTTCTATCAGTTTTTAAAAAATAGACTTTATTTTTTAGAGTAGTTTTCAATTCACAGCAAAAATGAGTAGAAGGTGCAGAGATTTCCCCTATATTCCTTGCCCCCACACATGCACAGTTTCCCCCATTATCAATACCCACCACCAGAGTGGTACATTTTTTACAGTCAATGAAGCTTCATGGGCACATCATTCTAATAAAAAGTCCCTAGTTTACATATAATGCCAAAGGTTTTTAGTTGTACTTAAGAAGAAAGGGGAAAAGTATGCCTAATTTATCTTCCCAGAAGTAGGAATCCCAATGCAATATTTTAAAAGTCAAAATTTATGCAAAAAATCCATGTGTACAAAATGTCAACTTTTAAATAAACACAGAATCAGTATTACTGAATTACCTCTTCTCTCAGGCTCCAATATGGCCCATCATAGCACGGTTATTAATCTTCCTTATACTTAAGATTTAGAATTTACCTTCATATAGCAAACAAAACAACAACCAATGGGTTAAACAAGAGAGAAACTTCATTTTTTCCTGCCTAGAGAAAGTCCTGAATCAGCAACTCTGGGTTGGGAGAGAGCTCCACAGCATTGTAAGAATCTGGACTCCTGCCTTTCTATTACGCCATCTTCAGACTGTGGCTTTTTTTTTCAATGTTACCTTGTGGTATGCATGACTGTGTTGCGTAAGAAGGAGGGGAAATGACAAAAAGAGCACAGAGGAGTCCTCCCTTAGCTGAGACAGCTCTCTTCAAGCAGCCTTTCCACAAGTTGTACACATTTCCACTTACGTCTTCTTGGTAAAGATCCATCTTTTGCCATTTCTAGTTGGTAACAAAGGTTGGGCATAAGAGTCTTTTATTCTGGGCTGCAATGTGCTCAGATAAAAATTAGAATCCCCAATCTAAAGAAGAGGCAACCAGATGGGGGAAGGGAATTAGCCATCTCTATCATACATACGATACTCTGTTAAATCCCAAAGTCTGAAAGGGGCTGACCCAACTTCTATTTATTTCATGATGCCATAAATATTGGTAAATAGTAATAATTTTATTTATTTTTTTTATTTGAGGAAGATTAGCCCTGAGCTAACTACTGCCAATCCTCCCCTTTTTGCTGAGGAAGACTGGCCCTGAGCTAACATCCATGCCCATCTTCCTCTACGTTATATGTGGGACATCCACCACTGCGTGGCTTTTTGCCAAGTGGTGCCATGTCTCCACCCAAGATCCAAACCGGCGAGCCCTGGGCTGCTGAGAAGCAGAACATGCAAACTTAACTGCTACACCACAGGGCCGGACCCCCGTAATAATTTTCTTTGACTGAAATTGTGAAGAGAAATACACTCAGTATAAGGCAAGACTTCGAAGGTACATGCATACTGAGAACTGCTGGAAAATATCAACATGAACGGTTCCTGCCCACCATCTTCCTAGGGCTGTCTTGGAAGTTCCAACGTATCACCCTGGTCAATACGAATGTGTACTGTTTTAGATCAAAGGGGTAATTCATCCCATTCACTGATACAAAGCATATGGGGTTTTTCTCCTAATGATGGGTGCATTGCTCTGGGTGTTAAAGAGGCAAGTTCTCATCAGCTTCAAGATACTGTGATTGATCTCAATATGTTCACACTTCCCTTACTTCTCATTGCTGACAGCTGTATATAGGTGGCTGTAGTTTTCCAGGGCAACTCATCAGTCCTGGAGCAGCATATCTATTCAAAGAAGAGCCTCATATTGTAACAATTTTGAACAAGGTCAACAGAGCTTTTTTTTTGCATCATCCAAACCAGTGCAATATCAGGATGGGAGCCCCGAACCAAGTGCTGAAAGGCAAGATTTTATTAAATCATTACGGGAAAACACAATAAAGCCATAAATCTACAATAGGGCAATTTTTGTTTGTTTGAAGACCAAAAATATATAAATAAATATATAAATCACAGAAAATATATAAAGCACACATGAAGGAAGCATACCATTTTAGTTTTCATTGCTTATACTTGATTTATAGATTTTTGAAGTAAGCAAGCTTTATTAAAGATAAATTCAGAAAATATTTTAGTATACTTCAATTTGGGGAAGCAAGGAAAGAAAAGAAATAAATAACAGTTGAAAAGACCTTGTCACTTGCAAAACACTATCCAGATGTTAGGAATAGGATCCGGACGTCTCCACAACACAAGTGCTAAGCATGTGGTACTGTCTCTCAGAAAAATGAAGACATTCCCCTAAGGTTATACATTTGGAATGAGTCACAGCTAGGGCTCAGACAGATCTAAACCTTCTAACTGCAGCAGAACAGGCTGCTGTCCAGATACGGGGAAAGAGCAGACATGAAAAGAAGAGAGACAAAAGTGGTAGCCAGGCCAGTGCTTGAGACCAGCAGGAAGGCAGGAGTGGGTGCAGCTCAGGGGTCCCCAGCTTTCATAAATCACTGACATCACTCTCTGCTCTCCACTAAGGATCTCAAAGTTTCTTCCACCTCTTACTATAGTTTTTTGAAATGTGATATTCATGTATAATCACTGTTCATAGTTCTTCAATTCTATTCTGCTCTTAAGCCACATGAAGTGCCCAGAATGGTGAATTTGGAGGAAATTATCAACAGGATTAAACAAAAATGACTCTATCCACTTAACTCCAGAAGGGAGAAAGCAGTCACAAAACACAGAGTAATGAGACAAATAAATAGACAGAGTCAGGATAGGATAGCAAATATTCACCTATAGCATTAGGCTAGAGGGAAGGAAAACATCAAAAACAAAGACAATCTTGTCACTTTAACCATAAACTCACACCACAAGTTGGAATAAGATATGAGAATAATAACTTAGGAGGGGAGGAGGAAAGAGACTGAATCAGTTTAGACTACATAAATAAGAGGCCATCAGAAAAGGGACTATGTTATGCATGAGATGCTGAATAAAAACTTCAGGGTAGCTACTAAACTAAAAAGCAGAACAGAGATGCAAAGAATAAATAAGGAAAAAACAAAGAAACACAGTATAGAAAACTACATAATTCAATGAGTAGACCAAAACACACAGGATGAGAAACAAAGGAAATGCAGGAAAGCCAGAAAACGAGTGATATAATGACAGCATTAAGCCCTCATACATCAATATCACCCTCAATGTAAGTGGATTGAACTCTCCAATAAAAAGACACAGAATGGCAAGACAGATTAAAGAACAAGATCCAACAATTTGTTGCTTGCACGTAACACATCTCAGCTTCAATGACAAATACAGGTTCAGAGTGAAGGGGTGGAAAATGATGCTCCAAGCTAATGGCAAACAAAAGAAAGCAGGTATCACAATACTTATATCAGACAAAATAGACTTCAAATAAGGCAGGTAAAGAGAGACAAAGAGGGCCAATATGTAATGATCAAAGGGACATTCCATCAAGCAGAATTAATGCTTATAAATATCTATGCCGCCAACAGAAGAGCACCAAAGTTCATGAAGCAACTATTAACAAACCTAAAAGCAGATATTAAAAATAAGACAATAATAGTAGGGGACCTCAACACCCCATTCACATCATTGGACAGATCATCCAGACAGAAAATCAACAAGGAAACAGTGGAATTAAATGTAAAGCTAAAACAGTTGGACTTAATAGACACATATAGAACACTCCATCCAAAAACAGCAGAATACACATTCTTCTCAAGTGCACATGGAACATTCTCAAGGATAGACTATATATTGGGAAACAAGACAAGCCTCTATAAATTTTTAAAAATTGAAATAATAACGAGCATCTTCTCTGATCATAATGCTATAAAGCTAGAAATTAATTACAAGAAAAGAGCTGAGAAAGGGACAAAGATGTGGAGGCTAAGCAATATGGTATTGAACAAGCAATGGATCATTGAAGAAATTGAAGAAGAAATCAAAAAATATCTGGAGAAAAATGAAAATGATAACATGCCATACCAACTCATATGGGATGCAACAAAAGCTGTATTAAGAGGGAAATTCATCACAATACAGGCATACCTTAACAAACAAGTAAAATCCCAAATAAGCAATCTCAAATTACTCCTAACTGAACTAGAGAAAGAAGAGCAAACAAAGTCCAAAGTCAGCAGAAGAGAAATAATAAAAATCAGAGCAGAAATAAATAAAATAGAGAATAGAAAAAACAAAAATAAAGTCACTTTTTGAAAGGATAAACCAAATTGACAAACACTTAAGAAACTGAAAAAAAAAGACGACAAATAAATAAAATTAGAAATAAAACATATTACAATTGATGCCTCAGAAACCACAAAAGACCCAAAAAAACTAAGCAATTTGAAGCAAGAAAAATAAAGTTAAAGGCATCACATTTCCTGATTTCAAAATATATTACAAGGCTACAGTATGAAAAAAGTATGGTTCTGGCATAAAGACAGATATAGAGCACTGCAACAGACTAGAGAACTCAGAAATAAACCCACACATGTAAGGTAAACTGTTTTTCCACAAGCTTGCCAAGAATACTCAGTGAGGAAAGGATAATTTCTTCAACAAACTGTGTTGGGAAAACTGGATATCCAAAGGCAAAAGAATGAAATTAGACCCTTATCTTATGCCATAGAGAAAACTCAACTAGAAATGGATTAAGGACTTAGATGGAAAATCTGAATCTATAAAACCCCAAGAATAAAACATAGGGGAAAATTTCATGCCATTGGTCTTGGATATGACCCCAAAGCACAGACAACAAAAGCAAAAATAGACCAATAGAATGACATCAAAATAAAAAGCTTTGCATAACAAAGGAAACAATCAACAGAGTGAAAAAGCAATCAATAAAATGGTAGAAAATATTTTCAAATCATATTTCTAATAAGGAGTTAATATCCAAAATATGTAATAATTGTTACAAATCAATAGCAAAAAAACAAATAATATGATTTAAATATGGACAAAGGACTTGAGCAGACATTTCTCCAAAGAAAACATACAGATGACCAACAGATTTATGAAAAGATGCTCAACATCACTAATCATCAGGGAAATGCAAATCAAAAACACAACGAAGTATTACCTCATATCTGTTAGAATGGCTACCCTAAAAAACAAACAAGTGCTGGCCAAGATGTGGAGAATTTGCAACTTTTGTACACTGTTGGTCGAAACATAAAATCATGCAGCCTTTACGGAAACCATGGAGGCTCCTTAAAAAATTAAAAATAAAACTACCGTATGATCCAGCAACCCCCAACAAAAAAAGCATATATCCAAACTAATTGAAATCAGGATTTAAAGAGATATTAGCACTTCCATGTTCAATGCAGGATTATTCACAATAACCAAGACACGGAAACAATTTAAGTGTCTGTTGAATACATAAAGAAAATTTCATACAGTGGAATATTCGGCCTTAAAAAAGAAGGAAATCCTGCCATATGCAACAACATGGATGAATCTTGAAGACATTGTACTAAGTGAAATTATCCATGGAGAAGGACAAATACTGCATGATTCCACTTATATGAGGTATCTAAAATAGTTAAACTCCTAGAAAGAGAGAGTAGAATGGTGGTTGCCAGTGGAGCTGTTTTTCAACAGAAATAAAGTTTTGGAATACAATATGAATAAACTCTAGAGATCTGCTTTATAACATTGTACCTATAATTAATAATACTGCATTTGCACTTAAAAATTTTTAAGAGGGTAAATCTCATGTTAAGTGTTCTTACCATGTTAAGTGTTCTTACCACAACTTTAAAAAAACTGATAAAACTTATTTTCAAAAATAAGTACAAAAAAATCTTAAATTTCACTCAGTTTTATTTCAATGGTAATATTTATTTAATTATTTTGAAACTCTTTTATGAATATTGTATTATGCTACCAATGAATAATCATGTTTATATTATTACATGTCATGATTTCAATGTATGGGAAAAGAGAAACAAATATAAAGTACAATAAATTAAGTAAACCTCCTGCTATGTTGAAATTGAAATGAAAAATATATAAACTCATGATTTTTAAAAAATAATATATTTGAAAGAGGCTAAGAGCAATAAAACCCAAGTGGCATTGAGGACCTGTTGTACCCAAATTCTGTTTTCTAAATAATATTCTCTACTAAAGAAGACAGTGCTCTTTTCTAAAAATGACTGTTTCCAGATCCAGTAGAAAAAGTGCAAGGTATTGGGACATCTTTTTGTACCAGAAAGCAAAAAGGCATTCAAAGAACAACGGAGCCCGTCAAAAGAATGCAAAACCCAGTTGAAAGGGATTCTATTGGTCAAAGTCGAAACACTCTGAACAACAAAATAAATACTAAATGTCTTTGTTTGAAGAATGTTGTGTGTATACAATTTCAGTGCACAATGGTGTATATCATTGTGAAAATTGTATACACACACATATAATAAAGGCTTCCATTGGAGATTACAAGTGTATCAACACCTGTAAAAATTAGTGAATTAATGAGAAAGAATTAATTAAGCATTTATACTTTTATTTTAATGACTATAAAACATCACCAAATAGCCCTAGTTGATGAAGGAAAGCTCTTTTGTTATAAAAGAGTCAGCTATCAATAATAATAGATGAAATAACAGGGAAAAAAGCATCACCATTTAGTAGCTTCTAATAGATATTCTATTCAGGCAAGGATCATCAATGAATGCCAAAACCATTAAATGAAAAGTTGATGGGGCTAAAAATACTGCCACATAGATTATTTCCCAGTCATAAAGGGGAAAATACACCTTTACAATGGAGACATCTGATTGTCACCATGATGATCATGAATAAGGAATCAACTGGTCATTCCGTGTCCCCTAATGTGATGCAATATAAAGTACTCAGCATCAATAATGAGTTATTTTTTTAAATTGGGATCAAATTTACTATTTGATCATTTTTAAGCATACAGTTCAGTAGCATTCAGTACATTCACATTGTTGTGCAGCCATCATTGCTATTTATGACTAGAATTTCTTTTCATCTTCCCAAACTAAAATTCCATACCCACCAAACACTAATTTCCCATTCTTCCTTTCCTGAAGACCCTGGCAACAACTGTACTACTATCTGTCTTTAAGAATTTGACTACTCTAGAAACCTTGTATATGTGGATTTATACAATATTTGTCCTTTTATGAATGGTTTATTTCACTTAGTGTGTCATCGAGATTCATCCATGTTGTCAGAATTCCCCCCTTTTGGAGGCTGAATAATATGCCACTGTATGTATATATCATATTTTGTTATCCATTCATCCGTCAACAGACATTTGGATTGTTTTCAGCTTTTAGCTATTGTGAATAATGCTGCTATGAACATGGGTAGTTAATGTCTTTTCAGATCACTGCTTTCAATTCTTTTGGATATATATCCAGAAGTGGAATTGCTTGATCATGATGATAATTCTATGTTTAATTTTTTTAGGAACTGTAATACCATTTTCCAGAATGATTGTACCATTTTACACTCCCACTAGCAGTGTACAAGGGTTCCAGCAAGTGCTTTTTCTGTTTTTTCAATAATAGACATCCTAACTAGTATGAAGTGGTGTCTCATTGTGGTTTTGATTTGTGTTACTCTGATGATTAGTGATATTCAGAATCTTTTTAAGTGCTTATTGGACATTTGTATATCTTCTCTGGAGAAATGTCTATTCAAGTCCTCTGACCATTTTTTAATTTTTTTGATGTTGTTTCGTTGTTGATTTGTAGTTTTATAATATATTCTGGATGTGTATTAATGACTCATCAGATATATAATTTGCAAATAATTCCCATTTCATAGGTTGTCTTTTCACTCTGTTGACAGTGTTCTTTGAAGCACGAAAGTTTTTAATTTTGATGAATTTCAATTTATTTTTATCTTTTGTTACCTGTTCTCTAGGTGTTATATCCAGGAAATCATTTCAATTTAATCTCATGAAACTTTTCTCCATGTACGTATCTTTTCTTCCAAGAGTTGACAGTTTTAGCTTTTAGGTCTAGGTATTTTGGTCCTTCTTTAGTTCATTTCTGTGTAAGGTAAAGGTCCAAGTTCATTTTTTTGCAAGTGTACATCTTTTCCCACACTCGATTTGTTAAAAATATCGTCCTTTCCCCATTAAATGGTCTTGGCACCCTTGTCAAAAACCATTTGATCATATATGCATGGGTTTATTTTGAGGCTCCCTATTCCGTTCCATTAATCTTATGTCTATCTTTTTGCCAGTACCACACTGTTTTGAATACCAGAGCCTTGCGGTAAGTTTTCAAATCAATAAATGTGAGCCCTCCAACTATGTTCTGTTTTTGGAGATTCAGGGTGCCTTATGATCCCATAGAAATTTTAGGGTGAATTTCTCTGTATCTGCAAGAAACATCTTCGGGATTTTTATAAGGATTGCATTGAATCTGTAGATTGCTTTGGGCAGTATTGGCATCTTAAGGATAGTAGGTCTTCAATCCATGAACACAGAATGTCTTTCCATTTATTTGTGTCTTTTTAAATTTCTTTCCAAATGTTTTCTATTTTTCAGTGAATAAGTGTTTCAGCTCCTCGGTTACATTTATTCCTAAGTATTTCATTCTTCTGGATGCTCTTGAAATGTACTTGCTTTCTTAACTTCTTTTTGAGGTTGCTCATTGTTAGTGTATAGAAATGCAACTGATTTTTGCATGTTGATTTTGTATACTGTAACTTTGCCAAATTAGTTTATTTGTTCTAACAGTTTTTTTTAATCGTTAGTGTTTTCTACACATAAGATCTGTGAACTGAGATAATTTTACTTCTCCCTTTCCACTTTGAATGCATTTTCTTTCTTTCTCTTGCCTAATTTCTCTGGCTAGGGCTTCCAATCCTATGTTAAATAGAAGTGGCAAAAGTAGGCATTTTTGTCTTGTTTCCAATCTTAGAGGAAAAACTTTGTTTTTCATCACTGAGTATGATGTTAGCTGTGGGTTTTTCATACATGAATTTTATTATGTTAAGGTAGTTTCCTTGTATTCCTAGTTTGTTTAGTGTTTTATCATGAAAGTGTGTTTGAATTTTTCAAATTAAATTGAGATCTGCATCAATTGAGATAATAACATGGGATTTTTTTTCTTTCTGCTTAATGTGGTGTTTTACATTGAGTTATTTTTGTATGTTGAACCAACTATGCATTCCAGGTATAAATCCTTCTTGGTCATGGATATATCCTTTTAACATGCTGTTGAACTCAGTTTGCTAATATTTTGTTGAGGATCTTGGTTCAATATTCATAAGCAATATTGGTATGTAGTTTTCTTTTCTTGTAGTGTCTATCTAGCTTTGGAATCAGGGTTATGCTGACCTCATAGAATGAGTGAGGAAGTGTTTCCTCCCCTTTAGTTTTTTGGAAGAGTTTGAGATTGTGTCAATTCATCTTTGAATGTTTGGTAGAATTCACTAGTGAAGCCATTTGATCCTGAACTTTTCTTCGTTGGGAGATTGTTGATTACTGATTTAATCTCCTTAATCTCTATGGATCTGTTAGGATTTTCTATTACTTAGTGATTCAGTCTTGGTTGCATGTTCCCAGGAATTTGTCCAATTCTTCTACGTTATTGAATTTGTTGGCATATAATTGTTTATAGTCCTCTCTTACATTCCTTTTTATTTCAGTAAAGTCAGCAATAATGTCCCCATTTTCATTTATGACTTTAGTTATTTGAGACTTCTGTCTTTTTTCTCAGTTAATCTAACTAAAGATTGTCAACTCTGTGATCTCTTTGAGGAAAAAACAA
This sequence comes from Equus asinus, assembly GCF_041296235.1. Taxonomy (NCBI): domain Eukaryota; kingdom Metazoa; phylum Chordata; class Mammalia; order Perissodactyla; family Equidae; genus Equus; species Equus asinus. The sequence goes on along the minus strand of NC_091816.1, from coordinate 7,796,452 downwards.
AGACCCAGTTTTGCTGATTTTCTCTATCTTATTTATCTCCCCTCTGGTCTTTATTATGTCCTTCCTTCTGCCAGCTTTGAGTTTAGTTTTTCCTTCTTTTTCTAGCTCTTTAAGGTATAAAGTGAGGCTCTTCATTTATGACCTTTGTTCTTTTTATAATATAAGCATTTAGTGTTATAACTATTCCTCTTAGCTTTTGCTGCATCCCACAAGTTTTGATATATTGTGTCTTTGTTTTCATTTGTTTCATGATATTTTCTAATTTTCCTTTTGATTTCTTCTTTGACTCATTGATTATTAAAGTGTTATTTATTTTCCACCTATTTGGTGGATTTACCAGTTTTTCCTTTGCTATTAATTTCTAGTTTCATTCTATTGTAATTAGAAAAGATAGTTTTATGATTTCAATGTTTTAAAATTTGCTAAGACTTATTTTGTGGCCTAAAATATGATCTATCCTGGAGCATATTTCTTGTGTACTTGAGAAAAGTGGATTTGGTGCAGTTGTTGGATGGAGTGTTCTGTATATGTCTGTTAGGTCCAACTGATTTACAGAGTTGTCCAGGTCCTCTATTTGCTTATTGATTTTCTGTCTGGTTGTTCTATCATTATTGAAATGGAGTATTGAAATCTCCTACTATTAGTGTAAATCTGCCTACTTCTCTCTTCATTTCTGTCAATGTTTGCATCATATATTTAAAGCTTTGAATTTTGATGCATATATATTCACAATTGTTGTCCTCTTTGTGAATTGACCCTTTTCTCATTATATAATGTTCTTCTTTGTCTCTCATAACCATTTTTGACTTAGTGTCTATTTTGTCTGATATTAGTACAGCTATCCCTGCTCCCTTCTGTTTACTATTTGTGTGGGGTACTTTTGTCCATTCTTTCACCTTCAATCTATGCATGTCCTTAGATCTAAAGTGAGCCTCTTGTAGACAGCAAATAGTTATATCCTGTTTTTCAGTCCATTTACTCAATCATTTTTTTCAATGGGGATTTTATGCCAGTTATATTTAAAATAATTATTGATAGAGCAGCACTTACTATCACCATTTTTCCTTTCTTTTCTATGTATCTTATAGCTATTTTTGTTTCTCATTTCCTCTAATACTGTCTTCCTTTGTGCTTTTTCTGTTGTTGTTGTAGCGACATGTTTGAGTCCCTTCAATTTCCTTTTGTGTAGCTTGTATAGATTTTTTCTTTTGGTTACCATGGGAATTACATATAACCTTCTAAAGTTATGGTAGTCTATCTTGAATTGATACCAATTTACTTTCAATTGCATACAAAAACCCCTATTCTTTTACACCTATGCGATTCTTTATGTTATTGATGTCACAAATTATCTCTTCATATTTTGTGTACATATTAACATAGATTTATGATTAATTTTTATTTTCAATTAACAACTTTTTCTAGAAATTACTCCATATAAGTATATAGTTATCTCTTCATCCTGACTATGCTGTGCTGTGCCAGGGAAGGAGTCAGGCAGGAGTGAGAAGAAATGCCATGAAGCTTCCTGCCATTTTGAATGTGGTTTGTTCTTGATCTTTGACTGGTTTCCAGAGCTCCTATAAAATTATTTTAGTAATTCTGCAGTTGTTTATTTAATATTTCCATAGGGAAATGAGGGGCTGAAACTTCCTAGTCTGCCATCTTGCTGACATCACTCTACCAATTATTTATTCTTAACAAAAGGTTTAACCTAAACATAATCAGATCTTTAAATATAATTTCTAGATTGAGGGAAATATGAAAGATAGGGAAATGACATAAATGACACTATAAAGAACAGACAAACCCAGAATATGAAATATTCCACAACAACTGTTGGCAAAACCAGTAACATAAACAAGAAAGAAAAATTGGTGAGCTTTATGCTCCATTAAAAGAGATAAGATTAGGGTAACCATATGTCCTAACTTGCCCAAGATGGTCCCTATTTATACTTCTTATTCTATTATAATTATTAATAGTGTCCTTTCACTCTTTTCTGAGTCCTGATTTAGCTGATAAATTATATGGTCATCCTGCTCAAAAGAAATAAAATCAAGCAAAGTATATGATCACTAATTGGATTGCAAGCTTAAAACACATTACTGGGACAAATGGTGTCATTTGAATATAGATTGGAATTTTTATATCATGATGGGTTTTTTTTAGTTTTGCTAACTTTGGAGATGCATGCTGAAATATCTAGGGGTGAAATATGATGTCTGTAATTAATTTTGAAAACGTTCAGCAGAAAATTTAACATATGTATGATTAATTTTTATTTGTACATGGACATGGACATTTTTATGTCTTTTACTTATATATGTAATTTTAATATATGATATATATATATCTATATGTGTGTGCTTGTGTATGCATATATATGGCATATGCTTGTATATGGCAAAATGTTGACAATTGTTTGATTTAGGTGGTGGGTTACAGGGTGTAATTGTAGTATTCTTCATGCTTTTAAATGCGTTTAAAATTATTAGAAATAAATGTTTAAAAATCAAGAGATTATCTAAATTGAGTAGAACAAGATTAAAGAGGACTTTGAAAATCCCTCAGAAGAGCTCAGATGTGTGGTCTACTTGAGCTGAAGTAGATAAAGATCATTGTGGTTCAACTACTTCCCACTTTCAATAATCTTTCATCCATGTTTCCCTAGCATATATATATATTTGACTATTTATTATAAGATAGGTATGCCTGTGCCTGTAGATCTCAGATGAGTGTAATGTTTTCCTTCCTAGTAGATTATAAGCAACTCGAATATAGCAACAGTATTTTTTGCTCCTTTTGTCATTCCTTATAGCACCTACACATAGACATACTGCAATGATTATAAGTCACCAAGAGACTCATGAAAATTGCAAGAGGAAGGTGACAGATTACAAAATATGCCATAATTCTCCACTCCAATGTTTATCCATGCCTCCTCGCAACGTGACTTTACAGGACTTCCCAGCAAGAGGCAAAATCTATTCCTTAATCCTTTGCATCTGGGTTGTGCTTGCTTTGACCACAAAATGTGGCAGAAACAATGCTGTACCAGTTCTGATGCCTCATTCTCTCAGAATGCTCCCAGCCACAATGTGAACTGACACAGGCTAGCCTGCTGTACATTAAAAGATACTTGCTCTATTGTCCCCACTACCTTAGCTAATAAGCAGCCAACCCTCTGAAGTAGAGCCTCCTGGCTGACCAGAGCTGACCACAGACACATTACTGAACAAAACTGAGAGCGGAATTGCTGACTCATGGATCTGTGAGCTAAATAAATGTTGGTTGTTTCAAGCCACTATGTTTGGGTTGGTGTTTTGCATAGGGAAAGATAAGTGATGCAAGAAATGAAAGGGAAGAATAAGGAAGAGAAGGGGGAGAAGGAGGCAGAAAGGGAAAAGAGACGGCCTGAACATATGAATGACTTTTTTCATGGAAGTCCTGAATTGGATAATTTTTTCAATCAGAGCTGCTGTTACGTTGGTAGCATTCAGCAAAGTCACAAAAGTTATGTTGTGTTCTTTTCCTATTTCATCAAACTTGAGGTTTGAAATATTCATATAGATAAAAGAACTCATTATAATTCAGGAGAAATTTCTTCATTTGCCGTTAGTTCATATGCACAGAGGCAGCATCTGTCTTCTAGCGTTGGGTAGCTACTTAGTCTTGCCTAGCAATTTTCCCTTTGATTAAGCCAAGATACCAGAACATTATTGCTTCTCTGTGTCTATTAGGGTACTGGTGCTTTACTTTTTCTTTTCTTTCTTTTTTCTTTTTGAGGAAAATTAGCCCTGAGCTAACATCTGCCACCAATCCTCCTCTTTTTGCTGAGGAAGACTGGCCCTGAGCTAACATCCATTCCCATCTTCCTCTACTTTATGTGGGACGCCTGTCACAGCATGGCTTGACAAGCGGTGAATAGGTCTACATCCAGGATCCGAACCCGTGAACCCCAGGCCGCCAAAGCAGAACATGCGAACTTAACCGCTGTGCCACCAGGCCAGTCCCTTGGTGCTTTACTTTTTTAGGGCTGTTGGTAGAGTATTGAGTGAGGTGATTTTTTTTCATAGAGACATTGACCAGATTCCTGAAGCCACAGGAATTCTGGACTCCAATCTGAAGCTCCTAATTTTTTCCCCTCTTCCAACCATAAACCTCCTCTGAGTACAAAAAAAAAAGAAATCAGGAAATATATGAGGAACATTATTCAGTGAAAAATACTGACAAAGACATGAAAAAAAATTGGTCAGTATCACAGTTTAGATAAGAGATATTTATCTGGCACACCATTGGAACATCAGTGTTCTATCTTGATTCCGTGCAAAGACCTCAAAGAATATCTGTGGAGAGAGAAGATTAAAGAAAAAAGCAGAAAGGTAAAATGAGAGAAAGACCAAACCCAAGAAGCACTCAATGGCTTACCCCCTTGCTAAGAGTTTTTAAAAATTGGAAGAAACCTGGGGTTCTCTACGAAGATGTTCAGGGCAGAAGTGCTTACACTAACAGAGACTTGATTGGGGATAAATAGAGGAAACATAGGATAGAGACATCTGACCTGCTTTTCCTCCTGTGATTTTGGCTTCAGCCACTTTTCTCTTGGATCTTGGTCTTTTCATTTGGTGGACTGCTCTGGCAGATCAAAATAAAATTATTAATGCCAATAAATTTAATTCTACTTATCAGGATTCCTGGACCTGTCATGCAGTCACACTTCAATAGTTAATGCAATTATGTGTCCCCTCCCGACCCCCCCGCCAGCCCTCCTTCACTCTAGGGTAAGAAGGGCTGGAGGAGATGAATGGTTCCCAACACACTTGTGCAAGAGAATTGCCCTAGATATTTTAATAAACAAGGTAGACATCTCTCAGATTAGAGCCCTGAAAATTCAAATTCAGACAACTCCCCCAGTTAATTTTCCTGCAGTCAAATAGATATTGGCTCATGACCAGATTTTTGGAAAACATTGGACAAGATAAAATTAAGGTCAAGATTCTGCGATAGGGTATTCGAAGAGTTTTTGGTAGAGTAAATTGATTTCTATAGGATTAGTTTGGGCACTTCCATAAAAACACCATTTGAGTGAGGCTTTAAAGCAGAGAACATAAATATAAATACCTACAGAATGTAGTGGGCCAGTGGAAAGTGTGAAAAACTGGAATGCAATACCCTCTCTAAAAGTCACAGCTTATTACTGCCATCTGGGAATGAGAGTGCAGTATGATTTTTCAAATACATTTAGAAGTCCAGATATTTTAAAGTGAAATTTCTTGATTTTAAAACGTTAACAACTTATTTTTAAGAACTTGAAACACTGTCCTTGGGCCCAACTAGATGTTTCCCTGGGCTTGAACATGACAGCTCTACAAGCTACCGTAGGGTATCTGTAGATGTGATGTTGCCTTTGTATAATTCCACTCTGCAATACAGATTCTGATGTGCTCCAAGTATCAGAAGATGTTAAGCACAGCAAGAAAATTACCCTAGATTGAATAATGACTAATTTTTACCAAATATAATTTTTTCACCTTGGTATACATCAGTGTAGTATGACCTCATACTAAACAGACAGATGTGGGGCTCAGTAGCGCCCCTCTCCCACACATCAACTCAAACACACACACACGTATTTCTCTTTCAGTGTCTATTTATGTGAGTTTATACACATGGAGTGTTGTTTTTTTGACTGGAGGAAGGCACGTGGTAGAGGGACGCTGGATGTGAGAGGTACCAGAACAACAACTACCGCTGTCAGTGTTTCCTGAGCTGTGGCTTTTCAGTCCTTGTGGAGAACGGTGTTAAAACCACTGGATAAACAGCTCTTTCCTTAAGGGATCTCATGAGACTTGGAGCCCAACAGTGCTTCTTAGAGGCACAGGTGAGAAAGTCAACACAGAGCCAGGGGGGAAATGGTCATTCTCTCTATTTCTCTCCAGATTACCACATGGCTCCAGCACCTGGAGGACTCAAAAACAATACGGCTTCATTTGGCACCTCTAGGATGTTGTGACACATAGTGGGTTGGGGTCAGGGGGTTCAGCATCTTACTGAGGACAGCACTGGCAGTGACAAATGACCTACTTCAAATCGCTTGCCAGCAGACACCACCCAAAAGGAGACCTGAGTTGACATAAGCCAACTCATTCCTTATGTCAGTGAAACCACCCAGGGAACGACCAGAAAATTGGTCCCTGCTTGCCATGTCCCTGCCATCATCACCCTCTGTGGCCCTACTGAATGCATTACTCACCCTAATGACCTAAGCCAGTTTAGCCATTCGAAGTCTTTAGGTTCTTTTTGGTGAATGTCGATTACCTCTGGTCATCGGTAATGTTTGAAGCCAGTTGTTTCCTCTGCAATGTCATGGCCAGATATTATGTTTTAAGAAAAGCAAAACCATACCTAATTCTGCCATAAGTATTAATATTTATTAGTGAGCAGGCACTAAAACATATAAATAATGAGGTCTTGCAAATTTGATGAAATTCCCACTCTCCATCCTTCCATTCTGCCGTCTCTAGGCACTCCACTAGCCCCTTACATTAAAGGCTCATCTTGCCACAATAAATATTCTGATGGCAGAAACAGTTATGTTTCTAGTTTGATTGGAGCAAAGAATTCTCTATAATGTGGGGAACTCAAGAATAAGTGGAGTTCTAGACCGAGGGTACTACTCAAAAAACTTTAGCCTGCTGGGATTGTCAGAGTATTAATCATGCAAGCGTAGATTTTTCTGTACAAATCTTTCTGGTTGACATGTATTGACACTATTCATTTCTCCAATGACATAATTTAATATTCTTTATGTTAATAAACCCTCCACATATCAGACTGTGATGTGTGAAGCACTTTCTGTAGCCTGCTCTGGGGAGTGTGAGCTGTAGACTAAGATTTTCAGATTCTAACCCACCACCTCTGAAATATTTTGAAGTGTAAATTACTAAGTAGCATGCTTCACATGTTATGTGACCATCCCTACAGTATATATTAATGTTAATTTAGACATGCACACACACCTCACACTGTCAACTGAAGTACTTTAAATAAATTTTAGAAAATAGAGTAATATTTCACAGAACATTGTTTTGGGGCAAGGAATCACTTTTCAGTGAGTCAGTTTACAGTGAAAGAATCCAAACCCATGGAATTCACTGATCTTACCGTCTAATTCATTATCTAGTAGCAGCTATGTCTGTGTCATTAAGACACAATGTCAACTAAGAGAAAACACCAAACAAGACAGGGGTGTGGTCCACAGGTTTGGTATTTGCTCTACACCAGAAACCAGTGATGCAGCTCCTTCTCCCAGAAGGTACAGGTGTAGGATCCAGGAAGCCACAGTGAAAAGACCCTCTCTTAGTTTCACACACATAATGACCCTCTCACAAAATTTCATCTTGTGCAGCAGTGAACATATTCCCCCTTGATAATCAACATCAATTTTTTTGACCAATATTCCAATATCACAAACCTCCTTTATTTCTATTTAATCAGTTGCTGGAGAAGGCCAAAATAGCCAGGTGTATGTTACAGCCTCAGATTTAATGGAATCATTGTTGAGTCTTTTAGTGAAGCACTATTCTGAAATATTAAGATATTGAAACCATAGAAGCCCAGGGTCTATATTGGTATTGGATAATGAAAAGAGTGATATATAGCAGTAATAACACTTTTTTCCAGTCTATTATTTCAATTTCCTTTCAATATTTGAGGAATTCCTCACATTGTGGGTTGAAGTGAGGCAAGACCTACCTCCCACTATAGAAGCTCAGGTGCTCCATTTCCACATGGGCACATGATTACATAGCTAATAATAAGCACTCATCCTGGAACTTGCATAAAGAAGTGGTAAAGCGAGATATCTGAAAATAGATGTAAAGTGCATCCAGTTTCCAAGAGCACCAACATCTGAAATGCCAGCAAAAGCATTCAGTTGAAGGCTGTGACTATTATAGTGCCTAGAGCTTATGTCAGTTTCCTATTGCTGTGTAACAAATTACCACCATCTTAGCGCCTTAAAACAACACAAATTTATTCTCTTGCAGTCCTTTAGTTCAGAAGTCTGGATGTAAGACAGAAATCAGGGTGGTGGCCTGCCTGAGCTCTTATCTGGAGCCTCTGGGGGAGAATCTGTGCAGGAATGACTCTGCCATGGCACCCTGCTGACTTTGCATGTATCCACATAGGTCACCCAAGCAATGGCTGGAACCACAGCTTGTCTGAGCCTTGGGAGAATGCCTTGTGATCTTCTCAGCACAAAACAGGATGGCAGGATTATAGGGAGCTTCCATGAGGCCATCTCCCACTGCACCTATCTCCCCTGGGAGGCCTTCATAAGACAGCTAAGACAGTTTCTCATCTGTCACCTTCCAGATTATGATAAGGTATGGGACTTCTTTCCCTGCCCCTTCCTCTCATCAAAATAGAATTGTAGGATATGAAGCTGATTAGCCTTAGCCTGGAATTGACTCATCAGCAATGAGATATTCCACAATTTGCATTATAGTCACCTTTCACTTAGGTGTTGATCTTTCTGGTGTGTGCAACAAGGACTATGGGGAGCCAGAGCCTTTGGCTAATCTTCCTTTTGCTGTTTGCATAAGTAATAAACTGTCTGAATCCAAGAGCAGCTCACTGTATCTTTACCAGTCGAAACAGTAGGGTCTTGGTCTTAGTCTTGCCTTGTGTTGGCTGTGTTTGATGATCCACTTCCAAGATCATTCAGGTTGTTGGCAGGACTCAGTTCCTTGGAATAATAGGTTGAGCTCCCCATGTTTTGGCTAGCTATCAATCAGGAACCTCTCTCAGCTCCTAAGGCGACATGAACTCCTCATCACATTGCCTCCATCTTCAAATCAGCAATGGTACAGAGTCCTACTCATACTTTGAATCTCTCTGATTTCTCTGCTTGCCACATGGCTTCTGCTACCAGTCAGAAAAAGTTTTCTATTTTAAGGCTCATGTGATGTGACTGGGTCCTCCTGGATAAAAATGTCTGTTCTCAGGATCCTAGGATCCATCACCTTAAACACATCTGCAAAACCCCTCTTGCCACGTAAAGTAGCATATCCACAGGTTCTGGGGACTAAGATGTGTACATCTTTGGGGCTCAATTCTGCCTACCACAATTAGCAATGATGCTGGTATCTCAACAAGCCAGATTCGTGGCACTATTTTGATCGCTGCTTTGGCTATGTGGTCCACAAGCTTGATTGTCCAACACTCAGCTACTCAAGCTACTCTGGTTTTCTAATATTCTACAAATTTCTTTTTATCAGGGTCAGTTTCTGTTTCTTGCAACTAAAACTCTGACTGATAAAGATACACATGATATTCAACACTATTGACAAGTACGGGATGATATTTCTCGAGGCTTAAAATTCTTTTCCAAATAATTACAGCTGATGGACTGGGCTAACAAATATGTTCTTTACCACTCTTTAGTAGAAATGACAGTTTACACACACTTTTCTTTGTTGAGAGAGCTCTACCCTAACACTTGTGGTATCAGTGTCTATAACCCTATCTTATGAAATAATTCCTGTGCTTATGAGTGTCCATTGTAATAGAAAATGACTGAGAAAATAGATACCCAAAGACCAACACCTTGCTTCTCACTCTCAATGAGAATCTTCCAGCCTGCTCTCCCTCTCTCAGTCCTATCCCCGGTCAAGATCGTTATACAAACATCATCTGGGATTGCAGAGGAGAACAGCCACTCCATATCATTTAGTTAATTTCTTGGGACTATAGCTGGAACTAATTGTTCCCCTTTCTCTGGGAGATGGCCAGAGGTAATCCCACAATGTCTTGCTTCCTGCTTATTTAAGTACCATCTGTACTCTCATATCTTTACTGCTACCTTCACTCACATCCTCTTCCTGCTTGGGACACCTCATGGTCTGATATATTCCCCACACCTTTCTGCCCCTGCAAATCCTCTACTGTGCACATTGGATCCCTTCATCTGGAAACTGTAAACCCTCTCATAACTCTTCATGACTTTGCGTTTACTAAAAACTCTCTCTCTCCAAAGATCTCCGTCTCTCTCCAATTTTCCCAGCTGGAGCCCTTTTATCTTCTTCTCTCACTCCCCCACATGCAGGGCCATGAGGCAGTGTGAGAGTTCTCCTTACTCCCTATTGCCTCTTCCACACCACTCCCCCTTCCTCCTGCAATATTCCATCCCAGCTCCTCCAATACTTAGGCCCTCAGGACACACCAGAGGTGCCACCTCTCTTCATTGCTGTCATCTACATATATCTTACTCTTTCCCCTTCCTTTACTGAAGAGATGATTCTTGCAGCCTCTGCCCAGATTCCATCTTCTTAGAGGAGCTTTCTATGACCACCGCATCAGAAGTCATTCTACCTTCTCCTCATTTCTTCTCTAACTCATCATTCTGTTCATTTCCTTCATAGCATTCACATTGTGAAACTTTTCATTAATTTATCTTTTCATTTATTTAGTGTATGTTTCTCTTGCTAGAATAAGTCAAAATTCTTGTCTGTGTATTTCACAGGTATATCCTCACTATCTGAAATAGTATCTGACACATTAGGTAAAATTACCCCACCTGAAATTGGGTTACAAAAACTATACATGTACCTCATAGTTATATGAAGTTCGACCTTGATATATTATCTAAATAGCCAATTTTCCAGATACTATTCACGGAATAGCAGGCTTCCTCCTTACTAGCGTGCAATGTTTTCTCTATTACATATTAAATACTTAGAGAAGGTCTATTTTATGATTTTCTACTCTGTCACTTGCATGCATATGCCTGATTGTTTTGCCAAAACCAATTTATTTTAATCACTGTAACTTGGTAAACTTTGTAATAACAATAAGGCAAGTTATTACTTTTCCCCTTTTCAGCTTTTCCTAGGAAGTCTTTTCCAGATGAACATTAGTGTTCAGACTATTGGGGCACTTTCAGTGAGGAATGAAAGTTGAAAAAATCATGAAGGAAAAAAACCCTAAATTTGATGACATAAAAATGTGAACTTCTGTACATTGGAAAACATCAGAAACAAACTTGCGAAAAGTATTTGCACAATATCATCAGTATTTGGGTAGGTGTCAGACAGTTGCTATGAGTCCTCATGACGTCAGGTCATACCATCCCCTGGAGCCCTCCACTGCTCTGGAAAGACCAGCGCCTACTTGCTGACAAGCTGCCCAACTGCCATGGAATGTTTAGGAGAGGGGAAAGATGCTCAAATTGGCCTTTCACTTGGACGGATCTAGGAACCATAAGAAAGAGAGAACATGAATCTTGAGCACATTCAAATGTGTCTGCAGATCTGCCCAATGGACCGGACAGAAAGGAGAAAATTGAGGAATATGTTTGGAAGAAAGTTCCAGAGCCTAGAGATCAGTGGGAAGACTGGTTCCAAGAAAAGTGTGAAGTTAGCCTGGCCATTGTCTACCACAGCACCACCTCCACCCTTGGAGCACCGGTGACATCTGAGAAGGGAAAGCCAGGCCTGTGGTATAATTGAGGAATCTGACTGTCCTGGTGTGGAAAACCCCTACCAAGGAGCTGGATAAAAAACATAGAGGAACTTATGGCCAGCCGGAGAGAAGAGCCCCATTAGTTCGGGAGTAGGGAGAACAGCATCCAGTTGGCTGTCAAGAACACGGAAACAGGAGAAGCAGCCATCTCTGAAAGGTATGGATGGCTTACCTTTATGTGAGTTCTCCCTTTTCCTAACCCAGTTTCTAGAGAATAATGTGGCAAGGGGAGCCCCAGAAGTGCTTGATCAAGAAGGGAGAGGCTCTGAACATTAAGATTTGTGGAACTGCCGAAAATTTGTAATCCCTGGTAGGTGAGGCCAGAACATCTTAAAAGAGACAAAGGGTTAATATTATCCTTAATACAAAAGATGTTCTTAACACTGAAACAAAGAAAAGGCTGCTTTTCCAATATAAAAGATATCAAAGGATATCAACAGGTAATTTACTAGTGAATGAAGGAAACCAGAATGTCCTCCCAAAAGACGCCTCTTTAACATAAAAATTATTTTAAGCTGAAAACAATTAAGAAACAGCAAATGTAGGAAAAACTTCTCTCTTTCTGCCTAAAGGCAGGATATAAATTCTCCTCTTACTAGAAGTAGACTTTTATCAGCCCAGAGATGCACCAGAGGAATCTGCAAATAAACCACAGTAAACTAACCGTTATCTTCCTGGTTACTCCTTCATCATTAACTACCACTAGCCCCAACCCCTCTGTCTTGTCAATTCTTCACATATTTATTGTTTTTTGTCTAAAAGGTATAAAAGCTTCCCACTCTGATCCGATCTCTTCTTCAGGGCTCCATTTTCTTGTGAAGTCTCCCATGTGCATATAAAAATTCAATAAAATTTGTATTCTTTCCTGTTAGTCTGTCTTTGTCAATTTAATTTTTAGATCCACCCAGGGACTCTAAGAGGGTTGAGGAAAACATTTTCTTGCCCTACACGAAGAACTTTGACTTATAAATGCATATGTACAATGATTTTATCTACAAATGAAAAAAATAAAATAATTAAAATGATAAAAAACATCAAATTATCAATTGAACCAATATATGAAAAATGTTAAACATGACAGTGGGGGTGAAAGAGAGAAGGCCCAGCAGTTCCCATGGGAATAAAAATAACACAAGCTTTCTAAGAAGAGCTTTGACAGCAAATATCCAACACTTAAAAATACTCACATTCTTTGAGACACTAATTTCACCTTTAGGACTCAATCCAATGAAGTCACTAGAGATGGGGACAGATATTTACAAAGATACTTATTGCAGCATTTTTATAATAAAAACACTGAAGACCAAAATATCCAGGAAATGGCTAAATAATTAAGATAATATAATGGGTATTATACAGTCATTGAAACAATGTTTTAAGGTAATTTAGTGACATGGGAAACATCCAATATCTAATGTACAACAGAATGAGAAAAAAAGATGCATAACTGTATAGTCTGATTATCTGCAAGCCATGACGTCACTGAACTGTACATCAGGCATCACCCAGGCCCCTGCAATTATTTTATGGGTGAAGGAATTAAGGTTCAAAAAGATATTAAAGGATCAAAGAGGATAAACGACTTTCCCAAGGTCACAGAGTTAGGAGAAAACCAGGACCCGAATTCTAGGCCCTCAACTCCCCATTCATAGTTCCTGGAGTTTGCTCACATCAATTTCCTGATTCACATCTTGCATTTTAGGGGTTTCCAACCTCCCACCTGCATCACTGCATCCTTCTCTTCACCATCATTACCCTCATCAACCTGTTATGACTCTAGGTCAAACTATCTTATCTCCAAATCCATATCTGACTGGGTAAACGGAATTCTTTTTTCAATACTCTGCATCCTCTGCTCTCTGAGTTCTTTTATTCTTCTTCTCCACACCATATCATTAACACTTTAAGAAATATGCATTCCTGAAGGAAATGTCCTTAGGTCTTCTCAAATTCACAAATTTGAAAATATCACTATTACATATCATTCCCTCTAGAAAATGCCATAAAATATAACTTAAAATTTTAAGTGACTCACTTAGACAATTAATGATTCTATATATTCAGTGCTAAAGTCTTTTATACAGCTATTAAAATAAATTCTGGTGGAAGCAATTGCTGAAATAGTGTCACAGATTGCTTGCTCTTGTTTCTCTGAAGAGTACATCATAGTCCTGAGCTGAACTCATCATTTGACTCCTTAATATTATTTTCTGGCTGAGAAACATAACCTTCAAAGCCACTTAACTTTCATCACCAACCTAGTTGTTGACTTTCTTTCAAGATATTTTCAAATGTTTGTTTTTATCTTCATCACTGAATATTCATGTATCTTTTCATTTTTCCAGTAATGTTTAGTGTTTCTTATAAATTTTGTGAGTTACTTATAAGAGATAGCAGCATTTGAGCCAATTATTTGTAGTAAAAATGTATTGCTTGGTTTAATTTTATGTGTATCAACTATAAAATAATTAATTTCCATATAATCAAAGAAATCCATTCCTTTTGTGATTTTTTCTTTCTCTTTATGCTTAGAAAATCTTTCCCCTTGCCAGATCAGATAAATAGTACCTGGATTTTCTTCTGGTTTTAATTACTTTTTCTCTGTCTTTTTTTTCCTTCTCTCTCTCTCTTTCTCTTAGTCCACCTGTCTATACACTTTTAGACATTTATCTGAAAATCTCATTTCTCTTTTATACAATCAAGCTCTGAAATTAAGAGAAGACATAGTTTGAAGGAAAGCAGACACTCTTTGGGATCAACGTATTGGGGCTTCTACTCCTGATAGGTCTACGGTCTTAGACAAGTTAACCCGCATCCTTGAGTAAACTGGATATCATAACACCCACCATCCAGGACAATTGTGGAGGAGACGCTGTAAAATGGTTAGATCCCAAAGATGTTATTTCTGCTCCCTCTCCCCTTTGCATATATGTTCATTCTTGTATTTCATGAAATTTTCTCATCTAGAATGATTTTCTTGGTTTCCTTCATCCTCTAAATTCAACCTGGTCTTTATTATTGTCTCCTCCTTAAAAATATTATCTGATATCATGTCTTTAGGGCTACACCCCTGAGGTTATCATTAAGTACTAAATGCCTTTTCACAGTTTCTCACTGCTTTTTGTATTTGCCATTTCTGCACAACTATCTTCTCCACTAAACTCATCTTCTAAAATGCCAACAGATTTTGCAAGATGCTGTAAAGACCACGAAAGCAGACCAACAAATCTTAGTTCACTGATTTTTTTTTTCAATTTATCAAAATCAAGCCAATACACAAGAAATTAACCCCTACTGCTAACTCCGGCCTAACCAAGGAACTTGAACCGTAACAAGTATATGGAGGGGTCAACTTAATCCCAGCTACGCAAGCACTCAATGGCAAATGATATATTATAGGTTATATCCTTTTCCCAATGCATTTCAGAGCTTTGAGGCTATTTCCCTATTCTGAACACAGTCTCCAGAGTTGAGATCTCAAACTGAAGTACTTCTAGATGACCTGGGCACACCACTCAGCATCCTCTCCTGCCTGTCTCCCAGGGGACAGCAGTGCCCTTAAAGCACCACAGCCTCCTAGAGCGACTTCTCCTTAGGAGGGCTCTCCTCCCTGGAGGCTGCAAAATGCTGCTGATTAGGTGTAGTGACTGCCCTCGCCCCTTTGGTGTGCTCCAGTTTCCCTTTTCTCCATCCCTCACCCCCTTCTTTCCTCCTTAGACTGAAGAGCTGCCTTAGATACAACATCATTTCCAAATCAGAGTGGTGGAGGCAATCAGGATACTTATATAAGGCCGTTAAAGATCCTTCATTAGCATCAAGTACCCCTTTGTAATGATCCAGGTAGCCTGGGAGGAAGAAGGTTTAACCTCTCTGCAGGGAAGAAGCCTCAGATGCTGGAGATTTCACTGTCCAAGACAAAGGCAGCAGCTTACAACAGACCACTCTGTAAAGCAGTGCTGCTTAACTGTGATGTTGAGGTGTAAAAAGTTTTCCTCAACCCTCTTAGGATCTCTGGCTGGGTCTGAAAATTAAACTGACAAAGACAGATTAACAGGAGAAAAGCATGCAAATTTTGTTGAATTTTTACATGTACATGGGAGCCTTCACAAGAGAACAAAGACCTGAAGAAATGACGCGAGCAGGAAGTTTTATACATTTTAGACAAAGAAACATTAAATGTGCGAAGAAATGACAAGACAATGGCGTTTGGGCTGGGAATAATTAATAGTGAAGGAGTAACGAGGAAGATAAAGGTTAGTTTAGTTAGGTTTGTTCATACAGCCTTCTCAGCCCTAAATTCTGGGTCTCTGGTGATAAGGATGCCGTCTTCATCCAGCTCCAAGGAGGGCAAATTTCACATGGGAGATTTATGACCTGTCTCAGGGAAGAACATCTAAGGGGAGGGGAAGTCAGAGTGACTTTCTTGCTTCTGCCATTTTTTAAAAAAATTCCTTAAGATATTTAATATGCTGAGGTGCCATATTTTGGGGTAGCATGTCCTGAACCCCAACAGTGAGAACACTGATTCTGGAGTTGACTAGACTGTCACCTGAGCTTTGAATCAAAACCACCATTTGTTAGTTCAGAGACACTGGACAAATTGCTGAGTTTCTCTGGATCTCAAATTTTTAATCTCTAAAGTTGGGAAATTTATAGCTATCATGCCCAGTTGTGATGATTTAGTGAGACAATCTGCAGAAAGTGTTTAATATGCTCAATAAATGACAGTTATTATTATTGAGTGTCCAATGGCTATCCCACTGAGGGCTTAATACTTTAAATTTACAAAGTGCTTTCCTTATAGTACCCAACTTGACCCTCATGCAATCTATGAGGTAGACAGGGTAGGTGTTTTATCTCCCAGGAGACTGTTGTTTCTTTTTTTCCTGATCTGGTAAGTAGCACAGTCAAGACTCAAAGTCATCCCTTGTGGGTCAAGACTCAAAGTCATCCCTTGTGGGTCCGGGGCACTTTCTCCTGGCCTCAAAGGACCTCTTGACTCTCCAGGAAGGAGCCATCTTCTGCAAAGGCTTTGATTGCCCCCTGTGAATAATGAGTTTCTACACAATGTGCAGTGGTGTGTTTTGGTTATTTTCATTCCATCTACTTGATTCAGCCAGGCACTGTTAAAGCTGAGAAGTCCAGCTATTCTGTGCTGTCAATTTGTTTAAAGATTATTCCAGGAGCTGGTGATTTCTATTAGAGGGCAAGTGACAAATTGCCCATTAGATAGAAGTGGGTGTTTTTCAAACTAGGGCCTCTCAGCAAACAAGGAAGCAGAGCTGGCTCGTCCCCAGTCCCACACCCAATAGAGTGGTTAATGATGTGATTATCTGTGTGTTGTTTGTCCAGGCTGCGGTACTAGACTCTGGACATCTCTACTGCCAAATGTTGCCTCACGCCAGCAGTGAGAAGCATATGGGACAGGTAGGAGGAAGGAGAATGACAAGTGTGTGACAGGTTTAGAAAGGAGACTCTAGAAACCAGAATGGATCCCAGAAGTTTATTTTCCAGCTGGAGAAGGGATTAGGGAGGACTCACAAAGTCAAGGAGGAGAGTCCTGCACCTTCTTTCTTACAGCACCAATGTCTTTCTTGGGGAAATTTGTTCAATTTCTTCTTCTTTTCTGTGCTTTGTTTTGCAGTGTCACATTAAATGGAGAAAATTTTTAAGATTCCTCTGCCTGTTTCTTGATTTTGTAGTGGACCTTGATTGTCTATGATTGAGAGCACTCTTGCAAGGTAGTCTTTGCAGCAAGAAAGCTCATGGAAAAGAAGTCATTTTGAGTGGAGATGCAATAAACTAATTTATTATTTTGGTTCTTTCATTAATCTTACTAATCCAAGGGTGATGCTTCAGGGCAAGGATTAACTTTGCAAACCTAGGTAACAGTTCTCTGACATATGAAAATCCAGAGAGGAAAGGTTTCTTGAGCAACATTTCCCAAACAAATAAGATGTAGGGCACAGCCCCAAACATCTATCCTTGCAACTTCATTGAGGTGTTGGCTAATGAATTTGCAGACAAAGGGAAAGTCAATGGCTCTCCTTTATCTCATTGTTTCTCAGGACTCCCTTTCTTTCTCCCTACTCTGAGCGGGTACTGCAAAGGTGTGATTTTTGAAGAGGTTATCTGGATATACACCAGGGCAAAGAAGTCTAACTTCACCTAAAAAAAAAAAAGATAGAAAGGAAAGGGCCTTCAGGGGAAAAGTGAGTCAATGTTGCTCCCTAGTGGTAAGATTTCCAAAAAGCAACCTCTGCTTTGGCGAGTAACTGCAAGGACACTTGCTATGCAAGAATGTGGCCCTTGGCACTACTGATTATAGACACTGTCCATGAGGAGAGGAAAGGGGTTACGTGCTCAGTGATGGCCATTCCATGTGGAGTTTGCTTTTCTCAACTGGCAAAGAAAATCTTGCCACCAAATTGCTCTGCTTTCTCCTTTCACTCTCTTTCCCGGCTAGAAAGGATTTGATCTCTATCTCTCCTGTAGCACTTTTGTTCCCCCCCACCAATGTTTGTTAGAAGTAAGAAAAGATATTTTAGAATATACTCAGGCAGTCCAAAGATTTTACCAAAGATGTATCTTTTTTTCTCCAAAATGCTGTGCATTTGGATGGATTGAAGTAGCTTTGCTTTCACAAATTGAAGAAGAAATTCCTCTGCCTTGGTCTTGGTGTCCTTGTTTTTAAAGAGAAATGAGTAGGACTTAGGGATAAACAGATTTAATTCTCAATAGTTCTTGTATATCAGTGCTTATCTACATAGTTTTGCATATTATATTCCAAAAGGCCCTTACTCCAAGGACATCCTGAAAACAGAAAATAAATATATTAATGCAAAAGTTACATTCAAACTCTATATCAAGGGCATTGCTTATAGAGGCAGTTTTTAGATGAATGCAATTAAAATCACAATAGTGATGAAGAAAGTCAGAAATACTAATAAAGAGCGAACATTACCCTTTGATAGGAGAAATAACAGAGCCGGGTGAATAAGTAAAGCTCTGTCTTAGAGGGTATTAACCAGTTTCAGAGCACTTCATTTGCCTCATGCATGCACCTTATATCATCTGTTTGGATTTCCTTTAAAATATATAGACTAAAATAAATATGGTTTTCAGAAAGTTATTTTGTATCTACAGCATTTTGGTTTCTCTCCCGAGATAATTGGAAAACCGCTTGGCTTATCCCCAAACCAGAGATAGAGCTGAAGTTTCCTTCATCTCCTGCCAAAGCTTGCAAGGAGACAGGAGAGTTTGCAGAGGAGTGTTTGGGCGAATGTGCCAATTCAACGGGAACTGATACAGACAAGATGGCTTTCATCTCCTAGACTGTTGGTGACAACTCAGCTTTTCAACTAATCTTCAAGTTGGATATGACTGACTGCCCAGAGACTCAAACAAACACACGGTTCCCTGAAATAGGGATTTTGGACCCACACTCACATGGCACCCAGAGGAATAATGCAACCAGCTGCTGGGACAATGCTTGGTGATTCGCCTTAGCTTTTCAGTGGTAGACCAGTAACTCCAAACAGAGGATGGGCAGAAAGAAGGCAGAGTGATCATTGCACTGGAACCAGGGCCAGAATCGCTGGTTGGAGCTGCCAACAGTGAGCCTCCACTGTTGTTTCTCTCACTCTACTTTTGCTGGTGGGCATTAAGCATTCCGATGAAATCACCAGCTTGATATTCAGCTGTCCTGATTGCTGAAGAGACTGATTGCATTATTCAGTCTCGTGAAAAGATTTTTAGGACTCTCAAGGAGCCATGGAGATTATATTAAAAAAAGAAAAAAAGAAAAACAACTCCAGAGTTATCAACAGTTTAATTTATCCTCTATTCTTTCAAAAGGGGTAGAGTCACAGAGGATAAACAGCCTGAACAGAAAATGGATTTTTGGTGAGATTGTGTTTGGGAGGCCTGCATTTTATAGGATTGAGTGTCCCTTTCTTTGTCTCTTAGTTCGTGTGTTTCATTTCTTCTTTCTAGGTCTCTTCCAGACAAGTCTTCCCTCTTCTTAAAATAACAAAACTAAAACCAGACAACAACCAGACAAAACCCTGCTGCTTGCTGAATTCCCTATGAAATACTTCCATCTACTGGCCAAATGGAGAAGGCTCACGTCTTAACCTTGTTATACTTGTACCACGATTTATGACAACCACCCTCCAAACATTTAGTACAATAATTAAGAATCACAAATCAGAATACTAAGGAGGTTGAGGAAATTTTGCATTCTTCACTTAGCAATTCACACAAGTAATACCCCCATGTATTTGATATACATGTGAATACACACATGCAGTCTGCAAACACCCAAAATGAAGCATAGCTCTGCAATATCACAGAAAGCAAATTAGTGAGAAAAAGCAAGGGAGACTGGACAGAGAGAGTGGGAGACATGGTCTTTCTCGCAAACCGGTCAGCATATTTCTCATCTGATCACAGAAGAAAGAGGCTCTGGATTCAGAGATGGAATCAGAGACTGTGACCAAGGCAACCATAGTCCCTCTGTGAAGAAAAGTAATTCCATGAGATCTGAAAAGAAACCAAATTGAGTTTTAAGTTAATTTATCAAAGGGGGGACCCCTTC
This sequence comes from Equus asinus, assembly GCF_041296235.1. Lineage (NCBI taxonomy): Eukaryota > Metazoa > Chordata > Mammalia > Perissodactyla > Equidae > Equus > Equus asinus. The sequence goes on along the minus strand of NC_091816.1, from coordinate 7,776,327 downwards.
AGTAAAAAGCCACCCAAAAGTGATGTTTCTGCCTTCTGGTTTATTTTTAAAGAGAATGCATATGAGGAATGAGGTTAGACACCGAAATATGGAAAGAGGTTTACAATCTATTAGAGAAAAAATCTGACATTATGGAACCAAAGATTCAGAGTGTGTATAAGCTGAAGTCCATCCGCCTCATTTTACTGATAAATTAGGATTGGAGAAGCATAAGAAGCTTGTCAAAGGCTTATGCTTCAGAAGTAAGCCAACAAATCTGAGGAGATAAAAAGAAAATTCAAGGTTACTGTATAGATTTTAAATACAATTATGTAGTTTGTAATATCAGCCTCTCCAGGCCCGATAGTTTCTAAAACCAAACTCATACCCTCACTGAAATAGTGTAGACATTCTCTTGGGTTAGAGTGGCTCCCTCAGGGCAACATCGTCTGTGGTTTGTCCTCTTAGAATAAACAGGGAACAACAGAGTGAAGAAAAAGTACAGTGCCTTATAGTGTGTGTGTGTGTGGAAGATTAGCCCTGAGCTAACATCTGTGCCAATCTTCCTCCACTTTATATGTGCGATGCCTGCCACAGCATGGCTCAATAAGCAGTGCCTAGGTACAGGCCTGGGATACAAACAGGTGAACCCAGGCCACCGAAGAAGAGCATGTGAACTTACCCGCTATGCCATCCATGCCAGCCTCAACAATGTTTTTTTTAAAGGGCGAGTTTCAATAGATCATGGATCTAAATGGAATATGGATCCCCTCAAAAGTAGTTAATACATTCTCTTTCCTATTCCGTGAAACTTAAGGAGAGGAATTAAACCAAAGCTGAAACCTTAAGAAGGTGAAATGTTAAGACCTGGTAACTAAAAGAGCTTCACGTAGAAACACCTTGAGAGACTGAGGCAATAATCTTTATTTCCACTGTGATAGAGACATTACATCAATAAGAAGATGTTTACCGCAGAGACAGCCTGCTGTGATGTGCGTTCACTATGACGTGAGTGCTCTGCGGAGCACCTGACTTTATAAGATTGTTTTTTGAGGAAGATTAGCCCTGCGCTAACATCCGGCACCAATCCTCCTCTTTTTTCTGAGGCAGGTTGTCCCTAAGCTAACATCTGTGTCCATCTTCCTCTGTTTTATATCTGGGACACCTACCTCAGCATGGCTTGATGAGTAGTGCGTAGGTCCGCACTTGGGGTCCAGGCCAGCAAATCCTGGGCCACCGAAGCTGAGTGCGTGAACTTAACCACTGCACCTCTGGGCCAGCCCCTCATCCTTGACTTTAGACCTGATTCTATCATTGACTACTCGCATGAACTGAGGCGTCATCTGTCTTAACCAGTGCTCTTGACCTATGGTGTGGATATTCCTCGGAGATATAATATAAAACTCTGCTTAAAGAAATAGAAGAAGGTAGGGTTTTACCTAGCCAGCCCTGGTGGTCTAGTGATTAAGATTCAGTGCTCTCGCGGCCACAGCCCTGGTTCCTTTCCCTGTGAGGGAACCACACCACCCATCTGTTGGCTGTCATACTGTGGTGGCTGTGTGTTGCTGTGATGCTGAAAGATTTGCCAGCAGGGTCACCCATGGGGGACAGGTTTTGGTGGAGTTTCCAGACTAAGACAGACTAGGGAGAAGCACCTGGCCACCCTCTTCCAAAAAACTGACCATGAAAACCTTCTGAATAGCAACAAAGCATCATCTGATACAGCACCTGAAGGCGAGAGGATGATGCAAAAAGACTGGGTAGGTTTCAGCTCTGCTGTCCACAGGGTCGCTAAGAGTCAGAATCAATTCCATGACACTAACAAGGGTTATACTGATATCGACCCTGATATCAGTTTCCCCACATTAAACCCAGCATATATGGGGTTAAAACCAAAACACTCATTCCCTGCTTACTCTCTGGCTTCCTGCCTTCAGATTCCACTATCCTCCATGGAGACAGACACTGTCCAGGACAAGCACCTGGATCATCTCCTCCCCACAAAGAGATACAGGCTGGTGGGAAAGCTGCTGACCAGCAAGGTCATGGGCTCCCTCCTCTCTGCAAGTGTCTCAAGGCCAAAGACATGCTGGTGGGAAAGCTCTGACCAGCAAGGCCATATGCTGCCCCTCCCCTACCTAAAATCCCAAATAAAAACCCTTCCTTTCAGCTTTTCGGGGAGTTTTGGATTTCAGCATTAGCTGCCCTCTCTTCTTGCTCAGCACTGTGCAAAAATAAAATTCCTACTTTCTTCCACCACCTCCGGTGTCAGAGATTGGCTCGCTGCCCAACTGGTGAGCGAACTCACCTCAAGTTCAGTAACAATATCACTAAGTGTGATGTATAGATTTAGGCCCCTAACAGATAACATCACAATTTCAGAAGCATTAAAAACACACACCTACATTCATGAGTGCTGCTATATATGCTTAAAAAATGAAGTTCTTACTTCCCTTGCTCAAACATGGAACATTTTTTGATGAGAGCGAATTTTAAAAATGAAACATTTATTCAATCTCATTATAAAGTATAATTTTTCCAGAATATTTTAGTGCCCAGAGGTAAATTACAGAGATGTGTACAAAGTAAAGCTATTTTTCTAATCCAATCGCTGACATGTTAAAAAATTTATCTGAACCGAAAAAAACAAAACAAAACAGTTCTTCAGTAGCATCATCTTTGCTTCTTAGATCTAGCTTTAAAGGCAGAGCAGTCAAAGGCCCCAACAAGCACACAGAAGAACCAGCCAGAATGCAGGGTCTGCTTTGACGTGTTCTCACCCTCCTCTCCCACATGCAGACATGCAGATGTTACTCCTGGATCTCACTCACACCTGTTCCTTGTCTCCACGCACTGCCACAGCCCATGTGGACTAGCCTCTTCTCACTGTAGACCAGTGTCTTTCCTGCACTGAAGCCAGGCCCATCCTTTGACAACTGGCATTCAATCACTTAACGCCCTTCTTTAGAATCCCTCGAATGTTTCCTCTTAAGATAAAGGTTTTTTGTTTGTATTTTTTTTTTATCTTAAACTACAACACAAGGCTTTGCATTATCTGGTTCCTTTCATACGCAGCCAGCTTTCTTTTGGGTCCTTGCTTTCCCTCTGATCCCCTCCTCTTCAGAAGCACCATTCTCCTTCCCACCTTTGCCCACGATCGCCCCTCAACCTAACAATGTTTGTTCCCAGCTTCCCCAAGCTCACCTGGGGTCCTGGTCCAGGTGGCTTCTCATGCTTCAGACCTCTACTTCCTTCGACCATATGGGTTTTTCCCCAAATGCTTCTCCTAGTTTGTGATTGTAAACATCTTACTCAGTTACCTGTATCTCACGTCAGGGGGTGAACTAGGTTTGTTTTGTTGATCATTGTGCTTCCAGTGCCTGCACATAGTATTTGCTCAACACATGCACACCATGTGTGCACACACAAACACATTTGACAAAGATTCTGGCTTGTAGTAGGTAGCCAACAGAGTAGTTATTTTTTATTTCTTTAAACTCTCAAGTACCAAGAGAGTTCTTTTTTTGTTATTGTGAAGAGTAATGTTGCTTCAAAGTTGTTTGCCTCCCAAATTCCAAGCACTGAATTGCTACCAAGCTACACGTTGGCAGCTTTTCCCTGGTCACACACTTCCACCATGACAACTCAGTAACTTTGAGCAAAGTTATCAAATTCAAACCTGTCATCAAAGATAGTAACACTTTGAATGGCACTTGATCCAAATCAAATGCCCTTTCCGCTACAAACACACACATACACACACACACACACACACACACACAAACTGTGCGTATACATGCTGTAGATGGCACTTCCTTCATGAGAATAGTTTGTAGTTAAAGGTGGGAAATATGGAGTGGAAAAGTGTAGATAACATGGGGTAAGGTCTACGTAGCTTTATTTTTTCACTCACCTAACATTTTTATGGATCAATGATTTATTCATTCAGTCACCAACTATTTCATGGATTTGCCAGGCATGTGCCAGGTATGTTCCTATCACAGGGTACTCAGTGATGAATACAACAGGTATGGTCCCTAAGCTTATGGAGCTTACATTCTTGTGAGGGGAGATAGAAAACAAACCAGGCAACAAAGAAGGAATGGAAATACAGTTATTAGTGCTATGAAGCCCTGGGAAGGAAAAGGTGAGATGGCCATAACAGAGAATCCTGGGGTGTGTGGCAGGGCCCTCCTTTCTGTATTTGACTCCTCCCTCCCTTCCTTCCTCTGTTCCGTCCTTCTTTCCTTCCTTCTCCTTTCTCTATAATCAATGTCATTCAGAAAAGGAACTGAAATAGCTAATGGTATCTCTTCTTTTTTGAGTTTTATGCTTTTCAAAATATGATCATTCTGCCTTAGTGAATCCCTATAATAATTCTATCAGGTAGGTATTATCTTCACCGTAAAACAAGATTATGAAAAGTAAAATGACTTGCTAGATGTCAAACAGTTACTTAATAGAAGGACTGGGGTGGGAAGTCAGGGCTCCTAACTCCTAGACCAGAGTTCTCTACAATACTGCCCTATGCCAGTTAGCTAGTTTAATGACAGGATTTTGTGGAAATTGTTGGTAAGCTTAAAGGAAGGAACTATAACTGTGGCAAAAATCCTAGAAAATGCTATAGCTATCTTCCAGAAATAGTCTGCTACACAGAACAGAGTCATGGTGTGCTCCAAAGGACAACAAAATTTCCCCTGGGTCTAATCATCTCCTGTCAGGTCATCTTCACAATAACTGGCGGGAAGTAGACCCTCCATAAGGCTCTGACATTTTGCCTGCCACTTGTGCACACGGAAAGATGTGACATTTCTTACACTTTTGAAAACATTAGAGAAAATAAAAGAATTGCTCTCGTTCTGAACTTTACCTCTGCTAGACCAAAGGATTTGCTGACAGGGCAGGGATGAAAGCAAGAAAGGGGAGGATCCCAGAAAGAAGAGACAAGAGGAACAGATCCCCAGGCTCAAATAACAGTTGACCAATGATCATACTGGTAAAATCGCCTTCTACAATACCTGCACTCTATACCATGCCTTTCCTATTGAAAGGATCAACAAAATTCTTGAAGTACTTCTCTCATCTGTCCTTCCAAGATTACTGAGAATATGACATCCGCTCAGGAGAAGAACCAACTCATTGACACACAGTTGATTGGATGTCATTTCACTCAAAAAGGGTTGTTTTGAAGTTGTTTGCACAAACCAAATACATAGCCTGTTGACCAAAGCCACAAAGGACATAATTTCCTCAAGTTCATAAAGAAAGTCAGTAACAGAATCAGGTCTAGAATTCTCATCTTCTGAAGACCCGTGTTGTGGACCCTGCCCTTCTGCCTCTGCTCATTCATTTGCATCATATGAGTCAGCACCTTGGTGGTTAGTGCACCTTGTTTCTAGAACCACTCCTTGTTATTGCACCCAGCGTTAAGACTCGGTAATAAGTTGAACTCTAATTCGTGGAATCACTGCCATGTGATCATGACATCATAGAAGCCCCACAATTCCGTCTCCTGATGATTCAGTGCAAACCACAGACTGATAGTGGGGAAGGCCGCAGAAGCCCGGCAATTCCGTTTCCTGATGTTTCAATTCAGGCCACAGAATGGCAGTGGGGAAGACATGGGGAAAACATCCTGCACAATAGAGATCCAAGCAGCATTTATTCTTTCCTCTTTTGTGACCTTCTTCAGTGGACTTCTCATCTTATTTTTTTCCAGGCTATGCTGGAGGGCCTTAAAAAAATGGCGAGACATCAAAGGAGCAGGACTTCTCTTGGTCAGTTTTCTTATTTGGGGTTCCACTGTATGAAGATCAGAGACAGGTTTGACATGCGTTTGTGTTTAGAAAATGATTTAGGCATCATTCAGTTTTCATGGGCAACAGAGCCAGTTCTGATGGGATGTCTTAGAAAGGGCTGATCCTGTTCAGGGGTGGAAAACAGGAGCCTAGACCACCATTCCAAAGGCCACAGGGACATGGCCATGCCTCCTCTGCCACCACTCAGAGAAGAAAGGTCTCACATGAGTGGTGATGAATGCTAGTTAGCTCTGGAAACAGAGGTCACTCTTCTGAAAGAAACATACACGAACATTATGTCTATGCCCCTCTTTGAATTTTAAAATGACAGTTGTTGTGCTAGGTACTGTGAGGGAGGCAAAAAGGAGCATCAAATTCAAACTCAGTTTGATAAGTCATTCATGCATGATGCACAAGCACTCATATGTGTACACTGCCTTTTGTGTACCATGTTAACACCACACACCGAATCGCACAAACCTATGCACAGAAACCCACGCGTATGTGCACATGCCATCAGCCACAAACACAGAGACACTTCTCATGCCATACAATAACAGAATTTGTGGTAACTCAGTAACTTTGTAAAGTCTTTGGCAATATCATAATATGGAATTCAGGTTTCTGCATTCAAGAAGTATTCAACATTGAAGTTCACAGATTTTGTTGCTAAATGAGTTCACTCTCTTAATAATTATTTCTAGATTAGAGACTTTAAGCAGCAGCATAAAAATTGGGGAAAGAATTCCGGGGTACTGCCTTCTAACAACACGGATAGTGTACACAAATGAGTAATGGGTATAAACCTACGTTCCACCTCTTTTTTGAATGCACAATTGAATTGCTAGAGCTGTTTCATCTCTTTAGACTTCTGTTCCAAGAAATGCATCTTCTTCCCAATTATATTCATTTTTGTGTGGTTGCAAAAATGTGAGAACCCATTTGTCCACTCACATTTGCTGTATTTTTCATTTCTTTCGCTGGATGTAATTCTTGTCTACTCTTCAGTCCAGAGGTGCTTTTTAATTTCAAATAGAAAGCAAGTGTTACAAAATGTGAAGAGGTGGGATCTGAGCAACCAGAGTACCGTAGTGTTCTGCTTTTGAATCTTGAGGGGAGTTTGATAAAAGCTGAGTGACTTCTCAATAATTTGTCGTATTTAATTAAATTGAGAGCACTATAGTTTCCTCTAAGCCTTTGGGAAAGTTGGCATAATGCAAATATGTCACAATTCTAGGTACTGTGAAAAGTTCTTTTAAAAATTATTTGGAGAGTCATAATTTTCTCCTTAAATGTGCATTTTGAAAAGGTTTAGTACATTCATAAGTACAATTTTATTATATCTTAGGGCCAATTTGTTTTCCCACAGAAGGCACCTCCAATTTTCTCAAGAAACTCAAATGAATGTCCCACATTAACATCATACTGAATATTTTTTAAAAATCAATTCTCAGGCAACACCTCGGGAATGCACATGATGGGTCATAGGTATTGGAGGGTAAATCGTTGATCAAGACAGGGACTCTATCAAATAGTCATTTAATGAGACTTCCCTTCCCATGACTCAGAAAATATGAGTAGAAAAATTGTCAGCAGAAATCCTGACTCTGCATAAAATGAGATTTTCTAAAGGTCATAGGGTCTCAATCAGCCTGCTGTGGTCAATGCTAGCTCACCTGTGTCTTTCTTGGTGGTGATTCAAGACTATCAACAGACATGAAGTCTAATTCAGACCCCAGCCTTTCCTCATTACCTGCTCGCGGGCAAGTCTTTTAATTTCTTTATACCTAGGCTTCTTTATCAATATAAAATGAATTTAATCATACTGACTTTGTCTACCTCATGGGCTATTATAAATTTCCAATTTAACAAGTAAAGGCACTTTGTAAATGTGAAGGAAGGATTATAATTTCAGCAGCTTGTGATACCACATGAGGAACTAAAACAACATAAAATTGCTGAAACTTTTCTTCTTTTTTTTTTTAACTTTTGCCCATATTCCACTAAGCAATTTTTTTTTTTGAGGAAGATTAGCCCTGAGCTAACTACTGCCAATCCTCCTCTTTTTCTAAGGAAGACTGGCCCTGAGCTTATGTCCATGCCCATCTTCCTCTACTTTATATGTGGGACACCTACCACACTATGGCGTGCCAAGCGGTGCCATGTCCACACCCAGGATGCGAACCGAGGAACCCAGGGCTGTGGCGAAGCGGAACGTGCACACTTAACCGCTGCTCCACCAGGCCGGCCCCCAAACTTTTCTTCTTCTTTCTCTCTCAAAAAGGCAGGTGCTTAAGTAATCACCTAAAAATCAATTTTTTCGTTGTCCGTGTGCCTTGACGGAAAAGGATAGGACACTTCTTCCCAGAGCATAAAGAAACATGTAGCTCCTGGTCCTGATCATGATGGCCGTGTCATTGTGAAGGCCCTGGGACTGAGATGTGAGAAAGGCATGATGAAGACTGCAGACTTCAGAATTAAAAATCTGTGCAGCAGCAAGTAACATGCAAAGCCACTAACACTCATTTTGTGTGATACCGAATAAGCCACATCAGGGCTCCCTGGGTTGGACCAGGTGAAGTGATTTCTAGCTGATACCACAGCAGAGGCTCCATCAACAGCCATAAAACAGATTACTTTCACTGAGATCCAGCTCACTCTCAATCTTTTTCTCTTGCTTGTAGGGATTAGTCTTGTCACATAGCTTTGGTGATAGACATTTAAAACGTCACCACTTTCATGGAGTATTTCGTGATCGGATAGAAATGTTGCTTTCAGCACAGACCTTTGTGGGGCAAGTGTTGGTAAGTACATTTTCACTGTTAGCTTGCTAACAGACTTTAGCCATGAGGTTGATTATAGTCAGTATATATAATTTTATTACCCACGTGAGCTCTGGTGTTCCCTGTTGGCCTTATCTAAAATGTCAGTACCTCCCAGCTGCCATCTCCCTGAGTCTATCCTCCATAGCCATTGTTCCGCTTGCTTTTTCTTTGGAGTGAATATAATTACTTGGCATTATATTTTCTACCTGTAGCCAGCCTATCCACCAGAAGAAAAACCTTACTAGGCCAAAAGTTGGATGCATTTTTTTCTCCTTGTATGTAGATGGATGTCTGGCATATTGTAGATGTTTCCAAAAATTTGATGTTTAGTGGATTATCTGGCCTGAAAATGTACAGCTATTTTCCCCTCCTTTGATTCCAATACCTTTTTTCTTCATTATACAAGCTAGTCTTTTTTGCCCCTCTATGATATTTATCATTTTACTTCCTGTTTTAATCTAAGTAACTTGGACGTATTAAAATGCAATTCAGGCATCATCTCCCGGAGGAAATCTTACCTTATCTCTATATTAGGCTAGGAATCCCTCGCTAAGCTTCTGTACTATCCATTGAAGACTATTATTAAAATTGTCTGTACATATGCCTGTCTCCCCCAGTGCACTGTGAGCTCCTTGAAAGAACAGACTGTGTCATGGAAATGTTTATCTCCCATTAGCTAGACATAGCCGATGCCCTATGAATGAATATTCCACTGATCATCATTTCAGTAGTACAGTTTGATCTGAACCATTAAAAAATAGAACCTGTAATTTGAGGATATGCTGCCGTCAGATAGTGGTATGATGAAAGTAGATGCATGTGAGCTAGTGATTACCTTCTGCTTTTTTGTGATTAATAAAAACATTTCTCTTTTCTTGTTAATGTTTAATTTGGATGTAATTAATTTTTAAAACTTATTTGGAAGGACAAAAGTAAAATTGCTTTGAAAAAGTCTGCAGGGAATGCTGAATCATCTGGGAAGGTGCCTTTCCTTTTTCTTCTGTAGTTTTGGTCTCTTTTCTGAAATCCCTCTCAGTATAACATGCTAGGGAAGGATTTTGTGATTCTTTCTGAATTTATCAGGGATTTCTTGGCTGGGATCTCTTCAAATATTCAAATCATGCTGGTTGTGTGAGGATGACATTGGGAACAATGTATTAAAGGTCATGGGGGGGGCACTGATGAGCACTTACATCATCCATCACACAAGCATTGCATATGGGGAGTGGGTGGAGAAGGAATGATCATGGATTACATATCAATAAAAATTGCTTCTTTACTGAGGGGAAATTGTTCTTTCAATCTGTTACAGCTGATGATTAAGTAGTTGGAACAACAGAGGCATGGAGGAAAAGTTAGATTAGAATAAATATTCTATCATTGAAAGGCATAGTAGAGACTTTCATTAGGGGTCCCAGGCAAGTGTTTTACAAAAGGATGAGAAGAGAATAAAATAGCTTATAGATTTCCTTTCCATCAATCCTTCCTTCCTTACTTTGTAATTTCCCTACTTACTTCTTTCAACAAATATCTATTGTTTGTCAACTACATGCAAGGCAGACACTCTAGACATGGTGAAAAATGCAGGCAAGAGTCTTGCACTTATGGGACTTAAATTCTAGTTTCATTGATCCTTTATACTATTTTTTTGGTTTCAATTTAATGTATTTCTGCACTAATATTTATTATTTCCCTCCTTCTGCTGACTTTGGCTTTTTTTATTCTCTTTCTGATTCTGTTAGGTGTAGCTTATTTGAGATTTTTCTTGTTTATTAAGGTGGACATGTATTGCTATGAATTTCCCTCTTAGAACTGCTTTTGCTGCATCTCATATGAGTCAGTATGGTGTATTTTCATTTTCGTTTGTCTCTAGATATTTTTTGATTTCTTGTTTAATTTATTCAATGATCCATTTGTTGTTTGGCAGCATGTTGTTTAGTCTCCACAAATTTGTCACTTTCCCAGCTTTTTTCTTCTAGTTGATTTCTAGTTTCATAGCGTTATGGTTGGAGAAGATGCTTGATATGATTTCAATCTTCTTAAATTTATTGAGACTTGCCTTATTTCCCCACATATGGTCTGTCTTTGAGAATGCCCCATGTGGACTTGAGAAGAATATATATTCTGCTGTTTTTGGATGGAGTGTTCTCTCTCTCTCTATATATATATATATCTGTTAAGTCCATCTGGTCTAGTTTTTCATTTAATTCTGCTATTTCCTTGTTGACTTTCTGTCTGGATAATCTATCCATTCATGTAAGAGGGGTTTTGAGGTCCCCTACTATTATTGCATTGCTGTTAATTTCTCCTTTTAGGTCTGTTAAGAGTTGCTTTACATACTTCGGTGCTTCTGTGTTAGGTGCACATATATCTATATATATATAGATATGTTGTCCTCCTGGTGAAGTATCTATTTTCTCATTATATACTGCCCCTCCTTGTCTCTCATTGCCTTTTTTATCCTGAAGTCTACTTTGATATAACTATGGCAAAAACTGCTTTCTTTTGTTTGCCATTAGCTTGGAGTGTTGTCTTCCATCCCTTCACTCTGAGCCTGTGCTTGTCTTTGGATCTGAGATGTGTTTCCTAGAGGGAGAATATTCTTGGGTCTTGTTTTATAATCCATCCAGCCACTTTGTCTTTTGAATGGAGAATTCAATCCTTTTAAATTTAGAGTGATTATTGATATATGAGGGTTTAATACTGCCATTTTATCACTTGTTTCTTGTTGTTCTGTATTTCTTTTGTTTCTTGTCCAGTTTATTTCCAACAGCAAATTCAGTTTGATGGTTCTCTGTGATGGTTTTCTCTTTGTTTATCATTTGTCTCTCTGTTCTGAGTTTTTGTTTAGTAGTTACCACAGAGTTTGTATAAAAGATCTTGTAGATGATAAAGCCCATTCTCTGATAGTCTTTTATTTCCTTAGTCTAAGCAGGTTCCATCCCTTCCCTCTTCCCCATCTAAGTTATTGTTGCCACAACTTATTCTATTTTGTGTTGTGAGTTTTTGGTTAAAATGAAGTGATTATAGTTAATGTTGATGTTTTCCTTCCCTTTACCTTTAACATTATAATTAAGTGTTTGCTATCCAGTTCTGATAGCTGTGATTTTCTGATTTTGTCAGTATATTTATCTCCTTGTTCAAGGCTTTGTAAACACTTTCTCTTTTTTTTTCAGGTATGAGGGCCTTCTTGATCATTTCTTGTAGGGAGGTTCTAGTGGCAGTGAATTCCCTTAGCTATTGTTTATCTGGGAAAGGGCTTATTTCTCCATAATATCTGAAGGATACTTTCACTGGATAGAGTATTCTTGTCTGAAAGTTTTTGTCTTTCAGAATTTTGAATATGTCATTCCACTCTCTCCTAGCCTGTAACGTTTCTGCTGAGAATCTGCTTAAACCCTGATAGAGATTTCTTGGTAGGTTATTTTCTTCTGCCTTGCTGCCCTGGATATTTTTTCTTTGTCACTGACTTTTGCCAGTTTTACTCATATATGGCTTGGAGAAGATCTTTTTACAAGGATGTAATTAGGAGTTCTATTAGCTTCATTTACTTGTAATTCCATCTCCTTCCCCAGGATTGGGAAGTTCTCCACTATGGAATAATTTTATTTTAATACAAAGGGAAATCACTGAGGATTTTTTTAAGCATGGGGTCAACATGGTCTAATTATGTTTTAAAAATTCAAGAGGCATTAAAGTTTGAAAATAAAGGAACTGTCAAAGTTATACCAGGCAAATGACAACAGAAGAGTGTTGAGAGTGTGTGTGTATATATAAATGAGAAAGATTGGCCCTGAACTAACATGTGTGCCAATCTTCCTCTATTTTGTATGTGGGATGCCACCACAGCATGGCCTGATGAGCAGTGTGTAGGTCCACACTTGGGATCTAAACCCATGAACTGTGGGACGACAAAGTAGAGCATACAAACTTAACCACTATGCCATCAGACTGGCCCCTGGAAGCACATTTTAATATCAGATAAGTTTTAATTCAGAGCAAAAGACAATAAATGAAGCCAAGTAATCTGTGTTAGTTTCCTAGGATTGCTATAACAAAGTACCACAAACTGAGTGGCTTAAACAACCGAAATTTTTTTGTCTCACAGTTCTGAAGACTAGAAGTCTAAGACCAAGTGTTGGTTCTTTCTGAGGACTATGAGAAAAAATATGTCCCATGCCTCTCTCCTAGCTTCTGGTGGTTTGTTGGCAATCTTTGGTGTGCCTTGGCTTGTAAATGAACCTAGATCTCTGCTTTCATTTTCTCATGGTATTCACATAGTGTTTCCTCTGTTCATTTCTTTGTCCAAATTTTCTGTTTTTATAAGGACAACAGTCATATTGGATTAGAGTCCACCATCATGACCTTATCCTATCTGGAAAACCATATTTCCAAACAAGGTCACTTTTAGAGGTACAGAGGCTTGGGACTCCAACATATCTTTTTAGGACACAATTCAGCACATAACCTTTGTAATGATAAATGTGAGGAACATCAACCAAGAAATAACATCATGAATATCACTACACCAAAAACATAACTTCAAGATAGTTAATAAATAAAAAATTAAAAGAAATATGGAAAACACATTAGTAGTATGAAATTTTAGTTCACCTATGTCACATCAGGACATAGTAAACAGACAGAAAAAATAAAAATAATAAGCATAAAGAAAGCCAAAGTAACTTAATGAGAGCTGATTGAAATGATAAAACTCCACATGCTGAAAACAGAAATTAAATTTACAAGTGTCTATGGGCTATTCATAAAAATCCAGCATATATTAGGCCATGAAAAACTATCTCAATTATAAAACTTACAAAGTAAAGACAGACAACGCTAACCGAACACAATGAATAGATTAGAAAATAATAAACAAACCCAGAAAAAAAAGCAAAAAAAACCTTACTGCTAAAAACTTTAAATCATTCTGCCTTAAATGACTCTTGACTCAGAGAAATCAAAATAAAAATTGCAGTATATTTAGGGTTTAAAGATAATGAAAAGACGTATCTCTTGCACCTATGGTATAAGGCAGGAGTGGGTCTGAGTTAAATGCCTAACAATAAAAGCTTATTTTAATAAATTAAAAATAATTAAAATAAATGAATTGAGTATCAGTCTCACAGTTAGAGAAAGAAAACACATTAAATCTAAGCAGAATAAATATAAAAAGAGTCAGAAATTAATGAGTTATAAAACAACCAATTATTTGAAAAAACAACAAAATAGAGAAATCAATAGATAGCCCAAGAAAGGAAAAGAGGGAAAAACCACAAATATATGTGGAAAAAAATTAAAATGAGAAAATAAGTACAGATAAAAAGGAAATTGAAAGATAAATATGCAATTAAATACAAAAATCTAAATGATTCCTTGGAACAATATAAATTAACAAAGTGACCATAAAAGAAAGAAACTTAAACAGAGCAAATATCTGGAAGAAATAAAGATGTTGTCAAAGGCCTATATCATAACCACCACCACCCCTCTTCCCCTACCTTCTGTGGGAGACCTAGCGGATTTCAAATTCTAGTCAACCAGATCTTCAAGGAGTGGGTATCTCTAATTCCAATTAAACGGTTCCAGGGCATAGAAAAGAAAAGAAGCATCCGATTTTCTTTCTCAATGAAGGCACAGTGTCTATAGCAAAACCCCCAAGGATAGCAAATTTAAAAAGTTTATAAGCTAATGTCCTTGATACTTTGGGGGAGAATACATGGTCAACCAACCAGTGGAAGAAGAAGAAGAAAAAGAAGGAGGAGGAAGAGGAGTGGAAGGTGAAAAAAAGTGAAATAGAAGAAGGAGGAAAAGAAAAAGAAGGAAAATAAGAAGGAAGAGGAAAATTCCAATAGTTGAAGGGAAAGAAAATATTTTCTTCAAGACAGGATACTGTCTGGGGCCGGCCCCAGGGCCAAGTGGTTAAGTTCTCCTGCTCTGCTTCGGTGGCCCAGGGTTCGGATCCTGGGCATGGACATGGCACCACTCATTAGGCCATGTTGAGGCAGCGTCTCACATGCCACAACTAGAAGGACCCACAACTAAAATATACAACTACGTACTGGGGGGATTTGGAGAGGAAAAAAGAAGGAAAAGAAAGAAAAGGAAGATTGGCAACAGTTGTTAGCTCAGGTGCCAATCTTTAAAAAAAAATAAAGGATACTGTCTAAAGATCCTTCTAGAGATCAGAGCATGGCAAAGTATTGATCAACTCTATGAGCTTGTTGTTTGAGTTATCATAAGGTATGTTTTTATAACCACCTGTGGGAAATTTTCTTCTGAATTTAGTTCCAAATATAGTCCTATTCCTAAGCAATCTATTCCTTTCCTTGGTGGGGAGGGGTGTTAATTGTGTAATTGACATGTTCTTCTGTTGCTCTGATGGCTAGAAGGTTAGAACCAAAACCATGCCTTATCTTTAGTAAGTGTATCTATTTTTAGCATCATTCTGGGCACTATTGTATGTCCATATTTTATTTTTCTGGCTTCTTTGGCTTCTATTTTTTCAGGTAACCTAGCATTTTATATCTTTGTATTCTGCCTTAAATCCTTCCTGTAAATGCATAATCTTTTCTGTGACTATGTAATCCTTTCTGTAAATAAATAAACCCTTAGCAAGAGCAACTGTTGTCATTCTTAGCATACAGAACAACTAAATGACCAAATGAAGCATGCAATTCATTTGGAAATGAGAAAGAAAATTTGAAAAATGATGCTGGGAAAACTGACTAAATAAAAATTTATTTTGCTGTGTTTTCCCAATGAAATGCTACTTCTAAGGGGGAAAAATATAAAACATGCTGGAAAAGATCAGTCTCATACTTCATACTTTATATCCATTGTTTATACTTAAAAAAATAGGATTTAAAAACCTTTTCCACTGGCTAGAGATGAATTGTATTCTCATCTTTTTTTTTTCATTTCCTTTCATTATTTCTTATTTTATAATTAAAACACCACCAAACATCAGAAACTTATTTCGGTATAGAGTATGAGGCTCTGCTTTAGTTTAGGGATCTTTATCATGTGAATAAAGAAAATATTGGTGGGAAATATTCACACTGATTATTTGAGAATGATTAGATTCTTTGTCCTTTTATGCACATGGTGCAATGTTCAAAAAGTATCAAAGGGTACGTAGTAAAAAGTTAGTTTCTTCCTTCCCCCATCCCCAATCACTGCTATGAGTTTCTTCCTTCAAACTCCTAGGTTCTCAGCAAGGTTGTCAGATAAATTTTCTTTGGGTGTTTAAGAGACTTGAGACAACTCTTCTCCCCCCATAAGTTGTATCCATAAAATTTAAATTCTGAAATAAATCTTATTATTCCCCTTGGGAGTTCTTTGTGGAGAGCAGTGAAGCGGTTAATGGAGCCAGTGGAGGTAAAATTAGATCTAAATTCAGCTTGGTCCACTGATCTTGTGTCTTCAAATTGGGATACACCCCCAGGGACAGCTGAGGGGGAAGGAAGGTGTTCCAACAGACTTCCGAGGGGCCGGCAGTCGCCATCAGTCCTTCAGCGTTGTAGGCACTATTTCCTAAAACGGACCTACCTGAGGACTCCTCATGCCAGTTCCCCTTTCCCACCACCTTTTACAACACATTTTACTTCCTTTTAATAAATGATGAATCTAACTCATAGATAAAACGTAAAATATACAAGGATGAAAAATACTATGTATAGCTGGTTTATTTCAATGAATAAAAGAGTTAATATATGAAAATGAGTTAACATATTTTAATAATTATAGGAGTTAATAAATAAAACATATATGCCTAGCATATAATAAGTATATATAGATATTAACTATTATTAATATTTTTGTAAGCAGAATACACATGCTTATATTTATAAAGATAGAAAAATGACTAAAATTGATGCTGAACTTTCTTTCTAGAAATAAATAATATACATAAATACATACGTTAATTGAAAAAATAGATGAATTTCTATACAATTTGACTTTTTATGTTTGATAATTATCAGAATTGGTAATATAGTTTATTGCTTTAATCAAATGCATCTTAACAACAACTGTAATGATAATTCAAGCCAGAAGAAATTTTTTTAATTAATATTTAGAGACAGGTGTCAGAAAATTTAGATTCTCTTTTAATTCTTTCGCCTATCTTAAGATTTCCAACCTATTTCTCCTTTTCTCCATTTGATTATGATTTCTTAGAGGCGTTAAGCAGTAACTACTGAAGCAACATGACAATATATGTTATAAACAGGATAATCCATAAGCCCACGTTTTTGCCAGTTGTCCTGGTGTAACTGTTAATAGAGTCTCTTTCATTCTTAACAGTTTGTGAATTTGGACAATTAATAACATCGCTGCCTTAGTTTTAGATGAAAAGTTTTGTTTTTCAAAGCCACAGGACATTCTCCAAGGAGAAGGAGCCACCAGAGAGAACATACCTTTGAAGGTCTCGACTGCTCCATAGATTAAAATCTGCCTTTGGCTAGAAAGAACTCTTTTTTCTCTATATATTCCTAATTCACATCACTCCCCTCTCCTGATGGACTATGTCCCTCCCTTTTGGTCTCATTGAAGCTTGCTGAAGATTTATATATATCATTAGCTTTGCGATATACATATATGTATGTATGATTAATATTTTTTTATCCTTCTTAATTTCAGCATCCTGTTTTTTCCCATTTATTTTGTTTAATTTCTTCTCTTTTTTCCTTCCAATCAGTTTCAATGAATGGTAGTATTATATCACATGATATCTCACCAGCTGAGGGTGAGAATTTTCTAACAAACCTTTTCAGATTCTAAAACTGCTTTTTTCATGTCATCCAAAGGTCTTCCCCAAACTTGGGGAAGAGTTGACTGGATGGACCCTGAGTTTATTGGGAAAAATCCCCAAATTGACGTTTCCCACTTTGCAAGGAGCTGGGCAGGAACAGCTGAGTTCTAGCCTCCAAAGGAAGAAGCAGTAACGATACAACAATAAACATGTGCTCCTCCTTGCGAAACTTTCCCTTAAAAATAAACATCCTTAACCCAGAGGTTAGTTTTTCAATGTGGCAGCGGCTCACATTGTGACTTGTGGCAGAGGGCCCCCGTCTCCTCCTGGAGATTTGACCCTCCCTCTCCCAGCAGCTGTAGGGAGCCAGGTTGCGGTCAGCCTCTGCCGTCCTGTGAGCGTCATTCATGCTTCCTCTTGATCACCTGCCCTGGCTGTGGAAAGCCGCCACAGCTCCTGAGACAGCGCCTCAGCACCACCATCCGCCGGTGCTGCTTCTCCTGGCATTCAGTCATCATCTACTTCAAGGCCAGGAAACAGCCGCATGAGTCGGCTAGTGGCACAGGGATCTGGTACAAATGGTCAGCCTTGAGGATGGGTCCCAGCCCCACGACAGGCTCATAGTACCGCAGTGCTCAGTGGAAGGTGGTGTAGGAGCAATGTTCCATGGTTGCTTGTTGTTCAGCAGAAGCAGCATAGTGCTTCCCCAACTGCTTCTTTTTCACAGCTTCCTCAGACTGTGTCATGAGGTTTCTGGCCAGTACGAGCTAACAGATGTTGCAATCTTTCTTTTTTTCTTCTTCTCCCCAAAGCCTATCTATGTAGGTCTTTCTAATTCTGCTATGTGGGACGTCTCCTCAGCACGGCCTGATGAGCTGTGCTATGTCCAGGCACAGGATCCAAATCAGCAAAACCCTGGGCTGCGGAAGCGGAGCCCCCAAACGTAATCACTCATGGGGCCGGCCATTACTTTCTTTCCTCCTAAATCATCATGTTGGTCAATTTGCTGATCAGTGGGTCTCCAAACACAGTTTACTCTCATCGCTCAGGCAGCTTCGATGAGCTGATTCTTCCAGATCTCCAGCTCATAGTCCCTCCTCATTCGTCTCTGCCAACAGCTTGCAGTCAGATTGGTTGTCAATCTGGAGATCCCCGCATTCGGAACCCTAGCATACCCCTTCGCCCGGCTTATTCAGGAGGCCGCAGGACAGCATTGCGCACGCCCAGTGCCAGGTCTCGTCTCATCACCTGCGCAGCCCTCCCTGTGGATGCGTCTCATCTTCCTAGATTCTTCAGTTGAATTCTACTTATAAGAATTTTCTTCTCAGAGTACTTGTTTGGCCATATCTCATAGACTTTGGCAAATAATGTTATTTTTATTAACGCTTATTTCATTTTAAATTGTCTTAAGTTTTAATTTTGATTTCTTGTTTGATTCATGATCTCTCGAGAGGAATGTTGTATGCTTTTATTTTCTTGGAGATAGAGTGGCTATCTTTTCTACTTTGGTAAAATTTATGGTTCAAGAATATCATTGCCTTTATGATTTCAGGTTTATGGAATTCATGCAGAAACTGTTGTCCTGTACATGATCAATTTTTTTTTTTTACTGCTTAATGTACTTTTGAGAGAATATGTACTATCTGCCTGATATATAAGCACTATTAATTATGTTTCGTGTACTTTCCATGTCCTTAATTATTTCTTGACTGATTGAAACGAGCCTGTCAAAAAATCCCGTTTATTATTTTATAGTTTTATTGAATATCTCGCCCTTCCAACATATTTTGAATTAAACATTTTATATAACATCAATTAATGGATAAAGTTACTCATTATATTTTCTTGGTTGATTGTGCCTTTTACCAATATGAAGTATCCATTTTTGTCACATTTAGTGATGGATTTGTGTGTGTGTGGGGGGGGGTGGTTACTGGAATATTTTAGAATACAATATTAGCATGTAACATAACATTGCTTTCATTCTATTCATACTTGATTGGGATGTCTTTGCTCCAGTTCTCTTTCAATCTTTCTGTCTTATTTCCTCTTAAGTATGTCTCTTGTAAATAGCATGTAACTGGCTTTTGATCTTTTATTGACTTAAGAATATATTTATTTGTTAATTTACCAGGAGAATTTTATTACTCTCCTTTATGGTGATCTGTTTTATTGGTTTTTATAGTATTTAGAGATTACATTTGCTGCATAAATGGAATATCTAAATATCAGTGGCTTAAAAACAAATGGGTGGTCTGTTAGTAAAGAAAGGAAGAATGGGTGTTGGATATATAACTAAGAGCTCTGTTATGGTCTTAATTCCTTATCTTACTGGAGAGCCAGAATTGCATGGTGATTGTGGATTTTAAGAGATGTGGACTCAAATGTTGGCCCCTCCACTGTCTAGTGTGTGATCTTGGGCAAGCTAATTTTTAGATTCATTCATATAATGCGAATAAGGTCTTTTAAAGTATGGTAGGGAGAATTATATGGTAGTACGTGCAACCCATTCAGGGCACTGACCATTGGCTGGTATTTCCATTTCTTATTTGTTGCTTTTTATAACTTTTATTTTCTTCCATCTTTGGACTTGGAAAATTCCATTTTTGATAGAATATCATAGGCATATTAGGTAAATCAAATGCGGAACAAACTGTCCATTCTCTGTCTTTCCATGTATCTCTGCAGGTTTTATATCTAAATCTTCCTCTCACGTGAGACCTTGGGCATGTTTTTCCTCCACACTCCCCACCCCCATCCCCGACTCCTTCCTTCCAGAAATTGTTGAGCTAATCTGAACATTCAGCTCCAGATTGCTATTGTGGTTTTTGTTTGTTTTTAGCAGTATACATCTGGCAAGCTTTTCTTCTTAATATTTGCATTAAAGTTAAAATTACATTAATTTTACCAGTTTCATTAGGCACCACTTTTTCTTAAATAACATATTTTGTCTTTTTTTTGTCTTGAGTACTTTTCATATTCATTTGCAAGCGAAGTGTGAGTGGTAAACTTTCTGAATCCTTGAATGTCCAGAAATGTTTTTTTACTCGCTCTCATAAGTGAGCAACAATTTGGTTGGGTGTAGAATGCTTGGTTTGCAATCCTTTTTTCCTAAAATCTCTATAAATGCTGTTCCAATGTCTTCCAGCACTTAAGGCTACTTCCTAGATACTAAGCTATTATCTCTCAGCTCCAGACCCACCCTCTCTCCTCTGCTTTGTGATGGGAGGTCAGGCCTCAGCATTACAAGTCTCTTTTGTCAGCTCACTGATGCTTATAGGTGGGCTCTGCCAACAGCGGGTACAGAAGGAGACAGGACGCCTAAGAGAGGGGAAGGCAACAGCTCCTCTGTGTTTTGCTTTTTTTGTTCAGTCTCACTTAATCAATGGATTTTCACTCTGGTAGCAGTACTTAGTTCTTGTTTCCAGTTTTTTTCCCTACATTGCCAGATCAGGCTCACAGCATCACCTCGGAGGAACCATTACCAGCCAAACTGGGACCCCTCCCCCCAGGTCTCAGTCCCAACTCCAAAGAGCACCTCTTTTAAGATGCTAAATATTGGTTATCCCAACCTCTTTTTGTGGATCTCCCAGCCAGCCCTGGGAGTGCAGCTTCTCTCGCATCTCCTACTTTGTGTTACGACCATATCCTCCTTCTGCCTTTCCAATCCACCAATGCTATTTAACAGATTTTTAGAGTCTCGTTAGGAAAACTAATTGTAATTTTTAAAAGTTTAATTATGTATTCTATGTTAACTCTTTCACTGGAGGTCATTTTCTCTGTCTGATCCTCCTGTTTTCTTACACTTCTCATATAATTGGCAATTTTCTATTGTCTGCTAGTAGTCATAAATGAAGGCTTAGAGTATTGACTGGTCTCCTGTTAACAGCGTTGGCCGCTGCTTGTATTCTGAAGACTCCCATAACTACCCACCAACTGAACAGGGAGTTTTAAGCCCCACTGTGGGAATAAAACTGTTGATTTACTGTATGTTTTCCCACAAAGACAAACATGGGGGATAATGCTGAGGCCAGCACCTCTGCAAACAGACTCTTTCTGGATGAGGTCTCAAATTCTTCAGTTTATTTTTCTCTGACTGCTTTCCAAGGTGCTTCTGAGGAAAGAAAGGCTGCTGCTAGCTGAGAGGTTCCTCCTCAGCCACTGCTTGGCCTCAGAGTGTCTCCGCTAGGCCCCTCTGGCTTTGTGGCTCCATCTTCGATCTATAGTTCAGGTGGAGGACTTTCTCATCCTCCCAAACAGATAGCACTTCCAGGTTTGCCTCCCAACCTAAGAGAAAGTTACAGATCCTCTGAGAATTATCTCCCATTTCCCCCTGACTCACTGAAGAGTGTTCACAAGATTTTAGCTTCCAGTGCCTTCTTTTGGTTTGGTATACGTTTTGCTATTTGTTACGCATTATTTTTAGATAATATTCTTTAGGTTTGTGGCATGAAGTTGGTATTGTTCTTAGTTTCACTATACCTAAAATTTTCTCCTTTTTTTGTTAATTTCTTTGATTTAGTGAATTGTAAATATATGGCCTGCCATCATCTTTCAGAAGTCTGTCAATATATGATTTATAGTTGAAGAATCACTTATGAGATTTAGTAAGAGAAAAAAATATATAATCATATGTAAAGTGAAGAGAAAAGATTTCATGAAAACTATTTCTTAATAATTATCAGTATGCAGGTATATATAATCTCCAAATATCCATTTCCAACACTTTTCGTGAGCTTTGGAATTCATTTCTAGCTAAATATCTCCATGAAACCCGCGAACTTAGTAATATCTCTATTGACGCTTAATTTGGTTATTAAAATGGAACTTCTAGTAAGAGCTAAGACTCCAAGAAAATAGATGCAACAACTCCCAACTTTGAGTTAGCTGCAACACTGCCACTTACAAAGCAACTGGAAGAAAACCAGTTGCAGCTGTCAGCTTCATATGTAAATTAGGGCAAGTTGGAAACAGAAGAGGATTTTTGGAAGAAGCTCTGCTGTGGCAGAGATGTGGGAGTATTTTCCTCTCATGTCAACCCTAACGAAAGAGGCTTAAGAGGGACCACTCAGAAATTTCAGTTTACACTTTTGGAACTTTGGAGACACAGGACTGACATCCGGCTCATTTGTGATAAGGGAATGTCACGCTGGCTGCCCTATGCCAGAGAAGTTGCCACACTGAAGATAATCTGTCCTTCCAGTATTTGTTGGGGCAGAGAATGCTTGAGCTGTTCCATGGGCCAGATATGGGTCACGTGTGAGAGTCTTCTCATCTGCTCAAGTAGGCATGTCGGGGGGTAACAGTTCCAGCAGAATATGGGAGTGTGAAGTATACTGGGAGAAGAGTTGTGAGCAACCAGTGAGAGAATATGCTTTCACCCAATTCAAGGGAGCCACTAGCAACTAAATATTTTCAAGACTGCAACCCTCTGCCCCTTTCCCTTGCATTTCTGATCCCCTTTGCTTGCTCTACTTTATTTTCCTAGCGTGTGTCTTCTAACATACTATATACATTAGATACTAATCATCTTTACTTAATATCTAGACTGTATGTTCCATAAAGGCAAGGATCTTTGTATATGTCGTTTACGGATGTATCCCAGTCACCAGAATAAGATTTGGGTCATGGTAGTTACTAAAGAAATGTTTTTTGAATTTGAATATGCATTGAATTAGGATCACCAAAGAGCAATGAAACAACCCATGGAAGTAAACACTAAACATCTCCCGTGCCCAGAGAGCCCCAGGGTGAGAGCATGGTGATCTAACGCCACTCACGTCCAATGTTTCCTCCTCTGACCTCCCCTTTCTGTTCACTCCCCAACACTCACCTTCAATTCTGGGGATGTCTGAGGTAGGCTAGTCAGTGGGCAACTAGGAGTAAAAACCCAAAAAGGGTTGATAGAGAAGAAACCGACCCATTTCCCAATATAAGTAGCCTGCCCAAAGAATATCTGAGCTGGAAGGGAGTAAAGCTTTAATTATAAATAAAATTCAGAGTTTTATTTTAAGTATTATTAGTGTTACACTGGACTTTCTAACATATTGAAAAAAACAAGTGGTTTGGAAACTAGAAATAACTGGAGGAATGTTCACTTACCTAAAGTTGACCCTGAAAATGTCATGGAGGCTATGAAAGATTACCTCCAAATGCATCGAGGGTTTTGAACGGATAGATTTCTGACTACATTCCACAAGGTCTGCTCATTTTGCACACCAGATGCATTGGCACATTAAAAGCACTCATTGTCTTTTCCTCACTTATAGTACTTGCCCTCTTGTCAAAATTCTGACCATCCTTTAGATGGACAAGTTTGAGACTGTTTCTTCTACTTTATCATGGGCAGTTCAAGTCCAGAGTCCATCCAATAGCCCTCATTTTCTAGCATGTGACAGAGTATATAACACGTATTAAACTCTTTATTAATGCTTGATGAGGGAAGGAATGAATAAATGGTAGGACTTCTTGAGAACAGAAAGATTTACAAGCAGCAGAAAGAACAAACTGTTTATTCTGAAGTGTGTGAGGGTTAAAATTAGTTGAGTAAAATGGATGAGTACATGTTCATTTATTGAATACCCAGTAAAGGTCCAGTCCATTTTTCTTGAATGAATGAATGAATGATAACATAAATGAATGTGGGAAAAAATCGCTACACATAATATAGGCAAGATAAAAAGAGAAAGCACAATTTTGTTCATTTGTTTATTTAGTGTTCCTGCGAAAAAACTGGATTTGTACTTTTGTCCCTGTTTTCTTTCTTTTTTTTTTTCAGGTGATCCTTGTCTTTGTCCTGAGCATCGGGTCTCTTATAATCTATTTCATCAACTCTACTGAGTGAGTAAAATCCCCAGCCACCCTGGTCTGTTATAGCAGTAGGTTGCTAGCTAATTTGGAATTTTCTCTCAGGAATAATGCTTAATGTACTTTACAACATACTCAAGCTCAGAAAATGGATAAGTGTTTAGTTCTTCCCAGAAAGCACTAAACCCAACTCCCAAAAGAAATGCATGGGTTTCCCCTGCATCCTATATCCCCTATATCCTTCACTGCTAGGGCCTGAGGAGCTGGAGTGCTCTACTCTAGACTCTCTGGGACTGCAAACCTCCAGCTCCTCCCTTGCACCACTTATGATGGCTTTGGATGCCTTTGCATTCTTTAGGTGTTGAAGCAGAAGTTCTGTAGTTATTTCAGGGTTTCTCAACAACTTTCAAACAACTTTGGATGGCCTTGAGAAAGGAAAATGCTAGACCTTACCTGGGATAAAGGAGCAAATTATTGTCTGCCCTTCTCTGAAGGCATTCCCTTCTTCTATCCCAAAGTTGGAACAGTTTCTTGGACACAACCGGATCTAATCTGAACTCCATACTGATTCTCTGGGAACTAGGCTGGACTTCCAGCTGAAGTAAAACTAGGATTGCAGGGCCGCAAAAGGCAGGCAGCTTTAGAAATCCTAGGGAAACTAGTAATATTTGCTTTGTGAATTCCTTACCAATATTTTAGGAAATTTTCTTTGAATTTGGTTTGGATCAGTCCATTTGACTCTAGAGTAGCTCTATATCAGAAGGGTACAGAAGCCAAAGTGTCCTGGCTAGGTAGATGTTCTTACAAACTAACAAGAGCTACGTAATCTCTATGCCTCTGAATCCCCACTGTTAAAACGGAAATAGAACCAACAAACTCCATGAAAGGAATAGCAGATTATTTTTGTTATTTTCAGCTCCATGCACAGTCCAGTGGCTTTGTTCATGCATACCTCTACTCCCAAGAGAAAAGTCATTTCCTTGAGATGTGAACTTAAGTGTCTGGATTGGACATACATGATGAATAGATAGAAAATTGCCTACCTTTTCCTTTTATTTGGTCCTATATAGACACAGCTTTTAAAATGTACATCTTTATAAATTGTCCTTGTTTCTTTTCCAGCCCTGTTAGAAGCTGTTCTTCATACCAAGACAAAACCATCCCTATTGATTTGACTTTCAATGCTTTCTTTAGTTTCTATTTTGGGTTGAGAGTAAGTACCTATCGAAAGTAATAGTAAACAGATGAACACAACAGATGCAGCATAAAGAGACTTATGTGTGCCTTAGTTATACAATCTGCCTATGTTTTCAGGCTCTAAAGCTAGAGGGCCAGTGCCATAAATTGTTAAATGTATAATGAGACGTAAAAACTCTCTCATCTATACTTGAAACTATAAACCAGGTCAAGAATTCCAACACAAATGAAAATGATTCCTTTTTTAAATATCATCCCCCTGTCGTATTGTCCTCCTTATTGCCTGTCCACCTACCACTGAGAAAACTTTGCTAATAATCACAAGCTAGCAGAACCTGAATAACAAGCCTCTGAAAATGTCATTGGCTTCACTTATGGCATATGTGCCATATAACTATATAAAATACTTTTGTGTCTTTACTTTTGTTATACTCATTTATTAATGTTTCTCTCGTTCCACAAGCATTTATTGAGGACCCATACCAGATCTAGATTTCAATGTATTTATCCATCCCATGTTTGTGGGAGACTATATACATATACATACCTATATACATATGTGTATATAGGTATGTATAAAAGATATGTCATATATATGTATATATGCAATTTGTATTTCTGGGACCTTCCTTCAAAACTTACTCCAACCACGCTGACCATCAGAATCTTCTTTTTAGAGCAGGCTCTCCCTTCTGGAAATGCTTGCTTTCTTAATTTAAATAGGGAAGCTTATAAATGAAGGCCTTGACTGACCAAGCTTCTAGACAGCTGTACATTTTCCATTGAAGAGCATCCCAAATCGTGCACCTTCACTGTGCACAAATGGGAGTTTTATCTGTGTAATTATATGTAACAGAAAGCTCTAGGAGCAGCAGGAAAGTCAAAGTGTTTATTCTTAAATGTGAGAGTTAAGATCTAGTAAGTAAAATGGGTCCATGTTCATTTATGGAACACCCACTAAAGGTGCAATCTCTAAATCTATATAAATATGTATGTATCTATATATCTATATAAATATATTCATCTATTTAGTTATATAAATATGTGTGTGTGTGTGCATTTCTATATATGTATGTATATAATAGAATGAGATCAGAGCTTCAGTTGCTGAATGAAATGTAGCTGAATAAAGCCAACCTTGTGTTCATTTTGAAATTCTTGAGATTAACGTAATTTGGGGTCTTTTGTTTCCATTTCATAGTTTCTGGCAGCTGATGACAAGGTCAAGTTCTGGTGGCAGATGAATTCGATTGTAGACATCTTTACCATCCCACCAACCTTTATTTCTTATTATTTGAAGAGTAATTGGCTAGGTAAGTGTATTGTGGGAATCAGGAGCAATACCTAAAAGGACCCACAACATTCATTCATAAGGATCCCTCATTTTCCTTTAAAGCCTAAATGCCATTTAAAAAAATTCCTCACCATGATTCTATGGTTTTATAATATATTCCAGAACCCATTGTTTTTATCTCACTCCCTCACAATATCCCTGATTCACAGTGGATGTCAGTGGTTGTTTATTGTTTATGGACTGGCTCGTCCACAGCCAGAGAGTCAAGGCCCCAACATCTCACCCCACCACAGCCCTTTATGCTGGGCTCCCACACGCACTGGGAGGATGGAAGTCTCCTTTGGTTTTTGAAAGCTACAAATTATCATATCTAGATATGCTGTGACATGTCAGAGGTTTATTTAGTTGTTTCCTTTGTCTTTAAGGTGGATGAATTGATAGCACATGGGCATTATGCGGTTTTATCAGTTTTTATGTAATTTTTCGTTATTATTATCTCTATATTCCTTGCTATCATTGTTATCAAACTACATAAAGTAAAACATCATGCAAATAGTGAGGAGCATATCATAGAGATTCCAGAGGCAGGAGTTTAAGTGGTTTGTGTATAATTTGGTCTCTATTCTAAAGAAGAGTTGAATAGAGTAAAATGTGAGTTGTGCTTATTTTATACTTTATATTAGCGCAACAACACTGTGAGCAGGTACCGTATTAATTCCCACTTTACAGACGGGAACTAGAGAAGTTAAGGGGATTGTTGTGAGGACAATGTCTATTAAGGGTCAGGGCCAGGATTTCAACTCGAGCCCATGCTCCTAAACCTATGACATTATAATATACATATATGCGAGCGTTTCAGGGAGAGAAAGAATGTAAGCAGACCCAGTTGTGTTATAATTCAGACAGCTCCCTCAGTGACCCTCTTCTTTTGGCAGCTTTCTCCTTTCCATTGCTTTGTAGGTTTAAGGTTCTTAAGAGCATTGCGGCTGCTGGAACTTCCTCAAATCTTACAAATTCTGCGAGCAACCAGGACCAGGTAAATGCCAGCCCTGCCTCAGGTACTACTCACTTACTGGTTTGGATTAGGAGATTAAAATATGAACTGAGCCTTCAACTCAACTCATTTCCCATCGGAATCTCAGTGCAAAAATTGTGAACTCCCTTAGCTGCCAAGATAGTATTTTCTCACTTTCTCCCGTTAAATATTAACATCATGCACTGGCTAAGACGTTTATAATTATTTTAAATATTTTGTTTCTTTGTTTTATAGAGCTAAAATGTGTAAGTCAATCTAGACTTTAGTTCTGCCCCTCCTCCACTCAAATGAAAAATCAAAGTAATGCAGAGGCTTTATTTTTACACGTTTCCTATGTGAATCATGTCTTTCCTGTCTAGGAATATAAGACAGTTCCTTTGAGCGTGAGTGTTGCCCAGTAGCAGCAGTGAACTATTGCTTACAGAAATAGACCACCTAAATGTCTCAAAAAGAAAAAAAACCCACCTTTGAACATCAACACTTCTAGTTTTTAACCAGTTTGGTCTTATGTTACCACACAAAATCTCCATGCCTCTACAGTCGCATTAGAAGGATCAGATATGACAAGCCAGGTGGATTCCACTGCTAAGTGTTTATCATGGTGGAGCAGAGTATGGACCCCAGTCAGGATCAGAAAGGCCTGTTGTGTGTCACAGGTGGCCCTGCCTGAAAACCACAGAGATTTCAGCTAACTTCTAGGACTTGACTTAGGAGACAGGAGCTTGTCTGATCCTCTTCATCCAAAGATCCTGCTATGAGTTTAGCCATAGGAGACGACATTTCTGCTATGTACTCAAAATTTTATTTTGCAAGTCACCTCTCTGGATTCCTGGGACACTGTATTTTGTACCATTACTTTAGGCAATGTAGCAATCTATTACATTTATTTTATGGTGATGCACATGTAATATATTTTTAAAAGCAGTATATCAGGCTAGTGGCTATCATAGCAAAATATTTTTGAACATGTGTGTGTGACTGGGAGTATTTTAGAGCTGTGCATCTCAAACCCTGATGACTCATACACAGTATGAGTCAAGGAGAGGATCTTGTAACAATGCAGACCTATAGTACAGGGGTGGGGCCTGGGACTCTGCATTTCTAATAGGCTCCCAGGTAATCATATCATTGCTTCTGGTCCATGAACCACACTTTGAGTAACAAGATTTTAGAGGATGAAGTAGTTGTGCTGTTCTGGAACCTGTCAGAACCCAACAGGTCTTTGTCTTTCTTCCTCCAGCAATTCAGTGAAGTTTTCCAAGCTGTTAGCCATAGTTCTCAGTACCTGGTTCACCGCTGCAGGATTCATTCACCTGGTAGGCATCTCAGCAGACTCTCTCATGTTACTGGTCAGCAGGAGCATCTTTTCTTTCTTTCTTTTTTGTTTTATTTGAGGCAGTAAATTTTCTTTTTTTTAAACTGAGATATAATTGACATACCACATTGTATTAGTTTCAGGAGTACAACATGCTTTGATATTTGTATATATTGCAAAATGATTGCCATAATAAGTCGAGTTAATGTCTGTCATCATACACAGTTACAAAAATTTTTTCCTTATGATGAGAACTTTTAAGATTTACTCTCTTAGCAGCTTTCAAATATGCAATACTGTGGTCCTCCCTTATCTGCAATTTCTCTTTCCACAGTTTCAATTACCCACAGTAAACCCCAGTCTAAAATATTAAGTGGAAAATTCCAGAAATAAACAATTCATAAGGTTTAAATTGCATGCCATTCTGAGTGGCGTGATGAAATCTCACATCATCCTACTCCGTCTCGCTGTTGACGTGAATCATCCCTTTGTCCAGCTGATCCAAGCTGTATACACTACCCACCCTTTAGTCACTTGGCAGCTGTCTCTGTTAGCAGATGACTGTCACGGTATCGCAGTGCTTGTGTTCAAGTAACCTTTATTTTACTTAACAATGGTCCCAAAGTACAGGAGTAGTGATGCTGGCAATTTGGATATGCCAAAGAGAAGCCATAAAGTGCTTCCTTAAAGTGAAAATGTGAAAGTTCTTGACTTGTTAAGGTAAGGGAAAAAATCGTTTGCTGAGGTTGCTAAGGTCTATGGTAATTTTTATTACAGTGTATTGTTCTATTATTAGTTATTGTTGTTAATCTCTTACTTTGCCTAATTTATAAATTAAACTTTATCATAGGTATGTATGTATAGGAAAACATCTTTTCTTTAAAAAATAGAGGTAAACCTTCCGAGATCCTGTCTCCATCACTGTAACCAGTGTGAGGTTTATCCTTTTATTTGCCTTTTCTGGATTTTCTCCACCACCATATTTCTCACAAGTATGTATCTCCCACACTCAAGGTATCTATGTTCCTTCTTTCATTTTTCAAAACTTACTCCTAGGAAAGAATCTAATATGCTTACCCTTCAAAGGTGTCAGCAATAGGTAGAATTTATCACTATATCTCCATAGATGTTCCAGCAGTAAAAAAAAAAAGAGTCAAAGAAATGACTCCAATGAGAGAATTTGACACTTATAAAAGCCAGAGAGTTGGGAGGAGTTGCCAAGTTGCAAAGGGAAGCTTTCTTGGTTCTCCTGAAAGTAATCTGTATACGTAGCTGCTTCCTTTTCCCACAAGAAAGGCTAGTTTTTATCCCACATAATCAGCAAAATAATAAATGAATTTCAACAATAGGAAAGAAATTCTTGGACTTTATTGCTTGAGGACAGTTGAGGAATAGTCATTAGAAAATTCAGAAATTGAAGTGCAATGTTAAAAGCCTGCAGAGGCCTTTGAGAAAAGCAAAACAAAATAATACAGTAGAAGTCTTTTTCACTTGAGTCTTTCTCCGAAAATCAATTAAAACAGTAACAAGGAAAAACCAAAAAAACTTATCATCTTCAATTCACCAAGAAAAATGTAAACACCAAATGCAAACTGTGATATGAACAATCCTTCAAGAAATCTGAAACCAGCCACATCCTTCCTCAGGACTCAATCAGGAGAGAGATTTCTCTGAAAAGCAGTGTCACAGCAATCAAGACAGATCCCTGTATCTGAGGATTGGACCTAGGGGCATGGGCCTGCAATGGAAGGAGAATCATCAGTGTCCCTGTAGGGACCCATTGGCCATCACATAATGGCAGGCAAGGGAATGCTAAAGGAGAAACCATGGTAACAGGACTTTCTTGCCTTCAATAGCAGTTCCAATGAGGGGCTCTTGGGCTGAATGTGGCCTATAGGCTTATTTAACTTGATCTACATATGTTTATATTTTGGTTGGTTTTGCCTGGTAACTTTTGAGGGGAGCTCACAAAAAAACCATGTTTCTGGACTCTGGGAAATTACATGATTCT
The DNA here is from genome assembly GCF_041296235.1 of Equus asinus. Lineage (NCBI taxonomy): Eukaryota > Metazoa > Chordata > Mammalia > Perissodactyla > Equidae > Equus > Equus asinus. The sequence goes on along the minus strand of NC_091816.1, from coordinate 7,745,310 downwards.
AGCAACACATTCTCCCAAGGCCACTAACAGTCTTAGTTGAAGACCAGCTGCTTCCTGTAAATAGCATGGGCTTCTAGGTTGGACACAGTCTCTGCCAGGCTCCCTTGAATCATTAAAGTCTTTTGCTCAACCCTGTTAGCAGGTGAACATGTGCCCTTGCTCAGCATCCAGTCACCCAGGTGAGGAGACTTCCAATGAGGATGCACGCAGAGAAAGGAGAAGCAACTAGCTGACTTCTGACTTAAGGGGATCCACTGTGAGTCACATCAACATCTGGAATGTTAAAAACATAGAAAAGCTATATCTCAGAGCAAAGAAAATAGCAGATTTTCTAGAAAGAATATTTGAAATGACAAACCAAAACAAAAACTGTGATTGTCCCAACTCACTCACTTCCCATACTCACTCTGTCCTTTGGCTAAAAGTTGATACCATTCAAAGGTGAATGTTTACCAGAAAGTAATCAATATGGTTCCTATGCTTAAATTCTGCCAAAAATAACAAGGAGGTGTAGTGGAGAGCAGAGAGACATCAGTATAACAACAGTTACATAATATGTTATCAGAACAACAATTACAAAATAACTTGCCCAAGGAAACAAAGGAAAAGTTAAGAAAAAGCCCTCCATATTTGAGAAAAAAATACAAACAAAAGGTTGTAAAAAACTGAATGTGATAATTGAGACAAAATATATAAAGTTTTAAATAAAAGATTATTAAACAGTGGCAGGAGTTGAAAAATGGGCTGAAAGATACCACAGAAAAAGAAGAGGAAGAAAAAATATTACAGAGCTGAAAACTATGTTAGAGGAAAACAAAATTTAATAAATGTGACAAAAATGTGCTCAGAAACATAGTGGACAGGATTGAGGCAAAAACACTAACATGGAAAAGAACGATCCTCAAATGATTGTAGAGAGGAAACATGAAAGATGGGTCATGTTGATTCAACCTACTATGAAATGAGTGATCCTGAAGAGGAGGACACAGTAAATGGCACCAGAAAAGTGTTTTAAAATAAAGTCTCAAATCTGTGGATTAAAGGGTATACTGTATCCCAGGAAAAATAACCCTAAATTATTTATTTTAATCATATTTTGGGGCAGTTACTGACCTTCAAGGATAAGGGGAAAATCCAAGAAGAACAAAGTAAGGTCAATATGAGGGGAGGAAAAAATGAAACTAGCCTCAGATTTCTTGGCAACGTCAATCAGTACCAGGAGACGATTGAGTAGTGTCCACAAAGTTTGTGCAGAAGTGTAACCTATCCTGTTATTTTAAGCATGAAAGAGGAAAGAGCACCTATGAGCCCTTATAAAAATGGGGCCGGCCAAGTGGTGTAGTGGTTAAGTTCGTGTGCCCCACTTCAGCAGCCCAGGTTTGGAGCTGGGGCGTGAACCTAACACCACTCATCAAGCCATGCTGTGGTGGCATCCCACATAAAATAGAGGAAGACTGCCACAGGTGTTAGCTCAGCAGCAATCTTCCTCACCAAGAAAAAATAGTATCTTAATGAGAATATCCAGCCACATAGGAGATGAATCAAAACTAAGAACTCAGGAATCGGGAAACCATGATAAAAAGTAGTGGTGGTGATTACTGAATGAGTTTAAAATAGAACAAAGATGTAACCAAGGGAATTATGGTTGCAGACTGGAGCACCCATGTACAATGGAAAAATAATATAATTAATACAAATGAGGGGGAGGTAAGAGGACATGGCAGGGTGTCCTTATATCCTCCTCCATGGCATATCTTATCTAAAGTTGAAGCATGAAGTTTGAAAACATAAAATTTCAGTTTTGAAATATGGAGTTAAAAATAGATAATAATTTAATATTTTAACATCAGCCCATAACCCTTTATCTTAACTTTAACTTCTTTCCCATCTGGGGCTGATGAGTTGTTGCTAACATGGTTGAGGAAGAGCAGACTGAGCAAGCAGACCAGAAGGAGGCTGCCAGCTCTTAGAAAGGTGCTGGGGGATGGGGAAGGATTTGAAAGACCAAAGTAATACTCCCAAAAAGAGTGAATTAAACCTTAAAGCGTTGTTTAACTTACTCTGAGGGAGATTTCCAGGTTTAAATAAATTTAGTTTTAGTTTGTACATCATCTTGTGCAAGAATTTGATTGAATCCCTGTGCTAAGATGTTGTAAAAGAAACTACAGGGTTTTAGTTTAAAGGAAGCTGCTCCAAGCAACTCATGTACACCTTAAAAAAAAAAAAAAAAAGAATGATTTAAGTCTGTGTGATTTAAACTTGGTTTTCTTATAGTTCACTAGTCTCAGAAAATAGTAAAGTCTCCAGAAGTTGGTGGAAGCAGGTTAGCAGACTTTGCAACAAAATCCTCTACCAGCCACGGGAGTTATATATAGACAAACAATCTCGTTCTTATTTTGGAGTAGGGTATTCTAGAATGCCACACTCTTAAGCTACTCATCAAATTTAAGAAAGGGTCAGGACTTGGCACACCACTTTTAAAAATTGATCAAATACTCGAGCATACTCCATTATTTCTAATTTCCATTCTAATTCCTAACAACAAAACAAAAAAACTACTTTCCCCAGGCATCTCTAGAATTTTATCATGTTTATGCTAGATAGGAATGGAAAACATCTAGGGAATATGTGAGGTATTTGGGAAAAAAGTCTCCAAATGGAAGAACAAAGGAAAACTGTATACATTATTGATAATTATTATATGTTATATAGAATATATATTCTATATTTATACGTTTATATATACTATAAATATAAAGTTTTATAACTTATATAAGTTATTCTGTTTATTTAACGTAGAAAAGATGATCTGATAAATTTAGTTTCCTTAAAATGTGAAGACTTGGGGGAAAATCAGAGGAAAATATTTTTCAGAGTTTTTTAATTCCTGAGAGGATTTTTGGGGAGAGGTGGGGAAATAACTTGGAAAACTTGTTTGTTTGCTCTTCCTTAGACACTAGCATTCATGTGCTTAAACTCACTAAAATGAAGGGCCCATTTAAGTGCTTCTTTCCTTAATGACAATCCTGATCTGGTGAAAAATAAGAATGAATAATAATTGCTCAATCTGAGAGCCTTTGGAGTCTCATGGCTTCAGGATACAATGATGTGCCCACATGAAAAGAGATATGGGCAGCCACCCCTATGGAGCATTCCCAATGTGGGCTCAAGCTACATGCCCCCTCAGGTTTCACCAATAATCACAATGATGGAAAACAAGACTTTACTGTCACTACCCACAATTTGCGAACCCTTCACAACAGCCTGAGAATCATTTAATATTGCATTTGGATTGAGTTAAGGTGAAATTAATCCAATGTTTTGCCTATTCTTTGTAAAGTTTCCCTTGGATTCCATTCAGAGATCTTTCCTTAGTCTTTTCTCTTTGGACAGGTGGAAAATTCTGGTGATCCCTGGCTCAAAGGTAGAAATTCACAGAACATATCCTATTTTGAGTCCATTTACCTGGTCATGGCAACGACGTCAACTGTTGGCTTCGGAGATGTGGTAGCCAAGACAGCCCTAGGACGGACCTTCATCATGTTCTTCACCCTGGGGAGTTTGGTGAAGAATATTTTTAATATCTTTGAATATAACTACGTAAACCAAAAACATTTGGTTTATAGTGAGAAATAAAGCAATAGAGGTTTGAGAGGGAATGTTGCATTGATTTAGAGCAGGTCTCAAATGAAAATGAAAAGTTCCTGGGATCCCAAATTTTCCAGACTGCATCCCCTGGAGCACATGATGTAATCACTTGGTTGCCAGGGATGAAGCATGGTAGACATAGGAGAGCAGAGTTTCCCTGTGAGCAACGGTATCTTCCTTCATCGTTTGCCCATCAAATTAAAGTCATTCTTCCAAAGAGGAAGGGTATTTGAGATTTGATCTAAAGAATGTTCTTTCCAGCTCAAATGAGTAAGTGCTCTCTAGACTTCATTTTACTTCAGGTAAGTGAACATCTGTGCTTGATTCAGGAGTGTGTCACAGACAAAGGAAGCCACCTCTTCCTTTAGTGACTTTAATTTCAATTCCTTAAAATCCATGACAGAGTTCTGAACTCTCTGCCTTCCTGATATTCCCCTGTCCACAACTGCTACATCTCCTCATTTCAGTCTTTTTCCCCTAACCCCATAAGCTTTATTTTCCCAAGGACTCAAAGAATATAAAATCAAAGAGTCAGAAGGGCAGTTAGAGGTGACGAAGAGAAAAACTGGCCAGGGAGGTCGCCTTACTGCTTGTCCTTGCTTTCATCATTTTGAATGCTCAAAAGTATTTTACTAAATTTTAGCCAAATCCAAAGGCTGAAGTAAGGAGGAGAAATGGTCTCCCTTTTAAAAATACAGTTCACAGTCGTGCTCCACCTAGATGAGAGAAAGTTTTACATACCTTCTTTCTCCTTTATAATCTCAGAAATTTGGGGCGTCCTTGAAAATAATGAGACCTAATTTTATTTTCTGATCATTTTAGATACTATTTGCAAACTATGTCCCTGAAATGGTGGAACTCTTTGCTAACAAGAGGAAATATACCAGTTCCTATGAAGTGCTCAAGGGGAAGAAGTAAGTGGCTTTCAAGCATAATTTCTACAGTTTAGGATATTCTACTAGTCACTCCAAACACCTGTTGTCTGGCCTGGGTGAATATATCGGCAAGGTGTTTCATTCACCATAGAGGGCCGTGCTACAATGAATACGATAAGATGATGATTGCTCCTTGGTACAAACTACTATACAGATGCTTGTAAGAGCACTAAGTCAACAAAAATGACAGATAATGTCATTCACTGTGAGATATTATTGATTGTGGTAATATTTCTACATTCCTTATCACTGTTCTCTTATATCCATTACTAACTGTCATATTCATTTTCATCATGTGGTTAACTTATGGCTAACTTTGCATAGTGGACCAAATTAAAGCTCTGGTTCAAACTTAAAATAACTCACCTCGGTTGTCTTAGCCAAAACTTTCTTAAACTATATGGGGCTCATTCATGGGCAGAGGTTTGCTAGAGTGTGGAGCAACTTCATACTTTTCTCCAATACCTCGTGGATCTCCTGTTTTGGCCACGGCACGGTCATTTGTTCCCAGGGTGAACTGGAGTTGGAGTCGTTTTCACACTGCTTCTCATTGGATATATGTTACCTCAGTTTCCGTTATGCTTTTTTATCCCGAAGAAGAAAAGAATGAATTGGAGATCTTAAATTTGGAGTGATTCTTTTTTACTTAGTCTCTATCTACTGAAGAGGAAAGAGGCACAATGGAAATAAACTCCTTGGAGTGGTCACCTAATGCAGTTGGTTGAAAACAAAGATTGACCTAGGAGTATGATGAGGAAAACAAAAAGAAAAAATAATGAAACAAATGCAAAACAAACATTAAAACCAGTGAAATAAACTAGATAAGCCAAAGTCTGACCCAATTCATCTCAGAAAAGGGATATAGGACACATGCTAAATCAGCCAACAAGGTCTGGAAAATTTAAGGTTAACTTAGGTTAAAATTTTGCTTTGTTTCCTTAAATGACTAATGGGGAGAAAAATAGCTTCTTTATATATATTAAGCCTAAGGAAATTGACAGCTATTTTTCACCATAAAAGCTCCATGCATAGATTTTTGCACCAGTCCTAGATGTCTCTCCATTGGACTCATTTTGCTGTGGCTACTAGATAATTTTAGATGTGGAAGATAAACCAAAATAACCTAGAATCTAGTGCTACCACAGCCACAGTATTTGACTATGGGAAAATCAGTGAACCATTTCAAGCCCCAGTTGTTCCTCAGTGAAGAAAGACCATATGAGCCAATCAGGAATCAAGTGGAAAATGAAGTGAAATAATACGTGTTCAAGTCCATCACAAGTTATAAATAACTGTGAAGAATCTAGCAAATACGGTAATTATTGTTGCATTCCTGAAGAGCTATGTGTAATTAAAATGTGTGGATTCATACCCTATATGAGATGAACTAGGGACTAGAGAAATCTGGTGTTTCTTTTTTATATTGGAGATGCAGTCCTTAGTGTTTGTATTTTTAAAATCTATGTGATCCAAATACCAAATTTACTTAAAACTAATTTTAAGCTAATAATCCATCACTAAATCTAGACAGGAAGATACTTCTTTTCCTCAGATGATCCACCTCATGTGTTCTTGCTACCTAGGTTCATCGTGGTATGTGGAAATATAACTGTTGACAGTGTGACTGCTTTCCTGAGGAACTTTCTCCGCCATAAGTCAGGGGAAATCAACACCGAGATTGTTTTTCTGGGAGAGTAAGTGTATCTGTATGGCTCATGGGCTCTAAATTAATGCTTGAAATATGTCTGAGTACTTTTAACGAAAGGAAATTACCCTTGTTATATCCACAGAAAAATTAGGAAACAATAATAGGCAAAAACAAAAGAAAAAGAAATCTCATGACCAGAGTTAACTTCTGAAAATATTTTGGGATGGATCTTGCTGGATGTCTTTCTGTATAGGTACTAATATTATTTAAGTGATTCTCTATCATTTCGGTTATTCTATACTTATCATTTTAATGACCAGAATTTTGTGCACATGTCTAGTGCACTTCATAATTATTATTGTAACTGTTCTTCTAATTATTATTCTTCCAATTCTCAGAATTGGAAATGTGAAGTTCAAATAGATGCAGATTGTTTTTCATGATCTTTTTGTTCTATGCAGTTTACCTTCCAGCAAGCAGAGTCCAAGTCAAATATTTTGTAAACGAGTGGGAAATGCATATTGGGTACAAACAGATTTTTAAGTGGGCAAAATGATTCCTAATTGTTTTATTTTATAATTTTGATTCCTAGTGAGATTGAATAATTTTTGTGTGTTTTGATAGTTTCCTTTCCTTTTTGAAATTCTTCTTTATTTCTTTTATCCTCTTTTCCATGAGGATGGTCATCTGTAACTTTACTGACTTTTAAGCGCTCAGTGTATTTTGATATTAGCTGTTTTGTGTCATATAGTGTAATTACTTTTTCTCTCTCTTTGCATTTTAAATTTTTGTATTTTTTAATTTTATTATGGAAGAATTTGATTTACATATGCTCCAATCCTTTGATTTTCATTTTCGCTTTTTGCTTTTTTGACATTCTTGGGCCTCTCTGTTCTAGAATTAAGTAAATATTGCTCAAGCATTTTTATGTTTTTATATTGAGATCTTTTATATTTAAGTTCTCTGGAATTGATTTCCTGTCATGTGTAGTAAACTAACTTCTTTATTTTTTCCGAATGGTTAATCAGTTATCCAGACATCACTCATTTACTAAATAAGTCCATCAGATAGGAAATATTTTGATTGTATACAGGTTTATATGTAGGATCATCTCAATCTTCATGCATTTTATAGGTGAGCATTCTGTATGTTTTACATCATGACATTTTCAATTCACCACAAATTTTGGATCTCATATATGAGATGACCAATAAGAATTTTGAACTCCTTTTTGGTATTGCTGATAGACAGCCAACAGTTCTGTTTCAGTATCATTGTCATGCCTTTCTCTTCAGTAATTTGTGTATTACTTGAATCCTTATTTAAAAAATAATTTAAAAAACCAAAGTGCTGAAAGTGATAAGAGGCTAATAATTATAATCCATTTATAGACAAAGACAAAGAGGAAATCATTAGATGTATGGAAATTGACATTTTATCAGCTGCTGTATTTTTGTGGACTAATGTAGCTTATTGTAGGTACTTGTTAAGATAATAAATGAAATTTTTTAAATGATGAGAAATGTTGTAAGTATCTGTCTAGACTTTTACAATTACATCTATACTCTGATGATTCCACAATTTATATCCTCCACCAGACATTCTCTGTGGCTCCATATTCACCTAACTAATTGCTCACTGGATATTTCCACCCAGGTGTTACAAAGGCCAACATTATCAAAAGTAAACTCATGACCTTATGTCCTCCTTTCCATCTCACAAGTCAAATAAAAAAAAAGTAAAAGAAAACAGCATTTTCTGTCTCATAAATGGTACCTCATCAATGCAGTTCCTTAAAACAGAAAATTAGGCATTGCCTTTGATACTCTTGTCTCCCTCAAGAGTATCTATATATCCTTTGATAAATATCTTCAATTTTTTCTCCTAAAAAATCCTAATTCTACTTCTATCATTCCCTCTTCACTATCCCAACCCTATTCAAAGTAAATATCTTGTCTTTTCCAAATTTTTGTAAAGGCCAATTTATTGATTTGTTCTTTTTGCTCAGAAGCTCTTCTGCTGCCTTTATATGATTAGTTTATTTTCATCCTTCAGCATTCAGAGTCCTTCCTCATCCAACCTATCTAAATTAGTGTCTTTTAGTCCTTCTAGTTCATTACTCCATTGTATTTCCTTTAAAGCAATTATCATAGTCTATAATTGCAGTAGATTTTCCTTTAATACAGATGTTAAGACTTCCTTCCCTTACTGTACATTCATGCTGCTCCTCTCAATAAAAGACAGAGTTCCTTTCTCTTTTTCTTTGAATCTGGGCAGGCCTGTGACTTGATTTGATAAATAGAACGCAGCAGAGGTGACACTTTGCTAGCTTCAGGCCTACCCTTTCAGAGGACTGGCAGTTTCTCTTGGAGCTATAAGCCTTCACATAAAAAGTCAGACTAGCTTGTTAGGGAGAAGGTGCAGCCAGCTCTCAACCACTCCAGTAACATGGCTGAGACAACAGTCATATGGGTAAGTCATTTTTGTCACTCCAGCTCCCGGTCAAGCTCTCTCATGAATGCACCCACATGAATGGCCACTGTCAACACTATAGAGAACAGAAGAATTACCTTGCTGAGACCAGCCAACCCACAAAATCATGAGAAATAATACATTATTGTTATTTTAGGTCAATAAGTTCTAGAATGGTTTATTTTGTGGAAAGGGATATCTAATACAAAAAGTAGTACTCGAAGTCAGGTTCTATCATAAGCCAAAATTTGGCCTTTTCTTTGGAAATGATGGCAGGCAGAGGTTTGGGAAGGTTACATGGAGACTCTTAGTAGAGATCAGGAAAGCAATGATGAAATCGCTATTGAGTATTGGAAGAAGAAACAGAATTTTGATAATAGTGTCACTAAAAATAACATGGAAGTTAGAAAATGTACTTAGTGAAATTGTGAAACTAGCTTAGAAAATTTTCTGAAAGAATGTTGGGTGTCATTTGCCTTAGTATAATCACGTATGATAAAGTATTTAAGAAAATTGAGTTAATCTCAACGGAGTGGGTATGGAGGGAACATACCTCAATATAATAAAGTCCATGTATGACAACCCACACAAAACATCATACTAAATGTTGCAAAGCTCAGAGCTTTTCCTCTAGGATCAGGAACAAGGCAAGAATGCCCACTTCTGCCACTTTTATTCAACATAGTACGTGAAGTCTTAGCCAAAGAAATTAGGCAAGAAAAAGAAATGACAGGGATCCAAATTGGAAATGAAGAAGTAAAACTGTCGCTATTTGCAGACAACAAAATACTATATATAGAAAACCCTAAAGACTCCACCAAAACCTATGAGAACTAATAAATGAATTCAATAAAGTTACAGGATACAAATTAATGTACAGAAATCAGTTGTGTTTCTACACACTAATAACAAGCTATCAGAAAGAAATTAATAAAACAATCTCATTTATAATTTCGTCAAAAAGAATAAAATGCCTAGCAATGAATTTAACCAGGGAGGTGAAATATTTGTACTCTTAAAACTATGAGACTCTGATGAAAGAAATTGAAGATGATGCAAATAAATGGAAAGATATATAGTGTGTTTACGAATTGGAAGAATTGCTATCTTTAGACTCTCCGTATTATCCAAAGCAATCTACACACTCAGTGTAATCCCCATCAAAATACCAATGGCATTTTTCACAGAACTAGTACAAAGAATGTTGAAATTTGTATGGAGCCACAAAAGACCCCAAATATTCAAAGCAATTTTGGGAAAGAACAAAGCTGGAGGTATCACACTCCCTGATTCCAAACTATGCTACAGATCTACATTAATCAAAAAAGTATGGTACTGGCACAAAAACAGACACGTAGATCAATGGAGTTGAATACAGAGCCCAGAAGTAAACTCATGCTTATATGGTAAATTAATCTATGACAAAGGAGGCAAGAATATAAAATGGAGACAAGACAATCTCTTCAATAAATCTTGTTGGGAAACTGGACAGCTGTGTGGAAAAGAATGAAACTGTACCACTATCTTATACTGTAAACAAAAATTCACCCAAAATGAATTAAAGACTTGAATGTAAGACCTGAAATCATAAAACTCCTAGAAGAATACATAGACAGTCAGCTCTTTGACAACTATTTTAGCAATATATTTTTTGGACCAGTCTCCTCAGGCAAGGGTAATGATAGGAAAAGTAAACAACTGGGACTACATCAAACTAAAAAGTTCTGCACAGTGAAGGAAAACATCAACAAAACAAAAACACAACCTACAGAATGGGAGAAGATATTTGCAGATCATACATCTAATAAGAGGTTAATATCCAAAATATTTAAAGAACTCACACAACTCAATATCAAAAAACCCAAACAACCTGATTAAAAAATAGAGGACTTGAATAGACATTTTTCCAAAGAAGACATACAGATGGCCAACAGGCATATGAAAAGATGCTCAGCATCACTAATCATCAGGGAAATGCAAATCAAAGCCACAGTGAGATACCACCTCACACCTGTCAGAATGGCTATTATTAAAAAGACAAGAAATAACAGTGTTGGTAAGGATGTAGAGAAAAGGGAATTCTGATACACTGTTGGTGAGAACATCAATTGGTGCAGCCACCATGGAAAATAGTATGGAGGTTCCTTAAAATTGAACTGCCATGTGATCCAGGAATTTCACTTCTGGGTATTTATCTGAAGAAAACAAAAACATTAATTCAAAGAGATATATGCATCCTTATGTTCACTGCAGTATTATTTACAGTAGCCAAGATATGGAAACAACCTAAGTGCCTTTGATGGATGAATGGATAAAGAAGATGTGGTATATAAATACATGATGGAATATTACTTAGCCATAAAAAAGAATGAAATCTTGCCATGTGCAACAACATGGATGGACCTAGAGGGTATTATGTTAAGCGAAATAAGGCAGATAGAGAAAGACAAATACCATATGATTTCACTTATATGTGGAATCTAAAAAGCAAAACAAACAATTAAAATGAAACAAAAACAGACTCATAGGTACAAGAAACAAACTCGTGATTACCAGAGACAGGAAGGGTTGGGGGGCTGGTGAAATAGGTGAAGGGTATTAAGAAGTACAAACTTCCATTTATAAAATAAAGAGTCACTGGGATGTAATGTACAGCATAGGGAATATAGTCAAAATATTATATTAACTTTGTATGGTGACAGATGGTAAATAGGCATCATGGTGATCATTTTGTAATATATATAAATATCAAGTCACTATGATGTACACCAGAAACTAATAAGATATTGCATGTCAATTATACTTCAATAAAAAAATTTGAGCTAAAGAAGAAACTCTTTAATTTTCGAGCAGAATTTAAAGGAAATACAGAAGGCCCAGAACAGTCTTTCCAGCTGGCCAAAAAATGTAAAATGACCTCAGGGGAAAAAAATCAAACCCAGGGCATTACCTATAAAATATGACCTGAAGGTCAAAGGTGAATATCCAATCAAGAATGCAGCTCTAAGGCCCTTTGTTAAGACCTCAGAAAGATTTAAGGTGTTGGCTTGTAGATGCTCCTCTCAGTCAGGCAAAAGGCTTCTAAGAAGCTGAAGGACATTCTTCTCAGAATCTCGACCTTGTCGAAGTAGACAGAGGTCTGTCTCCAAGGGGACCATGCATATGACTTTGAGCATGACCTCAACCTGAATAATATTTATAGAAAGTAGTCAGTGCTTTACAGAAAATTTTACTGGTAAAAGTACTGTCGGCTTGGAGTAAAATGGAAAGAGAGAGTTCAAAAAGGAAAAAAAAATGCCTCTGGGCCTCAACCTAGCACAGGCAGGAATCAGGCTGAGAAAAGTACTCAAGTACAAACCTGGGCCATTTATTAGGGAAAAGGAAGGGTGACTCAGAGGGACAGAGAGCAGAGACAACAATCAAGAAGATAGTGCATTAGCTCATAAGGACAGACACGGGCCCTAATCAATAAACATCTCCACCCCTGGAGTAGGGGGTCCTAATAGTATGTACTCAGATAGATTTCAGAATTTCTATGGATCAGTGAGTTCCATGTGCCCTGCATCACTTCCCCCGCCTCTTTCGATTGGGAATGTCTATTGCAGTTTTCCTATCCGTGCCTCATCATGGTACGTTGGATGTTGAGGTGGGGATAATATCTTACCCATTTAGTTCACAGGTCTTCAGATGAGAAGGAACTTTGCCTAAGTTGCCCCATCTACATCTAGACCTGATTTAGGTGACAAGATCAGGACTTGAGCTGATGCTATAAAGAGTTGAGACTTCTGGAGGAGAAGGCAAGAGTATTTTGTATAGGGGAGGGATGTAAATTTTTGTGGCCAGAGGGAAGACTGTGGTAAATTGTTTTTAAAATATGGCTATCAGCAATTCCTCCCAAATGGTTACACGTATTCTACTCTTCCCACCAAAAACAGAGTCTGTTCTCCATTCTATTGAATCTGGTTTGGCCTTTTGGCTTATTTTAACCAATAAAACATGTATATGTGACTGGGCCAGTTATGGGCCCAGCCCTTAAGAGGGCTGGCAGCTTTTGCTTTTAGTTTCTTGGAGCCCTGAACCACTGCAGACATCCCTCAGTATCCAGGGGGGACTTGTTTCAGGACACTCTGTCAATACCAAAATGAGCGGATGCTCACGTCCCTTGTATTTAATGACATAGTATTTGCATATAACCTATGCACATCCTCCCATACACTTTAAATCATCTCTAGATTACTTAAAATACCTAATACAATATAAATGCTATGCAACTACTATAAAGGTTATACTGCAATGTTTAGGGAATAATGACAAGGAAAAAAAGTCTGTCCATGTTCAGTATAGATGTAGCCATCCTAGACCTTTCTATCCACGTTTACTTGAATCCACGGATGTGGAACCTGCGGGTCTGGAGGGCCGAATGTGTATAAGAAATTCAAGAACTCTGATGGAGAGGAGGCCCTTCAGCCGCCAGCTCCTCCAGCTGGTTCGTTTGAGGCAATGGACATGTAGGTGATGCCATCTTGGATGATCTAGCCCACCAACACTCTCAGGTAAATGCAGTCATATAACTGACTCAAACAAAACCACATGGAACAGAAGAATCGCCCACCTGAGCCCAGTCAAAACAAAGCATTTCAAGAAATAATAACTTGTTATTTTAAGCCACAAAGATCTTGCAAGATTTTAGTCAAAAATAAATAACTGATACAGAAATTGTCACTTTCTTTGGTTACTTGTTTTATGATTTAAGCAAAACAATATCCAAGATATTATGCTATGAAATATCATAAAGGTAAAACATTAATCTGTATTTCTATAAGTCAGAATACTTAGTGTTATGCAACAAAAATCATGGCTAAATTAAGCAGAAAGAAATGTGTGAATAGATGTTATATGGCTCTCAAAACCTCCAGAAGAGCCAGATAACTAGGCTTAGAGACTATACGACAAGGAACAATGATAAGATGATGCTTATTTCCTTGAGTAATCTGTATTATTATTGTGCATGGATGGGTACCTAAATGTTGATTTATTATCATTCTTTATACTGAATGCATACGTCTTATACACTTTGTATATGTGCAATTTTTCACAATAAAATGAGAAGATGAAAACTTTCTAGAGTTGAAAAAAGATAGTTCTCAGACTGGAAAAGTACAATAATGTTGATCAGGATTAATGAAAATCATGTACACACACACTTACTTGAAATGTGAAAATTAAAACGTAGAGATAAGGAGAGGGAGTCATGCAGATGAACGTTGTCATAACCTAGAAGGGACACCTAATTCAGGAGACGTTGGGGGAGTGGGAAGATCAGCGTAGGCACCAGAAGAGAGTGCTATTCAAGAAAGTAATACACGAAAATAATTTACACATCAAATAGCAGAATACTTGTCACAAAATATTTATTCCCTTCCCATTTTCCCAGTTCTACTGCTCAGAGATAACTATTCTTAGCTCTTTCAGATTTGATATTTCTGCTAACTTTAAATCCATGTTTTACCACTCTTTTGACTCCTCAGTGTTAGACAATATTTATTCATCACCTGATACAGCAGGTAAATATTTTTCAGCACTATCTACCACTTCCCCTTCTTCCACTGTTCCAATATAGTTATCTTCCATTTTGTAGTTACAGCAACGATCAGTGTTTATATCATTATGGCTAATAAATGTTCCCTGCAGATTCAAGAAATGTCTTATGATAACTGCATTTGCTCAAAATTGTTTTTTAATATTTAATGAATGCCTCATTTTGTAACATAGCTATCATGTGTTTTCCAATACATATATTACATGCGTAGCAATAAATATTTTCTAATTTCTCCAATATTAGATAATCCCATAAGATCAAAAGTTGAGTGAAAAATTTCCAAGAGATGCACACAAGTCATTGGAGTATAGGAAAAATATCTTATGGGGCCTGCCAGGTGATGCAGCAGTTAAGTTCGCTTGTTCCGCTTCTCAGCGGCCCGGGGTTTGCTGGCCCGGTTCCAGGTGCGGACATGGCACCGCTTGGCACACCATGCCGTGGTAGGCGTCCCACATATAAAAAGTAGAGGAAGGTGGGTACTGATGTTAGCTCAGGGTCAGGCTTCCTCAGCAAAAAGAGGAGGACTGGCAGTAGTTATCTCAGGGATAATCTTCCTCAAAAAAAAAAAAAAGAGAAAGAAAAAATATCTTAGAACTATTCATTTTTAAAATAACGAGGAATTGATTAAATACCATGTCTAAACCTTTTATATTCTAAAATATAACTCAGAAAGAAAATTACATAGAATTACAACGTACATTAAAATGAATCACTATAAAGTGAACACCCATGTAAGCATCAGCCAAATCAAGATAGATTCTGTTGCCAGCACCCCAGCATAACCCTCCCCAGTGTAACCCCATCTTTTGGTCCCTAGAGGTAACTTTGTCTTACAATTTTTTAATTGTCTTATCTTGTATGTTTATTTAGAATATTTAGTTTTTTCCTTTTTTAAAAAACTTACATAAGTGGGATATAAATTTATTTACCCCAATATTATCTTTGTAAGATTCATCTGTTTTGTGGCTGGATCATGGCTATGCCTATTCCTTATCATTTCTGTGTAGTAGAGTATTCCATTATATGAATACACCACAATTTTTCTTAATCCATTCCACTGTCGGTGGACATTTCACCTCACTTTTTGACTATTATGAAGAATGCTGCTTTGAAAATTCTTGTATATATATCCTGGTATCCAGGAATAAAATTGCCAGTTATCTGAAATGGTTTTACCCATCTGCACTTGCACCAGCAATCATGAGAGTTCCTCTTGCCCTATATCCTTGGAAATATAACTTTACACGCTCTCTAATACTTAGAAACATCAGTCTTTTTAATTTTAGCCATTCTTCACGGTTGTGTTTTATAACACGATGGTATCTTACTGTGGTTTTCATTTTCATTTTTCTGGTTACTAATGAGGCCAAGCATATTTTCATATGTATAGGCCATTTGAATTCCTTTTTATGAAATGACTACTATCTTGCCCATTTTTTTTCTTTTTTTGAGGAAGATTAGCCCTGAGTTAACATTCAGTGGCAACCCTCTTCTTTTTTCTGAGGAAGATTGGGGCGGAACTAACATCTGTGTCCATCTTCCTCTACTTTATATGTGGGGTGCCTGCCACAGCATGGCTTGTCAAGTGGTGCATAGGTCCCCACCCGGGATCTGAACTGGCAAATCCTGGGCTGCTGAAGAGGAACGTGTGAACTTAACCGCAGTGCCACCGGGCCAGCTCCCTATCTTGCCCATTTTCATCCTGAATTAAATGCAGATCTGCCAGTGACAAGCTTTTCTTTAATGTCTTTACTTTTTCTTCATTCTTGAAAGGTAATTTCATTGATATAGAGTTCTATATGCCAGTTCTATATGCCAGCTTTTTTTCCTTAAAAGCCGTGAATGTATTAGTCTATTGATTTCTGGCTTTTGTTGTTGCTATTAAGAAGTCTGTTGAACTACCTTCTTTAAAAAACATCTTTTTAAAAGATCATATGTTGTATTTAATGAAAACGTTATACTTTTAGTATGATGTGTATAGGTTTGGAATTCTTTTATTTTATCATGCTTAGTTTTCATAAATCTTCCTAAGTCTCTGGATAGGTACCTTCCACCATTTCTGGAAGATTCTCAATTATTCATTCAAATATCGTCCATGTCACCATTTTCTCTCTTCTCCTTTTCTGAGACTCCAGTTATAAGTATGTTAGCCCTTTTTAACTGTTCCAACTATATTTCTTACCCTTTCTTTTGTGTTTTCCCTTTTTTGTATCCCTGTGTTATATTCTTGATAATTTGTTATGACCTACCTTCCAGGTCCATGATTCTCTCTTTATCTGCATTTAATCTACTTACAAACCTATCCACTGAATTTTTAATTTCAGTTATTGTATTATCTATTATCTGGTTCTAGAATTTGTATTTGGTTCTTTATCAAATATTCTCTGTTTTTATAGATTTTTTTGCATTTCCAGGCTTACCTTTTATTTATTTCAACAAAATAAGCATAATTCTATTGGAGCCTGTGTCCAATAATTCAACATCTCAGGTCTTTGGTTTTATTGTCTGCTGTTTCTGCTGGATGTCACACATAGTATCATGTTTCCTTTGTGTGCCTTATTGTCTTAGATTATGTGCTGATTCTTATATTAAAAATTATTTGTAGAAATAATTTATAGCCTAGAACAGTGTTGCATTCTTCTGGAGAGGATATTCCTTTACTTCTGCCAAGAACAATGGGGCACTTCTGCTTCAGGACCACCTTAATCCAAGTTCAAGGCTGGAGGTTCTCTGTACTACCCTGGTAACCAATTTGGGATTACAATCCATCTGAAAACTAGTTCATTCAATTTTAATCTTCTTCTATGTTTGTGTACCTTTGTTATGTCAGTTTGAAATTTGGGTGGGTTATCAAACTCTTCAGTTTTAGTGTGAAGGGAGCTGGACATTTTTTGCCCCCTTGCCCTGTAGGACCACCAAAATGTTAGCTCACTTTGGTAGATGCTGCTTCTGGATTACTAAATGCTTCCTGGGGGAGAAAAAAGACTGAACTTAATCTTCAAGACCTTGATTTCTCCTAGGATTTCACCTAGTAATTCTTCATGGTCTGGCTATATCCTTGATGATTTATCAGAAGATGTTTTTATATTTTATCCAGCATTTTTATATATCTTTAGTAGAAGGTTGGCAGAAGTTACCTAGTTTATTATTCCTGAAAGCAGAAGCCCCCGGCTCTAAATATTTCATATATGGATATATGCATACTTTTCACTTGTCCACTCATGTTGATGATCCAGTATCACGTACTGAATATAAAGTGTTTTAAGAGAATAGGGGAAGTTTTTTTGTACATCAATACCATTGTTTCTCTCTCCTATAGTTTTATTGCATCTATGTACACTATCAAAATGTTCACATTATTTTAGATATGTTTAACTTCATAGAAGGAAGATCATGCTTATGTAATCTTGTGATGCTTAGAGTTTCCTCACTTTAAATTATATAGGATGCATATATAATATGTATAAAATGATTATATGATGTATATAAGATACATTAATGTTTCTGAGTGTGGCTCTAGTTAATTGGTATTTATTGTTGTAGATATTTTGTTGATAACCTATACCTCAGTTTATTTATCCACTCTTCTTTTGATGTAATTTGAATAGTTTCTAGATTTTGCCATTGCAAATAGTTTTGTTATTAATGTACTTATATATGGCTCTTGATAGCCCCATGTAATAGTGTGTGTGTGCATGTTTAATAGTGTGAAGTATGAGAATATTCATTTTTAAAAGATAATATAAAACATTTTTCCAAGTGGTTGCAACATTTTCCAAGCCTAGCAGCAATATGTAAGAGACTTTGTGTATTTGTATATCTACATTCTTTCTAACAATTGATATGGTCATACTTTTTAATCTTTGCTATGGAAGCAGTATAAAATGGAACCTCATTGTGGTTTTGATGTGTATGCTCCTTATCTCTAAGGATGTGGAGTTTGTCTTCATGTTTATTAGCCACATGTGTTTCATCTTTCTGTGAAATGCCTGTTCATGTGTTTGGCCCATTTTCCTATTGGATTGTTTGTGGGATTTTTTTTTTATTTAATTTCTAGGAATACTTAATATATTCTTGACACTAATTCTTCATCAGTTGTGTGAATTGCTAATATATTATTCCAGTTTTTAACTTGTCTTTTTACTATTAGGTGTATTTTGATATTTGAAAGTTTTTAATATTATTATAGTCAAATTTTCAATCTTTTCAATTATATTTAATGCTTTTTGTTTTTTGTTTAGGAAATCTTTCTCTATCCCAATGTTTAAAAAGTATTTAACTGCACTTCCCATTACGAATTTTAAATTTCGGTTTTTGTCATTTAAATCTCTAATTCAACTGGAATTTGTTTTGTATATGGCATTTCACATGAATAAATAAAATTTCACCTTTTTCCATATGGATAGTTATTTTATCAATGCTAGTTATTGAATAAACCCTGACATGCTACCACTATGAATAGGTCTGCTCTGTGTTTTCTATTTTATCAATCTCTCTCTCACTGCATTAATACTACACTTTTTAAATTACTAAAGCTTCATAATTAGTCTTTATATATCCTAGGGTAAGTCTTCCCTCCTTGGTTTTTTGAATAATTGACAAGCTCTTTCTGGCCCTTTATCTTTCATAGGAATTTTTCAATCATTTTATTGTGTATGAAAAACTTTGCCAAAATTGATGGGAATATGATTGAGACTTAAATTAAAAATTGACTTTTTTATGTTACAAACTCTTCTTTTTTTAAATTTTTTTTTTTTTTGAGGAAGATTAGCCCTGAGCTAACTACTGCCAGTCCTCCTCTTTTTGCTGAGGAAGCCTGGCCCTGAGCTAACATCAGTGCCCATATTCCTCTACTTTATACATGGGATGCCTACCACAGCATGGCTTCCCAAGTGGTGCCACGTCTCCACCTGAGAAGCAGAACGTGCAAACTTAACTGCTGCGCCACCAGGCCAATCCTACAAACTCTTCTTAACTCTGACTATGCTATGGTTATCCATTTATTTAGTTCTCATTTAGTGTCTCTCAATAATGCTGTATAATTTCTGAGGAGTACTGAGTTTTATTATATATATGTAATTAATATGTATATAGGTACTTGATATTTTCTGATATTATTGGAAATAGTATCTTATTAATTATGTTTTCTACTTGTTTGCTATTGGTGTAAAAAACAGAATTCAGTTTTGTGTACTACTATTCTGTTTATCCATATTGCTAAATTCCTCTATTTAATTTTTTCTGTAGTATTAGGGGTTTCTAAGTAAATAATATTATTTCAAATAAAGATAGTTTATTTTCTTCTTTGTAGTCCTTATGTGTACAATTTATTCTGATTTTTTATTATACTTGCTGAGACATCAAATAGAATGTTGGGAAAAAAGCGGTGGTTGTATCTTTTCTTCATTTCTGATTTTAAAGAAAATTCTTCTAATATTTTCCCATTAAGGTCATCCTTTTCATTTTAAAGATGCTCTTTATCATGTTAAGGATATTCTCTTCTATTTCTAATATACCATGAATTTTATTTCTTAACGGTGAAACAATATTTTTATCAACTTTTTCTCTGCATCTGAAATAACTGTATAATTTTTCACTTTTGATTTGTTAATGTGGTAAATTACATTAATAGTTTTAGTATCATGATTATTTTGGATTTGATCCATTTTGAGTTTATTGTTGTGAATGGTGAAAAAGAACGGTGAATTTTCATTCTTTTACACGTAGCTGTCCAGTTTTCCCAGCACCACTTGTTGAAAAGATTTTCTTTTCTCCATTGTAAGCCCTCAGCTCCTTTGTCAAAGATTAGCTGTCCATAGATGTGTGGTTTTATTTCTGGGCTTTCAATTCTGTTCCATTGATCTGTGCATCTGTTTTTGCACCAGTACCATGTTGTTTTGATTACTGTAGCTTTGTAGTATGTTTTGAAGTCAGGGATTGTGATGCCTCCTGTGCTCTTTTTTCTCAGGATTGCTTTAGCAATTCAGGGTCTTTTGTTGCCCCATATGAATTTTAGGAATCTTTGTTCTATTTCTGTAAAGAATGTCATTGGGATTCTGATTGGGATAGCGTTGAATCTGTAGATTGCTTTAGGTAGAATGAACATTTTAACTATGTTTATTCTTACAATCCATGAGCATGGAATGTATTTCCATCTCTTTATGTCGTCATCAATTTTTTTCAGGAAGGCCTCGTAGGTTTCATTGTATAGGTCTTTCACTTCCTTAGTTAAATTCACCCCAAGCTATTTTATTCTTTTTATTGCGATTGTGAATGGTATTGTGTTCTTGAGTTCTTTTTCTGTTAGTTCATTATTAGAGTATAGAAATGGTACTGATTTAGGTAAGTTCATTTTATACCCTGCAACTTTGCTATAGTTGTTGATTATTTCTAAAAGTTTTCCGATGGATTCTTTGGGGTTTCTATATGTAAGATCCTGTCGTCTGCGAACAGCGAGAGTTTCGTTTCTTCCCTCCTTATTTGGATTCCTTTTATTCCTTTCTCTTGCCTAATTGCTCTGGCCAAAACCTCCAGTACTGTGTTGAATAAGAGTGGTGATAGAGGGCATCCTTGTTTCATTCCTGTTCTCAAGGGGATGGCACTCAGTTTTTGTCCCTTGAGTATGATGTTGGCTGTGGGTTTGTCATATATGGCCTTTATTATATTGAGGTAATTTCCTTCTATCCCCATTTTATTCATAGTTTTTATCATAAATGGCTGTTGGATCTTGTCAAATGCTTTCTCTGCATCTATTGAGATGATCATGTGGTTTTTATTCCACAATTTGTTGATGTGTATATCACGTTGATTGATTTGTGGATGTTGAATCATCCCTGTGTCCCTGGTATGAATCTCACTTGATCATGACGTATGATCCTTTTGATGTATTGCTGAATTCGGGTTGCCAAAATTTTGTTGAGAATTTTTGCATCTATGTTCATCAGTGATATTGGCCTGTAGAATTCCCCAGGAAAGCCATCTGGTCCTGGGGTTTTATTTGTTGGGATGCTTTTGATTGCTGTTCCAATCTCTTTCCTTGTGATTGGTCTGTTCAGATTGTCGGCTTCTTCTTGACTTAGCTTTGGGAGATTATAAGAGTCTAAGAATTTATCCATTTCCTCTAGGTTATCCATTTTGTTGGCATATAGTTTTTTCTAGTATTCTCTTACAATCCATTGGATTTCTGTGGAGTCTGTTGTTATTTCTCCTCTTTCATTTCTGATTTTGTTTATTTGAGCTTTTTCTCTTTTTTTCTTTTTAAGTCTGGCTAGGGGTTTGTCAAGTTTATTTATCTTCTCAAAGAACCAGCTCTTTGTTTCATTGATCCTTTCTACTGCCTTTTTTCTTTCTATAGCATTTATTTCTGCTCTGATTTTTATTACTTCTCTCCTTCTGCTGACTTTTGCCTTTGTTTGTTCTTCTTTCTCTAATTCAGTTAGGTGTAATTTGAGATTGCTTATTTGGGATTTTTCTTGTTTGTTAAGGTGTGCCTGTATTGTGATGAATTTCCCTTTTAATACAGCTTTTGCTGCATCCCTTGTGAGTTGGTATGGCATGTTATCATTTTCATTTGTCTCCAGATATTTTTTGATTTCTTCTTTAATTTCTTCAATGATCCATCACTTGTTCAATAGCATATTGTTTAGCCTCCACATCTTTGTCCCTTTCTCAGCTTTTTTCTTGTAATTAATTTCTAGCTTTATAGCATTATGATCAGAGAAGATGCTCATTATTATTTCAATTTTTTAAAATTTATAAAGCCTTGTTTTATTTCCCGACATATGGTCTATCCTTGAGAATGTTCCATACACACTTGAGAAGAATGTGTATTCTGCTGTTTTCGGATGGAGTGTTCTGTATGTGTCTATTAAGTCCAACTGTTTTAGCTTTTCATTTAATTCCACTGTTTCCTTGTTGATTTTCTGTCTTGATGATATGTCCCATCATGTGAGTGGGGTGTTGAGGTCCCCTACTATTATTGTGTTATTTTTGATATCTTCTTTTACATTTGTTAACAGTTGCTTTATGAACTTTCATTCTCCTGCATTGGGTACATAGATATTTATAAGTGTTATTTCTTCTTGATGTAGTGTCCCTTTGATCATTATATACTGACCCTGTATGTCTCTCTTTACCTGCCTTATCTTGAAATCTACTTTGTCTGATATAAGCATTGTGACACCTGCTTTCTTTTGTTTGCCATTAGTTTGGAGTATCGTCTTCCACCCCTTCACTCTGAACCTGTATTTGTCACTGGAGCTGAGGTGTGTTTCCTGGAGGCAACAAATGGTTGGACATTGTTTTTAATCCATCTTGCCACTCTGTGTCTTTTTATTGGAGAATTCAATCCATTTACATCGAGGGTGATTATTGATGTATAAGGGCTTACTGCTGTCATTCTGTCACTTGTTATCCTGTTTTCTTGCATTTCCTTTGTTTCCTGTCCTGTGTGTTTTGGTCTACCCATTGATTTCTGCAGTTTCTAATGCTGGGTTTCTTACCTTTTTCCTTATTTATTGTTTGTGTCTCTGTTCTGTTTTTTTGTTCAGTGGCTACCCTAAAGTTTGTATTCAGAATCTCGTGAATAACATAGTCCATTTTCTGGTGGTCTCTTACTTCCTTAGCTTAAACTGATTCAGTCCCTTTCCTCCTCCTCTCCTAAGTTATTATTTTCATCTCTTATTCCAACTTGTGCTGTGAGTTTATGGTTAAAGTGATAAGATTGTCTTTGTTTTTGGTGTTTTCATTCCCTTTAACCTAATGCTATAGTTGAATATTTGCTATCCTATTCTTATTCTACCTATTTGTCTCCTTATTCTGTGTTTTGTGACCCCTTTCTCCCTTTTTTTTCTCTTTTCAGGTATGAGGGCCTTCTTGAGGATTTTTTGTAGTGGTGGTCTCGTGGCTACGAAGTCCCTTAGCTTGTATTTGTCTGGGAAGGATTTAATTTCTCCCTCATATCTGAAGGATATTTTTGCTGGATAGAGTAGTTTTGCTGAAGATTTTTATCTTTTAAAGTTTTGAATATGTCATTCCAATCTCTCCATCTTGTAAGGTTTCTGCAGAGAAATCTGCTGAAAGTCTGATAGGTGTTCCTTTATAGGTTATTTTCTGCTGCCTTGCTGCCCTGAGTATTCTTTCTTTGTCATTCATTTTTGCCAGGTTTACTACTGTATGCCTTGCAGTAGGTCTTTGCATTGATATATCTAGGAGATCTGAAAGCTTCCTCCACACACATTTCTCTCTCATTCCCTAGATTTGGGAAGTTCTCTGCCATTATTTCTTTGAGCACGCTTTCTGCTCCATTCTCCTTTTCTTCCTCTTCGGGGATACCTATAATTCTTATGTTGCATTTCCTCATTGAGTCAGCTATTTCTCAGAGGTTTTATTCATTTCTTTTTAGTCTTAGTTCTCTCTCTCCCTCTGTCTGGAGCCATTCAACCTGTCTATCTTCAATTATGCTGATTTGCTCCTCTATGGTGTCCACACATACATTCAGGGAATCCATATTTTGTTTTATCTGATCCATTGTATTTTTCATCTCTAGTATTTCTGATTCATTCTTCTTTATAGTTTCAATGTCTTTTGTGAAGTAGCTCCTGAACTCATTGAATTGTTTCTCTATATTTTCTTTTACCTCATTGAGTTTTTTGATGATAGCTATTCTGAATTCATTGTCATTTAGTTTACTTTTTTCCAAGTCCTCAGGACATAATTCTGTGGTTTTATTGTTTTCCTTCTGGTCTGGAGCTTTTATGAATTTGATGCTAGAAGAACAATTTTTTTGCATAGTGATATTATTCAGTTGCAGTTACAGCCTAACACCACTAGAAGTGGATTGAGAGCCACATATTCTGAGCTGTCCACCTTCAGCAGAGATGGCATGGCACAGCGTGGGTTGGGGGGGGGCACTTTCTCTGTGTGCAGACCAGGTTTCCTGATCAGCTCTCACTATCTGGTTTCCTGGGGTCTTAGCTTGATGGGGTAACCCCACATGAAAGTTTTCACCCTGTTCGAGGGCTTCCCTCTAGGCTGCAAGGGTGCTAAGGAGTCCTGGGTGATCCTGTGGATGCGTGGCCCCTCCCCCACTCCTTTCTTCATGGAGCCATCCATGGCAGTGATCCCAGTCTTTAGGGGAGGGAGCAAAGTTCTCTCTTGCCCCTTTCCAGCTCCTCCAAGGGGGACTCGAGCCTCTCTGCCCTCCGTCATTTGGCTGCTGTGGGTCTCTGAGGATTCCTGTGCTATTAGGATATTTTTTGTTGGAATAGGATTGTTCCTTTTTTAAAATTTTTTTAAAGATTTTATTTTTCCCTTTTTCTCCCCAAAGCCCCCCGGTACATAGTTGTATATTCTTCATTGTGGGTCCTTCTAGTTGTGGCATGTGGGATGCTGCCTCAGCGTGGTTTGATGAGCAGTGCCATGTCTGCGTCCAGGATTCGAACCAACGAAACACTGGGCCACCTGCAGCGGAGCGTGCGAACTTAACCACTCGGCCCCAGAGCCAGACCCTGATTGTTCCTTTTTGTTGTATGTTGGAGGGGAGAGTGTCCTGGCCAAGCTCACTCCACCATGATGCTGACATCACTATTTCATTAACCTTTTTTATCTCTATTTGCCTCTGGATATTTTATCTTCCTCATTCACTATATAAGTCATTTTTGTCTTCTCTTTTTTTCTGTAAACTTTACTACAGGTTTGTCTATTATATTAGTTATTTTTTCCCAAAGAACCAAGTTTTGGCTTTGATCATCTTCTCTGTTTTATCTTTATTTTCTATTTTAAGTTTGCAGTCTTTTTTTTTTAATTGTCTGTTTCCTTCTTATTTCTTTGGATATATTTCAATATTAATTTTCAAAGCTATAACTTTCTCCTAAGGCATTGCATTTATTGTATCCAAAGGGTTAGATATTTAGTGTTTTCAACATAATTTATTTCTAAGAATTTTATAACTTTCATTATAAGTTTTTAGACTTCCAAATATAAAGAATATTTTTATGTTTTTAATTATTAACTCCCAACTTAGTTGTATTGTGATCAGAGGTCATAGTGCATACAACAGCTAGTTTTTGCAATGTGTTGAGGCTTTCCTAACCAGTCAAGCAAATTATCATTTTGATAAACATTTGTGTGCTCTTGAAAAAAATACAATTAGTCACAATAGCCAAGGTATGGAAAGAACCTAAGTGTCCCCCAATGAATGAATGGATAATGAAAATGTGGTGTATATATATATACAATGGAATGTTATTCAGCCTTAAAATAAGAAGGAAATTTTGTCATTTGCAACAACATGGATGAACTTGGAAGGCATTATGCTAAGTGAAATAAGCCAGACAGAAAGAGATATACTGCATGGTATCACTTACATATGGAATCTTATTTTTAAGAAAAAGGAAGTCATCAAACTCATAGAAACAGAAAATAGAAAGAAGGAGCTACGGGGTGGGGGAAATAGTGAGAGGTTGTTAAAAGGGTACAAGCTTTCAGTTTTAAGGGGAATAAGGTCTGATGATCTAATTATAACATGGAGACTATAGTTGATAACATTGTATTTTACAATTGAAATTTTCTAAGAGAGTAGAACTTAGACATTCTCACCCTGCAGAATAGGTAAATATGTGAGATGAAGGATGTGTTAATTCACTTAATGGGAAGAATCCTTTCACAATCTATGAGGATATCAAATCATTGAGTTGTGCACTTTAAATATCTTACAATTTTATTTGTCAGTTATACCTCAATAAAGATGAAAAAAATGGATATCCCAAATGTTGCTTGCAGAATCTATAAAAATCAAACTTGATTTTTTTTTCTGCTTGATCTATCAGTAATTCAGAGAGATCTGTTGAAATCTCTCTTTCCAGTGACAGATCATCAATTTCTTTCTCTTGTTTGTCAATTTTTTCTTCATATATTTAGAAGTTATTTTATTAAAGTCACAGTTGTTTTAAAATATTTTGTTTTTTGAATAATTGAATTGCTTTTATTTGATACTGAAATTCTGCAGTCTTTTGTTTAGTATTAACCTGATTCATATTTTTCCATATCACTATGATTGATTAAACTTGAGCTGCAGGCTCATCCCTGGAATTAAGTTAGTGGTGTCAATATTACTTAACCATGTGGATTAATGATGGAGGATGGATGTTTTCCAAGAGGAGAGTAAAGCTGGTATTTAAATGCACTAAATAAATCTGACAATCTCTAAACTAAAGTCAATCATCTTTGGCACATCGTTTGTCCAGGGCTCCTCCTTCTTTGGAATTAGAAACCATATTTAAGTGCTACATGGCCTATACAACTTTTGTTTCTGGATCTGCACTAAAGTGGGAGGATCTGAGGCGAGTTGCGGTAAGATCTAGTTCTTTTTCTCCTGGTACTTTTCCTAAGCTGCAAGAATTAAGAAGATAGGATGTATTGCTCTTTCAAAAGTTATTATGCCATGTTATTAAATTGGGGGAATATGACTTCCTCAACTTTAAAAACTGATGATACGGGAAATGTACTAATTGACCTCCAAATGGTCCTTAAAACATATCAAGCAGACTTCATGTTTTCCCTGTACTTAAATTTAAATTATTTACTTCACTAAACTCTCTATATGTCTAGAACAGTTTTATTTTATCAGCCTAAGATATATGAAAAAGTTATGGCTAGCAAAACTGTGTTTGATCTTACTATGCAAATAGGATTTTTACCAGATGAGAGATTTCTAGGAGTCCATCACCTTCACCAAATTTTGATAAACAAGTTGATATGCCTTCTGATAGGAGAAACATGAAGGAAAATAGCAGAAATCCCATTAAGGTTGAGATTAAAACTAATGAGCAACAGCCAACCCTCTAGACATCTTTCATTTGAGATCAAAGCCAGCTTCCTCTCATGTGTTAGGTTTCATAGAGTCATACAAACCAAAAGGCTTCAGTTTTTGAAGGCAGAGTTCTGTACATTTAACATAAAGTATGGAAACCAAAAATGACAGATACAGTATAATCTTTCTCTTCCCTGAAACTTAGTATTCTAAGAGCCACTTCAATAATTTTCTAGAACCTTAAGATTCAGAATCCACAAATATTTAATGACTGTTTACCTTGACCCAAGCAGACTTCAAGTTCCTCTATTCTTTGCCTATTCTGAAAGGTAAATAAATATATAGGTAGTTCTTTAAAAAGATCATATTACTCATCACTAGTCATAAATTGATGGTTATAGATGATAGGAAAATATAACTATGTTACTACACCCATTTTAAAGCAAGTTTACATCTATGTTGGAGACCCTGTGCCCTGGTCCATCTGCTACATCCCTTGCAGCATTTGCAGGATTATGATTCTGATGTAAAGACATCCTTATCAGAAGTCCTTCCCAAGTGTGTTCTCTTTCCTACTGGAAATTTTATAAGAAAACTCAAAAGGGGAACACTAGAGCATTTCCCATGTAATTAACAAGATGGCTGCTGTTTAATCTTGAAGAATAGGTGGAATCTGCAGAAGCATGCCTGATTATAGCCAACCCTTTCTGCAGTGATTTGCATGCTGAAGATACTTCAAACATTATGAGGTAAGAAACTGGCATTGTGTTTTAGATGCTCCCATGCTGATTTTATTTTTATCTCTTTTAAAATAAAGCCCAGTGCATAGGACTAAACAGGTGAAGATGTCATCTATCTCAGTACTAGATTCATCATATTTCAGGTTTCTGCCTATTTTTTTGTCCCAGAGGCTGCACAGATTATGAAAAAGGAAGTTAAAATAGAGTATCCTGAGTATCTATGTGCTTCTTCACATACTTTCTTGAAGTTTCATATGGATAATAGCTATCTAAATTTAAAAAGCAAGCATACAAATAACTGAAAACTGTTGAGATAGCACTCTTATAACTAACATCCTCTCCCCCTCAAAAAAAAAGAAAGATACCATGTGTGATTTGTGAATCTTATTAGTAGACTTTGCTTATTGGGGTTTTTTTTCTTCTGTAATTCTAGTGAAAGACTGTACATGGTTCAATATGATATGCTTATAACTGTTGGCAAGTATTTCCCAGATGGCTAGAGTTAACATTACCATCTTTAACTCTGAACTTTCTATGAGCAGGAACTTGACTTGTGGTAACACATTCAAACTAGCGTTGTGATGGCAATAGCATTGTGCCTAAGCCAGATGAAGTTTTGGCCCCTAGAGCAAAATAAATATACATAGCTAAAGGTGACTATACAAATAGGAAGAAACAGCTGAGAACTTAAACCACGCATAATACAGTAAATATGAGCTAGACCTTAGTTTCTTAATTTGTAAAATGAGAAAGTTGGATGAGACAATCTCCAAGCTGTTTCAAGCTATAGACAGTAATTCAATCTCTATTTTTTCCTGTAATTAATGTCTTTGAATTTGAAGGCTAAAATATATGGAACTGTTATTTCCTCCTGAAGAATTGGTCCCAGAAGACCACAGTTTCCTAATACTTAGAGATGACCTTTCCATAGATTTAGTTAACTAAGCCACTAAAAAAATAGCACCCTTCTGTGTTTATGCTATTAAACAGAACATTTTTAGAGAAGAGCATAATGATGAGCTTTATAATATGCTGTTTCCCTATGCTTACCCACACATCAATTTGAATTGAATTGTATTACAAAACCATTGGATATGGCACATCACTGATGAGCATATTTTGTTGTTTACGTAGGGTGCTCTCTATCAAGAACTATCACCCACAGACCAGAGTCATCATACAGATACTTCAATCCCATAACAAGGTATTGTAACATTCTAGCCTATCAAATCTCCTCTTATAGTCTTTGAAGCTAGATGAACTTAGTTCATCTAAGTAAATAGATGAACTTATTACTTGATAATGGGTCTACATGTAAAAAGTTTTATCAGTTATAAGTGAAATTTGGAGTCTCATTAAGATTGCTATCACTTAAGAATGTAAATTGGGAAGAGATATATTTGTATACTTTAAAACCTGCTGCCTGAGGGTCTGTCTTTCAATCAGTCTGAATCCAGGTGCTTTTTGAGATCCTTACCTTTGGGACAGTGACAGGTCTTGGTACAGCCTCAATACTGGCAGCCACTAAAAATAAAGTAGGCTGCTTGAACAATCACAAAGGTTTGAAAGACAGCCAAGAGCTAGGGCCAGGCTCAATGATAAAGTTCATCCTCTACACAAGACACACCTTAAAGACTGGGAGAGGTGGCTGTTTTATCTAATGCATAGAAACCAACACAGAGAGTCAAGGCAAATGTAAAAATGAAGGAATGTGTTCCAAACAAAAGAACAAGATAAAAAACCTCAGAAAAAGACCTTAATGAAATAAAGATTGGTCATTTATTTGATAGTTCAAAATAATCAGCATAAGGATGCTCACCAAGTTTAGGAGAAGAATGGATGAACAAAGTGAGAATTTCAACAAAGAGATACAAAATACGAGAAAGTAGTAAGTAGAAGTCTCAGAGCTGAGGAACACAATAACTTAACTGAAAAATACAGTAGAGAAGTTTGACATCAGACTAGACCAAGCAGAATAAAGAATCAGCAAACTTGATGACAGGGTAGTAGAATCCACCTGATCAGAATAGCAAAAAGAAAAAAGAAGGAAAAATGGTGAAGACAGCTTAAAGAACTCATGGGACAGCATAAAGCAGACCAACATTCACATTATAGGAGTGCCAGAAAGAGACGAGAGAGAGAAAAGGGCAGAAAATTTATTTGAAGAAATAATGGCTGAAAATTTCTCTAACTTGGGGAAGGAAACAGATATCCAGGTCCAGGAACCACAGAAAGTTCCAAATAAGGTTAATTCAAAGAAACACACACCAAGACACATTATAAATAAATAGTGTGAAAAGTTGAAGAGAAGAAGAGAATATTAAAACCAGCAAGAGAAAAACAACTTGTCACATACAAGGGAACTCCCACAAAATTATCAGGAGATTTGCGACAGAAACTTTGCAGGCCAGAAGGCAATAGCACAATATATTCAAAGGGCTGAAAGAAAAAACTACCAACCAAGAATATTCTACCTGGAAAAGTTGTCATTCAGAAGCAAAGGAGAGATAAGGAGGTTTCCAAACAACAAAAACCAAAGGAGTTCATCACCATTAGACTGGTCTTGTTTTATGTAAGTCTTATAGTAACTACAAAGCAAAAACCTACAGTAAATACACAATAGATAAAGAAAAAGGAATCTAAGCATACTACCATAGAAAATCATCAAATCACAAAGGAAGAGGGAAAAGAAGAAGAAAGGAACAGAGAAATTTAAAAACAGTCAAAAGACAAATTACAATAAGCACATAACTCTCAATAATTACTTTAAATACAAATGGACTAGATTTTCAAATCAAAAGGCATAGAGTGGCTAAGTGGATTACAAAAAAAGAAGAAGACCCATCTATATGCTGCTTACAAGAGACTCATTTCAGGTGTAAGGACACACACAGTCTGAGAGTGAAAGGATGGGAAAACATATTGCGTATCAATGGAAACCAAAAGAAAGCTGGGGAAGCTATACTTATATCAGATGAAATATATTTTAAAACAAAGATTGCAATAAGAGATAAAGAAGAGCATTACATAATGATTAAGGAGTCAATCCAGCAAGATAGTATAACATTTATAAATATTTATGCACCCAACATAGGAACACCTAGATATATAAAAGAAATATTAACATACCTAAAGGGAAAAATAGATAGCAATACAATAATAGTAGGGGACTTTAATGCTCAATTTTCATCAATAAATAGATTATCCAACAGAAAATCAATAAGGAACCAGTGGCCTTAAATGACACTTAAAAGACCAGATGGACTTAACAGACATATACAGAACATTCCATCCAAAAGCAACAGAATATACAGTCTTTTCAAAAGCACATAGAACATTCTCCAGGATAGATCATATGCTAGGGCACAAAACAAGTCTTACTAAATTTAAGAAGGCAGAAATTATATGAAGCATCTTTTCAGACCACAAAGGTATGAAACTAGAAATTAATTACAAGAAGAAATTGGAAAATTTATAAATATGTCAAGATTAAACAACATTGAATAACCAATGGCACAATGAAAAAATCAAAAGAGAAACAAAAAAAATCTTGAGACAAATTAAAATGGATATACAACATACCAAAACTTATGGGATGCAGCAAAAGTAGTTTTAAGAGAGATGTTCACAGCAATAAATTCCAAACTCAAGAAACAAGAAAAATCTCAAACAACTTGATTTTATACCTCAAAGAATAAGAAGAATGAACAAAGCCCAGAGTGAGTAGAGGGAAGGAAATAATAAAGATCAGAGCAGAAATAAATGAAATAGAAGCCAAAATGAAAAGAGAGACCAAAAATGAAGCATTCAACAAAATAGAGACAATAGAAAAGATCAATGAAACTAAGAGCTGGTTTTTTTAAAAGATAAACAAAATTGACAAAGCTTTAGTTAGACTCACCAAGAAAAAAAGAGAGAGAACTGAATTTAAATCAGAAATAAAAGACGAGACATTACAACTGATACCACAGAAATACAAAGGATCATGAGAGAATACTATGAGCAATTAAATGCCAATAAGTTGGACAACCTAGGAGAAAAGGATCAGTTCCTGGAAACATACAACTTACAAAGACAGAACCAAAAAGAAATAGAAAATCTGAACAGACCGATTACTGGTAAGGAGACTGAATCAGTAATCAAAAATTTCCCAACCAACAGAAGTCCAGGGCCAGATGGCTTCACTGGTGAATTCTACCAAACATATAAAAAAGAGTTAATACCAATCCTTCTCAAAATCTTGCCAAAAAATAGAAAAGGAAAGAATACTTCCAAATTCATTTTATGAGGTCAACATTACCGTGATACCAAAATCAGACAAGGATGCCACAAGAAAAGAAAATTAGAGGTCAATATCACTGATGAATATAGAAGCAAAAATCCTCAACAAAATATTAGGGAACCAAATTCAACCATACATTAGATGGATTATACCATGATCAAATTGGATTTATTCCAGGGATGCAAGGATGGTTTAATATCTACAAATCAATCAATGTGATATACCACATTAACACAATGAAGGATAAAAGTCATATGATCATGTCAATAGATGCAGGAAAAGCATTTGACAAAATTCATCATCCATTTCTGATAAAAACTCTCAGCAAAGTGGGGTTAGAGGGAATGTACCTTAGCATAATAAAGGTCATATATGACAAGCCCACAACTAGCATCATCCTCAATGATGAAAAGCTGAAAGTTTTTCCTCTAAGATCAGGAACAAGACAAGGATGCCCACTCCCACCATTTTATTCAACTTAGTATTGGAAGTCTTAGTCAGAGCAGTTAAGCAAGAAAAAGAAAGAAAAGGCATCCAGATTGGAAAGGAATAAGTCAAACTGTAACTATTTGCAGATGATATGATACTATTTATAGAAAACACTAAAGATTCCACCAAAAAACTGTTAGAACTAAGAAATGAATTCAGTAAAGTTGCAGGATACAAAGTCAATATACAAAAATCTGTTGCATTTCTGTATATTAATAGCCAACTATCAGAAAGAGAAATTAATAAAACAATCACATTTACAATGGCATCAAAAAGAACAAAATAGCTAGGAATAAATTTTACCTAGGAGGTGAAAGACCTGTACCATGAAAACTATAAGATATAAGACATTGATGGAAGAAATTGAGGAAGAAACAAATAAATGGAATGATATTCCATGCTCATGGATTAGAAGAATTAATACTGTTAACATGTCCATACTACCCAATGCAATTTAAAAATTCATTGAAATCCCTATCATAAGTCCAGTGGCATTTTTCACATAAGTAGAATAAAGAATCCTAAAATTTGTATAGAACCACAAAAGACTCCAAAATAGCCAAAACTATCTGAGAAAGAAGAACAAAGTTGGAGGCATCATGCTTCCTGATTTCAAACTATATCACAAAGCTATAATAATCAAAACAATATGGTACTGGCATAAAAACAGAT
The DNA here is from genome assembly GCF_041296235.1 of Equus asinus. Lineage (NCBI taxonomy): Eukaryota > Metazoa > Chordata > Mammalia > Perissodactyla > Equidae > Equus > Equus asinus. Next base: position 7,712,014 of record NC_091816.1, on the reverse strand, counting down.
ACATAGATCAATGGAGCAGAATGGAGAACCCAGAAATAAACTCACAGCTATATGGTCAATTCATGACAAATAAGCCAAAAATATACTATAGGGAAAGAACAGCCTCTTCAATAAATTGTGTTGGGAAAACTGGACAGCCACTTGAAAAAGAATGAAACTGGACCACTATCTTATACCATATACAAAACTTAATTCAAAATTCATTAATGACTTGAGTGTACAGCCTGAAACCATAAAACTCCTTAAAGAAAACATAGGCAGTAAGCTTGACATGCATCTTGGTGATGATTTCTTTGGATTTAGCACCAAAAACAATGGCAACAAAAGCAAAAATAAACAAGAGGGGCTACATCAATCTAAATAGCTTCTGCACAGCAAAGGAAACCATCAACAAAATGAGAAGGAAAACTACTAAATGAGAGAAAATATTTGCAAATCACATATCTGATAAGGGATTAATATCCAAAATATATAAAGAGTTCATATAACTCAATAACAAAAAAAATCCAATTAACAAATGGGCAGAGGATCTGAATAGACAGTTTCCCAAAGAAAACATACAGATGGCCAACAGATGCATGAAAAAGTGCTCAACATCACTAATCATCAGGGAAATGCAAATTAGAACCACAATGAGATATCACTTTACATCTGTTGGAATGGCTATTATCAAAAAGACAAAGAATAACAAGCATTGGTGAAGATGTGGAGAAAAGAAAATCCTCGTGCACTGTTGGTGGGAATGCAAATTGGTGCAGCCACTATGGAAATTAGTACAGAAATTTCTCAAAAAATTAAAAATAGAACTACCGTATGATCCAGTAATTCAATTCTGGGTATTTATCTACAGAAAATGAAAACACTAACTCAGATAGATGCATGCATCCCTATGTTCATTGCAGCATTATTTACAATAGCCAAGACATGGAAATAACCTAAGTGTCCATCAATGGATGAATGTTTAAAAAAGATGCAGTGTATATGTATATATAATGGAATATTATTCAGCCATAAAAAAGAATGATATCTTGCCATTTGCAACAACATGGATAGAGCTTGAAGGCATTATGCTAAGTAAAATAAATCAGAGAAAGACAAATACCATATGATCTCACTTATATGTGGAATAAAACAAAAATAAACAACCCAGAACTCACAGATTGGTGATTGTTAGAGGTGGGGGTGGGGCTGGGTGAAATGGATGATGGGGGTCAAAAGATACCAACTTTCACACAAAATAAAGTATAAAATAAGTAAGTCCTGAGGATGTAGTGTACAGCATGATGACTGTAGTTAATAACACTGTACTGTATATTCAAAAGTTGCTAAGACAGTAGATCTTAAAAGTTCTCATCACAAGCAAAAAAATTTGTAATCACTCTGGAAGTGGATGCTAACTAGACTTATTGTGGTGATCATTTCATAATATATACAATTACCAAATAGTTGTGTTGTACACCTGAAATTAATATAATATATGTCAACTATATCTTGATAAAACAGAACACATAAGACAAACGAACAAACAAAAAGATTGAAATTTGGGATACAATTAGAGATCTAAACCATTTGACCTGATTTTGCAACTCTAGCTATTTTTGTTTTCAGAAGTGGAAGAAGTTGACCGCTAACTACTTCCCTTTTTTTAATTGAAGTAACATTGGTTTATAACATACAAATTTTGAGTGTACATTGCGACAACATGGATGGACCTTGAGGGTAATATGCTAAGCAAAATATGTCAGACAGAGAAAGATAAATACTGTAAGATTTCACTCATATGTAGAAGATAAAACAACAACAACAGACACACACGTAGACACAGAGAATGGATTGATGGTCACCAATGACCACTTTTAAATGCTGAATTTGTTCTTTTCACTTTCACGGACCTGGGCATCATCTGTGTTTTCAAGTAAATTAAATGAAAGAAAGACATCCAGAAAGAAAGAACTTTCTCGAGGTATATTTATTCCTAATGCTTGTCCTATTTTCTACCACGAAACAGGTTTTTCTGCCAAAGATTCCCACCTGGAGCTGGATCGGTGGGGACAACATCATCTGCTTTGCTGAATTAACGCTTGGATTTATCTCCCAGGGCTGTTTGGTGCCAGGCTTGTGCACCTTTCTAACGTCTCTATTTGTTGAGCAAAACAGAAAGGTAACCTTGTAAATTGATGTTGAATCTTGGCTCTATCCCCATTTCCTCACATGCTAGGATCAGAAATAGAAAATAAAAATTCAGGAAAGCAAGAAGGCCCTAAGAAATGAGATTTGACTTCCACTGAGCTGAGAAAGGTTTGAGAGATCTGGACCGAAGTCCTAGGTACTGCATTGATCTTGAGGGAGTTATTTGTCTTATTCTTGCCTAAGAGTATTTATCTGCAAAACAGAAACCATAACTCTGCTTTCTACCTGCAGCCCACTGTTATGAAAGTAAATGTATTCATAAAAGTAGAAGCACTTTGAGTTATTGAAAGTAGAAATATAAATAAAGGTTATATTATTAGTGGAGAAGTCGTATATTTAAATATAAATTAAAGGCAAAATAATTGACATAAATAACTCACCAAACAGAAATAACAATACAAATGATAATTAAAATCTAATTTTCCAGGTTATTTTTGGGACATTCCATGCAGTAATAATAATAGTGACCCCATACTATGTGCCTACTATGTGTTATACATTTTAAATATGTTTCCCCTCAGTAGGGTTTCAAGGTAGCATCCCAGTCATGGGTCAGTGAAGCCAACTAACTTGACTGTGTAGTAAGTTCATGAATAGCAAAGGTGGAATTGTCTGACCTATGGTCCTACCACTGTGCCCCATTTGTTGGGTATCTACTCACAGTCTCCCACCTCAGATTCTTTGATGCCTTTGTCTGAGACAAAATAAGTGGTTAAAAGGGGTTATTGAGATGAACTACTATAGCACACAGAACAGCCTTCCAAATGCCAGTCCCATGAAATGCTCCAGGAAAGGTGTTCTGACTCTCAGCTGGCCTGATATCCTTTCTCCAAAGCCTCTTGGAGAGTGACCTTTCTCTCCATTTAATTATGAGTCCACATTTGCTTTTTCTTATACTCAATTTCCCTCTTGGCCTCTCTTTGCACTTGATTTCCTTTGTTCAAGAGTCAAAAAGTGTTTACATCTTTTCCAGTTCCTTCCCTGGTGCTGTTAAGAAAAGCAAAAGAGAGGAAATATGCTCTGGCCAGCAAAATGCTAACAGGAGAACACAGAATTCTACTACAATTCCTTCTGCGAGTGTGAGGAGATACCATATACTGACAAATGGAAAAGACCATCGGCCACTGGGAAAGGGCTTGATGCTACTACAGTGAACATGCTTTAACTTTCACCTAATGGTCACTGTGTAGGGCCGGCCCAGGAAATGGCTTCTAAGGAAATTGTCTTTGCCTGTGTTGTATGCTTAGAGAGTGGAAGCTAACTGCAGCATCTGTTGTGACGATTGTGATTTTAATCTCCATGGCTGGAGAAAATAAATGGAATGAGAACTCCATATGTAGACTTTATCTCTTTTATGGAAATATAGAAGGTAGAGATGCAAAACCAGCCCTATTTTTTTGTTAATCTAAAGTTTTAACCTCCTCAAGGAGGGTGGACACTTGTCAATATTCGTCATACGATGGCTTTTGGAATACAGGAATTGAGAGAGAGAGATTTATGGTCATGATAATTCTCTTTTTGTTTGTTTTGGAAGTGAAGTCTGACAACTTCTTTCAAAAATCCTAAACTGGGCAGTCAGGGTAAGGTCTTTTAATGCTGTACTCTGTACTGGTGCTTCGGATTCTGTAATGAACTATTAACTTGGGTTTAATGGCTAGAACTCCAGTGCCTTATGTCTCATTTTTGGGGGATTAGACACTTTTATTTTCTGTGACTGTCAGTTTCTGTGTCTATAAAATGAGAATTATTAGTCTCATAATCTTATTTTTCTAAGTATTGAGCTAATATTTGTAAAACTTCTGAGTACTCAGATTAGGAGACTTTAAATCAATGCAGTGTGTTTTGACTATATTGATTACATGATAAGAAATTATGGTCTGAAGAACATTTTTGGTTGATTCTAGGCACGGAACATTGCCTTAAGCTTAAACTTAGATTAGATCTAATCTAACTGGTTTACTTGAACTCCCTGAATCTGCTATCCAAACCCTAAATCCATCTTGTCTCCCTGTTTCCATTTCTGATCTTTTAAAGACTCAAGAAGACTTCTCCATCTTCATGGTTACCATTTTTTATCCTCTTTCAAAACTGAAACATTTAGATTAAAAGGTCAAAGCTAAGTTCTTTAGTAAAGGGGACTTAAATAGTGGTATTAACTGCCCAGCAAGGTGACCCCCCCCCCAACAGAGGAATTTAAGAAAGTGGGAAAAAGCAGAGGATTCAGCTGAATCTTGGGAAGAGGATGATGTGTGCCCAGATTGCCTGAAATAGGTGGTCCTTTTTAGCAAGGCAGAATTTCTTGTTTGTGTGTATGTTTTTGTTTTGTTTTTCCTAAACCACAAGATGGCCACCTGAGGAGTATTTTTGAATTGTCCCTAACTCTCCACTGCTCCAGTGTTTCAGAGTTTATAGAAATTCCAGACTTTCATCTGAGGTTCTGGGCTTTAAGGTGCCTGTCCTGACATGTCAGAGCAGTTGGTGGTGATTCTGATGGCAACAGGTGGGGGAGAATGAGGACGAGATAAATATAACTAAATTCCGGGAGATCTTACACTAATGTCAGAGATGAGTTACCTAACAACCCTGCTCCACTCAGGCTGCATTTAGCCTTTTTGAGAGAGAGTCTTCTCCCTTCACAGCTCCCATTTCTCTAGAAGTCTTCTGCTGTCCTTGATTTGTACATTCTCATTTCCATTGATTAGGATGGCTCTATGAGTTACTTTGATCCTATGAAGGGTTCTGATACTGGGCAGAAGCCATGAAAAGTTTTTCTTTGTGGTATGTGGTTAGTAGAAAACTGATATGTTTAAAAATCAAACCTAATATGTTAAAAAACTAGCCATATCTAGAGAGAGACAACTTAGCTTCTATATATTCTTCCCATCTTATTTGTTACTGACTCAAAAACCAGTCTACATTGCTGAAATTTTTAGGAAAAGCATTGTAATTTCCAGCAAGGAGTCTTGGATACCATCTGGGAAGAAACTAAGTCATAATACTTCCACTTCATTCTGAACTCTCGAGTGAAGACAGTGGAGATGCATCTTTTAGTTCTTCCTTTGACATTTCTCTGGTTAAGCAGTAGGACAAATCTCCTTTCTATGACCTAAGTGCAATAGGTACTGGATTGCTGCTTAGCAGAATATATAACTTGAATGATAACATCCTACATTCCATGTTATTGTGCTTCATGTGGCATGGTTGTTTTTCCAGATTTCTCCTAAATGGCCCTGGCAAAAATATTTCTTTAATGGCCTGAAGAACAAAATCCTGACTCAACGTCTCTCTGATGACTTTGCTGGAATGAGTTTTCCTGAAGTTTCCCGGTAAGCTCAGAGAAATACTTTCTTCATTCATTATGCAACGACATTCTTTCAACAATGTTCATTGAGGGCTCACTGTAGGCTAGGCTCCACGACAAACACTTAAGACATAAGAATGAAGAAGTCTGAGAATCTGCAACCTAAAAGTTTACAGCCTATGTGGGACAATTTCATCCCTGTCCCAGTTGGCAAGCTGGCCGTGAGTTACTTCAGGATGGATTCACTTAGAAGTTAACATTCTACATTTGGGAGGCCCTTCCTTTGCTGAGGGGCTGGTGTTCTCCCAGGTGGATATCACAAAGCTTGGTCATACTATTTTGAGGTAGCGCCCTGCTCGCCTCTCTTTCCTCACAGTGCTTGTCTTCCTTCCCAGGCTCTGCTTTGTGAAGATGCACCTCCTGCTGATAGCCATCAAACAGAAACCCACAGTTCACGGTTACTGGTACCAATGAGCCTTCAAATCTCTTCAGTTTTTCATCAGACGAGAATCTTTATGATTAAGACTTTTCCAAAAGTACAGCCATAACTAAGCATTTTGCCATTTGTCGAGAGCCAGCCTATTGGGCGCCCAGGCTGCTGTGGTGCATTTAGTACTGTCTCTAACGATTGGGGTTAGAATCTAATGACTGGGGTTAAAATGATTACCCTAGTGGGTACACAGGCCTTTTTCTACAGCCCTGCCCCAATTCTCTCTCATGAGCAGGGGAGAGAAGAAATGGTCACTTTCTTAGATCTGTTCTTCTTAGTATACTACCAGATCTTGCAAATCTTGACCAGGAAACAATCCTATGAAATAGAATTATTTGTGATAAACGTGTCCCCACAAACTCTGGTCTTAGAAACAAATCTGCAAAGTATGGCAAAACAGGAATCTGACTGGCCCACTAGAAAAAGTCTGCTGTTGATAAAGCTGCTGGGTAGGTAAAGGAAAGAGGTAACATTATCAGGCCACCAGCATTTCCTGAGAACCCATATTCGATAATATGAGAGGTAAGAGAAGTTATCATGTAATAAAAAAGAAAATCTAGGACAAACGGAAAAGGAATAAGCCACAATGATACAGAGATGTAAGATGCTGAAAAATAAGAAAAAGTGGCAAATGGACCAGGGAACAAGAAAGGCTGTTACGTTGGCTTATGAGTGTTTTTTAGTAGAAAACTAACTTGAGTGAAATTGGAATCAACAACTGGATTCTGATCCTGATTATAATTTGCTAGTCCTGTGGCCTTGGAGAAGTGTTTATCATATGTGAAATGAGGAAATCATATTAGTTAATACCTAAGACCCCTTCCAGCTCTGAAATTGACATTACCAGGAGCCCTGGAATTATAGGGAAATAGTCAAAATTCAGTAATTTTGAATCATCTGATATGGACTACGAAAGGATGATTTTGTACGAAATGTTGGGAAAGAAGAAAAGATATGTCTAAGGAGAGAGGATGCAAAAGATATCTGGGCAAAAGAAATTAGTGGAGTACTGTATAAGCAAGTCATTAAGGAAACAATAATGAATAGTATTGTCTGGCTGGCTAAATTCTATTTAACAATCCTGCCACACTCAAGAAAACTTCAATATCTAGACCTATGCACAAATGGCCTTTCTACTGGAAATAGGTCATGGTAAAAAGATGAAGTCTTAGAATCATAAGGCAGGCTGTTTGGGTTTCAGATTGGCCCAAACTTGATCAAGTTTTACCATCTTTGGCTTTGTATCAGAATTATTTGCAAAGTTTTAAAGACGTGTGGATTCCAAAACCCCACTTCTGAACTTTACAAATCAAAATCTCCACGGGTGAGGGTCTGAGAATTTTTAAGTCCCATGATATAGACAGTTTATTCACTGGTATTTGGAAACTACTGGACCAAATGTTCTCAGGATCCTTTCCAACTCTAACATCCTAGTTTTATGTAAACTTTATTAAGATGACTATTAAGACATTCTAGACAGGAAACATGAATATTTTTTAAGCAGCTAATTTCCACATATATTCAAGAGGTCCTGGTGCTGTTTACTACCTAGCACACACCTACCCTCAGTGAAAGAGGAACCTGCTCCAAAATAGATTTAACTTTGGTTTCTCATCTAAAAGTCAGGTGAATCAAAGGGATTAAAACCTGATGTGGCAAAATATTGATAACTGCAGTCTCCTACATGATTGCTACTTCATGACCAACAGTGCTGTAAGCATTGTACTTACATTAACTCTTGAATCCTCACAACAATGCTATGAGATGGTTACACCTTTTAGTTGCATTTTGCAGAGGAGGAAGCTGAGGCCCAGAAAGGTTAAAAAGCAAGCTCACACCACTCCCAAGTGGCAGAGCCAGAATCTGAACTCCGTCTTGTTTCTGTGGCTGTGCTTCTCATCACAAAGCTGTGCTAAATCCACCACAGCGACTATAAGTGGAAGGAAAATAGGGCATCTCAGTGGCTGGGTGAGTATGCTGGAAAACTGGGGAAAAGCTATCTTTTCTCACCTTTTATTTTCTCTTCTAATTGACACACTTGAACAGACTCTAAGACTTGCAAAAGCCCTGGATAATCATAAGGATTTGTCTTAGGGGATAATTTGTCCCCTGCTAAGAGATAAAGCTGGATCTGACCCCAGATCTAGTTAATGTTCTTGGTTTGTTCCAGTGGCGAACATGCTCTAATAGCACGGCTGGCCATGACTCATGAAGAGGCATCAAGCAATAATGCCAGTTTGGGAAAATGTTCAAAAGAAGTTCACCTCTTCTTTCAAATGCAACCAGAGATATTATCATGACTGTATCTTCATAACTAAATATTTAACGTAAGCGCAGAGAACCCTCTTGTAAAAAAAAAGAAAAAGGAGATATGAAGATACAACTAAGCACACGCTTGCTAACTAGTGAGCATCAACCAATGCTATTTAGGGGATAGAGGGCACAAGTCCATGGTCTTTCTCTTTCAAAGTTAAAAATAATTGTTCCACTCATTAATATCAGTCCGTTCAATAAATTCAGTGTTGAAAAAATATCACCCAGTTGTCTCAGGTGATAATCTACCTGAATATGGCTATTCAGCCTCTTTCTGCCTTGGCATAGGCTGAAGAGCTTTCATTGTGCAAGCCCTTTTATATTTGTAAGGCTCTAACACTTGCACGTTACTTGAGAGTACCCTAACAACAAAATAAGCTTCGCCAAAATGAAGACTTGACCCTTTTTCAATGTGACTATAAAAGCAGTGTGATTTAAAGGAGGAAAGGAGTACTTTTGTACCATGTCCAAACAAAATGAGGGGAGGTATGGGTTTATAAGACCTCACCGTACCAGAGGTCTGAAATAAAGGAAATAAAAACAGGAGATCCTGACAAACATAAGGAGAAATGTGAGGAACTCAAATAGGCATATGTAACGTGAAGAGTAATATTAATGAGTAATGGAGTACTGCATCAAGGAGTATCATGGATGAAATTTATAAGACAGCATCTTCAAACACACAAACTTTAAGAAAATAGAAAATCAAAATGTTCAAGTAATATAGAAATAGAAACAATTCATACGGTTCCTGCTCTCAAAAATCTTGGGGTCAAAATAGACAAAAATAAAGTCAAAAGAAATATACAGGTTCAAAAATGGTACAGGTGAACAAAAGGAACTTTTGAATCCAGCTGGTTAACTTGAGATAATTTAATTTTAAATGGCAAGTAGCCTAAGGATGAACACCTCTACTATGACCGTAAGCCTAGCAACTGTGTGGCCTTGGCCAATTTGGCATTGGATTCACAAGGCTCCATGCAGCTAAGTTGGATTGACCATCTCAGATTCAGGACAGAGTCCAGGGAGGGGGCTCACCCTTAAGCACAGCTGTGTATGCAGCTCATCAATTATGTTATGACGTGGCTCCCCTTAGTGTATTTAGCAGTAATGAAACAAAGAATTAAATATAGTCAAATTCACATTTTCTACTGCATTTGGCAGTAAAAGGGGATTGAATCCTATTAACCCTTCAATTTAGAGCATCCATTGGTAATGACAGAATGAAATACCAAATATTGCCACAGAAATTGGAGAGAAAAATTACTGTATTTTTATTTTCTGTTTCCAGTGGTCTGGTACTAAATCCATCTGCACAAGTTAAGCTGCATAAGAACACATTAGGGTTCTTTATTGCTGAATCTGCAAAGGAAGTCAGAAGGTAATTTTTTTTTTTATCACTTTACAGGGAGAAAGTCCTAAAGCAAATGCAACTTAATGGCAGGCAGACTGAGTCAGCATCATGCTCCCTTTGTGTTAAGCCTCACATAAGTCCTTCTTGATTTGTCTTCATTGTCCAGAGCCTTCTTTTACTGTACCAGCTGTCACAGTGATGTGCATGTTCCTGAGCTAATAGAAGAATGTAGCTGCAAACACAAGAGCCATCGATTCACCACAGGTAACTGCACTTCGTATCTGGCTGTCCTCAGCCCAGCTTCTGGGGGCATGTCTCTTAAAAGACAATGCCCATCTGAACTTGGCCAGGAAGTGGCAGACATTTCCCCATTGGGCATACGAGACCTGAGAATCAGTCTTTTAGAGCTAGAAGAAACCTTACTAGTCATCCAGTTCAACTCCTTCACAGGCTAGACAGATGAGTTTCAAAAGTGATTCAGTGATGTTGTCCAAAGTCACAAAGCCTGTTGGAGGCCCTGCCCAACTCAATCCCAAGCACGCTGACTTTCAGCCATTGTTTGCTCGCTACATCGCACTGGTCTCCCTAACTTCAGTCTGGAAGTTCAGCCTGTATCTGACTGCTTGGTTGGCCATAAGGATGCCACCTCATGACCATGCCCTTTTGTTAAAATTAAATTTTTTACTGAGATATATTTGACATACGACATTGTGTAAGTTTAAGGTATACAACATATTGATTTGATACATTTGTATTGCAATATGATTACCAGTGTATCCTTAGCTAACACCTCTATCGTGTCACTTAATTATCCTTTCTTCTCGTGTTGGGAACAATACCATCCCTTGAGGGATCTGCTTCCTTCATGGATTGCAGGGAGTTTAAAATTTACTCATCCTGACACAGTGTTGAGGAAAAGTAACTTTCTCTCTTTTCTCTAGTTGAACTCAATAGCTTGCCAAGAATCCTTTCTACTCAGTAGCGGGAAAAGAAAAATTAATCTCAAGCATTCATGATAACTTAGTCCCATCTGGTTTAAAACTTAATCTCTTTCAGGTATGTTAAAATTCTTTGGGTAAAACCCCAGTGTCTCAGCATTTAAACTTAATCAAGTCGAAATTTCAACTTCCTATCAGGACTATTCTTATCTCTAAGGTTCTTATCCTCTCCTTCTCCCCAGCATTCTATTTAAATGCAGGAGTAAACTTGCTTAACATCACGATTGTTCTTATAGTGCACAGCAAGACATCCTTTCATGCAAGTACTGACTGGTCTCTGAGGTGCCTCATTCCCTTTGGTCTGTGTCAGTTTCTGTGACCTCTGCATCAGCAGCCAGTGACTCTCTTCCTCCTGGCTTTGGGTCGCCTTCTGTCATTTGTTGCTGAAATCCATTGTCCCCGCCATAGCTTCTGGTCTTGAGGTCTCCAAAGCCACTTTTCACATATTCGTAGTCTTTTCATCCATATGTTATTTTGGTTTCTTGGCCATTTGGGATTTTTCAATCTCCCCATGTGTGTATGTATGTCAGGATGTGGGAACATGGGTGGATGTCCTCTCAGGCACTCTCCCTGCTAAAACACACGTGCCACCAGGTCTCCTCTTCTGTAGTCATCTTGTGTTGTTACTAAACACTCCTGCAAGTACACTCCACCAAAAATCCACATGAAAAGGGAAGCACCTCTCTCATTTTCTCCCCTTGCACACCACAAAACTATCATATTTTCCTTGTCTAGCTACCCCTCAACAACCTGAAACATTAGGTGTGTGTATAGGGTGGGGGAGACTGGGTCCTTTCTCAGGCTCTGTCATTTTTCCTAATAGCTTTATCGAGACATAATTTAAATACCATTAAATAAATACCATATTGATTTAAAGTATATAATAGCTCAGTGGGTTTTAGTTGGTAAACAGACTTGTGTAACTACCCCCACAATCAATTTTAGAACATTTTCTGTACCTCAAAAACAAACTCCATACTCAATAGTGGTCACTCCTTATTCTCTTCTTCCCACACCCCTAGCAACCACTGGTCTACTTTCTGTCTTTACAGATTTGCCTGTTCTGGTTGTTTCATGAAAAGAGAATCGTACAGTGTGTGGCCTTTTGTGTCTGGCTGCTTTCCCTTAGCTGTGTTGTAGCATGTATCAATACTTCATTTCCTTTTATGGCTGAATAATACTCCATTGTATGGATATACTTTATTTTCTTTGTTCATGCATCTGTTGATGGACATTTGGATTGTTTCTACCTTTTGGATATTGTGGATAATGTTGCTATGAATATTGATGTGCAGATATGTGCTTGAGTTCCTGCTTTCAATTTTTTGTGGATATATCTGGAAGTAGAATTGCTCAATCAAGTATTAATTCTATGTTTAATTGTTTTTTTTCAAGGAGGTTTATCCTTGAGCTAACATCTGCTGCCAATCCTCCTCCTTTTGCTGAGGAAGACTGGCCCTAAGCTAAGATCTGTGCCCATCTTCCTCTACTTTATATGTGGGACGCCTGCCACAGTATAGCTTGACAAGCGGTGCATAGGTCCCCACCCGGGATCTGAACTGGTGCACCCCGGGCCACCAAAGCGGAACGTGTGAACTTAACTTCTGTGCCACCGGGCTGGCCCATATGTTTAATTTTTTGAGGAACTACCATACTGTTTTCCACAGCAACTGCATCATTTTACATTCCCCACCAGTAATGCACAAGGATTGCAATTTCTCCACATCCTATCCAATACTTATTTTCCTTTTTTTAAAATAATACCCATCCCAATGGGTGTAAAGTAGTAGCTTATTGTGGTTTTAATTTGAATTTCCCTAATGGTTAATGATGTTGACCATCTTTTCATGAAGATCTTAATGGCTATTTGTATATCTTCTTTGAAGAAATATCTATTCAGATCCTTTGCCCATTTTTAAATTGGAGTATTGTCTTTCTATTATTGAGTTATATAAGGTCTTTATATATTTTAGATATATGTCCCTTTTCAGATTTGCAAATATATCTCCTATTTTGTGATTTGTCTTTACATTTTCTTCATATAATTTGAAGCACAGAAATGTTAAACTTTGTTGAAGTCCAATAATGTATTTTTCCTTTTGTCGCTTGTGCTTTTGTGGAATATTGAAGAAGGCTTTGACCAACCTAAGGTCATGAAAAGTTTACTTCAATATTTTCTTCTAAGAATTTTATATTTTTAGCTCTTACATTTAGGTCCATGATCCATTTTGAGTTGATTTTTGTGTATGGTGTGAGGAAACAATACAAGTTCATTCTTTTCGATATGGATATCCACTTGCTAAGCACCATTTTGTTCCAAAGGCTGTTCCTTCCCTATTGAACTATTCTTGGCACCTTTTGAAAAAACAGCGGACTTAAAAGTGTGAGTTTATTCCTGGAATCTCAATTCTGTTCCATTAGTCTACGTGTCTAGTTTTATGCAAGTACCACACTGACTTGATTACTCTAGTTTTATGTTTTGAAATTAGGAAATATGAATCTTCCAACTTTGTTATTCTTTTTCAAGATTGTTTTGATTATTCTGGTTCCCTACATTTCCACATGAATTTTAGGATAAACATGTCAATTTCTGTAAAGAAGCCAGCTGGGATTTTGACTGGAATTTTGTTGAATCTGTAGGTCAATTTTAGATACACTGCTACTTAACTATGTAAGTCTTCTGATCCACGAACATGTGATGTCTACATCTATTTAGGTCTTTAATTTCTTTCGATTATGTTTTATAATTTTCAGATAATAGGTCTTACGCTACTTTTGTTTTTAAGTATTTAATTCTTTTTTAATGCTATTGTAAATGAAAATTTTTTCTTGATTTTGTTTTCAGATGATCCATTGTACATGTATAAAAATACAATGGATTTTTGTATATTGATCTTGTATCCTGCAACCTTACTGAATTATTTTAGTAGGTCTAATATTTTTTTGTTACATTTTATTTCATTTGCTTGCCTAATTGCTCTGGAATTGTCTCCACTACAATGTTGAATAGAAGTGGTAAAAGCTTGTATCCTTATTTTGTTCTTGACCTTAGGAGAAAGCGTTAGGTATGATCTTAACTGTGGGTTTTTCATAGACGCCTTCTATGTGTTTGAGGAAGTTTTCTTCTATTCTCAAATTGTTAACTTTTTTTTCTTTTTTTATAGTGAAGCATTTTGGCCTTTGTCAAATACTTTTTTTTAATAAGGATGTGGTTCTTGTCCTTTGTTCCATTGAAGTGGTATATTACATTAATTGATTTTCAGATGTTAAACCAATCTTGTGTCCCAGGAGTAAACCCCATTTGGTCATAGGGTAAAGTCCTTTTTATATGTGCTAGGTTTTGTTTGCTAGCATTTTGTTGAGGAAGTGTGCTTCTATATTCAACAGAGATGTTGGACTATGGTTTCCTGCTTTTTGTCATGTCTTTGTCTACTTTTGCCATCATGGTAAAATTGGAAGCAAAGAATGAATTGGGAAGCCTTCTCTCTTCTTCTCTATTTTGGAAGAGTTTGTGAAGTAACCCTTCTTTAAACATTTGAGAGAATTTTAATGTTGAAGCCATCTGGGCCTGACTTTATTTTTTGATTTTTAATTCAATCTCTTTACTTGTTATAGATCTATTCAGATTTGCTATTTCTTTTTGATACAGTTTTGGTGGTTTTGTCTTTCTATGAATTTGTTCATTTAATTCATATCAAATTTGTTCACAAATAACGAATTGTATACAAAAGTGTTCTCTTATAATCCTTTTTATGTTTGTCAGGTCAGTAGTAAAATTCCCCCATTTATTAACATGAGTGTCCCCTCATTTTTGTGACCAGTCTTGTGAAAGTGCTGGTCAGTTTTGTTGGGTTTTTCAAAGAATCAACTTGTGTTTTAATTGATTTTTCTCTATTTATTTTTTATCTTTTAATTAAATTATTTCCACTCTAATTTTTATTATTTCCTTGTTTTAGCTTTATATGGGTTAATTTGCTTTTCTTTTCTCAGTGTCTTAAGATGAAATTTTAGGTTAGGTCATTGATTTCAGATCTCTTTTCTTCTTTAGTAAATATAGGCATTTACATCTATAAATTTTCCTCTAAGCACTCTTTAGGGGCATGCCATATTTTTGATATGTTGTGTTTTTATTTTCATTCATCTAAAAGTATTTTGTAATTTCACTTGTGATTTCTTTTTTTAACCCATTGGTTATTTAGGAGTGTGTTGTTTCTATTTTCACATATTTATGAATTTCTTTAATTTTCTCATTTCATTCCATTGTTATTGGAGAGCATACTTTGTATAATTACAATATTCTAAAATTCGTTGAGGCTTGTTTTATGGCCTAGTACGTGATCTATCCTGGAGAACATTCAACACATACTTGAGAAGACTATGTATTCCTCTGCTGTTGACTGAAGTCTTCTACAGATGTCCTTTAAGTCTAGTTGATTATAGGGCTGTTCAAGTCTTCTATTTCCTTGCCGATCTTCTGTCTAGTCATTCTATCTATTATTAAAAAGTAGGGTATTGAAGGCTCCAGTTATTCCTGTTGAATTGTTTATTTCTCCATTCAAATATGTCAGCTTTGTGTCATGTATTTTGGATTTCTACTGCTACATGCGTATGTGTCTGTATTTGTTATATCTTTTTGATAGACTGACCATTTTATCATTACAAAATGTCTCTGTCTTTAGTAACATGTTTGTCTTAAATTCTATTTTGTGTGAAATTAGTATAACTACTCTACCTTTCTTTGATTACCATGTGCATGAAATATCTTGTTTCATCCTTTTTCCTTCAACCTGTTAGTATCTTTGAATCTAAAGTATGTATCTTGCATGCAGCATACATTTGGAGCATTTTTTTAATCCATTCTGCCAATCCCTGCCTCTTTATTGCAGAGTTTAGTCCATTCACGTTTAATGTAATTACTGTTAGTATTTACATTTACCATTTTGCTGTTTGTGTTTTCTATGTGATATCTTTTTTAGTTCTTAAATCATTTATTACTTCTTTCTTTTGTGTTAGATATTTTCTAGTGCACCATTTTAATTCCCTTGCCATGTATTTTCATATACATTTTTGAGTTATGTTCTTGGTAATTGGACTGAGGTTTGCCACTAACATTACAGTGTATAACAATCTAGCTTGAATGAATCCAAAATTAATTTCCATTATATACAAAACTTTGTTCTTGTATAGTTCCATTTCCTCCCTTTATGTTCTTATCATCACAAATCATATCTTTATATATGTGTGCCCATCAACATAGATTATCTTTGTGGAGTCTAAATGTAATCACAAGGGTCTTTGTAAAAGGGAGGCAAAAGGAGGGGATTTAACCACATATATAAGAGAAAAAGCCTTGAAGTGAAAGAAAGCAATGGAAAGAGATTCAGAGAGAGATGTTATGCCACTGTCTTTGAAGAGGGAGGAAGGGGCCACAAGGCAAGGAATGTTGTTTTAAGCTATCAAGTTCATGGTAATTTGCTACAGCATTATAGGAAAATAATTCACATAGAGTAATATTTTTCATCAAATTTGGGAAGATTTAATTCATTATTTCTTAAAGTATTTTTTTTATGCTCCTTCATTTCTCTTCCCTCCTATTGGTCCTCCCTTTACATATATATGGTACACTTAATAGAGATCCACTTTTTTCTGAAACTGTTCATTTTTCTTCCTTCTTTTCTTTCTCACTTGCTTGCTCACTCTCACTCTTGCTTTTTTGGATTGCATAATCTCTATCAATCTCTGTTTATATTTGCTGACTCCTTCTTCTGGCAATTCAAATCTGCTGTTAGGCTCTGCCTTGGTTTCCAATTGCTATTGTAACAAATTTAGTGGTTTAGTGAGAAATTAACATTTATCATCTTACTGTTCAGACTTCTAAAATGGGTCTCACTGGGCAGGGGAGGGTCAGCATGGCTGTTTCTCTATGGAAGTTCTAGGCGAGCATCAATTGTCTTGCTTTTTTCAGCTCGTAGAGGCTGTCTGTATTACTTGGCTCATGGCTCCCTTCTGTCATACAAAGCCAGCAATGTCTTTCTCATTTCTCATTACTCTGATTCTGCTTCCATCATCACATGTTTTTCTCTGGCTCTGGCTCTTCTGTTTCCCTGTTCCACATGTAAAGAACTGTGATTACATTGGACTCACCTGGAAAATCTCTTCAGGCGAGATTATTAGCACCTTTAATTCCATCTGCACGTTGAATCTCCCTTGCCATATACGGCATAACGTACTCACCAGTTCTGGGGATTAAGACATGAACATCTTTCAGGGAGGCAAGCTTTTTCTGCCTACCACAGGCCCCTTGATTCATTTCCTAGGGCTGTCATAACAAATGACTGTAAACTGGGTGGCTTAAAATAACAGAAAATTATTTTCTCACAGTTCTGAGGCTAGAAGTCTGAAATAAAGGTGCCAGTGGTGCTACTCCCCCAAAAAACTCCAGGGGAGAATCCTTCCTTGCTTTGTTTCTTCCAGTTTCTATGTCTCCCGGCATTCTTTGTTTTTGGCAGCATAACTCCAATCTATGTCTCCATCTTCACATGGCCCTTTTTCTTACGTCTCTTCTTCATGTCTGTCTGTTCTCTTCTTCTTGTAAGGACACCAGTCCTTGGACTTAGAACTCACCCAAAATCCAGGATGATTTCGTCTTCAGATCCTTAACTAATTACATCTGAAATGATACTCTTTCCATTTAAGGCACTGTCTCAGTCATCTTGGGCTGCCATAACAAAATACTATAGACTAGATGGCTTAAACAACAAAAATTTATTTTCTCACAGTTTTGGAGACTGAAAAGTCTAAGATCAAGGTGCTGGCCAATTCAGTTCCTTGTAAGAGCCCTCTTCCTGGCCTGCAGATGGCCGCCTTCTCACCGTGTCCTCACCCGGCAGAGAGAGCGAGCTTATAAGAAGGTCTCTCTTCTCATAAGGACAGCAATCCTATCAGATCGGGCCCCTGCCTTTATGACCTCATTTGGCCTTAATTACTTCTGTAAAGACCTTATCTCCAAATACAGTCACATTGGGAGTTAGGACTTCAACATATCAATTTCAGAGGGACACAATTCAGTTCATAACAGTCACATTCTGAGCTTCCAGTTAGGTGTGAATTATGGGAGACACTATTCAATCTATTAACCCCTCTAGTGCATAATTAACTTCAGTTAGTGTACTTTTCAACTATAGAATTTCCATTTCATTCTTTTTTATAATTCCTATCTTTTTATTGATATTGTCTCTTTGAAGAGACATTGTCATGCATTTCTTTACCTCTTAAATCATGGTTTTCCTTAGTTCTTTGAACATGTTTATAATAGCACTCTGAAGACTTTATCTGCTGAGTCTGACTCTGGACCCTCGCACAGGCAGTTTCTGTTGTCTGCTTTTTTTACCCCCGTGTATGGTTCATGGTTTCCTGCTTCTTTGCATCTCAGAATTTATTTTTTGTTGAAAACTGGACTTTTAGAGAATATATTGTAGCAACTCTGGACACCAGGGCTTGTCACTGCTTGTTTGATTAGTTGGTTAGTGACTTGGTTGGACTATTTCATTGAAATCTATTTCCCATGCAGTGTGAAGCTTCTGATGTTGCTCATCAGAGAGTGCAGCCTTGGGCGTACACATAGTCACCCTGGGATGACAGTGGTTTTAGCAGAGCTCTTTGAAATTGTTTCCTCACCTGCTCTCTCTGTTAAGCTATCTGCCTGTGTTGGTATCACACTCAGATCTTAGGCTACACTAATTGGCTTCAGATTACTCTATTATTTTTGACAATACCCTGAGGCATATATTGCGCTACAGTATTATCCAATTAAATTCTTGGACCCCTTTGCAGGAGTAGTTTTTGAGGCCAGTCTTTGAGGTTTGTTCTGACCCTGAGAGAGCGCTTATTAGGTATCTCTTATCCTCGTTCGCTATAGTAAATTCTGGCCTATGGTTTACACATTCTCATGGAGTTACCAGGCTCCACTTAATCATTTGCCACCAGAATCACCATTGGTTTCAAGAGCACCCTTGGGCTTGAACTTCTCCACACTCTCTTCCAAGCCAATTCCCTTGGGAAGAGCTTCAGCGCTCTGTGTTCTTATGGCCTGCTTCTCCCGCTGAGCAAAATCTCTGAGCCTTTGCTCCAGAGCTAGGGAGATAGGGACAGTGGTCTGCTTCTCTTGAGGTGACACACTTGCTTTTTTGAGCAGGGCACTGGGCTGTGGTGGTAGCTTCTGAACTTCTTAGTTTGCTTCTCCCACTATGAAACCTGTGCCGTAGGTATGAGTTGGGATGAGGATAATCAGTGCTCCGTTGTTTTCACCCTGTGATGCCTGGGCAGTGCCTCTGCCCTAAGAATGAGAGCTGTGTGGAGGAAGAGCACCTCCACCCTCTAGGCTGTACTCACCTGAAATCTGGCCTCTGCAGTGCAGAGCTGGGGAAACGCGAATGCTGGTGCCTTTCCCCTCCCGGAGACATACCATAGCCTTGGCTGGGAGCTGGAGAGAGAGGGAGCTCTGTATTCATGGGCACTCTTATCTGGAATGGGGCTTCTGTCACATGTAGTAGGGGTTGGAGGGAAGGAAGCAGTTAGTGGCTCAAGTGCCACAGACACCTGCAATTCTTACTGAGACGCTTATTGAGTAATTTTTCTTCCTTTGCTATAGCTTCATAGGACAATTTCTAGAGAATTTAAATGGTTGTGTATATGTGTGTGTGTGTGTTTTAATAATTTTCACTAGTTATTGTTACACTGAGATGCAGGTCCATGGAGTTTCTCATGCTGCCATTTCACATGCAGCGCTAAAGGCTCCATCTTAACCCTATCTTTGTTTTCCCTGAGTCTTTTGATTTACCCTTGAAGCTCTAAGACAATTTGGGACATAAAAAGAAACTATTCCTATGTCATTTCCTGACATCCCCATTGTCTGTGGGGTTTGCAACTGAATGCTTGAGTCTGAAGAATATTGTTAATTAAATGGGCTTCAAGATTCTATTTTGGATTCAAAAGTTAAACATTGACTTTTTTTGCATTCTATAATAATATGGATCTTTCTTGAGGCACTGGATAAGGCTAACTAAATAGGAGAAAGTTCCCATTAAAAAGGTGTGAATAAGGGGACAGCCCAGTGGCGAAGCAGTTATGTTTGCATACTCCGCTTCAGTGGCCTGAATTTCACCAGTTTGGATCCCAGGTGTGGACCTACGCAGTGCTTCTCAAGCCATGCTGTGTCAGGCATCCCACATATAAAGTGGAGGAAGATGAGCAAAGAAGTTAGTTCAGGGCTAATCTTCCTCAAAAAAAAAGAAAAAGAAAAAGCGTGAATAAGGAAGAAAAAATAATACATTAAAAGTATCATCTCAGTACACATATCTTTATACTATATGAAAATTTAGCATGGTTTCTTGCAATAAGCTTATCCATGAAAACAGTGTAAAAATCAAACTTTTGCAAATAAATTATACACACTCATGTGCATGCACTGCCGTCATTCATTTTGCAAAACAAAAATGTGTTCTAAAAATGAATAATCACCCCTTTTTTTAGCTGACTATTGTGTGATTTTACTATAAATATTTTAACACAGGAAGTTGCTCTAGTATAAAGATGGAAAAAATTTTGTGTAAAGAGAAAGGCTCCGCCTTTATGTTTGTAGACATACCAAATTTTACCCACTTCTGTGACATGTATTTTATAGTATCTAGGGAATAAATTAGTAAAGACATTGAATTTACAATCTAATGTTTGAACTTCAATGTAGTTAATACAGTCCTCAGAATATTTCGTTCTTCTGGTAACAGAATCATTTCTTCTTCCTGACGCATACTGATCCTCAAGCGTCACTCCTACCAAGCCTACCCCACTGTATCCAGGAGAACTCAACTAATCTGGTACCCAGATTCTTAGATAGCAGGCAAGGAGTGAGTCAGCTGTTCTTGACCTCAGTTTGCCAGATGATGGCAGCAGAGTACCATGAAATGCTCACAGGTCTGGCGTCCAGAGAGCGGACTTGCAGGTGAATTTGAATCTGGAGAGTTAGTTCTAGTCAATTGTGCAAAGAGGACATCACTGTAGAGGGGCACTACTTGCCCTATTGGTTGAAAAGTCATGATAATATCTGGATATTCTCCTAGAGAATTAGCTTCCAAAAAGGACTTAGGAACTTACCAATAAATGACAACATAGAAAACCTTACTGACTTTGGATTAGTACAGATTTCAGGCTGACAATTTCACATTTTTAGAGCCATATGAGGAGTATTCCCAGCCCACTCCCTTCCAATAATCATCTCTTTCTTGGGCTCATTAAGTTTGCTGGCTCCCACCAATTTCTTCCTCCTCATGTACTCAGTGAGAATTCGGAAGACACGAATTCTGACCCCAGCTGTTCCACTGGTTAGCTGTGATTTAGGGGAGACATGTTGCCTTTTGGGATCTCAGCGTCATCATTTCCAACCAGGGCAGTACCCATCATCTCTACGGCCCTTCGCAATTCTGATATTCTATGATTTCTGATCCCTCTTCCTTTGATTACTCTCATTTTTCTAAACTAGAACCACACCAGAGGTTTTCCACTTAAGTTCATAATCTAACATTTTAAAGAGGCAGCATGGTAGTTGAGAACACAGATCCTGGATTGGTCACTTATTTCTTCGCTGTGTGACTTTAGGCAAATGATTTAAGCTCTCAGCATGCTTCATATTTCTGTAAAATGTCAATATAATATTACGTATCTCAGATGAGTAAATGAGAATATTAGTACATAAAGAGTATACAAATTGAGCAATATTAACATAAAAAGCATTAAGACCAGTGCCTGGCAAATAGTAAGTACTACATGTATTTTAATGATCATCTTACCTGTGAGAATATAAAGTCAAAAAGGATTCATTATTTCTTTTCTCATCAATGAAATACAGATGGAATAAGAACTGGCAGAGAAGTCCTAGTAGCCTATACTTATTTGAACTCATTCCCTGATGGTTTTTGGATTCAGAGCATGAGGACCAGCAGAGCTAAGTCTTCAGAGCAGGAGGAGTAATTGTCTTTCTGCTTTTCTGCTTAACAGAATTAGATAAGTTATTGGGCAGGAACTTTCCCAGCCCCAACTAACCAATTCATTGCCTGCTTTTTCACCACTGAAATCTCTAACACTAAGGTTTTAGAGTGGTAGTCTTCAACCTGGGCAGGGAGGAGTACATAACAATCTTTATATGTGATGGGGTGGAGGGAGTGCGCTATATGGAAATGGCCCTTAGGAAAGCTGTGTCCCAATTCCCCTAATCTCCACCCCTTGAGAATTATTTTAGAGTCCTCATTAAAATTTTAATTTTTGCAATGGAGTCACACCTAAAGGAAAGGGGAATTATTGAAAAGGAAATTGGGAAAAGGTGTGAAAGTTGTCAGGGACAGGATGATACATTAGAAAATGGTTTGAATAGGTGGTCCAATCATGAATTACTCTGTATTACAGTTTTCTTTAGGTTTCGCCCTGGGTCACTTTTTTCGTAAACATCCAAGACTAACTGACCACTTTAAGAAGAGAGTCACCCCAGCCAGTATTCCCTAGGGAGAATTCCAAACTCAACAGTTTGAGATATAACTACGCTCATGAATGTAGCAGCTCATCCCCCCAGCTTGGCTTAGCTAAGCAGCCCTGAAGTCCAGTCCGAGTTCTCCTCCTGTACCAATGGTCTTAGGTAGGAGAAAGAGTAAGTGTTCCTGTATGACTTTTCTTCTCTAAAGCAGGGTCAAGGACCGCATGACCACTGAATGCCAATAAAAGGGAAAGCAACTTGGTAATAAATCCACAAAGACCGTATACCAACATCTTGTATGCCTGTGTTTATGACAGTTGCTATTGTTTTTCTAATCCTACAGCTGACTAAGGGGTTCCATTTTCTCTAGTTCTCAGTGTCCTTCTCCACCTTAGCTGTGACCCTATTTATTTCTCATCCCAATGATTACACTAGCTGCTTTCCCTGGATCTAGCCTCTTTTCGTGCCAATCTGTGCCATCTTTCATGGCTATAATGATTTTCTTGAAATAAATTTCCGATCATGAATGGATATAAAAATAAAAAAATAGATGGATGAATATATTATCCATACTTTTACAAGAATAAGGTGTTGGCTTGATCTGTTTCCCTGTTGCTTCTTCTGCTCCTAAGGGGAGTAGTTCTTATCCAGAATACACGGTATCACTTTTTATGTGTGTCACAATGATTGGTAAATAGCAAATTTTGTAAATAATTGCAACAAGTTAGCGATTTAGTAAATTGGAACAGATTCAGAATTATCCAAATAATATGGGAATTATTTTCACTCATTTGAACTATGATAAGATTTCTTGAGGGAGAAAGAGATTTATTGCTATCCATGTGGAAATCATATATGAGGCATGTCTTAACATGCAGTCCTATCTTATATGTTAAGAAAAGAAAATGCTTGCCTGCACCTTTCAAGGAAATCACTTCTTGAAGAAGAAAGATAAAATGTTGACCATGTATAGGAATTTCAGTTTTTTCCCAGTCATTCACAGGTCTTAGATGCTATGTCTTTTTTGACATCTAATGTTTTATCCAGAAAACTTCTTTAGAATATCCATTGGGTAGCCACAAGCCATGGCAAGACATTAACAGTCTGGCTACAGTGTTAGGCAAAAGTCCATTCCATTTTTTCCTTGCCTAAAATGTAAAAACATAATTACTTGCTTACTGTCAGCTGTAGATAGATAAAAATATAAATAAATTAAATGATCAAACTGCCTTAGAATGAAATCAGAGAAACTTCACTTGCTTGTCTACTGCCTTGAGAGAGGGGACTTTGCCTTCTTATTTTTATTTTATTCTTTGTTTCTTTCCCAAATGCTTGAAGCAGCACTCAAACTCGGGGGAAGGGCAATAATCAATTATTGCCCGTTCTTAATTGCCTTATCTGCAACCTTTTGAGGGAACACTCTTAGATTTTTTTTGAAGGTCATTAGGATTACATAACTTAGAGTTGGAAGGGACCAAAGAGGTCGTGTGGGCCAGTTCATCTTTCACCTTCAGGCAGCCAACACACACCCAGAGACTTCACCAATCCTCATACAGACTGATCTTTCCAACCCCCAAATACATGCACATACCCCCATAATTATGAAAGCTTCCAAAATTATACAAATCATTAACATGTTTTCAGCAGAGAGTTTATTAAGAATGACACAAGGGAAGATTCAAAGCTTCAACAAAAATTTCGAGACGTTTGTATGTAGCATTCACCTCACCCACTGATTCCCTCCCACCCTTCTTTTAATACCTGGCAAATGTTGTTGGCTGGAGACTGAGGCTTTGAGAAAACAGAGGCTTCCCGAAAGTTCCATTGTTCCCAAGCCAGTTTGGGCCTGTTGCCTTTTGCATTCCATAGCTCAGCTTCTATCACATGTACTAAGCCGACTAGCCTTTGAAGACTGACACTTGGTAACACACTAGTCCTCACTCATATTTTTCTTCAGATGTTTCCTTCCTGAGTCATCCCCTCAAGGGCAAAAGGTAACCGCGAAATAAGGAAACATCAGTCAACCTGAAAACCCCCATCAAGCCTTCATATGTAAGTGAGGGCTTCTGAGGATTACAGGTAGGGAACAATCTTATTCCAAACCTAGCTCTTAGCACACCTGTGTGATGCAATTATTGCTGATTTAAGATGACAAATCACATATCCAAAGGATGTTCCTCTTTTTCCTGAAGTGTGTTTTGATTAAATTGGTATTTTCTATGGGTTAGAATGGTTCAGAAAGAATTACATGAAAAGAAAGGGATACCAAGATGTTTTTGCAGTTCTTTCTGTCTGCCATTGTCGAAAACCTGGTGATATGTGGGTTTAACAGCTTGTTTCACATGAACTCCCAATTTTGAGTAGTCTAAGTAAAGAGATGATTCTTAAATTGACACAGGAGGAAAAGGTCCTGTCTCTTTTCTCCACTTGGGTGGGCGGGAGAAAAGGAGTAGCAGTGATGGCTACTCTGACTTTGTCCATCTCCTTGGTAACTTCTTCTCACAAAACCTCACCATCTCTGGTCACTCAGCAATCAGATTCAGGCAAGCAGATAACGCAGAGTCCTTGAAGAGTGAAAGAGAAGCATTTAACTTCCAAAGTATGCTTTAGAATGTTATTTTTTATCACAATACCAAGTGCCAATTCTTATGGACCAACAATGGCTTTCTAGCCCAGTGTTTTGAAAGGATTCCTAGGTTGAATCTGGGTTCTGGAATAAGAATGACACGATTGAATACCAAGATATGGGTGCAAGAAGAAGTAATGGCTCATGTGTCAGTGTTTTCCATCTCGGTGTAACTTCATGTTGCTCATTTAATTATTAAATTTCAAACATTCTTATATTTATCTTCACAATCACCTTTTGAAGTCCCAAAACCGTGCACATTTTGCAGATTGGAAAATTATTTGCTTTTGTTATTTTCAGATTTGGAAATTCACAAATGTTTTAAGACATATCCCATGTAAGATCAAGATTCTTCAGAAGTTAAAATCAATCATAAAGGAAAACTTGAAGGAAAAATAAACTAGAAGGAGGCAATACCCAAGGAGAATGAATTGCTTCCTGAGCAATATCTGCAGAAAGGAGAAGGGGACCTGTATAGTTATCCTTTTTTAGAGTCCTGTAGTGGATCTAGACCCTGCCTGTAGCAGGAAGGATCCCCAGATGCTAGACTCTTGGGTGAGATGAGAGGAGTGATGGATTAGAAAGGTGCATTAGCAACTTAATAGATACTTATTCTAACCATAGTATACGGTATTGAAATCCTTACAATCATTTTCCACTCACTTTCTAACTCTGTAGAAGGAAATTAAAGAGTTCTCTACAGTTTCATTTTTAGAATTAGTCAGTAGCTAAGGATCACCAGCCTCTCCCTAGTCAAGGGCCTAGAAATGTCCCAGCCGTAGGAATGGTCCAAAAATCCCTTAGTGAGAGATATTATGCCAACTCATTAAGATTGTTATGCTATTGCAGGGGCAACAGTAGCGGTAAAGAGAAACAGCCTGAAGGAATTCCCTGGTACAGAAAGGCAGAATTTTCAAGAGTCACCATTAAACTTCAGCCCTGACGCCAAGTAAGACCTTACAGAACCTTGGTCCCCTATGTTTTTCGGGGAATCACTGGGCAATAAAAATTTGACTTAAACAGAATATTTGCTTTATCAGCTCCTGTACTGGCCAATGGAATTGTTCCTCACCAACATGAATTCACCCTTACTTCTCCCAATGTCACTAAACTAAGCAAATGTACCTCTCCCCAACATTGCTCAAATAATTTATACCTGTGATAACTGAAGATTCTCTACCCAGTTTTCTTTCAGATCACCTTTCAAGCCCTCTAGAAATGTAGGTTTGGATGAAATTTCAACTACTTCCAAACTACTTTTCTATTGTTAATCCATGCCCTATTTCCAACAAATTGATGATGAGATTGCCTTTATTTTTGAATTCATAAAATAGGGTCAACAAATTCTTCCTCCCCCACTTTCTTTTCCATATAGATCTTTAGTACATTAAAACCTGATTAACAGGGTTGGATATGAAGGGTGATGTGTTTAGTTGATTTTAAATAGAGGGTTGATCTAACGTGTTGGCAACATTTCAGTTTAGTAGCTAGAATATACCTGGAAAATCTTTAATGATTGAGAATTGTGATTGTCTACAGGTAAGTACTGTATTGTAGCAGAGCACAGCCACTCTGCTCTGGCATTACCTGAATCCAAAGGCTGGCTCTAAGCTGTGTGATCTTGTGCAAGTTGCTTTACTCCTAGGTGTCTCCGTTTTCTTATCTTAAATGAGTATAACAGTAGTGAATACTTTGTAGGTTTTTTGTAATATTTGAATGAGATTAGGTATTTAAAGCACTTTGCTTGATTTCTGGCTGGAAGTAAGTGCTCATGAAATGTTTATTATTGAAATTATCAATTATTATATCTAGGAAGGTGTATGAAATCGGACGGAATATGTAATAAGTGCAGAGCTTTCTAAGGATATGGATTTTGAAATAAATCCTTGATCTTGTTTTTGCTATTTTCCCTCTTTTAATATGTGAAGGATCATGCCTCTGCTTATTTGAAGATTCTGTATAAATGGGACTGGTTAACAGAGGTTTTACTGTACCTCTACCACAGGTGAGGCAGGTGTCAAATGTGTGAGCCACCAAAGGTGCCACCATTCATGTGTGCACTTTCTAAGAGGAATATAAAAGTCCTAGGAGTTATAGTTTCTGTCCTTCCTTGCGTTCCACTCCAGGATTTTATGAAACTGATATAATCTGTGGGGAAGGATTAGGAACTGTTTGGAGGAAAGGTGCTATGGAATTTTAGAAATTCAAATTTTGCCTCACTCTTAATGAAAACACAACAGAGTCAGACTAGCTTGAGGATTTACAGATAATTTTGTCTTCTTTTAAAATGCTTGATAAATAGGTATTTATTAAGTACCTCTATGTGCTAAGTAGGCACTGTGCCTGATGTGTTTATAGATATAGAAATCATATTTCAACCTCCATGCAATCTAGTTGGGTAAACAAGATGAATTCGTATGAAATAAATCAGAGGCCGAATAAGGCAGCGTTCCTTCAAGTGCTACATTGGTGATTCTTGCAGGAGGTCAAAGGAAGAAGAAGTCAGTGGCGGCTGGATGGATTGTTCCAGAAAGTTGCCTGTGGGAGGTAGGATTTGGAAAGGTAGAAGAGAGTGAGAATCTCACCTCCTGTGAAGGATGTGACATGGGCAAGGCATGTGGGAAAATGTGGCACCTTCCATGTACCAGCTAGCCTGAATAGAGGTGAGAATGCATGGAGGAGTGCTATAAGAAATATCTCACATTTCTTAAGAATATATTCTTGGCTGTTAGTATTGCACATGTGTGTATAGATGTCTGTACATTATGTTTATGTTAATGCGAAGTTGCTACAAAAACATGATTCAAATTTGAAAATTGTTTTGAGAATATAAAGACAACATAGGTGATAACACGTAGAGTGCTCCAATCACATTTATGCTTCACTTATTCTCTCCCATGACTTCTCTGTGGTAATAGTGGAAGGCAAGTCACAGATAATCAAAAGCCACATAAAATCCTTGAATGTAATTGTAACCATTCAGTTTCACTGACTTTTCTCACTGTTCTTTAGCAAAGCCATAAAAACAAAACAATTTAACTTATTGGCATTTTTCCCATTGTCTTTAGTTCCCCCATTGTCTATGATAAATAAGGAAATGGTCTAAAGCAAGCACCCAAAGGGAGAATTGATCCAAATGCCCTGGTCCATCCACAGACTGGGCACATCAGCCCTTATCTGACTGGGGGAATCCCTGAATATGCTTCAAAAGCCCGTAAAGCCCTGTGGTAGTGATAGTTACCCATCCAAGTATTCTCCAAAGATGATGCTTAATTCACTTACACCTCTTAATTTAAAAGCAAGATATGTTCACATGAACTAGAGGCTTAAAAAAAAACCCAATCAGGGTCATACTGCTGATCAGATGGTGGTGTGCACTTCAACAGACGAATGCCATGTATGGGTGAATTTCTGTGATATTTCATCAATGTAGTTGCTTAACTCAGTTGATTTAAGTACAGTGTTAATGAGATGAATCACAGATCCTACTCCCACTTAGTACTGGAGACTAGGGTTGGAATTTTTTGTTTCATTCTTTATTACTCTTTTTTTTTTTTTTTTTTTTGCAGGGTAAAGATAACTCCAGTTAGCAAATCGGCAAACATATGTCTTAGGTAGCTACAATGAGTGGTAAAATACATTTGAAGGCTTAAGAGAGACAACTAGGCATTATTGGGGGAAAAAAATGTAAAATGTATGGAATGTGCTATTTGTGATCCATTTTTGATGTTTTAATAGTACTACATTCACATACCAAAAACAGCATAATATTATTTATAGTTTTGCTGACAATGGGCTTGATGCTTTTAAAGATGTAATCTTCAGGTCACCAGTGGGTTTTCTGGGAAATTCAGAAACAGCTCTCTTCTATTCTTAGCACTTGAAGCAATACAGACAGCCGTAACTTACACAAAAGTTATAGTCCAATATTTCATTGCATCCCTAGTGTCTTTCTGTTTCCATAGAATAAGCAATGCTATAAATAGCAGTTAGCTTCTCAGACTAGCACACAAAAGCCCTTTAATAGACAGTAGTTAAATAGGTGTTTGTTGAATAAATAAACAAACACTAGCTCTATTCACCTGAATTCCGTGTCCTTAAATCAAGGGGTCGTGTAATATGAGAGAGTGAAGATGAATATTCTCTCTTTATTTTCAAGGTGATAGAGAGAGACCCATGCAAAACTTTACAATAAATAAAAATGCATCTCAGCCACTCCCTGAGCCCTTTGCCCTCTCTTCCAACTTCTTTGATATACTGTGGCCAGCCTACTTCACATCAGCTTCGCAGGGTTTTGCCCATTTTACTATTCTATAGTTACTTGTTATTCTCTGCCTCTTCTTTATCAAAATTCACTTTTTCAGTAAAAATGACTTTAATTAGATATTAGAAAAAAAAGACTTAGATACAACTAATTCATGTTATGTTGTGGACTGACCAATAATACAATAACCGCACTAAGTCATTCAGATTTTGAAAAGTAGGTGTTTATAAACTCAAGTAGATACTGATAGATATCTAACCAATAACTCAAAGAGAGGCAGAAATTTTCAGGCGGTGCATGATAGCTCTGGGTCAAGAGAGGAAACCATTTCTGACAGAAAGGTTTGCCTTCTTTGGACACATCAGCCCTTCCCTAGAAATCCTCCCTCCACGTCTGCCGAATTCAACTCCTAGATTATACTGAAATCTAAGTACTTTCCCACATAACCACCCTTCCCACTTTGTGTCTTTGTGAAACTTATGACTAAGATCATATCAACTTCATCTTCATACTCTCCATGTTCTTTGAGTGATACCAGAGACTATGGATATTACTTTCTCTCTTTCCTAATTTTCAGCTCAGTTCTTTAAAGTTCAAGTGGCCCACCAATGTCAGCCGTGAGCCTTGCCCCTATGGCAGGCGCGAGGCCTAGATCACCATCCTCTTTGGTCTTTAAGCTTAATTTTCCTCATCTGCAGCTTAGAGATAATATTAGAACCTAAACAGTTGAAGTGTTGTGAGGATTGAATGAGATAAAACAGGTTAAGTTCTTATAGTGTCTAACATGCAGTAAAAATTGAGCAAGTGAAAAATGGTTCATGTTGCTGTCGTTCTGTTCCCCCACCCGCCTCTGCCATCATTTCCCTGGTTCTTAGATTTCCATGCTTTTGCAACCAATTTCTGTCACATTCAGGGAGAGAGGGTTTGAAGTTTAAGACCTTCCAAAATTTCATTTACTGTCTACCACCCACCATCCATAGACTATCAGCTCAATGGAACATGTCAACAGGGTTTTCAGTGAGGATCTATAATGCAGTACCTCCCATGGTGCAGTCACTTTGCCACATCTGAGTCTGCCTGTAACTTGCCATTCCCCCTCCAGAACACTCTTTTCATGGCAATTCCAGCTCCTACCTTGGCTATTTCCCAATGCCTTTCAGCACAACTGATCCCATGGCAGTCTTCATTTTCTGAGTAAATTACAGTCCATTGAGAAAGACTGCCAGGATATCCTCTGCCAGGCCAGAAGCTTGTTAGTATAGGAGGTACACTGATCACGAGGACATAGGGAAATCCATCCAACTGAGGGAAATTCTCTCTCTTCTGGCACACCCACTCCCTGCCCTATATAATTTATGCCCAGGCACAACTCTTGACACATCTGTCCCTAGGACCTCTCACTTTCAGATACTATGACCCCTCACCACACACACACACACAAACACACACACGCTATTGTCTTAGGAAAAGAAGCTGGACCCTCCTTCCATTTTTACTCTCAGTTCTGCATACCTTATTGGATTCTGTGCCCTAGATGATCCAGGCTAGAGAAATGCCATCTTCTAGACTCAGTAATGTCTAAACTACTAAGGACCAGCTTCCAGAGTCTTTCCAGGTGCAGAAGATTAGATATGTCACCATACGTGGTACTTCTTCTCTCTCCACATCCTGTCTGAGCTTCCTACAGAAACTGATCATATGAGATCATCTGAGCAGGTGTTTTATTTCTTTTCTATTAGGCTTTTAAAATGACTTTCCCTCTAGACAAGCATAGACTTTTCTATTTGAGTAAAATATAGTCCATAAATAGTAAATCAAAAGCATTCTTTGAGTCTTTCATTCTTATATGCTTATTATGTCCCTACTATAGCATTTAAAATCATCTTCTAGAAATACACATTGACTTAATATTGTATAGCCAGCTTTTCATCTTTCAGAGTTCCTGTTCTCTAAGAATCCAAATAGCACTTGTGTTTCCAGTCCTATGATTTCCTAACTAAGATTCCAGAACCTCTAAAGATACTTTTCTCATTTCAACTGATGTTATTTGGCTACATAGGAATCGCTAGCAGGGAGTGTGTCAGCCATGAGGTTTCATGAGCATCTTCATCAAGTCTTAATACAAAGTCCAAAGAAAACAGTAATACAAATGTATCCATATAGAGTTATAGGTATAAGTATGGGTGTAGGGACATAGACATACACAAACACATATAGAAAGGATATTTTTAAGCACAATGAGCCTGAGTTCCAAAGACAGATGAAAGAGTTAGAGTGGCAGGGAATAGAAGAACAAGAATTTGGAGAGAATGAGTAAGCAGTTTCCTTTAAACTCTCTAAATACCTCTTTTCTAGTTCTTGTCTTGTTCTTATAGACAAAAACCAGATTTCCAAGAAGCAATGTGCCACAACTCCAGCAAAGTACTATGTATATGGGAATAATTCATCAAGTATGCATTGAGTAAGTGAATTCTTTAGATTAACAAACAGTACTTCACTATTATTACTTAAAAATAGGAGACAAAAAACTTCAGGCTTCATAAAAGCATCAGAGTAATACCTTGGAAAATTTAACATATTCCTTCCATTACTCTTGTCTTCCACACCCCATCTGTTTGACTAGCTTAGAAAGCTGTCATAAAGGAAGGACAAAGGCCTTTTTTAAACCTCTTTGTGATTCTGTGGACAAGTCTTAAGAAAAATGAAGTCAAATTCTTCTAGGACTTGTGGGTACGGAAATTTCCACTGATTTAGCTGGGTGGTAAGATGAGGAAGCAGGCCTCACAGCATGGGACTAAAAATGACAATGCCACAACTGACCATTTACTGAGTGTATATATTTTTTGTGTTAAGTAATTAGTTTCTTCATGTTTTCATTTTTCTCATTTATAATCTTCTAAAAGGCAGGAATGAGACCTTGTCGGTTTAGGGTCATATATAAAAGACCAACTCAGCAAGACAAGGTGAAGATGATGGGAAGCTTAGGCACTGTTCCTAAGTAAAACTATTCAGGCACTAAGGACATGACTTAGAGTTTCTACGGAAAAAACGTGAAGTCAGCAGTTGCCCTTGACTTTTCATTCTGCCTTCTTTTCCCTCTGTTTGAGACTCACCATCCCCCTTCTCAGTTTGACACCCCTCCCCAGCTACTTACTGTCCCCATCAACATCTACTATTTGAACCATCATTTGCAAAAGAAGAAGTTTAAAATATTAACCCTTCCCGGGGTAGCTTTTCTTTAATCACGGATCAAGGATTTCAGCTAAGGAACAAATCCCTAACTAGGGGATTTCAGGCATCAACCAGAATGGGAGGTATGATTTTAGGGAATGTCCAGTGAGGGCCTCCTGGCTAACATCTAAGACCACACCTCAAAGCCTATTGTGTGCTATGGTGTGTTAGTTTTTAGGTTGCTGCAAGAGTTATGAAAGAGGAGGCTGCCTGGTCTCATGATGACAGCAGGGGTTCCAGAAGTGGACTTTCAAGGGTCAGATTTTGGATCTGTGACTTCCATGCTATGTGATCATGAACAAGTCACTTACCGTTCTGTGGCTCAGATCCTTCATCTTTAAAGCAAGTGGTACCACCAATCTCATGGGGCTGATGAGAAGATTATGTGTAAGACTCTTGGCAAAGTTCCTAGCAGAGAGTAAGCCCTCAATAAATGTTAGCAATTATCATGATGCAGGAGACAGGATTGTCCCACAAAATAATTGAACCCATGGTCAGGAGACTCACCTCAAAGTAGCTTTTTGCAAAAATTTTACTAGCATCCTACAGTTGTGTTCACATGAATAGTATGAGTAGGAAAGACAGAGGACTTAGAGATAAATGTCATTTCAATTTAAATCTGAAGGGTGACAAAGCTGCAGCAGAACTCACCTTTAGTAACGCGAGAGCTAGACCCAGTTCCTGTCTCCCCATGAAGCAATATGGTCTTTCCCTGGTATGTTTACGCAATGTATTATTCGCTTTCATGCAATTATTTATAACTTTTCATCCAAATTTGCCAAGAACAAGTTAGTTTTTGAGTCTGTAACAGTCTCCAAATAATCAAGAAAATCTTTCTTACCATGAGAGGATTAAGAAAAGGCATCTTTAACAAATGGCTCTCCTCCCCACTCCAGAGCCCACTTCCCTTTCCCTCCCTGCTGCCTGTCTTGTTCTGCAGCTGGTTGATGAAGGCAAACCCAGGCAGGCAAAATTTCAGGGCTGCTGGGTAGCTGTCTTCAGCACATGCGCAGCTATCAGGACAATAAAATATTGTTCATTGCTTCTACCCCACAACCAATTAGGTCAGCTGTAAATAGTGGAATTGCT
The DNA here is from genome assembly GCF_041296235.1 of Equus asinus. Lineage (NCBI taxonomy): Eukaryota > Metazoa > Chordata > Mammalia > Perissodactyla > Equidae > Equus > Equus asinus. Next base: position 7,678,637 of record NC_091816.1, on the reverse strand, counting down.
TGGTAAACATGCTGGAAGATTGTGCTGACTTGTTAATATAAGTGAAAATGTAATTAGATTTATAACACTTTTCTTCCAAACCATAATTTACAACAACAACAACAGAAGAAAAAAAATTCTCTAGCAACCTGCTGAAATATCATTATTAAAATGCACATGAAAAGTCAGTTATGCCAGAGGGAGGTATTTAAGAGAAGTGAGTTTCCATACCCTGGGATTACACCTTGGGGATTACATATTTCTTATTTATTTTTTTCCCCTGAGATCTTTGCTGCTGCCAAATGAAAAGGAACAGATATTTTACTTATTTCACTCTGAAATATTGCTGCAGATAGTGCTAAAAAGTAAACTAAATAAGCTGGCTCCCTGGAAACCTACTCTGCTCTCCTCAAAGCCCTGGGAAAAGCCGGGTAGTCAACATTCTTTTTTATTTACAAGCTCGACTCTCTTTAAGCATTAGTCATGTTCCTTAAAACATGTGGAAATCAAATATTTTTTCCTAAATGTTACTCTTTTTAAACTCTGAGTAGATTATTATATGTAATTCTATGGAGAATTCTTATGTAAAGACAAGAAATACCCCCTTATTTTCATTTTAAAACCTGGAATCTCCTCTATTCCCAGGGTCATATTGGGAGCACACTCTACCCGCAAACGAGATGGCACAGGTGCCACCACTTGCCCTGGCTGGGCCAGGAGACACTGGCGTCTGCGCACTGAGCTGGGCTTTCTCTGCTGCAGGGGCCTCTGTGGGTGAGGCGAGGCTCCACCCCTCTTCCAGAGGCTGCAATTCCACTCCCAGTTTTCAATTTTAACCCAGACAGGTTGCTGCCTCTCTGCTTTCTGGTTTCCTCATAATGAAATGTAGGTACTATTATATCTTATCTGAGGTTAAGGTACCAGTGGGGAAAAGCTAGTTTAAAAAAAAAATCATAAAGCAATTTGCAAGTGCGAGAGAAGCTGCCATTTTCAGTCTCAAACTTCAGCTACAATGTTGAGTTTAGATAGTGCAAGGAATTTTTAATACACATTTTTAGAATTGCTAGTGCGTGTATTGCAGATAAATTACTGTTTGGGGGAGATTCTGGTGTTGCTATATAAGAATCAATCAATCAAGTAGATCACATAGATCTGTGCATACATGTATGTATATGATTTACTTTATACGTTTATTCTTTATACACAACTGCACATACATGCATTACGGATATACATCTCTAGAAGAAGATCTAAAGAGCCTGAAATGGGGCATTACAAACTTACAGACTTTGATTCAAAGTAACGTCTTAACCCATAGTTATGCTCAGTAATTGAGAACAATGTAAATGGTCTTGCAACATAAAAATGTTCACAGTTTTGATTGATTGATTGATGTAATCATTATGGTTAGTACCTTTATGATTTGCATTTTATTACAAATAAAGAGCATATTAATATTTCTAATTCTTGAAATAATATTTTATGAGAAACTTTTTCATACTGATGAACTAGATTTGCTCCAGCTGAAATATTCTGCTAGACTTTACAGTCAGCTAAGCCTGGGACCTGACTTTTACACTGTTTGGGGGTAAATCTGAATATTCCTGGACCTTTCTAAATGCCCTTGGTTTCCTTTTGCCCTCAGCTTAGGTATTCGGCTGTCAGGACCATGGGTGCTATGTTTCCTTTTTTCTCACTTCTGTTTCACTCCTTTGAGAAACCCTTTTTGTGGAGCAGCCTTGCAAAGCCAGTTTTAAGTGACTTAAAGGTGGCTCAGAGGTAAAAGATAACTGGAAAGGATTGGAGGGCCAGGTCAAGTATCTACTTGGCCCATGAGCTCAGTCTTCCAGGAACAGCTCCCAGCACCCACTCCCCACTCAGAGTAACTGATTTCTAGCCATGTCCCTTACACCCACCCAGGAACATGCTCTGAAGGAAGAAAAAAAAAAATCAATGAACCCAGTGGCATAAGGCTTTGATTTCTCTATATGGATTCTATCTGTTTTTTTTTTTTTAATAGCTAATTTGTAGGGGGAAAAGTGAACATATTAAAGAATAAAACAAGCAGAAACCCTCCTGGATGAGCTTATATTTATCAGTTTTTCAAAGTCAAAGGCCTATGTCAGATGATTCTAAATCATGTTTGGGACCAGGAAGAACACAGGAGAAAGCTGTTTGTACTGTCTGCTTCAGCAATTCTCTCTGTCAACCCTGATTATAGTCCTCCATCCAGAGGCTGGGTCAAGGTCTACCTTCCCGCTTGGCACCTTTTCCTTTCCTGGTGGGGAAGGGGAGTAGAGGAAAATCGTTCTCACTCTTTCACCAGATGCTCTCGTCTCCACTTCCAGATCTGTAGAGCTGCCTCCGTCCTCTTCCTCCTTCTCTTACTCTTTCTTTACTCTCCTTCATTTTACTGTTTCAGCCACTGAATCTTGTAGCATTTTCCCAAGTCAAGAAGTAACAGAAGAGTAGAGAAGGAAGGAGACGGTAATTCCCAAGAGGAAGGGTATGTGTCTATAGGCTCGGATATAAAGATGCCAGGGGACGGGAGGCTTCTTTACATCGTATCCTGACCCATGATCTAATACCACCCCCTGCTGGTTGTTGTCACAACGAGAATCACAGTGGACAAGGCTCAACGCTAATGACAGGAGCTTTGAAGTTGAAAGGAAGCGTAAAGAAGTGGAGAAACAGGAGAAGTAATTGGATTCTGGAATAGTGTCACTGTACCAAATTAGAGGATAAAATTAAAACCTTCCCCAAGTACCTGACTTCTGACCTGCCTCTAATAACTGTACTCAGAAACACACTCTGAGGTAGGCAAAAGCAAACAATAAAACAAACAGACCTGAGCTGGGTCTATCAGCAGCTAACACCTGGGCTGGAGGTTTTGGTAGGGATTAAAAGAAACAAGTGAGGAAGCTGTGAGGTAGGTTTCTCTCCTAAATTCAATCAATTCTCATGTTTTTTCTATTTTACCCCTAAAAATATCTTAAATCCCTCCACCTTTTCATCTCCAGTTGTAATCCCAATCCAATCCGCCGTCTTCTTTTTCTAGACCACTGTTGAAATGGTCTTTGACCTGGTCTCCCCACATCTCCTCTTGTTCCTTGTTATCTATGCCTCTATTACTGTTAGGAAGATGTATCAAAAATGAAAATTTGCCAATATTTATTGCTTCCCTCCAAAGGTTTTTCAGTGCCCTTAAGAATGAAATCAAAATCCTTAACAATGCCTTCATCATGTAGCCCCTGCCTCCCCCAAAAGTCCCATGAACTCAAACAACACTATATTCTCTCACTTCTCCAAATATGCACCATTCTTCTTTTCCTCCCTCGAGCTTGTGCATATACCTAGAATGAGCTTCCCTTCTCATCTTTGTCTAGTAAATTCTTACTGTGTTCCAAGGGTACCCCAAAATTCAACTCAAAATACCCTGGATTACCAAGATTCAAAAGGCTTTACATTTGATTAACATCCAAAAAAGAAATCCAGCTTCTCATATAAGGAATGAACTCCTTTCAGACTAAGATAGTTCTCTCATGTGGTCTTTGTAAAGCTAATTTGTCAATGAAATATAAACATTTTGATGTTCAGTTACTTGCAAGTAAGAGAAACCCTTTTAAACTAAAGAAAGACAAGAAAATTTCTAATAACAAATCAGAGAACAGGCAACTGTAAGGGAGAAAGTGATGTACATCTTCTAGTGAGCCTGGAGCCGGGAAGTAGAAATCTGTGTGCCCTGAGGAGGCTGCCCTCAGCTGCGCTCTGCCACTGGGTCATGGAGCTGTCATGTAGGCTTCATCTTCTGCACAAAGGCTCTCTGTAACTCTCTGCTCTCCAGAATCTGGCTACCTCTGTCCTAAAGTCACATCCCAGCTCCAGTACTGCAAACTAGGTAACTAGATTCCCAATATCCTAGTTTCCTGTTACAGGAAGAGAGTGTCTGACTGGCTAAGCTCAAATCAGGTTCCTGACTTGTCCAATCATATCCAGGAAGTGGAGTCATCAGGAACAAACTTCGCCATTAGGTGGGGAATGAGGCAGTTCTCTAAGAAGAAAGAAAAGTGCAGATAATGGGCTTGGTAGACACCCCAAAGGATCTACTCCAAATAAACACAAGGCTCATGATTGTAATAAATAAAAACATTTAAATAATATGTCAATTAAACAATATCATCATGCCCCTACAAAGTGCACAATGGTATAGCAAACCCTTGTGGTGCCCATTAAACAGTAAATTTATCCCCAAGGAGCATGTGTGTGATATGCAAGAAAAAAGGTGGCATCAATTAATTGCAGAATGGATTGAATAAATCAGTGCACTGCATGCTTCCATCTAATATGTGGTGAGTGCCTTTGATGTGCATTGTGCTTTCACGGATTCATTAATTAGAAAGCTGTGTTGTGGGATGGGTCAGGTAGCTAGAGATCAGAAAATTACTGAAATTAATAAGGAAGGCTTCCTGCAGGAGGCAGATCTTGAGCTGTTTGGGATGCCAACTGCTTTAACAGCTGGCATACCGTGATCTGCATGAATAATATATAATTAATACAAAGCGAGGAAAACCTGATTGAACAAAAATGCAGGCTGGCTTTCCTTCACATGAACTTTACCTGGCAAATGGTAAACCATTAGGACATTGCTCAAGTCACTTTCTCGGGTATTCTCGAAGGCCTGCCTAGAGTGGGGGCTGCAAAGATTGGTTTATGGCTCAGATATTTGTTACATTTTAATACAGCTTGGAAACTTAGATGTTATTCACTGCAGCTGCCAATCAAGTACCTACATAAAAGCAAGACAAACATAACAATAACTGCTAAGCACTGCAGTGTTCAGCGACTCTGGCAGGATGCACTGCAGGCTTTATGAATGTGTGAGAGTGAATATACAGAAGCTTGGGAAAAGGTCATTGGTATTTTTGGAGCAATAAATCAAGTATGGAAAGATTTGCATTTTGGCTGTATAACATACAGGACTGGATTAGAGGGAGAGAATACTTTGAAGTAATATTTCTCTGCTGACTTGTTTTATTAGCTTCCTTTAAACATGTTACATTATTGCTTATAGAATTTCATTTACTCAGATTGGCAGCTTGATAAATACGTCTATTGGCGATGATTTGGATTGCTCTGGGCATTAATATTATTAAAACCTGTCACAAGGAAATGTCTGAAAGATGACTTACTGTAAAGATTACAGCATGAAATAAATCATCCTGTGGTATTTGTTACCATTTATGGCCTCTTGGAGCTGAGTCAATCCCTTTTTATGTTGCATTATTTTTCAAGTTTTTATAGCCTTACATTATATATTGCTGTCAGAAATGAACAGATGGGGTGTCGAACATGAGCTTTCTGAATAATTCCCACCCTCCAGTTATTTGTATGAAGGACAAGTGCAAAACTGTGCGTTCTCGAGCAAAAAGGAGAGAGAAAGAGGTGGAGAAGCTGCTGTTGAGGAAAAGGGATCCCTTTTGTCAAGATTGTTTAGGCCAATTCCACCAGCTGGTTGGAATCCCTGATTGGCAATCCCCCTGTTTGGGTTTCAAGCAGAAGATGAGGTGGCTGTATTTGGCTCCAACAAGCCAACAAATGCCGTTTTCAAATGCATTTTCTCAGAGTGCCTCTTGCTGAGACCCCTCCACATTTGGAGGTGAATGTGTCATACTGTCTTCCTAAAAAGCTGAGAAATTTGAAAACACACACACACACAAAATAGTAGAGCAAGAAGAAAGACACATTGAAAGGATTTAATATTCTTTGAGTGACGAATGTGCAGGCATGCCATGGGGGGCACAAAGGATTCTGTGCAGTCTGAACTGTTCAGCAGGGCCCTCGAAATCAGTGTAAAAGGAATAAAAGGAGCCCCATGGAGGTTTTCAGCCCTTCATAGAGGAGGCAGGAACAGAATTCTCCAAGATCTTGTACACATTGAAGCAATGTGTGTCCTTGGGAGTCTTTACTGTCCTCCTCTGATCGGACTACGCAGCTGCCTAATTGTCCCATGAGCCCCTCTGCAGAATCCTGAGGCTTTGTCACCATTGGAGGAGGGGAGAAAACCAATGCATTAAAAATCCAACAATTTTTTTTAAGAAAGGCGAAGCATGTGTGAATTTTCCTCATTTACCTTCTCTGCTCACCACTGCATCCATTCTAAGCAGTTCTATAAAGTGCCAGCATATTATAGAGGAACACACAGTAGACCCAGAGTCTGGGTAACAGGAATCCAAAGTCATTGCTTACCGTCTTGGGACGTTAAGTGAGTTGCTTAATTTCACATCATCTGAAAATGTGGATAAGAATATTTTTCCTGCTTACCGCATGGTGTTGCTGCGAAAAGTCAAATCTTACAACACACACATGCACACACACACTAAAGTTTACTGGCTCCTATATCTGTCAGAGGTGGGTATTTTAATTACCATGTTGCAACCACCCTCTTGCCTTCTCCCTATTCAGCTCTGCATTTTCTCGAGTTTATCACTCAGTTTTACTCATCTCCTCATGCCCAGATTCCCTAATGTCAAGGCCTCCCTTCATTGTCTCTTAAAGTTGTTACTTTACTAGGAGTCATTTGTAGACAAATAATCTGAGCTTCAGCAGCTCCCTCCCCAAGACCAGACCCATTCTCCCATGCTGTACCTCTGACTCCCTTGTCAGAGGGGCAAGGATCAAGATCTCTTCTTCTTCTATGTCATCTTCTCAAGGACCTTCCATATGAGTTTCTGTTTGTCACATTTGTCTGAGCATGCCATCTGGATTCACCTATATAAATGCTAACATTTACTGGTCACATCTCAAATAAGCAGAGTTGAAGAGGACTGCTTCATTCTGGGCAAAGTTCACAGCTCTGCTGTCTTTCATTTGAGATTTCACTCTCTAGCAACACAGAAAGTTAACCTAGGGAGAGAGTACCAAAGGGTAAATTTCAGATAGTTGGTGAGTTGATAAAGGCAGTCAATTCGTTATGCAGAATTGATTTTCTGTATCCCTGTAAGGAATACACTCCTCACTCTGTCTCTCTCTCTTTGTTTTCCTCATTGCTTCCCCCAACAAAGAAACATTTGCATAAGCCCCACCACCGACCCATCAAATTGGCAATGCTGAGCCCTCATAGTCTGATACATAAATTTATAACTCTTAAATGTTACCTCTATCTATAAAGAATGCATTTCTCTTTCTTTCTCTCTCCCTTGTCTCCGCTCTTCCTTTTTCTATTCCTCCCTCTTTTACTTCCTTCCTTATCTCTTAAATTTTATTTACTTTTGCTTCCTCAGAGGTGTACTGATTGAGTCATCAAAATTCTTAGCCTCTTGTGAATAAACATCGTGATGTCTCTGTTTCCATATATTAGCTCTCTTGTCTCAGATGAGGCTGTAATTTGCCAAGCTAAACAATCAGTGAATTGCTTTTTCTGTATTCTGGAAACTTGTTATGGACCTGACTTCGATGTTCTCTCACTCAGTCCCACACTGAGAAAACTCTGATGTTCACCAATTTCCCCATCATTCCATGGCCTTCCATACACGAGATAGGAGAAGCATGATGCTAAGCTTGAGGCCTGGCCCTTTTATTCACTGGCAGCCACATAATTTCTCTAGGCTAAATCCTCTATCTGTAAAATTAGAGACAAGTTGAGACATGATCATTTAAAGCTAACTTCAAGCTTTAAGGTATCACTTGCTCCTGTTCCAGACCATATCTTGAAACATCCTCATAGTAACTGATTTCTCCTTGCTTTGCCTTTTCTAGAGAGAAAGGATTCGCCTGATGGTAATTACCAAATCTCTTTCTCTAATTTCAAGACAATACCTCATTCAGAGTTGACAAATCCTTCTCCTCCTTGTTTTAGCTCTCATTAAAAAATTTACCATGAATCCACTAAAACCATTATGCCATTCACTAAAGTACCTTAAAGATGTGTTTGTGTGTGTGTATGTATGTGTGTGTCTGTGTGTCTTGGGTGTGGGGTCAGGAAGAGATACAATATGACCTAGAGCGACCTGACATAATAAAGTTTTATAGTAATGTCTAATTACTGCTACCTACCTCTTTATTATTAATTCCACAATTCCGGCACATAAAATAACTTAATCATTTTCAGAATTTGCATGACTAATGGAGCAAGTTCTGATAGAATAAGGATAAGTTTCATAATTAGGTTTTGCCAGGAACTTGTGCAAACCAGTCTATTTATAATTTGGTCAGCTCCTGATTTTTAATGAGGGCACTGAGAGTGACTGAAGCCTCTGGCAGCATTCACTTCATATTTTAATTATGCACAGTAATTCTGACGATTACATACATGTTATAAATCACATCATAATGACCCATGAAGAAAGTATATTTAATTACTGAAGGGGGAGTTCTCAGATTAAACAGGTAGATGGGATGTGCTGAGATGTGAACCACATTAGAAAACTGAGCTGCTTGATTCTGTGACGTGAAAGAACCAGCCTCTGAAACTTGCATTATAGAGAATAAGGAAAGCCATTGCCAAATTCCCAGTTTTAGCTCCAACATGTAAAGAGCTTTTAAGTCATCCCTTCTGTTCTCACAAGAGAAAACTGAACAAACTGAAAATTAAAGACTTTTCCTCACCCATCAGAGAGCCGAGGTTGCAGGGCAAACCATCACGGTGAAATCTGGAGACTCATATCAAGATCCACTTACCTGGGGAAGGAGCCACTGGATCCGTAAACTGGTAGGAACACTTAAATGATAATTTTGATGAAGGACTGGAGGTCTAGTATGGATTAGGTGAAGAGTGAGAGACTCCTTGGGGCTACAGGCTTAGAGGGACCTCCACACCTTGGGGGTTTTTCCTCCAAGAACCCTACCAAATTCTCACAGTGAAGAGCCAAGAAAAGTCCTCTCAGTAACTCTGAGAAGGGAAAGGTAACTATAGTGAAATACTACTCTTCAGGGGAAAAGATTTTACCAATCTTATCTCAGGTGAGGGAATGTCATTTCTCCCACTCTGGCCTCCTCTAGCCTTCTTGTCTCTCCTGAGGGGAGCAAGGTGGAGCTAAGACACATTTGTGAAGGCCACAGCCCCAAGATACGGGCCAACTGAAAAACTGAGATTTAATCACAAAATTACAGAATCTTCCCCCCTCCCACATATTACTACCACACCTATAGGGCTCCAGTACAGCAACGGTGAATTATAGTGGAAAGAGCTGCAAAGTGCAGACTATGCATGGAAGACTTCTGAGAGAAACCCAAAGCTAAAAAAGGAGACAAAAACAAGGACACTAGAGGAATTAGAATGCTCTGGAAACTACAGCCACAGCAAACATTAAACACAGTGCAACTGCTTGCCAGATTAACGTAAAACCTCATACTACAGATCTATCTAACCTAGTTCCTATTATCTAATACATCATATCTCATTGTAAAAAAAATTAAAAAGCATGCTACAAGGCAAGAAAAAACACTATCTGAAGAGGTAAAGCAGGTATTAAAAACAAGGCTCGGATATCTCACCAATATGGAGTTATCAGACAGAGAACTTAAAATAAATATGATTAGGAGGCTGGCCTGGTGGCATAGTGGTTAAGTTCACATGTTCCACTTCAGCAACCCAGGGTTCATAGGTTCAGGTCCTGGGAGCGGACTTACACACCGCTCATCAAGCCATGCTGTGGCAGTGTCCCATGTACAAAGCTGGGGGAGATTGGCATAAATGTGAGCTCAGTGACAATCTTCCTCAGGAAACAAGAGGAAGATCGGCAACAAATGTTACCTCAGGGCCAATCTTCCTCACCAAAAAATAAATAAATCAATAAGCAATCAAAAAGTAAATGTGATTAACATGTTAATGGCTCCAAGGAAAAAGATAGACAACATGGAAGAACAAATAGCTAATGTAAGCAGAGAGATGGAAACTCTAAGAAAGAATCAAAAGGAAATGCTAGAAATCAAAAATACTGTAACAGGAATAAAAGAGCAAGTCTTGATAGGTGCACCAGTAGACTGGATAGTGATCTTGAAGATACGTCGTCAGAAATTCCCCAAACTGATACAAAAGAGAAAGAAGGAGGATAAAAACTGGAAAATACTGAAGAAATGTGGGACCACTTCAAAATGTGTAACATATGTATAACTGGGATATGAGGAGAAGAAAAAGAGACTGGGGCAGAAGAAATACTTGAATTAATAGGGGCTGAAGACTTTCCAAAATGAATGTATCAAGTCACAGATCCAGAAAACTTAGAAAACCCAAGGTATGATAAATACCAAAATATCCACAACTATACATACGATATTCAAACTGCTGGAAAATAAAGACAAAGAGAAAATCATGAAAGAAGCCAGAAGGAAAAAACCACCCTATCTACAGAGGAACAAGGATAAGAATTAGATTGGTCGTCTTGTCAGAAACCATAGTAAAGAAGAGAGAGGAGTAAAATATTTAAAGAATGGAAAGAAAAAAACTACCAACCTAAAATTTTATATGCAGTTAAATTTGAAGGAAATTTAAAGACTTTCTCAGACAAACACAAACTTAAGGAATTCATCACCAGCAGACATTTCTGCCCTGCAAGAAATGTCAGAAGAAGTAAAAAGATGTTCAGGAAGAAGGAAAATGATATAGGTCAGAAACTCAAATCTACATAAAGAAAAGGAGAGCATTAGAGAAGTGATAAATGAAGGTAAAATAAGATATTGTATTTTTCTTATTCTTCACTGATCTAAAATTTAACTGTTTAAAGTAATAATAGTAAAATTGCATTGGGTGATTATAGCATATCTAATAATAGCAATGTCATAAGACATGGGAGGGAGGAACCGGGAACACTCTGTTATAAGCTACCAGCACCACACATGAAGTAGTGTAGTGTTATTTGAAGATGAACTTAGATTTAAAATGTACATTGTGGGGCCGGCCCCATAGCCTAGTGGTTAAGTTTGGTGTGCTCTGTTTTGGCAGCTGGGTTTGGTTCCTGGGAGTTGACCTACACCCTTTGTCAGCGGTCATGCTGTGGCAGTGATGGCGATCCACATACAAAATAGAGGAAGATTGGCACAGATGTTAGCTCAGGGTGAATCTTCCTCAGCAAAAAAAAACAGGAAAAAGAAATATTTCAGAAGAAGAGATACATAGTGCCACTAAAAAAAATTACATTGCAAATTTGAAGGCAATTCTTGATTTTTTTTTTTGAAAAAGAAATACGTGTAATATGCTAAGAGAGGAGATAAAATGGGATCATATGAAATGCTCAATTAAAACCAGAGATTAAAGCCAAAAAAAAAAAAAGAGATAAGAGAAGAACAAAACAAGTAGCAAAGAGTTACAAATGTGGTAGACATTAATCCAACTATATCAGTAATCACTTTTAATAAGAACAGTATAAATGAAACAATTTAAAAATAGATGCTGTCACAGTGGATAAAGAAACCAAACCTAACTATATGCCATCTATAAGAAGTCCACTGTAATAATACTATTTGGATAGGTTAAAAATGAAAAGACAGAGAAAGATAAATCATGCTAACATTAATCAGAAAGAAAATTTTAGTAGTTATATTAATTTTAATCAAAGAAGATTCAGAACAAGGAAATTGTCACAGAAAGAGAGTGACTTTACATAATGATAAAGAGGTCAATCCTTCAAGAAGATATAATAATCCTAAACATATATGTACCTAAAAACAGAGCATCAAAATACATGGAGCAAAAATTGTTAGAATTGAAAGGAGAAATAGACAAATCCATTATTAAAGTTGGAGATTTCATGACCCCTTTTTCAGTAGTTGATCAAATTAGCAGAAAATCAGTAAAGACATAGCTGATCTGAACAGGATTCATTATCAATCAAATTGTTCTAATTGACATTTGGACAATACTCCAACAAGAGCAAAATGCACATTCTTAAGTGCACAAAATAGACTACATTCTGGGCCATAGAATATAAATTAACAAACGTAAAAGAATAGAAATTTTGCAAAGTCTGTTCTCAGAACACAGTGGAATTAAACTAGGAATCAATAACCAAAAGTGAGCTGGAAGATCCACCAAATATGTAGCAATAAACTTCTAAATAACACTTAGATCAAAGAAGAAGTCTAGAGAGAAATGTATACATTAGGAAAGAGGAAAAAACTAAAATCAATAATCTAAGCTTCTACGTTAAGAAACTAGGGAAAGGAAAACATGTAAGCTTAAAGCAAGCAGAAGAAAAATAATAATAAAATTAGAGGATAAATCAATTAAAATGAAAACAAGAAAACAAAAGAGAAAATCAACAAAACTCAAAGGTAGTTCTTTGAAAATATCAATAAAATTTATAAACTTTTAGCCAGACTAAATGAAAGAGGGGCCATAACTACTGTTTCCATGGACATTAAAAGGATTGTACAGGAATTCTAAGAACTATAAGCAAAGAATTTGATAATTTAGATGATATGGAAAAATTCCTTGAAAGACACAAAACACCAAAACTCAAACAGAGAGAGATAAATAATTTAAACAGGGCTATACTTATTAAATAGGTTGATCTAATGATTCATAAACTTTCCCCACCTCCCCTCCAAAAAATGTACTACGGCGGGAAGGTTTCACTGGTGAATTCTATCACACATTTAAGAAATGATACCAATTCTCCACAATTGCTTTCACAAAATAGAAGCCGAGTGTATACTTTCTAACTAAAAGCTGGTATTACTCTGATACCAAAGCCAGCTATAGATATTGCAAGAAAGAAAAACTATAGGCCAATGTCTCACATGATTCTAATGCAAAAATCCTTGACAAAATAAAGACAATTCAAATGCAATAATATGTAAAAAGAACTAGACACCATGACCATGTAGGCTTTATTCCAGCTATGCAAGCCTTCTTCAACATTGAAAATCTATCAATGTAATCAACTACATCAACAGACTAAAAAGGAAAAATCATATGATCATTTCAGTTGATTCACAAAAAGCATTTGTAAAAATACAACACTCACTCATGATAAAAAAAAATTCAGCAAGCTGGGAAAAGAAAGGAACTTCCACAACTTGATAAAAAGTATCTACAGAAAAGGAAAATAAAAGCTATACAGATTGGAAAGGAAGATATAAAATTATCTTTCCTCACAGATGACACTATTGTCTCTGTAAAAATCCCAAAGATTCTACAAAAATATACTTGCAACTATTAAGTGATTACGATAAAGTCACAGGATATAAGGTTAGTACTGTATACAAAAGTCAATTGTTTTCCTACCGCAAACTAGAATTTGAAATTTTAAAAATATCACTTATAAAGCACCAAAAAAATAACATATAAATCTCACAAAATGAGGCTCTATATACAAAAAACCAAAACTTCTATGAAAGAAATCAAAGAGGATCTAAATAAGCGCAGAAATAGTGCATTTTCATCAGTTGGAAGACTCAATATTGTTCAGATGTCAGTTCTTCTAAATTTGATCTATAAGTGCAAGACAACTCCAATCAAAATTCCAAAGAGCTATTCTGTAGATGTTGACAAAATGATTCTAAAGTTTATTTGAAAAGGCAAAAGATCTAGAATAGCCAACATGATAGTGAAGAAGAAAGTTGGAGGACTCAAACTCCTCAATTGCAAGAAAACTAGAAAGCTACGTTAGTCAAGACACCACAGTGTTGGTAAAAGAATAGACACATCAATCAATGGAACACGTTACAAAGCTCAGAAATAGGACCACACAAATATGGTCGATTGGTGTTTGACAAAGGAACCAAAGCAATTCAATGGAAAAAGGATAATCTTTTCCATAAGTGGTAATGAAACCACCATATGTCCATATGCAAAAACAAACAGACAACTTAGATGTAGACATTACACCTTTAACAAAATTTGGTTCAAAACGGATTATATATCTAAATGTAAAATGCAAAACAATAAAACTTCTGGAAGAAAACAGGAGAATGTCTAGGTGAACTTGGGTTTGTGGATGAGTTTTTAGATAAAACACCAAAAGTACAATCCAGAAAAGAAAGTATTATAAGATCGATAAATTTGAATTGGTTAAAGTTAAAACCTTCTGCTCTTCGAAAGACACTATTTAAAAGATGAAAAGGTAAGCCACATATTGGGAGCAAATATTTGCAAAATACATATCTGATAAATGAATTGTATCCAAAATAAACAAAGAACTCTTAAAACTCAATAAGAAAACAAACAATCCAATTAAAAAATGGGCAAAATAGCTCAATGACAGTTCAGTAAAGAGGACACACAGATGGAAAATAAGCATATGAAAAGATGCTCAAGTCATTTGTCATTACAAAATTGCAAATTAAAGCAACAATGAGATACTACTACCTACCTATTCATTTGGCTGAAATTCAACAAAACTGACAGTACCAGTTGCTTCCAAGATGTATGGCAACAGGAACTCTCATTCATTGATGGGGGTATGCAAAATGGCCCAGTGATTTTGGAAGATACTTTGATAGTTTCTTATAAAATATAGTCTTACCATACAATCCAGTCATTGTGCTTCTAGATATTTAACCAACTTCTTTAAAAACTTATGTCCATACAAAAACCTGTATGTGAATATTATAGCAGCTCATTCACAATCACCAAAAACTGCAAGCAACCAAGACATCCTTTAATAGATGAATGGAAAACAAACTGAGCTATAGCCACAGAATGGAATTTTATTTTGCAATTTAAAAAGTTAGCTGTCAAACCACAAAACGACATAGATGAATCTTAAATGATTATTGCTAAGAGAAGTCAGTCTGAAAAGGCTACATACTATATAATTCAAATTATGTAACATTCAGGAAAAGGCAAAACTATAATGATAGTAAAAACAAAAACTATTACCTACCTTTCAAAACTCAGGCCAAATGGTTGCCTGTAAACAAGATAAAATTTGTGTACGTTTTGAAACATAGCATGATGTCCCATTGTCCTCCAATGAATTAATTGTACTGCAGACATGCATTTATTTTTCAAAAAATTTCCAATATTTTGTCTTTGTAAATGTTGATATCAATATCTAAATGGGAGAAGCAGACAATATTTGCTTGCTTTCAAGCCTTCTCATAGGATGGTACTCAGTTTTTTAATTTGCCACATATTAAAGTCTGCTTTTCAGCTTGATAGGCTCTGATTTGGCCTTCCAGGAAAAGATATATACCAACCAAGTGACTATATGTTACTTTACAATAAAACCACGTATAAACCTAAATGCTCAGGTTGGCATGGCCAGTGCATCCTTCCTTATTCACGGAGCATCAGTGGGACCTTGATCCAGTTACCTAGCTTCCCCAAATTCCTCATCTGAAATTGAGTTAATTTCAGGGTTCCCGTGAGGATCAGCAATGATAAATGTAAAGTGCCTAGCACACGTGCAAGCAGTACTCACTCAGTATGTGGTATCCAGTATTATAAAACAAATTGTAATCTTAAATTTGCCTAGAGAACATGAAATTAAGCAAAATAAGTTAGTTGAATGATCATAGCCTATTGCATCCACATGTCAGGACCAGAGTCACCTCTTCGACCTGTTGCTTAACAGCTTCTAGATTATTCAATTATCATTACGAATATCAGTAATTATATGTGTTATAGTACACGGTACAGTTATAGTTAATTGAATTGGAGAAGAATTTGACCCTACAGGAAAATAAATAGTAGAATACTATGTTTTGTCCCTTCTCATGGCTACTTTTTTTTAATGAAAGCATTTTTGGAATATACTGTACTATCCACTCTTTAAACTGTACAACTCAATGGTTTTCAGTATAGTCACAGAATTGTGCAACTGTCGTGACTATCCAAGTTCAGAATAGGTTCATCACCTCCAAAGGAAACTTCATAGTCATCAGCAGTCACTACCTAGTCACCCCTCCTCACATCCTCTGGCAATCACTAATCTACTTTATGTCTTTGTGGATTTTCCTATTCTGGACATTTAATAAAGATAAAATTATACAGTATACGGCTTTTTGCATCTGGCTTCTTTTACTTAGCATAATGTTTTCAAGGTTTATCCATGTTGTAGCACGTCTTTTCTTCTTTACTTTTTAGGACTAAATAATATTCCATTGTATTGGCACGCTACATTTCATTTATCCATTCATCAGTTCATAAACATTTGGGTTGTTTCTTTCCTTGATTATCATGCAGAGTGCTGCAATGAACATTTGTATAGAGGTTTTTGTATGGACACACTTTTTCAGTTCTCTTGGATATATACCTAGGAGTAGGATTGTTAGGTTATATGATAACTCTATGCATAGTATTTTGAGGAACTGCCAAATTATTTTGCAAAGGGAATGCATCATTTTGCAATTGCAACAGCAATTCCTGTGGGTTCTGATTTCTCTACATCTTCTCTAACACTTTTCATTGTCTGTCTTTTTGATTATATCCATCTTAGTGGGTGTGAAGTGGCATCTCATTGTGGATTTTATTTGAATTTCCCGGATGCCTAATGATGTTCATAATCTTTTCCTGTGCTTATTGGTCGCTAGTATGTTTTCTTCGAAGAAATGTCTATCAAGTCTTTTACCCATTTTTAAATCAGGCATTCTTTTTGTTGTTGAGTTGTAAAAGTTATTTATGTTTTCTAATAAAGTTCTTTATCAGACATATTATTTGCCAATATTTTTTCATATTTCATGAGTTGTCTTTTCACTTTCTTCGTGGAGTTGAACCACAAAGGTTTTTAATTTTGATGACAGTACATTTTTTTTATTGATCTGTATCTTGCAAACCTTGCTAAACCTGCTTATTAGTTCTAATAGATTTTTTATGTATATTTCTTAGGAATTTATAAAAATGGAAGATTGTGTCATCCAAATAGAATTAGTTTTACTTCTATTTTTCCTATCTGGACACCTTCTCTTTCTTCCTTCCTTTTCCTCTTCCCCTTTCCTTCCTTCCCTCCTTCCCTCCATCCTTCCTTCCTTCATTCCTTCCTTCCTTCCTTTCCCTAACTGCCCTGAGTACAATCTCCAGTACAGTGTTGAGTAGAAGCAGTAAGAGTTGACAACTTTTGTCTTATACCTAATCATAATAGGAGAGCCTTTAGTATTTCACCAGAAGTATAACGTTAGCTGTGGGGTTTTTACAGATGCCCTTTATCAGCTTTAGGAAGTTACTTTCTATCACTAGTTTGTTGAGTGTTTTTATTGTGAAATAGTCTTGGATATTTTTAAGTACTTTTTATTTGCATCTATTGAAATGATAATGTGGATTTTCTCCTTTATTCTATTTATTTGATTTATTACATTGACTGATTTTTGTGTGTTGAACCAACCTTGCATTCCTGGGATATGTTTCACTTGATCATAGTATATAATCTTTTTTATATGTTTCTGGATTCAGTTATGCATGTGTGTGTGTGTGTGTGTGTGTGTATACTGTATATATATATATATATATATATATATTTGTCTGTGTGTATGTATTTGTGATGTGTGTGTGTATATATATATATATATATATATATATATATACAAACTTTAATATTTACCTATATAATTGTTTTCACTTTTTTGTTGATACTCATTATTTCATGTGGATTCAAGTTAATGTCTATTGGCCCTACATTTCAGCCTGAAGGACTCCCTTTAATATTTCTTATGATGTAAGCTGCCAGCAACAATTCTGACAATTTTTGTTTATCTGGAAATGTCTCAATGCCTCTGTATATATAGAATTCTTGATTGATTGTATTTTTCTTTTGGAACTTTGTATATATCTTTGCACTGCCTTCTGGTATCCTGTAGATGATGAATTTCTTTTTTTCTTGCTGCATTCAAGATTCTTTTTTTGTCTTTGGCCTTCCACAGCTTGATTATGATGTATCTAAGTGTGAATCGCTTTGAGATTATTCTACTTGGAGTATGTCAAGCTTTTTGGACGTGTAGATTAAGGTTTTCATCAAATTTTGGAAGATTTTGGCCATTATCTATTGAAATATTCTTTCTATTCCTTTTTCTCTCCTTTCACTTTCTAGGACTCCCATTATGTATATGTTGATACACTTGATGATGTCCCAGTTTTCTGAAGTTCTGTTTATATTTCTACGTTCTTTTTTTCTATGTCTCAGATAACCTCCATTGATCTGTACTCAGGTTTGCTAATTTTTTTTCTTCTGCCAGCTTAAATCTGTTGTTGAGTTCTCCTAGTGAAAACCTTTACACTTATTACATCTTTCAACTTCAGAGTTTCTATTTTGTTCGTCCTTGTATTGTCTCTACACTGATATTCTTTATTTGGTGATACACTGTTCTCAGAGTTTTCTTTAGTTCTCTGGGAATGGTTTCCTTAAGTTTTGGGGCTATATTTATAATAGCTGTTTTAAAATCTTTGTCTAGTAAGTTCAAGTTCTGGGCTTCCTCAGGGACAGTTTCTGTTGACTGATTTCTTCATATGTATAGATCATACTTCCTTTGCCTTTGTGTCTTGTAATTTTTTATTGAAAGCTGCATATTTTAAATAATATAATGTGGAAACTCTGGGAATTATTTTCTTTCCTCACGCCAGAATTTGCTGGTGTTGCTCCTACTGTTTGTTTGTTTAGGAACTTTTGTGAACTAATGCTCTAAAGTCAGTATTTTTTGTGGTATGTTGGCACTTAAGTCTCTACTATTCAGCTTTGTGGTTAGCTAATGATTGCACTGAGATTTCCTTAAATACCTTGAACCAATGTCTCTCTGCCTTTGCCAAGGGGCTCTGTGTAAGATTAAGGAATGCCTTTAACACTCCAGCAGTTCACATCTCTGCCTTAGCCTTCATCTCCTGCTTGTGTAGAATCTCAACAGCCAAATGTAAGTGATTATGGATGTCTCAGATCTTTCCTGGGAATCATGTGAACAACTCTGTACATGCATGTGTTTTTCTTTTAGACTCTTAGAATAAATAAGTCAAAGTTTTTCAAAGCCCCCTATGGACTTCTCATTCTCCAATTTTTCCATTTAAGGATTTTGGTTAACCTCTTGTTTGATACACTGATCTCTCTACCTCAAGTATCTGGAATTTTAAACAATTGCTGCTGATCATTTCTGGAAAATTCCCCAGGGAACCAGCTATTCCCACTGAGGAAGCTCTGAGTCAGGTCAAATAAAGACAAGCCTTGTGATTGAGTGTCTCCAGGGAGCTGCCAGAAAGCTGAAATAATGACATTCTCTATGAATAGGGCTTTTTGGGAAGTTCAAATTCATTCTTACCTCCCTCCCCCCAGTGGCTGCTATACTGCTGGTTTTCACAGGTCTGTGATTGTGAGGCTATTGGATTTCAAGGCTACTGTAGAGCTGAGGAGAGGGGAACAGGAATAAAGCAAGTTAAATATACCATGAAAGTCACAGTTCTTACCAAGATTCTGCCATTTTTTTCTTGAATTAAATACTTCCCAGATTTCCTCAAGCCTCTGGTTAATTTCTAGAGTTCTGAAAAAGTTCGTTTTGAGAATTTTTGTCAGTATTCTCCTTGTTTCTATGAAAGAATGGATTTAAGAGGTCCTTACTGCCATTCTGGAAGTGCTTTTCTCCATGACTAGTTTTTCTAGTTTGTTTTTCATCTTTCCATTAAAATTTTTATGATCCCTTAAGCTGATGTAAAGCTATCTCTTTACAGCAACTCCTTTCTTTATAATCTGCCACTTTTAATCTACAAATCCAAAAAATCAAACATGTTAGAATTATACGTAATGCATGTAAAAAATTGCTATTACCAAATGCCACAGGGAACTTGTGATATCTTTTATCTATGCAAACATTATTTTAAAATGATTTCAGGGTATTTTCTAGATCAGGGGTCAGAAAATTATGGCCTGAAGGCAAAATCCAGCCCACAACTCGTTTTTGTATGGTTTGCAATGGCAAAGGAGTATATTTAATTTGTAATGACAGTACAGTTGTGCTAATAGAATGCAATATACATTGACATTGTCAGACTAGGCACTTACACAATATTCCTAATTCACAGTAAAGTGCTGGTTTAAAAAAATTAGGAATTTTAAGAAGACTTCCTTATCACAGGAGAATTTGCAACCAAAGTTTGTTTATGAGTGGCTCATTTGGTAGCCAAGCAAGGAAAGTCATTTACTGATGGGAGTCAATTAAACTGTGTTTAATTGCAGCAGACAATAAATGTGTTCAGAGAAAATAAAATTAATATTATTTACCTTTTAGCAAAAGCAGTTGCTTCAAGAGGTGATATTGGGAGCAATATCAAAAGTCAATTAAAAAATAAGGAAAGTGATTTTGAGTGGTTTCCTTTGGTTCCTTATGAGTTGATAAATATTACTGATACCGTTTAGTTATTGTTTATTAAAGGAGCCAATACTGAGTTTAAGGTAACCAAAAAATTAGCCTCTGTGAATAGTCTACCTGCTGCAGCTACCTGTGAAAATATAAATTTAAACTGTTGAGAAAACCCTAGTTCAGTACAATCTGAAGTGGAATCTGCTAAGATGTGTTAGAACTGATAGCTGTAAAAATACATGTGGAGCAGAAAAAATTCCTAGTTGAACAAGTTTACTGAACTTGTGAAATTCAAGGTATAAAGATACCATGCTTATTCATTGTATTATTCATCATCATGTATTTTGTTGGAAATATTTGACTTTATCATGAGTTATTTGGCTAAGAATGTCAGTGGTCAACTTCATTTGCTCTCATCGACTTCAACATTGTTAGTTCTGTGACTTATTGTCAGAAATAGAAGCTGAATATCCTGAATTGACCTACCATGGAGCAGTTCAAAAGCTCAACTGTGGTAAAGATTTATTGTGATTTTTTTGAGCTCTGGGTTAAGTGTGAACTTTTTCTGATTGAGACCTGCCATCAATCACTATTGTTGAACACTAACTGGCTTCAAAACTTAACAATCACTGCAGCTTTGATAATTTTTCTTTATGAAATAAATATAAAATTAAAAACAAAGCAGATCTTACATGTGAAACATTCTGTGATAAAGTCATTACAATGACAATTATTGTTCTTTGAATCACAAGTAATGTCATGTTTCTTTATACACTTCCTATTATGTCAAAAGTTAAAACCAGAAGCGAGATCACCATTTCAACACAAATTTGCAGTGGATATATTTTCTAATCTCAGTTCCACCATTGTTCTTTTTAGGGGTGGGGCCTTGATGCAAGTGCAAAGGAAATCTCTGTATTTTTAAGTTCATTTACCTGTGCAATTGAGGAGCTTCCCCCTAACCTTCCATTGCAAGTGATTAATCTGCTATATGATGACATGCTAAAAGGCAAATATTGAGAGAAGAGCCTAATAGAATTCTCTAAATGCCTTCTAAGTGATGACTATGCTCAATTAAAATCACATGGAGCATTATCTGTATTTGGCAGGACCTATCTGTGTGAAAAGATGTTTTCAAAGATGGTAAATGTAAATCTCACTAGGATCAGCATTGACATATGAAGATTTGCAATTGATTTTGATGATAGAGAACACTAACTTTTAATGCCATATTAAGCAAAATCCCTTTAAAAATTCCTTTCTTTTCATGAGTAGATCTGTCATACAAAAAATATATTCATTATTATTATTAAGTTTTGAATATCATCAATGAGAAATTGTGAAAATTTATTTTCTCTCTTGTTCTATCACTATATAATATCAATTTTGTCTCTTGGCCTGCAAAGTTTACATATTTCCTATCTGGCCCTTCACAGAAAAAATTGTATTGATCCTGTTCTAGATAGTTAAGTTGACCGGTATCACTTCAGATGACTGGAAAAAATAGGTAAAGACTAATTTTAGGATAATTTTACAAAGGCATTAATTCTCCCACCCAGGCTATTACTAAAAGTTTTGACTATATTAAAAAAATGTTGAAGAGCTTGGAAAAGTAGAGGTGAATAAAGAGTGCCCACATAAAGAATAATTGACTCTTCAATTATGAAATCTCTTATGTATATAAGATAAAGGAATCAAAGTGTAGAATAAAATAATTATTAAGGCACCTGAAATTTGGTGCAGCTACTGTTAGACTTTTTCCCTGTAGTCCTGAGTGATAGAGGATGAGTTTCTGTCATATGGTCAAGTGGAAGAAATTGGGAGAAGATTTCACAAAACATGTAGTTTCTTTATTTTCTTACAGAGTGATGAGAGCTCAAGCATACCTTGGAATCTATTTCCATGGAGATTGTGATATGGAAGAGAAAGACATGATAGGAAAGCAATGCATTCTTGCAAAAATCAAGAAACTACTCACCAGGAAGGCAAATATTATTTATATTTGTATTAAGTATCTGTATAATTCTGTACAGATGCCAATTCTAATCTATAAAAGTAAGAGCTTCTTAGCTGAAAACCTTGACAGTGCTCTATTTTGGATCTTCCATTTGATCTACAAGGGCAGTAAAGAGGGACATGCACACACTTCTGCCTGCTGGACGTGTAGTGGTGGGCCCTGGGTAATCTCATCAGGGCTGTGAGACGTGGCAAGAAAGAGCCAAGTCGAAACCCACTTATCAGCATACACAGTGGTTCCATGGTACAGGAGACACTTAGATGAGACATAAGAAGGAATTTTATTGCCAAAAGTTCTGTGTGTGTGTGTGTGTGTGTGTGTGTGTGTGTGTGTGTGTGTGTGTGTGTAGTGGTGATCTTTATATTATAGGAAAGTTCCCAGGAAGTTTGTAGAATCATACTTTCTCTCTCCCTCTCCCCTCCTCTCTCTGCTCTAAATGGCTGCAACTAAGTACATAACATTGGAAAGGCAATAAATGACTCCACAAATTCCTTCTGGGGATGAAGAAGTAGGGGTAAGAGGTGGGGCATCCAGATGGTTTCTTGATATAACAGGCCTCAGCTTCAAGAAATTCATATACTAATGTCACCTATATAGTCACACATAAGAAAACCGAGGACTTGATGTGCTGCAGAACCTTAATTTCAAGTTAGAGGTGAACAGAGTAGGATGAACATTCTACTTCTTTCCTTTTGTTCTCATTCATCTTGAATTTAAAGAGCTAAAACATGGAGAGCATCTCAGGAAGTGCTCTCACAACGTTCCTTCCTTATCAGGCTATCCCACCCTGTGACTCCTCTTCTGTCTCCCACTAAAGAACCCTGGCTCTTACCTTTCATCCCTAATAACAGCCTGACTTTAATCCCTTCTTCTTATTAAAGCACTCTAACACTCTAACCACAACCTTTCCCTCCCACCGAGACCTCTAATTCTAACTTTTCACCTTTAATCAAGGCACACCACTTTTAAAAAGTAGCCATCATGTAACACACAGAGCAGGAGGAGAGCTCCACATCATGAGTGATCCCAAGTGGCCCCCGTCTCCATTATCTCCATTGCTTCTTGACAGGTCACCGGTGCTAAGTAAAATGTTATAACACTCAGGATGCCTTTATCCAGCAGGCTTCCCTCCAGTGATGGCTTCCAGATGTGAAGAAATTTTAAAAGTCTGTGGCCCTCAACACATCGTTAGGTCCTTCAACCGGTTCCAAAAATCTGTAATCACCAGAATACTAATAATTTGTCTCCATTTTGACATCCAGCAACAGAGATTTCAGAGAAACCAAAGAAGGTGGATAAGAAGACTTCACAAATAAGTTCCTATTTCTAGAAAAAAAATCCGCTAGTATTCATGTACCCTGGAATTATTTTTACTTCCTCTGTACTGTTTGTACCTTTCAATTTAATAGCCCTCCCTCTTTCTCTGTCTCACACACACACACACTAGCACATGTGCACACTCACACCAGTAACATTTTGATGGATGCTATTTTTTCCAGTCCTAATTTCTTCTGGGAGGTTATTATTGTTAGTAATTGCCCAGGCCAAACCGCTCACCTTACTGCATAAGGAAAGAATTTTTGTCACGCTAATCTCTGACCCAGGCTCAATCCCATAAAACCTTAGAAAGTACATCGGTCGAATGAAAAATGAGCTAGTTTTCAGATATTTCAAATTCCTACTTCCCACCTCCATATCCGCCAAAAAACTAAAAGAAAACTCTTTTGCTTGAAATTTGCATTTGTTTCAGTGATGTGTTTTAGGATCAAAAGAATCAACGTAACCGACATAATTGTTCAGCTCCTAGTCCATTGAACGGAGAACACTGTATCCCAAACCGCCCATGAAAGGAAAATGTTTTTCATTTAGGTCAACCTCTATGTTTACAATGTCATTTGATATTTGGAAAGAGTTGGGTGGTGTGAGAAAGAGCACCTAAAAATACAACCTCATGCTGAAAAGATTAGCTGAGAAAATTGTTCCCATGAGATGTGAGGCTTGCCCGAAGCCCGGGGCTCTTCTGCCCAGGGCTCAAACTCCAGCCTTTATTACAGGTACCTGCTGCTCTGGGTCATGCCTCATTTGTCCTCACATTGTAGGAAATCCCAAATGCAATATCCATAAAATATAAAGGGATTTAAATGAAAGTCTGTCTGGGGAATGGGTGAGGAAGAGGGAAACTGTCTTTTTTATCTTTCTCCTTGATCTTCCGTCTGGTAACAATTTGAGTTCTTAGATGCCTACACGCATGTTTTCACAGAAGATGCTCTGCGGAAAGCTGTCAGTTTATACTCATCAGAAATAAAGCAAAGCTTAGCAGAGAGATTCTCAAATGGTGAGCTCAGATGTGGGTTTATCTAATACCATCCTATTCTTGCCCAGCCCTGGACCCAGGCTACTCTGACCTTGAGTCTAGCTTCTAAGCAAGAGGGTTGAAAAAAATGTCTTTGCAGAGATTTTAAGTGGTAAACATTGAAAACAGAGGCTGTGGATTTGATAGACTCCACCTGTAAAGCAGCATTTAAAGGCAAACAGAACACTATTCACAGCTGATTTGGTTTATGTTAGAACACAGTTTACATCCTCCCATGTAGACTGAAGTAAGATTACACTGAATCTAATGATATCCTGAATTTTAATACATCTCCTCTTTAAAATATTTACAGTCTTTTTTTAATCACACCTACAGAGTTTACTATTAAAGTTTATAATTTCAAAATGACTTCATGAAGACTTTGCATATTCAAAGAATCAGGAGACAGGAACCAGAGGGAGTGTGAAAGATATAATTCACTGGAAGCTGTTTGTCTTAAAACATCCAAGACTCTGGCCACCCAACTGTCCTTTCTTCCACTGAACATCAACCAAACTCATCTATAGACATAAGGTGTAGAAGGTTGTCTGGGCGCATCATGGAAGGTTTTCTGGGCACAGTGTTTTGGGTGTTTTATTCTTCCTTCTCCCCTCTTCCTCCTTTTCTAGGAGTTTTCCCCATTTTGGCAGTAGAGTGACCAGTTTTAGTACTGAAATTCTCCAGTCCCAGGAAAGCCCTTTTCTGAGCAAACCAGAACAGCCGGTCACCCTCGCTGCCACACAGCAGATTTCTTATTCCCTTCCTTTCCTAAGGTTTCCCACCTGGCAACCAAGATGGTGTGGTGCTTTGCCGATGGCCAGGCTCCTGTCAGCACATGTCATGTCCTGTGAGATTTCATGGCAGGTTTTCTCTCCTTTTTCCCAGTAGGCTCAGAAAGACTATCTGGTCAAGCTGGAGGGATGGCATGGAAGCTCATGCACGATTTCTCCTTCTCTTGGCGAGGAGTGACCACAGAGGCCTTTCTAACAGGGAAGCTAGATTGTTCTCCTGCCTTCCTGAGATTCCTCACAGTCTCTTGATCCTGAAAGTTCTCAGAGCTCACAGGAGCCCCTTTCTGCTTGCTTATACACAGGTTCCTAGGGGAATGGACTGTAAAAAACTATCTATGTTTTTAAACCTTAAGTTTCCCTACAGGTCAAAATAATGCCTCGTAATGAATAAATAACCACCAGCTGAAACCTAGAAAAATGAAATCATCAAGTGGCCATAAAGACTCATTTCTGAAATTTGACTATAGCATGGGTGTCAGTGTGTAAGGGTGTATGTACATGTGTGTAAGATTGAGAGAGAGGGAAAGACCAGCACAAGATAGAGTGGGAAGCACTGATAATACAACTTGCCCTCACCTCTTCAAATTTTAGGTGATTTTCTCCTTCTCAGAACACAAAAGGTGGTATTCAGAAGTGACAGTAAATGAGCATTTTCAGATGAGGGGTGAACTGAATAGGCTTGTTGCTATATACAAAGTCATTGGAGAGAAGGCAGCTGTAGCCTGCAAGATGCAAAGTCCTCAGCATCACCAAAGGCATCCTGGGACTGAGCAATTTTTCTCCATTTTTGGTGGGAACTTGATCACTGCCTTCAAGAGAACATTGTAATGGATTTTTCCAAAGATTGAACCATGAAGGGCGCTGAAACTCCTGGCCCTAAGGACACATTCCTCCTCTCCTCTCCAACCCTTGGCCAAGGGATTTGTTCTTCTCCCCATGCTAAGACTTTATGAAGCTTGTTACTTTTACTTAACTCAAGCCTTGAGCAAAAATTATATCATTCTGCATACAGGCCAGAAAACTCTCTCCTGAGAATTTACAAGCCGCCTATGAAGATTAACAGAGTTTTCAAATGGGATGGTCACATGCCAGGATTTCCTAATGCATCCAGAAATGATGTCCGCAAAAGGAAAAAGGAACAATAGGTGCTTTTTGAACTTTCTAATAGCTATTGTGAACAGTGGAGGGTCTCATTCATTGGTAGATCATCTTCAAGAATAACCGGAGTCAACTCTGTAAATTGGAGATGATGACAACAGACTTAAACTCTTGGAAACCATGCTTCCTGACCTGGCACTGAAACCTACCCCACCTTCTTAATAAGGGTTTTCCTACATAGTTTATCTCTCTCCCTCATCAGGTGCACCACTGGAAACCAAAGGCACGTGGTCCTTCATTTATATTTTCTGCTATGTGATAGCATTCATATAGGATAAGTTGCTATGGACATGGGAGAATAAAACTTCTGTTCAGAATGGTTCCAGAAAGCAGAGAAGAAACAGCCTGCCTTCCTTAGCTAGGACATATTCAAGCATGTACTCCTAAGACATTGGCTTTATGCATGTGAAAGCAGCCTGAAGAAAGCCAGTCATCAGTAAAAAAGCCAGAGGCTTTATCCACGTGCTGCTCTGCACATCCACAAGTGGACTGGCTGCAAAGGTTGTTCTCGCCCAGCACATTTGTCCTATCAACTTCCTAAGGTGGAAGTCAGAGACCTGATTCTGAGGACATTTCAAGGTTTAGTGCCTCCTGGATGCTCTCAGGTTTCAGTACGACACTTTGCTTGGACACCCACAAGCCTATCTTGTGACCAGTGAACCAACTCCACCCACATCCCAAACGTTTCTTGTTGAGGGCTCTCTCAGATAACTCCCACCATGTTTCTTGCCAAGCTGCCCTACCCAGAAAGCCCCCTCACCTGAGAAAGAGGCCTCTACTGTGGTCAGGATGTGGCTTTTCTTTTTTGCTCTGAATGACCTGAATGGTGCCTTGTGGCTACCTTGTCCTCCAATAGCATCAGTCTTTATGTTATAATACTTGTTTCCAAGTTCTAAGACTGCTAGTGCTGCACATTCTCATAGATGATTTATTAGTCTCTTTAGGAAGCTATATTTCTGCAAGATTCATGTCATTTGCAAGGCATATGGCAGAAGGGAGCTTTAGTTAAGGGATGGTGAACTAAACTGCATCAGGTTTTGCTTTGGCAAGGACACCAGATGGATGCCTTTATGATGAAGTGGGTCTCCTCTAGCCTCTTCTTTTATGCAGGGCTCCAACAGGTGTTTCCTCTAAGGCATATCTGTTTTCCATAACATCAGAATGAAGAAAGATGTTGGCTGTGACAGCTTGTGTACATAGATCATGCTTTTATTATGATAGAAAGGTGTACAGTGATTGATTTGCTATTCTGAGTCAAGTTAAAATGTACTTGGAAGAAGATCATCTTCCATTTGCCAAAAGGGCATTTAATTTCCAGACCAAGCACTCTCCATTCATTGGGGGAGGAAGGAGGGAAGAGGAGAGGAAGTAGGAAAAAACTGCAGAAAGTGACCAGAAGAAAAGTAGGAGCATTTGTTGTAGACTGGAGTGGTGAAGGCAGAGAGCAGGAAGCCATTTCCCTGAAGATAACTTAGCCACACTATATCAACATCTGAGGGACAGTGTCTAGGAAACTGCACATAGAGAGAAGAGAAGTTTCTATGAATGAGTAACATAGCCAGTTCTCCAAATCCTGATAAAAATCAAAACCAGACTCAGGTCTTAGGTCTGATCCCTGGTGAGTCTCTTTAATAAGCTTGGCATAAAGCCATCACACTGGTCCTGTCTAGTACCATTAAGAGAGCATGTGTTGTGTGGCTCTTAGAATTCTGTGTTGGGACTCATGACTTCTCAATATTTAAACCACCAAAAGGCATGTTAACTTGAATGAACAAGGTAACCTATTTTGGTCAAGCTGACCTTGAAGCTTACAACATCTTTTGGCTAGGTAAATGACCACAGTCCACTAAATTTATAGGTAGATCTTAAATGGAGAGAAAAATAAAGAAATGCACCTAGGCCTTGGCCAATCGGGTTAGCAATTAGCTTCTCTACTTTTCCAAACCCTTCTCAAGTGCCCCATCCTTCCACCCCAGCTTCCCTGTCTGGGTCCTCTCTCTATCCCATTACTTTAGGCCTGACACTTCAACCCAAGTTTAAGTAAGTCCCTTTGTCTGAAAAATTATGGCCTAAGATAGCAATTTAGAAACTAACCTGGGTAAAGAGAGCAAAATTGCTAGTCATTATATTGGAGTCTGAGTCTTTGGGCCAGGCATTGGATAACAGGCTGTGTTAGTTCACGAGGAAAATCCCTAACCCTTCAGCACAGAGAGTAATAGGTTGTATTTCTCCCAGGACATACAGTAAAATCTCACAGGAGAATGATGTCATAAGCTACCAGAGCTGAACCTATAGTGTGACATAGTACAGTGTGTCCCCAAAGATGTATCAAGGGATAGTAACATATTTTTAAATAAGTAAGTAAATAAATAAAACAAGTACATAGTAAATAGCAAACGTTTTGGGGGTCAAATAAGTGTGTGAAACATTGGTGTATACAAATTTTAAAGGATTTCCTTTTTGTAAGACTTTTCAGAACCTTCCATATGCTAAAATGTAGTATGAATCTCGAAGAGGGGAAACTTTTCTCAAGATTTATTTGGCTACAGAAAACATTTCCTCAGGAGTTCTCTGGTTACATATTCCATGGAACATGTTTTGAGAAAAGATATTTGTGTTAGGATAAGATGGACTTAGGCGGTGGTAACAACCACAAAATCTCAGTGGCTTAGCACAACAAAGGTGCATTTCTTGTTCATGTTACACATCCAGCACGGGTCAAGGAGGAAAGGGCACTCTGCTCCACATTGTCACTCACGCAGTCAGGCTGGTCGTATCTATAGCAGGTTAGGAAAGAGCCTGAAGAATCACACCGGGACTTTTCACTATGTCAGCCATCAGTTCTCACATTTCCTTGGCCAGAACTAGTCATGTGGTCCCACCTAACTGCTCCTATGGTAAGGAAGGAAAGGAGAATTGAATGTTGTAAGCACCAGTAATCTCAACCTCAGCGTTATATTCAAATGCCAGCTTTACAATTTGTTAGCTCTTTGACTTTTATCCCTAAAATAAGGAGTATTCTTTAAAGTCTCTGGGAGAGACAAAAATGCTCACTGAATATTTCAATTGTTTCCCAGGTTCCTCAGCCCCCTTAAAGTTAGCAGGAGCCATGTGACTAGCTCTGGCCAATGAGATGTGAGCAGCAATGATGTGTGCCACTTTGGTCCAAGGCAGTTAAAAGCCTGGGCTTGACTCTCCACTCTCTTTCTCTTCCTGTGCCTTAATAACTGAGGAGGATGTGTGTTCCAGGTGTGTGGGCTTAAGATGATAGAGCCTCTGTCTCCCTAAGACTCTGAGTGGCAGTATGGAGCAGAGACACCTGCTCACCTGAGTAAAATATATATTATGAGTAAGAAGTAGCATATGTTGTGTTGAGCCCCTGGGATTTTGAGGTTCTTTCTGCAGGCCACACCTAGATTCTCTTGACTTAAATAGGTCCTTTCTAACCTTAAACTTTCTGTGATCCTAGAATGGTCTCCTCTCTAATAAGCAAATGTACATTCCTTAGGATGTGAGTTGGATTCTCCCAAAGATCATCTAACCCTTTTGGTGACCGAATATATTACATGATAAGTGTTGTGCCTAAATGCAATGTGGGGTGATCACATAGAGGGCTTAGCCACGAACTTAGAGCAATATTAGAGCAAAGTTTAGCCCAATGTAGGCTGGTGATGGAAGCTGTAAAGAATGCAGAACACATTTAATAAGTAAGAATGTTTCAACACAGCCTCATAAGGAAAGATATGGAAAGGAGAGCAGAGGAAAACAGGGTAAGGAGAGAGATGCCACGCAAGACTCAATCTCACAGCCTTTTGAGTTCTGTATTCAGGTACCTAGGACACCTCTCATGACTTCACCCAAGCAATGGCAGCATCATGATAATAACCAAATTAAGAGCAGAAATGACTACCTTCAAGGCACATATAATCTAAGGTAAAAAGAGAGACTGATGGATCTGTTAAACACACATGCAATCCTTGTGGCCTTGTGCCCAAAGTGCTTAGTATGTCTTCAGCTGTGATACAGTCGGCATTCAGCTCTTGGTGTGCTTCAGACATGAATCTTTATTTTGGAGCCTCACAAACCTGAGGCTGTTCTCTTCGTGTTGTTCTTTGCTTTGGGCTCAAGGATCTAACGAGTTTGACATCTTGCCTTTGTTACACCAGAGCCCCAAATGTTCTCAGGCTAACTTTCTGTTCTCCCTATTCAGGACTTTTCCGCATGAAGTGCAACAAGATTTTAGCCAGCTTGACAGCACTGGCATGTTTCACTGGTGCAAAGCAACCGCTTTGGAGAACGTGATTCTGGTAGGTTATCTTGCACCAAATCAAATCAAATAGACCTTCTCCTAGGGTAAATGATGTCCTTCTGCTAGTCCTAAGTACCTGCCATTTCTCTTCGTAAACTGTGGATTTTGAAGGAAAATGCATACCTCATCAGCCATTCAAATTGCATGCAAGGTAACAGATGTGGCTTTTGACAAAGACTATGTAGGTCATACGCTAGGATTTAAAACAATTACATCAGATTCTTCAACTGCTTCTTCCCTCCATTAACAGTTTAGCTGAGTCAGTTATTCAGAATAACGTTCTCCTGAAACTTTGATGTTTTGCTACTAAATCTAATTAATTTAAATGCACCAGGGAAATATACTGTTTACAAGAACTCTGCAGTCTTTCCTCTTTTTTTTTAAGTAAGTAATCATTTTCCTAGTTTACTGGTTTTTTGGAGGGGTATTTTTGTTGAGGAAGATTGGCTCTGAGCTAACATCTGTTGCCAATCTTCCTCTTTTTTCTTGAGGAAGATTGTCACTGAGCTAACATCTGCTCTAATCTTCCTCTATTTTGTATGTGGGATGCCACCTCAGAGTGGCTTGATGAGCAAAGTGTAGGTCCACACCTTGGATCGGAACCCTTGAACCCCAGGCTGCCGAAGTACAGCATGCGAAATTAACCACTATGCCACAGGGCTGGCCCCCCTAATTGACTAGTTTTAAAGTTTGGATTTTCTATAGCAGATTTTCTTAAAGCTGTCTACACATGGACTTAACACATTCACCAAGAATGTATTTCCTAGATGCTCCCCTCCCCGTACAACATGAGTGAATCCTTATGTTAGAATCCTGTCCCTGTCTCTGTCCTTTCAAGGAGGCAAACCAACTCAGCTCACTAAAGTGTCAGCAACTAAGAAATAAAAAGCCTTATGCCCTAAGTCTTCTGGATCCCCATCTATTCTCATTTTCCAGAACTGGAAGCTCGGGTCTAATCCCAGTGGTCTACTTTGCAAGCAGTAGTTGGTAAATTTAACTAATAAAAGTGATTGCTTGCATATTGTATGAACTCTATATCATTTTTTCAACTATGACTAATTGATAATTATATATTTTTTCCTGCTTTCCAAAAGTAGTTTAGTTCACTTTTTTCTGTTAAACACACGCACACACAAGATCCTTGTGGCTCAGTGCCAGTGTCCTGTCAGAATATGTTCCAATTTTCGTAAAAGCAGATCAATCATTTGATCAGAAGCACAAAATTGTCAGTGCTGTCATATCCACTAGAAGGCTATTTGGGTTGCTGAAACTCACCATTTTAGCAAGTATGTCTTATTCTAAACTAAGCAAAATAAACATCCGTTGAGCAGGAAGCCAAACATGTTTTCAGTGGGAGGGAAATCTTTGAGGAGGTTGGGAAGTTGGTTGCAGATGGAGGCATCCAAGAGACCAAGAAATGGAAATCACAGACGTTCTCTGATGCCATATTTATTAGGCACGCAGTCAGGTTGCTGTAACAGATCTCCCCCTTATGACACTTGACGTGGAATACAGTTCAGAACACCCACTGAGTCTCTTGATACATTTAGAAGGGCTTCTAGTTTAAGAAATGCTAAGTGTCTCAAAACTTGTGGCCCTGGAGGGGAGATGTCCAGATTGCAAAGTTCAGGGTGGCTTTGAACTTGGTTTAGTTTGCAGAAGGGTCCAGGGGAAGCAGTCGATTTAAGTTACTTTGAACGAACACTGCATCCTCCTCTTCCCCCAAAAGCCACCATCTCTCTCAATTGGGAGACAATTTTGTGCCACAGTTTCCTGGAGAAATTGCCTCTCTAGCTGTGCACAGTAATGCACTCTGCCATGTATCTTGTTTCTAATTGTTTAGTTCTACTTACAAGAGCAATTGTTGGACTTCAGGCATGTTACATTAAATACTGTTAAAGGCTTCATTATTCAAGTTAAAACTAATCAGATTAGCTAGAGACAATTATTTAATAGGTTTGGTTAAGATTTATATCACTCTCTAGGAAGGCTCTCCAGACAAGTAGCTTTATTCCCCCTCAGAACATGATTCCCTTTGGAAAGAGTATTTCCCAGTATATGCTAATTTGACATACTCTAACTGTTGAGATGTCAGATGCTACTTATTTATCTTGTTAGATTTCATCCACTCCTGTTTCATAGAAGTTTGTCATTAACCCAGCTAAGGACTGGCATAAGGTAGAATGATATACCCACTGGAAATATTCTGAGTCTTTATG
Organism: Equus asinus; assembly: GCF_041296235.1. Lineage (NCBI taxonomy): Eukaryota > Metazoa > Chordata > Mammalia > Perissodactyla > Equidae > Equus > Equus asinus. The sequence goes on along the minus strand of NC_091816.1, from coordinate 7,645,600 downwards.
TGCTCAGGAATGTAGGACACGCTTCATAGAGGAAGTCCTTTTAAATACATTTAACTTATTCTCTACCACCCTCCAAGAGTCCTCCTCTGGAAATCTAGGAATTCAATAAGATTCAGATCTTATTAATAGTTATTGAAGAATAGTGAGTCAAACAGCGTACTTTCAATCTATTAATTAATTTCCACAACAGAATGAACTTTTATTTTTAAACCATTTAAACTTAAAGAAATTGAGGGTCAGGGATGTCAACTAGTTTGTTCATAGTCATGCAACTAATGATGAAACCCGCATACAGAATCAGCTCTTCTCACTCCAGGTCGAGTACTCATTCCACTCCATCCCAGCGCCACGAGAGATGATTGATTCATTCCCTGAAAGAAATCATACCAAGGCTTAAAATAAGTTTCCTACAGGAATAACATTCTTTTTTATTAAAGTTACATTTATTGTTTTTAAAAGTCTCCATGAATGTGGGGGAAATCTCATCTAAATATTCGTCATGAATATTATTTTGTTTTCGACTTAGAGGTATAAGGGAGATGTTATCACTTGGCAATGCTGATGATAGTGAGAGACATAGTCAAATGTTTGGGATCAAATGGAATTTTTATAACCTTCTAATTTCTTTTGTGCGTTTTGCATGATGATTTCCCTCAGCTCTGGAGTCTATTCAATCAGTTCAGTGTATGAGGTTAAACCATACGAAATTGACAATATTCAACCATTTTTGACCCATAAAAAGTCAATTTCATGTGGTTCAAACTAATATGTATTTTCATTTGTATGAAAAGCCAGTGAAAACTGCAACATGTTATACAGCTTGATGTAATTTTTAGGGCTCTCTAGAAGACTTAAGTTTAGCAATGGAATTTGGAATGTTTTAGTTTTTCATTGAAGCTTCCTACAGCATGTACAAGGCTAAAAATGTATAATGAAAATAAGAGATATTTTCTCCATTTGGTTCAGTGATTTCACACCTTGAGGTATGATGCTGATCTGAGTTTTAATTGATGCACTTCAAGCTAATAGAAAACTAAAAACAGTGAAATAAGAAGGAACTCCGCAGAAAGATAAAAAGTATAATTGCACACTGTTGATAAGGTCCATTTTTTATGAGCAATTTGCAAAATTGTATTATCCTCATGAAAGTGCTCCTCTGGTTGTACCTAGAAGAGTTGGGATGAGGGGAAGGAGCCCTCTCTGAGGGACTCTTGTCTTGTTTCTAAAAATGACCAGACTCTGGCATGCTTATGCTTAGAAACGAAGCGACAAGTCAAAGCATGAGTTTCAGAACCACGTTGTAGCATGTATCTTTGGAGACGCCCACTCAACGCTGATGGGGCTTCGGAATTTTGTAATGCCTTTGAGAGCTAGCAACTATACCCGGCAGGAGCTGAAGGACATTGTGTTCATTGGCTCTCTGGATTACCTGCAGAGAGAATGGCGATTTCTTCGGAATTTTCCCCAGATATACATTCTGCCTGTAAGTATCACATAAGGGATAGTGAATATTTATAATGATAATAACACTAACAGTACTAGCATTAATAATAACAAGAATAAAATAAAAATGGCTTGCAGTTATATAGTGCTTATTGGTACCAGAAACTGTTCTAATCATTTTACATATATTAACTCATTTAAACGTCAAAATAACCATATGGGGTAGATTTTAAAGACGTTGAACTTTAGGGATAGAGAGAGTAAGCAACCTGTCCAAGTTTACACAGCAGGTTAGTAGCAGAACTAGGATTTAAATCCAGACATTGTGGCTCCTGAGTTTATGCTGAGGGGCCACTCTGTTTTATGTTTATAACTATGTTTTATAGTCTTTCTATAGATCAGAGTTTCTCTGCATTTCTGAATCTGATTCTGACTTAATGGCTGAACCTAAGCTGATACTGGCCAGCCTCTGCACTCTACCTCTCTCATCTTTTCTGGAGACACGGCTTTTATGGAATACATAACGCCATGCAGTCCTTGATAGATGAATGAAAAGGAAGAATTAGCTTTACATTTCTGAGAAATGGATCCACTATGCAAATGTGGCATTGTGGTTGTTATCATATTTTCTCTGAAGCTTCATAGGTCTGTATCCCATTATATGCCACCATTTTCCCGGATGAAAAACAGCCATTATGTGTGGTGTGAAATGCCACCAAAGCATTTGATTTTTCATGAAATAATGCTGTCAATATGTAAGGAGTATTTTTCAAACTTCAAAAATGGTTCTCTCAAAAAGTAAATTTTGTTTGCTTTTTTAAAAAGCCACCATAAAGTTCCCTGCCCTGCTCCCATACTTTAGTCCATAGAAAAGAAGAAAAGAAAATGACCAGAAGTCTCCAGACCCAGCTAGGAATTACCAATATTCAAGTCTAAGCTACCTGAAGGCAGGACCAGATCTATCCCTGTTTCTCCACCAAAGGAAAGAAGCAAGCAGCACTTTGCTAGTTAATCTGGAGAGTACAAGCAGGGTGAGCTACAGGCAAAATTGTAAGGATGCAGAATCTGCCTTTAGACTCATAACTTCTCCTTCCTCTGAATTTTCCTCACCACTGTTACCCTTACTCTGCTTCTCTGCTCCCACCTGAGTCATCTAAATGGATTCAGGCTCCTCCCTCCCCACCCTCTTTTGTGTCACCCAACATGCTCTCAGAAAAGGGTCTGTGAAATTTAGTCACATTAAGATATTAATGATTGATGAGGCTAAATCTGTCAACTATCAGGCACTAAGTCAATGGAGGCTGGAGAGGCTTTGGCTCAAAAATCACTTTACTCACAAAGATCCACCACCATGAGTCATGATATAAGATCCTTTCATCTGGGAAGTCCCTTCTTTACCTGGTTTTCTCTCATTAGGGATCTGCACTCTATTCTGGAGACCTCCATGCAGTCAACATAGAGGAATGTTCTATGTGCGCTGTCTTATCCTCCCCATCCAAGTCAGCAAGCAGCCCGACTCTGGCAGACACAGACACCATCATGGCCACCCTCGCCATCGGATCATTGAAGATTAGGTGCCATACCCAGACAACCTCGGAGCCACGTAAGAACAACGCCCTAACAGGAAGAGGCTAGGGAGAATGGAATAAGGAAAGAGAACTAACTCCTCTCTGCAGCACTTTAATCATGGGGAGGAGGAGAGGTTGGGCCAGATGTCCTCTAAGATCCCTTCCAACTCTGAGAATGCTGTTGTAGAAATAGTGGACAGCTCAGTCCTTGGGAATCCTAAGTCAAATGAAAAATGATATTCATCTCTTATAAATGAATGCACATAACACTGTTTCCCCATTTTAAGGAAAATCACAAAATTGTAAATGCTATTATTGTTGTTATTGATCAAATATCAGTGAACATAACAATTGGTATATTATTATAATTAACAACAGGTATTATTGTTGTCAATCAATTCTCATTGGATCTTATAGATGTTCAAGATACTATTCTTAGTTTCATGGTTGAGAGAATGACATATATTCTCATCTCTTCAAGATGCTTTCACTATATAAATTTTAGAAGATTATCTCTAAGGTCCGTTCCAGTTTCTATAGACTGAAAATGTCATGTTTCAGCTTCAAATTGGAAAGAGACAGTGAGAAATGGAGACGTCTTCAGGATGGGGCTCGTGTCTTTTGCTCCTTTGTATTTCTCTCAGTGCCTAGTACAACTAGTAGTAGATGCTTTATACACACCTATTGAATTAAAGCCAATGAGCCAGGGAGCTGGACTCTTGAGGAGTTGCCACACATGTCACACTACCCAGAATGTGCTTGAGGTAAATTCCCACTACAAAATTGTGGTTTCCCTTCTCTCCCCAAATGGGAAAATGCTTTCTACAAATGTTCTACTAGCCACTCAACCTAATATGAAAGTACTGTTACTGAATAATTTTCTGTATCTAAAACAGATTTTCAATTCAAGAAATAAAGGTAAACCATGATTGGAGTCCATACATAGAGCCATTTCCCTTGGGGCTGTTGATCCTCTGTAATCAAGCTCAGGTATTCAGTCCTCTGGCCACATAGCTGGTGACCACAGCTATTCCACTTTGCATGGAACTTGGAGATGTCAGATGTCAAAGGCATTGTAAAGCTTTCATGATTATGGCTATGGATAAAAGTGTTCATGAGTCAAACTGGAAATACAAAAGAACTCTCTCTGACTCCTAGGCACTGTTGCTAGGAAGGAAAATATAAGGTTCTTGGGACAAAGGAATAAACAAGTAATCTAGTCTAATTTTTGGTAGGTGCACTGAGCCAGCTACTTGACACACCCTCACTAAGCAACCAAACACCACTCAGCACCCAGGATTTCAGGAGTTTTTGCAAAGCAGAACTAATAGCAAAGCACCTCATGAATATCACGGTACCATGAAAATTCAGACTAAGGAGGTGTGAGCCATACCTCTGCTGAGAAAATCTGAAGATCCATGAAAATTCTGTTGTGTTCAGCTTGTGAATCCTTAGCCTAGCAATTAGGGTCACTCAGATTTACAAAAGATCTGTGCGTGGTGTGTGAATGTGAGTATATGTGTGTATCATTCTTGCAACTTTCTGTAATTGGGAAGAAAAGAAATATTCACTTTAAAGGCAGTATTATCAATAAACAAATGAAAATGCCCACTCAATAAAAGCTTGTGATAAAATGACAACAGGAGGAGCCATCTAGTTAATCATCTGGGTGACTTGTCTTTCCTGTTATTATATTATTTTAATCTCACATCCTATGTAGGCTAGAAAGATATAAACCTATGATTTTAATTCTAGCTTCCTTTATATCTAATGATTTTCATCCTTTCTCTTATTTATTCATTCATTCAACAAAAATATATTGAAGTATGATGTGTCCTGTACTCTTTTATAGGCTAGAAGGTTGCCCTTAAAGGAACAACTAACTGGATTGGTAGAAGGAATAGAGGACAGAGGGAAAAAGGATTGGAAAGAAGGAAGAGAAAATGAAGGACTGTCAAAGTATTTGAATCTCATGAAGTATGAGTAGGCACTTTCCTCAAAGATAAAAGAGAAAGTTTAGAGAAAAATATATTGTGCAGGTCTTGTATCATCCTTCTGTGGATGTCATCATACCCTTTTGTGTGATGGGGAAATATAAGTCCAGAAAGGCTCTACTGTGCCACCTAGCGAAGGTCATAAATTCTGTTTGTCTTGTGCTATAGCATCAGTAAAGTCACATTGTCAGCACATATGAATAGCAAAGGACTATTACTCAGAACTTCACCAATTACTCTGGCATCATAGAAATCTACCTGGAGTTTATATATAGAAATTCCCAATCCTCAGAGAAGCTTGTTTGGTTCTATTAACCACTCTTTCCATTTCATATTAATACTCCTCTTGCACCATACCTAAGAGGTGGAAACAGGAATACCCACATCCAAGAATTGAAAGTATAAATGATGGTGAAATTCTTCCAGGAGGTAGAAAGCATCTTCCGTGCTGAGCACCAACATAAGTCTGGCTGATGCACAATTTTCTTTCCCTTCCTCTAGGACAGTGATTCTCAACCAGGGTCAATTTTGCACTGAGAGGTCATCTGACAATGTCTAGAGATAGTTTTGATTGTCACAACGTGGGGGATGCTTTTGGCATCTAGTGAGTAGAGGTCAGAGATGCTGCCAAAGATCCCATAATGCACAGGACAGTCCCAAGTAATAAAAAACTTTTTGGCCCCAAATGTCCATAGTACAGAGATTGACAAACCTTGCCCTGGCTTACCTGGTGAGCCTTTTGTGGGATTAGTAGGCTTTCCCACACCTTCACGGTCATAATAAAGTTGCATATGAAGCTCATCTAGGACCATCAAGGTTGTTGCATACAGTGATTCACCAAGAGATGTTGGGGGTGGCGGGACAACGGAATCAGGACTCTCCAAAGGATCAGTAAGAACGCTGGGCCTCCTGGACACCTCCATGGAAAACTTCAGGTTTTCCAGTGATATTGTAATTACTGCCCTGTCACGTCATAAAGAGAACAGGTAGGCAAACCTAGGTACTGAACTAAATAATCTGTGGCATAATCTAAACATATAACGGTAATTAAGTCTGACAACTTAATATGCTACTGAAATTTAAATGTACAGTAGTAATCTACAATTAAGCAATCTTTTGTAATAGCAACCTGCCAGCCTGGAAGATTTCAGGTATAATACTGTGTACTATTAGGTAGCAAAAATATTGACATTAGTAAAATGTGCCCAGGCTATGATCTGACACATATTCAAATTAACTATTGCTGTACAGGAAAAGATGGAGTTAAGGCAGAAAGTCAGCTGCCATCCTTCAGCTGGTGTCAGAAGCAGATATTTAAGCAGTCACTTCAGCCGATGTGGATACGTCTGTATCCAATGAGAACATTTGACTCTGAAAGTTAGGATTTTCCAAGCCCTTTGTTCAGGGAACTGGAATCAAAAAGTAGGGTTCAAAGGAGAATTTCCTCTTTGAGGGAAACTGATCTCAATGTCTTACTGAAAATGCCAGCCAAACTTTGTATATTTTAGTAGGGCTACAAATTAAAAATGGCATGGGCTTTGATCTTGGTGCTCATCAGAGTATGAAAAGCCATCCACCGTTTCTAAGCTATATAATCTTAGGCAAGGTATGTAAAGCCTGAGTCAGTTTTCCCATCTTCAAAGGCGATCTAAACACACTTAATTCACAGACTTGATGTGACCGTGGTATAATTCTTATCTCCCTACTCTTTCTACTGCTTACAGCAGCCAGAGGGACCTTTTGCAGATATTTATCAGATAATGCCAATTCCCTTCTTTAAACCATAATGGTGACTCATGACAAATATGGGAATATCATATAGGGTCCTGCAGGCCAATAGGGAGTTTGAATTTTCTCCTATTTCATCCTGTTTATACTGGCTCTTTCCTACCTTAGGTCCCCTATGCCATTCCCTCTGCCTGGAGGGAATTTTTCTCATCCCTCAGGACTCTGTTCCACTGTCAGAGAAGCCTCTCCTCAAACCCTGTCTAAAGTAACCTACCACGTAAAGGTTTGGGTTTTTTGCAGCCCCCATCACTATATGGAAAAATTTTGTATTTGCAACATGTGGTATGTCTCTGGGGCAGGGACTCTTCACAGTCCTAGCATGGAGTATATACTCTAAATATTTGTAGAAGGAAGAAAGGAAGGGAGGAAGGAAGGGAGGAAAGGTACATAAACCATCTCTCACAGTTCTGGGAATAAAGTAGAATCTCATTCGCCCCAAGTCTTCCTGCATTATGGAAATCCCCAGAGACTTTTTTAGGGAAAACAGCTCAAGGTATTCAGATCCCATCATGAATAAGATTTACCAGGATATTAGGATGTCTGAACTCTTAGCCATCAATGTAAATCTGCCTCTTAAATAGCAGTGTGAACAAGGAAAAGATGGAGTTAAGGTAGAAAGTCAGCTGCTGTCCTTCAGCCAGTGTCAGAAGCAAATGGACTTCCATTCCCTCACCTGAAGTTAAAGGGTTTTACTAAATTACTAAGGTCAGGTCTAACTGTAAACCAGATGTGTTGAGCTCTTCCCGTGGGGCTTCTGTTTTTACCCTGAATCGTCCTTGAAGCATGACTCAGAAGTTTAGTGGCTATCAAAAATATAAGCAGCTCTACTCTGCATTAATAAGAAGTGAAGGCTTTTTATTGAATACTTCTTGGGGAGATGGAAGAGATGGTAAATATTGTAGTAAGTGGCATTCTTTCTGAAAACAATCTCTTTTTGGATTTTCTCTTTCCACATCCCCATCTCCATGACTAGATCTCCACAGCCTCTCTTTGTCTGTCTCTTGGGCTGTCTTACCACCTAGCTCATCTCCCTTCACTCCACATTTCACTCTCCCTCCCCTGCCACCTACCTGGCTCAGGAAACAAAGGATCCTCCAAATATTTCACCTTCTTCCAAGGCAGCAGAGAATTTTAACTACAAGTAGAATTTTAACTTTCACAGTATTTTTCCCCATTACGTGATATTCTAGGGAAAGTTCAAGAAAGGTAACCAACAGTTTTAAAGCATAACTTCTGATGAGATCCTTGTGTGTGGTTTTGTTTGTTAACGAGACCCCGATTCCCATTTCTCTCTTCTGTTTTCTTTCTTTACATTTTTTATTTTAATTTGGAGACCCAAACTCTGGTATCCTGCTTTTTTTCTTTGAAACTCTTCATGGTTCATCATGTGATCATGCTGTGTTTCAGACCAGTGCTGAGCATCCGCTCTCTTTTGGAGAGACTAGATGAGACTAGACCAAAGGCAGGAGGGAAGTCTGTCTGTAGCTGAATTCAAAGGTCAGAGGCCCCTAGTGACACTCTACCCAGTCTTTAAGGAGCTCCAAAGGCATTCCAGGTTGAGGCAGACTAACCAGAGATGGGAAGCAGCCAGTTCAGCTGAAGAAGAAAGAAGACATGAGCAGTGATCCAGCCCAGAGAGGATCTCAAAGAGCCAGAAACTAGTCATGATGTCTCCAAAAGCACTGATGGAACAGCTATTTGTTCACAGTTTCCTCAAGGTTATACAAGCAAATGGATGTGATTTGAAGCACTTCCTGCCTGAGCCATTGTTCAGCACCACCACTCCATGGAGAGTAATCATTATTTACTTATGATGTCAATAAGCAACTACTGGGAGAGCTTTGTCTTTTTTGTAATTCATGTGAAGTGCCAATTAGAAAACCTACACACATACACACTTACACACACAACACACCATATGTCTCAAAAGGAGATGCTGAGGAGGCCCAAAATTTTTTTTTTTTTTGGAAATATGCAGAAGGATTTAGGATTTGGGCATGACAGTAACTTTGCCAAGAGAAAGTATTTAAGTTACACGGTGTACTTCTATATCCTTGTCAACGTTTGCAAGGCACTTTATTTACATTTGTCAATCTCTTTTCTTCTTTGTTATTATCTGTCTACAGAGTCTTCAAGGGGCTGTAATGGATATTCTGAAAAATCAGACTACAGAAGAATCCCCATTCTCACTGAACTGAGTAAGTTGTGTTTCAAAGACAAAATTCAAGGGACAAATCTTTGTGAGCCATGATTGATGTTCCAAGTTTCTTTTTAAAATCCACAATCCAAGGACTGGGGAACCAGAACGTGGCCTAGAGAGCATTAAGTGCTTGACTGGACTTTACACCAGGCTTTTACCCAATTGGTGACATCATCCAGCAAAGCATGCTAGATCTGGATGTCAGGATGCAGGAATAGCATCTGCTTTCTCCACTCTTCCAGTTATCAGAAAAGGGAGACCAGCAACTGGCTCAGTCTCACTGAGAGCGAATCTCCCACAGGCTGGGACATGGACTTGAAGACTGCTAGAAAGGAGCTCTCTATACCAACTTACCTACCCATCATGGAGCTTAGGTCAGGCAGCTTCCTTTCCTGTAGTGATAGCAGCGCTGGCATTGGGGTGAGGAAAGTAAGGCACCCAGGGTGCAGACTTTAAGGAGACATTCACTCTTGGGGTCCTTAAATTTTGTGTCCCAGGAGTCTCCCTGTATCATCTTAAGCCCGGCTCTGAGTGGTGCTCTTCTGAAATGGAAGTACTCCATGCAGAAATAACAGGATAAACTTCTATCTCTCACCAACACCTTATGGAAAATGCACATACATGAAACTTTCCTAGATATGAGGAGCTCTGAGAACAGAAAGAAGGGAAGGGAAGACAGGGAAGGTGACTGGGTACATTTTGGGGTATGTTTGTGAGGCACTAGGGGACACACTGGGATTTAATACTGGTAATAACTGATGAAAAGAGGGGAAGATGCCAGAGAGGTGAATGGTGCCTTTAACAAAGATTGGACCAACTCCAAGATGATCTCTAAAGCTGGTCCTGAGCATGTGATTTGACTCGATTCTATAGTGTAGCAAGATTCCTAATGGGCATTCTATGATTCAGGGTATCTAAGCTGAGTGAGACTTATACCAAACTAGATGAACCCAGAAATGAAGTCCCAGAAATGAAGCAAGGGTACAAAGAGAGGAATCAGTAGGTGACATTACCAAGTTGTCTGGGAGTGACAATGCAGTAGGTGGGAAAGAGTCTAGTCCCCCTGAATCCTGGACCAGCATCTCTTCAGATCCAGCTTTGAAGATCTCAGATCTCTTGATCCTGACTGGTACCTGCCAGCCCATTTGTAACCCTCTCAAAACTGTCAGCTGCAGTTTTTACTTTTAATTTTTCTACCTTTTGAACCATCTCTAACTCCGAGGTGTATATATACCAAGGACATTGATTAGAAGACTGTAATGTAAGAGTATTTGGAACGGAACCAGCCAGCTTCTCACGGGCCCAGAAGTGTATCTGGTCCTTCTCCAGGGACTTATGTCTTTGTTCAACTAAAGGCTTTCTGGCACTAGGTGGCCCTTGTCAAATTAGCCTGACAAGTCATCTTCCAGCTCACTTAGTTTTTTTGTTCTTGTTCCGGCTGGAAAGGGTCACAATTACACGAGAGTTACAGGTCTGACTGCCAGCACTTTGGTACAGAATGTACAGTGACCTACAGAAAAATAAGGAAAATAGCTAGCGAAGCTGAGGCTGCTAGTTCAGGATAACACAGCCAGATTTGGACAAGGGCTCCTGGGATAGGTGTGTGCATTGAGGGTTGGCAATGCGAGGAGAGGAAAGTGTGTGTACATAGGAAATGTGGGTTGATATTAGTCATACACTGCTCATCTTTTATAAAAATATGTAGTACTTAGAGGAAAATGATTCACTAATACCAGCAGTATATCATTTCCCCCAAAGTTAATAAGGAACAATTAAAGAATTAGGGAATAATCCAATCTTAGTCAGGAATGTATTCTGAGTTGTCTATCTAGTAGGTTTTTTTTTTTTTTGATCTGTAATGTGACTGTCAAGAACTGTGAAGGGTCTAAGACTTTGTGCTCCTTGCAAACTAAGAAGTTAACCTGCCACAGTTTCATGGATGCTGGCAGAGGACACAAGACCGCTGGGTCAGAAATAAAGAGCAGTTATTATTCACAGCAATAGCAGTAGCCAGAGTGTCACTGTTTTGTTCTGGTTGCCCAAGACCTCATTCCCACATGGTGGCATGAGAAGGGCCAGGTGATACCTGTACCCACCATGGATTGCTTTATAAGAGAGGTACCCAGAACTTAGGGAACCAGGATCTTTTATAGTGGGAAGTAAGCATGCCTTCTCTTTGCTCTGGTGGGAGATATTTCTATCTTCCAATGCTATTCTCTACACAAACACTTTTGAAGCAACAGACTTGGAACAAAGAAGATCAGTACCTCTGCCCACACTGCCAACAAAAACCAATTGCATTCCCTCAGAGGCCACCCACAAGGGTCTGAGTTTCAGCCTGGGGCCAATACAGATATGCTAATGGATAATTTGGCCACTGCTACATTGTCCTCAATTAGGATGATTCTCTGAGGCCTTGCTGCTCAAAGTGTAGAATATGAATCAGTAGCATCTGGAAGCTTGTTGGACGCTAGGATCTCAGGCCCTACCCTAGCTCGACCTGTGAATCAGAATCTGTGTTGTAAAAGAGCCTCAGGTGATTCATATGCACATTAAGTTTTGAGAGATACTACTTTAACTCCTTCTGGGCCTGGATAACTCTAGAAACCCAAATAAATACCAAGCCATGGTATGAAAAAAGACTATAACTGGGGTGATCACATGTTCTATTTATGCCTATTGTCCAGTGCCATCATTGAGAGTGCCTCCCCTTTACTTCCAAAAGTGTCCTTGTTTGAAAGACAAATTATATGCGGGTGACAATTAGGACACTTGCTTGGAGACACTGGGCTGGAGGCACAAAGATATCCCCTTGATGATGAAGGTACCCAGGAGGGATACATGTCTTTAGAGGAAGAAGATACTTGGAAAGACAAGAAAAGGTATTGAAGGAGAGGTAGATCCCACACTGACCCCAGAGTAGGCATCAAATCCTTTGATTAAGTGGTCACATTTTGCCCTGCCTTGTATGGTAGTCCTATATTTCTAAGCTTGTCTGCCTACCTTTGTTCTTTTTTCTTTTTTTTTCTTTTTTTTTTTTTGGCCTCTTTTGATTTGCAGAAAATCCTTCCAACATCCACTTTATTGAACAGCTTGGTGGAATGGAAGGAGATCTCTCTGGAACAAGCCTGCATCTCAGCACTTCCTTTGCCACAGGCACTGTCTTTTCCGGCAGCTTCTTGGATTCCCTCCTGGCCACAGTAAGTAGAGCTGAGCCAAGGAGCCCCCAGGACCAAGCCCCTTGCAGAGGGAGAACGGATGGCTTAGGGCTTGGGTAGATGATGATAATGCCTCACAATTCTAAGTTCTCTTTGATTTTCCAAGAAAGCTTATTCACATACATTATTCCATCTTTTCTCACAACCAGTGGACAAGGGAAGCAAAATTTTCACTTTCAAGATTAAAAACTCGAGGGTGTTAGAGCTGGAACACTTGATACCAGGATGAACGAGGGCATAAGTGGCAGAGAGACTGCCTTTCGGCTTCAGGTGCATCTCAGCAGATCAGGCCCTTTGGTGTCAGAGCTTAGGAAACACTGCCTTCTCTTCTCTCTAAAATATCCCCAACAGCTTACAGAGAAAGCAGCTGTAAAGGGACACTGGGTTTAAGGGAAAAGCTTTGGCCTTTGGTGGTGTAAGTTTTGTTCAGAGCAAAGTCAAATCTCTCTTCTCCTTGCCCCTCACTTGGGGTGCATGTTTGACCACCTGGTTGTTCTTTAGCTCTCAGCATCTCTTTGACCACAAAGCCGATCCCTTGTATCAACTACAGGATTTCTGTACATAGAACTAATTCATTGTATGAATACCTTTTGAGCACCTACTCTGTGCAGGGCACTGTGCTGGGGGCTGGGAAACAGCAGCAATGGAACAGACAAAAGTCTCTGCCCATGTGGAACTCATGCTGGTGGAGGAGATTGCCATAGACATGATAAGAAGGAGCATAGCAGGTATGTCAGACAGATAGAGGGATAAGGTGATGTGAGATAGGCAATGTAGGGTTTGGGGAAGGAGTTGCATGTTTCAATAATGCGGCCAGGGGAGGCAGCCCTGGGAAGGTGCTGTATGAGTCAAGTTCTGGGGGAGAGGAGAGCACATGCCATTCTGATCTTTGGGGAGGAAACACTGCAGGCAGAGGGAAGAAGGGCAGAGGTGGGAGCATGCCCAGTGTGTTCTGGGAATTTGACAAAGACACGCAAAATCTGAGTGTAGCCATTTGTGAATGGCTGCAAGAACTCCTCGAAAGGAAATCCTTGTAACCCGCTACCTCACAGACTCTTCCCACCTGGATTTTCAAAGGGAAAGGTTCCAACAAGGCTGAATATCAACATACAAATGCTTAAGTGCCCAAGGCTCTGAGCACAGTTTGATAAACTTGCTGCCTTCTGGAATTCCATGTAGAAGAGGCATCATTCCTGAATTGTATGGATGCTTCAAAAGTGCGGTGTGCACTTTTAGGGGAATGTGACTAGGACATGTGCATCACCCTCATGACTGAAGCTTCAATGTCATTTGGTCCTAAGGAGATTATGTTGCCCTGGGCTCTGCCCCTCTAAGCCTTTAGGGGTTGGGGGGATCTCACAAACTCATCGAGCTCTCAGGAAGATAATACCATATCAATGATAATTTAACATTAAACTGGTTGGTAGACTGTGGTTTTCCTAAAGGGTTAAGAAGCACTCAGCCTTGACTGAGCCATGGAGAGATGTACTGGAGGGAGTAAAGTAAGGTTGCTGTTCTGGGAAGGCGGCTCTGTCAAGGAAAGCGTGTTATCACCGTCTGTCACTTTAGGTCAATTATCTTGTCTGTGATTAATGACTGGAGTGTGAAGCAGGAGGTGACTTTTGATGAACTGGTCCTGTCTGCAGGATAAGTGTAGATGGGTTTAAGGTCCTAGTTCTCCTCAGAGATCCCTAGATAGGAGGCAGCTTTGTGCCTTAAATTAAACTTGAGCCTTAATTAAACTCTACTACCCACACAGGTAGGAATGAAGTCACAGGTTCTCTTTAGAGTTGGTGGGAAGAGCAGGATGGGCAGAGAAGGACTGATAGAACATAAACAAATACCAGTGAACACATCACATAAGCCAGCAGAGGAAACAGGAGCTTGGTTATAAGAGTCAGCTTCTGGGCCTCTCATCACTGGCCACATGAGTGTGACCTTGTGAGCTTGTGAGGAGTCCCCCTTCCTCCTAGGCTGCCTTTGGATATTGTATCAATGGGCTTCTCAGAGGGAGAGGACAATCTAATCCTGCTGGAAAATGAAATAAGCTAGGTGAAAACTCAGGAGTCTTCTGAGGCCCCATGATGAAGTCTGTGGGAGAGTGAACAAGCCACATGCTGTGGCCTGATATAGGGGAAGGGTTGTATGAGGACACAAGCCACACTGGACCATTAGCTTGTCCTTGAGGATTCCTGGTAAGTGCTTAGTTTAGGACGTGCACTTGGTCAACTGAAATGGCAATGGCGCTTTAGGGTAGAAAGCATCCTTTACGTTAAGGGGGCCGGCTGGGATCTTCACCCTCTAAATCTCTACCTAGTGGCCTTCTGCCCCAGCTTCTGATATATGGCACAGTGAAGCAAACACACTTTAATACTATTCAGAGCTTCAGCCTTAAATCTCCAGCCATGATGAGCTGAACTAGAACTTCAAAAATAATCAGAGAATATTTCCCACACTTATTCCCCTTCCCTCTGAGCCAGGTACAATTTGCTCGACTTGGCCTTCTCTGGGTGGGGATGACTTCCTAACATAGCAGCCACACAGAAAAAAAGAGCCCAAGGGTCAGGCCTTAGCCCCTAATTCCATTGTCCTCCCTCTTCTGAGTGCCTTTTGATCTTGGCTGGTCTCCTGACCATGTGGCAATGAGAGCAGGAGCCTCAGAGAGAAAGAGAACATTTATCCTTTTGCACTAAAAACATTTGGGGCCACTGTGGTGCCTCCAGAATATGTTCTCCCACACTCCATTTTATTCTCCACACATATTAGAGCATCTCCTTGTAGAAAAGTGTGGGAGGAAGGCAAAATACCCCTCTCCCCTTAAAGTTAGGATGACAGTTATGGGCCCCAGGGTATCTCACCCTCTAGCAAACTCCCATGGTGGACACCACTAATGATCACAGTCTCGTGCCTTCAGCTCATACCTGTAAGTCTTTCCCAACACAGACCTTAAGGCAACTTCTTCTAAGTTTTATCATTGAGATAATATTAATAATTTGAGCAATATCTGCGATAGGAACAGTAATAGCAGCATCTCTCAGGTGCTTATGTTGTGCCAGGGTCTTTGCTAAGCACGTTACCTACATCACCTTGTGTAATTCGTCTGTCAATCCAATTAAAAGAATACAATTATTAGCCTCATTTTACAGATGAAGAATCTGAAGCTTAGAGAGGTAAATAATATGCCAAAGAGATGATGAGTTGGTGTTCAGACTCAAATTCATCTGATTCCAGATTCAGAAGTTACTACTACAATCCGCTGCCACTCCAGAAGTCTTGTTCTGTTATTAGATGTATCCTTTCAATACACTGACGTTTTGCTTAGAGGAGTCCATCTTCCAGAGTGCTCAGGAGTTGCTGAGGAGACAGGCAGGGAGAAGGAGACCCCACTGTACCCACCCACACCTTCCCTCATCAGAACAACTCTACTTTCATCTGTGTTGTATATGAATCTCCCATGTAAGGATTTCTGTTGTTAAGAAGACTTTGAAAACCACTCCCTAGAAGTTAGAATATATGACAAACAGAGAGGCATAAAATTAGACCCAGAGGCCTGTTCTCCTCTATTCTGAGACCGGTTTCTGGGTTCCCATGAGGAGTCCTGCACGGAGGATGGGAGTCAGCCATTCTGGCACATTTTGCATGTGCCATCATTTCCCTCCCCAAAGAACATCCTCCAGGTTTTACTCTTCCAATCTGCCGCCCAGCATAACGCACCACAAGATCTGTTTCCCGTTGTTGCACAGACTTATAACTAGAATCAAATGTTTGTTTCCCTGACACCTATCCTACCCAGAAGGGCGAGGCTAAAAACAGACACGTTCACAACTGACTCCCTCAGGAAAAGGGGCTAATGCCTCAGCAGTTTCTGAAACAAGATGAGATCACCAGTCTTGGCTCCAGTCATGGCGAACTGTATTTCCAACCTGATATTTAGGGCCCTCTCTCTTCTCATGTGTGCTCAGAAGAATTCACGGTACCTCTCCACCCGTCCTCCAAGTAATCTTCAGAAACACGTGGGAGAATGAACGTGCAAGTCCTGAGTATCGGGCTGTGAACTTGTCGCTGTGGAGAAATACTGGTTTTGTTTTAGATTTTCATGTATTTTTTTTTTCATTATATCCCCTGATACATTTGTGATTTTTTTCAGTATAAAATAATGGGTTTCTCCTCCAAATCTCCTGATATGGTTGGCACTCTGGCTTCAAGTATCCTGTGGTATACTACCGTAAACTTCCACCCCTGTTAGAGAAACATGCCTAGGAGGTATAATTCGGATTCACTTCTAATGCTCTATCAGTTCAGTGCTACCAAAATTAAAATATGGAGAAGTACTCAGGCCCACAAGTAGGGCTTCCATATGGTTTTACAAGAATAGAACTTCATAACTGGGTGTGAACTTAGGGGCAATTTCCTTTACTTTTAAGGAACTTGAGGCCCACAAATGTTTCATGATATTCTCGAGGTCACTCAGCTGGTTAGTTGCAGTTCTCTTCCCACATAGCCTCATTCTCAATTAGATGTATTTCTCTAAGAATGTTTGGTCTTAAGTCCTTTTGAGATGCTCAGAATAAAAAGCAGCAAGTGGCCAGGATGTTAATATCTTTATTATTAAGTAATATTGTAGATTGTGAGAGAGATCTCAGGCTTCCTCGCAGATCAAAGTTAAAACAGTTAGGGCTCCCACGTTTTCTAACAGTGGAAGTCCAAATTCTAGTAAATCTGATTATATTAGAAACACTACCAAGTTGAGAAGTCTTAAAATATTTCAAGCACATTTCAACTTTCGTATTTTCTTAAGAAAGAAAAAAAGGAAGGAAAAAAGAGACCCATAAGCCCAATACCACAGAACTCCGAATCATAAGAATATGAGATGAGCTCACAAAGGGTGACATGTAAATCCCTTTATTTTCCCCAGTATAGAATTGCAATCCTTTTGATGTCAAAACTGAAGAAATGATATATTCAAAAGCTAAGCCTCTCTCAGTTAAATATGTAAAGTACCTGTTTTCATAGAGCCGTGGACACCAGGATAACCCTGGAATTTACACCTTGTCTTTAATCAGTGGGGAATTATTCTAACAGCATTATGTTTGATCACTCTACACTACGGCCACTTGTTCTTAAACGGATTGTGGCTCGACCTGGATTTACAGCCTCCCTTCCCTCCTGGATTTCAGGGAGCCAATTCCACAATACCCTTCTGGGTGGTGGCGGGACGGAACAGGGAAGAAATGTGAGGAGGACGCTGTCACTCAGGTGATTCCCTCAGTCTGGACATTAAAGTGGAGAAGGCATTTGAAGTCATCTTTTAATCTGAAAAGTATTATAGAAGCTCTTTTCCTTTTATTTTCTCTCAATTTATGTAGATTATATTATTTCCTAGGTTACCTTTTTCCAATGGCCCCTACATTTTATTAGCAATATTTATTTGTTAAAAATCAACTGCTAATTGCAGTTCTTACAGCTTTTAAATGCACTCCTTGTTCAAGGCACTCTCGAGGACATGACTGTTAAGAAGACAAAGTCTGTCCTCTGAAAGAGCATATAATTTAAGGAAGTGTTGCTCAGAGTGTGATCTGAGGACCACCAGTGTCAGAACCACCAGAGGTACCCTTTAAATTCTGACCCAGTAGATCTGGGATCCCAGAAACCTGCACTCTTGAATATCACTCTAAGTGATCCAGATACATAAGAACTAATGTTGAAAAGAGTGGAGTTTAATAATGTTTGCTCTGTATCTCATTTAATCCTGCAAACAACACTCAAAGGTAGGTATTATCACGTCAGCTTTAAAGATCATAAAACTGTTGCCGAGAAACAATACATGAATTGTCCAGAGGTATTCAGCTAGGACATGCCAGTCCAAGAACCAAACTCAGATGTGTTTCAGATAAACCACTAACTATAAAATACGGAAGAATGAAATAGAGTAAAAGCCAGTGACCATGGGATCACAAAGAAAAAAAAACTTCGTTCTGATGAGGAAGCCAGCAAAGTGTTCGCCAAGTTGATGAGAGATGAACCAGATGTTCCAAAGCAAAGGCTTGAAAGAGTAAACGTATAGCTTGAGCGATTACAGATAGACTATTGTGCACTGGGGGACCATTCATGGGGGAGAGAAGCTTGGTTTTACAGCAGGGGTATGACACTAAAGGTTTGGAGAAGTGGATGGGGTGATCTGATTTGTGTTTCTAGAGAATCTCTCTGGAAGCATTTTGCACAATGGATTGCAAATGAGAGGAAAAACAAGGAAGACTAGTAAAGAGGGGTCTTATCATAATCTAGGCTTCAGAAGATGTTTCCGAATTTGAGAGTAAAGTGAATGGCAAAATTTCTAGAATAATAACAATTGAAGTCATGCTTATATATTTATAATGAAAACAAGATTTTTGATTTTTATATAGATGATATATAAACATATAAATTGTCATGTCTACTGTTAAAAGTTGAATTTAGATAAAACAAAGGGTAGAAAATTTTGAAAATTATGTATTTAATAGATTTGAGAAAACCTAATGGGTAATATATTACAATGCTAATTACGTATATGTCAATGCCTAGTTTACACTGAAAGTGGTAGGGATCCTTTGGAAAAGGAGTTTAAGAAAATGGCTAGGATTATGCAGACTCAGGGTAGTTTAAAAATAAAAGTTGGCCCGCGTGTCTTCCTCTGGTTTCATTTTGCTGCCAACAATTCTAAAATTCCATTTATTTATTCAACACCTACAATTTGTGAAGTGTAC
This sequence comes from Equus asinus, assembly GCF_041296235.1. NCBI lineage: Eukaryota > Metazoa > Chordata > Mammalia > Perissodactyla > Equidae > Equus > Equus asinus. Next base: position 7,626,646 of record NC_091816.1, on the reverse strand, counting down.
CATAAGAGCTATGGAAGATCTAAATATTAATAAGACCTAAGTCAATCTTTGTCCTCAAGTGGGTCACATTCAAAAGGAATACAAGGAAATTCACATCCAGAAGATATAAGTATAGATGACAATAATACTATCAGTAGTCCCCTAAGGAAAAATCTATCCAAGTCTCACTAAACACATATTTTTAAATATATGTTGATGATTATTAGGCTATCCATGGTCCGACCTGTTCTTCAGGTGATTTTTGGAAGAGGGGACATCCTTGGTGTCAGTATCATTACTCATTTTCTCCTTCTGCTACAGTGTAAGCCCTGAGGGAGCAGGAACTGGGTAAGTGTTATTTTCTCTGCATAGCACCTAACCCAGTGCCCTTCCCAAACTGCCAACTTTTAGCTAATTTTAATAATGGTAATGAGAGACACTGCTTTACACCATCAGGTCCATTTCAAACAGTGATGTCCACGAAATCTCCAAGTCTGTATACTTCCACCATTTCCGTATTGGCTCTTCTGACTTTGCACATGGCTTGTCCTTGCTTTCCAGGCCTTCTACAATTACCATGTCCTGGAATTACTTCAGATGCTGGTAACAGGAGGGATAAGTTCTCAGCTGGAACATCATTTGGACAAGGATAAGTTCTCTGGGGTGCCCAAGAGCTACTCTACAATTTTGTCTGGCACAACACGTTGTAAACTGGGGCTTCTGTCCTTAAATCAAACCATTTTGTCAGACGTTCAAGTGAGTCTACTCTTATAAGAGAGTTTCCCACTTCCTTACTTCTCTGAGTTTCTGAAAATGATCCAGACTGTTTGAGTTTGTAGATGGCCTGTAGCACAGAAATAATGATGCTAAAAACAAATTCATACAACCTTGTATTCAGAGAGTATTTTACAATTTACAGTGCATTTTAATGTGTTATATTTACTTTTTACAACAATTCCGGGAGATAGATAAAGCTGTTGTTATTATCCCCATCTTCCAGATAAAAAAATCCAAGTCTGCAGGAAGCATCAGGGGCTCCAATAACTTTATACCTTGACAAGGGTGTTAATAATAATTGTAATAGCTAATATTTACTGAGCATTTCCCCTGTGCCTGTCTGCGTTGGTTTTCTTCACTTAATCTGTCCAAGCATTTGCATTATTAATTTCATTGAACCGATCAAGAAGCTGAGACCCAGGGAAACAATACTTACCTGAGACCACACCGTCTCCCAGTGGCAAAGCAAGGGTCCCTCTAAGGCAGCCTGAGCCAGGGTCTGCCCACTCCGCCTACACCTGAACTGCTAAAGAAGTCTGATTGGGTCAGCTGAAATCAGCAGAAGGATTCTGTGTTAGAGTCCAAGAACGTGACTGGGCTAGCCAGTGGAAAATGCTTGTTTCCTTAGTCCACTGAGCTAGTGAACAGCAGATTCCAGCAAGGGAGAAGATAAAAATTCTGGCAAATTCCAATGGGGCATCCAGGTACGCGGGGATCAGATTAACATCCAGTCTGGGAATGAGTAATCTACATATCGGTTAGATTGGTGCATTTGGGTTTAGTTTTTTTTTTGCATGAAGATTAGCCCCGAACTAACATCTGCTGCCAATCCTCCTCTTTTTGTTGAGGAAGATTGGCCATGAGCTAACATCTGTGCCCATCTTCCTCTATTTTATATGTGGGACACCTGCCACAGCATGGCTTGATAAGTGGTGCATAAGTCTGCACCCAGGATCCAAACCAGTGAACACGAGCTGCAGAAGCAAAGCACATGAACTTAACCACTGCGCCACTGGGCGGCCCCTGGTTTAGTTTTGATTGACACTGCATTCGGCTATCCAGTGTTATTGTCAGGGGCAGGGCTTTATAAAGAAACATCTTTTGTTAGTTCAGAGGACATCAGCAGAGCCCCTTTCACAAACAGCGGACTCTTCTGGCCTCTGGGCCTGGTGTGTCTTGACAGATACTGCCAAAAAGGGCAAGCCCCATGCTCTGTGCCTCTGAGTTCCAGATGCAAACAACATTCCAAAGTTCCCTCAGTCTGGTCTGTCCGTTGCCGGTCTGTGGCCTGGCGCTCCTCACCTAAGGTTGACTTGTGAGTCATTATAAGCTCAAGACAACTGCTGCTGGCAACTTCCTGTTGGTATCAGAGGTGACAGTGGATTGCTCAACACTCCTCTCCTTCCTTTCTCCGTTTATGTCTTGTCCTCACTTTGTTCTTTACTCTGAGGAAGCACAGAGGTGAACAAACTATTGCCTTTTGACTTCACTCAATCCATTCGCCTCTGCTTTTGAACCTGTCATCTCCCGGTAGTGCCTTGTTGGCTCTAGCCTGAGAGCGAGGTCCAGACGAGTGCTTGGGGCTGTAATCTGTTTTAGAGTGGGATAAGAAGATCACTTCCTGGACGTCACCTAACATCCCAACTCATTATCTACCTTGAAAACTGAATTTTCCAAGCTGTTGCTCATTGTTACTTCTTAATGGTTACCAAAACAGCAGTAGTAATAAAAATGAGCATAACAATGTGCCACATCATACCCACAAGGCTCTTGGAAGACCAGAGTGATAAAAACAAACACTGGGATTAGATGCCCAAAACTAATCATAAACTTGATTTCCAAGGCACTTGACACAACCACCATGCAGTTATTAGGAAATGACTTTTGGGTCTTGCAAACTTCTACTACAAGTAAAGGCAAATGATAGTAAGTGCTTTCCATTGCTACATTCAAGTGCCAACAGACACATGTTTTTGTCTTCTCTCCCCAGCCAAGAAAGACCTTTGGGCAGTTGTTCTGTGGCTCATTAGATAGTATTGGAATCCTGTGCCTTGGCTTATACCGCATGATGGATGAAGAGGAGCGCAACCCGGAACGCAAAAGGGGAGTACACTAGTTTGGGAAGTGGTAGCTGTCCATCCAGGCATGAGAGCGAAAGTTACTGTATTCAATGTGAAACAGAAGTCCAGAGCTCAGGGTCCACAGTTTCAAAGAAGGGTACAGGGGAAGCAGATAACAATGTAGGAATAAGAAGGATAGGTATAAATAACGTGAATGAACCCCTATGGTCAGGGTTCAATTAGTATTGGCCATATAAGAAGAAAGGTATCTGTCCCCAATGGAAATTGAAATGTAGACCCAGATTTTAAATCGGAGTTCTTTTGTAACTTACCCCTCATCCATATCTACACAACTTTTTAAAGCTGAAAGCCACTGACCACATTGGAAAGATTGTATTCTGCTGGACTCATTGCTAAATATTTACTGAGTGTCTCTTTTCTAGCCACTGTGCTTTGTACATATAAATTAGGTGGGTGATATACTCAGATTTCAGTTTAAAGAATGATCAGTCTGACAGCAGTTTAGGGGAAGATAGAGGAAATGTATGTAGAGGCCAGGAAGAGAAAAGAGAGAGTGCATTCTAAAGACAACAGTAATGTCAGTCCAAACTAAGATTCTCACAGTGGAGATGGGCAGGACTCTGTAGAGAAAGAGAAATTAAAAATAATAGAGTGGAAATAGATTGATGGAAACTTGTTCCAGGAGAAAGGGGAAGGAAGCCAAATTACTCAAAGTGGGGTAGTCTTGAATAGAAAGAAAGACAGTTCTCTGCTCATAGCAGAAAAGAATGGGTGCCAAGGCAGATATAGCTATAGGTGAGGGGAGTGCCTATGGGAATTTTTATGTAACCCTAGAATTTCTCAGTGAGGTACAGACACAGCTATTTCTGAGAGATAAGATGGAGGAAGTATTATAAGGAGTTGAGAAAGAGGTAAAAGTTTAGATTAACTACTGAGGAACAGAAGAAGAGGCTTATTGCAGACTTGTAGAAACAATACTACACTGTAAAGTGAAAGGACAAAGGATTGGAAATCCTGATGAAGTTAAAGAGTAGATGTACTCAGAGTACAGGAATGAGAGAGAAGGAATGATGGGAAGTTGTAGTCAGAGAGTGATTTATTGAAGCATAAGATTTGGGAGATGTCAGGAAATTACAGCATCCAGCATCTTGCCAGGAAAGTGGATTGGAGATAAAGATCACTGAGGAGTTGAAATTAAAGAAATGTGTCTGGATATTGGAATTGTAAACCACATACACACTGCAGGCACATAAGAGGATGGTGGCACTAGAGTTTGAAAGAAAAAGTGTTGCAAGTGCCAAAGGCCCAAATAAATAAGAAGGTCTATAGATGCCACTGATGAATGAAGAGGGAGGAGGATATGGCTGTACAGCATTAACCACAAAGATGGTGGAGGAGGAATGATGTTCTGGAAGCAGCATTGGGAAGCATGAGTGATATCAATCTCTTGCTCTCTCTCTCTGCCTGGACTCCATCCCTTTCTCCAACACCTCTGGAAAACCTATGGAACATGGTAATTGGGAGAATATACACCCATATTTGAGAGGACATCAGGGAAGGAAATGATGTTTCTGTCTTAAAGGGAGTCTGTGATTATAGTAGATCTTATTTAGAATATCATGGAGGTGACAGGACACTCAGTGGGAAAGATGAAAGCAGGAAGATTATTCAGTGAAAGAAGGTCAATGGTGCGTGGAGCTGGGTGTTTTGGAAAGAAGAGGTGGTCATTTGGGGCAGCAATGAAGACATGTAGGATGAAAGTCAGGAAAGGTTATCCTGCTTCAGTGTTCTGACATCAACACTGGTGTATTAGTTCATTTAACTCATGTGTATGGAGGGTTTGCTGTGTGCCTGATATTGTGCTAAGGCATCCTGCCTTCCTACAGTCTTTCCATGCAGCTCCAGGCTCTGGGTGTTCTTTAAGACTCATTGACATTCACTCTTTGCTTACCAGTCAAGGTTTCAAATAGAACTTTGGTATAATTGTTTTTTCTTTTCTTCATTGGCCACACTACATTCTGAGTGAAAGTTGGTGGCAGAAGCATTTAGGTAGGTATAAGCTAGGGTGGAAATATCTGGAGTGCATGTAATCTTCCAGTTTTGACAAAGCTTGGCTAAGTGCCCAGCATGTGCCAATGAATTCATTAGTATGGACATTAAAAGCAGAGAAACCTGGAGTCAGAAAGGCCGTTAGAGATCGATCAGGCCAAACTCCAGTCCTAACCGTCTCCCATGAAAATGTTGAGAAAAGCAAGACCCAGAGAAGGGAGATGCCATGCCCAGAGTCAGAGATGGTTGGGTTCAGAGGCGGGGATGAAAACTAGTCTTCCAGTTCCTAGTCTGGGACTTCTCCTGTTGCACTATTGTGCCAGAGATATTTACTATTCATCAGAGACCAATGAAGCAAACGAAGCAAAACAAAAGCATTTCGTCTTTTGGTCTAGCAAAATGAACTTATTATTTTGGCCATTGCCTGTAGCCACATTGTCCCAGCTGCAGAGGCTCAGAACTCATCTCTGGCTTTTCTTACAGGTTTGTGATTATCCGGCCAGCCAATGATTTTAAGCTGCTGCCCTCGGATCTTGTGTTTTGTGCCATCCCTTTCAGCACTTCTTGTTGCAAACAGAATAGTAGTTCATCTCAACTTCCCTGTGAAATTATAAATCTAGCACCACTGACATCAAAGACACTTATAGACGTAAATAAGCCTCCTACAGTTAATCCAGTTAACCAGACTACAACACAACCATTAGTTCATTCTTTGGAGTCCAAAATTATCCCTGTTAGTGATTCTAAGCAACCTGTATTGACCCAGAATGGTAGCCTGTCATCCCAGATACATCTGGGCAAAACTGTGGAAGAAAATGGAGAGGAAAACATGAAGGAAATCTCAAAGAATGCCTTTGCAAATTCAAAGTCACGCTAGAATTGTTGATATTCTCTACAATCTCCTAGCTCGCTACTTACAAAGTATCTGCAGAGATAATGAATTTGAACAGGGAAAATAAAAATGGATTCATGCCATTTTTGTGCCCATTACTTAGTGGTTGGCCAGCAAGCCCACACTGTTTTGGAAGAGACAAAAGTCTGATCTAATCTCACTGGATCTTGTGTGATAAATAAAGAAATAGCTGATAAACACCTCTGTCAGGAAAGTTCATCACTCTGTGTCTCTGAAGCAGAAAGCATGTTAGCTTGAGCTGTGTTAAAGATGTTCTTCAGTACTGATTGGGTTTCTCCAGTCAGGGAATATAAGTAATCAAGATAAAAAGTGAGAAGGACTTAGACACAGGAGATAAGACATGAAAAGCGCCAAAATCAAGAATCTTATACTCTTTATCCTCAAACAGGCAAATAGTAAACTAGTATATTATCTCCTTCTCTTTTTTCTCATACTTTTCCTTTCTTCATCTCTTTCTATAGGAGGTGAGAAATACTAGATAGGGAGATGCTGGTTTGAATTGAAAACAAATTTATGTATAACTAAGACCTGGGAGTATGCCTGGCGCAACAAAGAATGTGCGAGTCTCCTGGGATGGGGTGCCTGGGTGACGTCAGGGGGATCAAAATATATAACTTTCCAAATTCTCTAATTCAAGAATAAAGACATCATTTCATAAAAGGTATAATACATTTCCCCATTTTCCAAAAAGAACTTTATATTTAATTAAGTCATTTCATCTGGGCCTTTCTCTGTTAACTTGGTAAAGTTCAGCACATCCAGGAAGTATTTCCCATTTGGTGGCCTTATAATGGTGAACTTTGTAAGCAATGCCTTTTTGTGTTGTAGATACAAATAGGTAGAAGGGAAGAGCAAAGAAAATAATAAACTGTAGTTCTCAGAAATTGTTTTACATAACGTTTATGATATCCTTGACATTTTAACAACATCTTTGCTGATTTGTTATTATTACCTCCATTTTACAAAGTAAGATCTATGTGACAAATAAAGTTGCCAGATAAAATAAAAAATATCCAGGGGCTGGCCCCGTGGCTGAGTGGTTAAGTTCACGTGCTCTGCTTCGGTGGCCCAGGGTTTCGCCAGTTCAGATCCTGGGTGCAAACATGGCAACGTTCATCAGGCCATGCTGAGGCGGCATCCCACATGCCACAACCAGAAGGACCCACAGCTATAAATACACAACTTTGTACCAGAGGGCTTTGGGAGAAAAAGGAAAAAATAAAATCTTAAAAAAATAACATAATTAAAATAACTAACAAATAAAAAATATCCAGTTAAATTTCAATTTCAGATAAATAACAAATAAGTTTTTAGGACAAGTGTGTCCAAATTATTGCACTTAGCTAGGAATTGATCAAATCAACTTTTAAACCTCTTTTATTTCACTCCAGCATGTATAGATATTATGCCTCCAAGCTCAAAAATAAAAGAAATGAAACAAAACTAAAAGAAAAACAAAAATATTCATCTACAGGAAATAAAATTTTGTATAAGTTAAGCTTTGGTTGTAATGAAATCAACTCAATCTATGCGGAAAAAAGAGCAATTGTAAGAAAGTTGTCAGAAACCAAGGAAATATTTTTCTCTTTTGTAAGCTTCCTAAGTCTTCTTCATCTTTCTCTTTTTACAGAGTGACTTTCTTTGTTTTTCCATATACATGGCAAAATACATTTTTGTGCAATTCCAAATTTATAGGTAGAGTTATAGGCACATCGAAGATTTAACTGGCCTGTTTCTGAATCGCAAATCCTAATTTCTAAAGGAAAGTATGTCGTATGCTCATCAGCCAACAATGGCTGAGAAGTAGGCGCCTCTGAACAGAGGATTTGTCCTCAGGAAAGGAAGGGAAGATGTTCAGGGTCTGGGAAGACATTCCACCAAACATCTACTGCAAAGACAGTATCATTTCTTCTCTCCATTCCCCAGGCCATTTTATGCACATAGCAGGTTTAGTAGAAACAAAATATTCCTGAGAAAAGAAATATGGACTGGTCATATGTGTATTCAACATCCATAAATCTAATGCTGTACACTTATTGATCAATCTGTTTAGCATCTGAACCTCAGTTCTCTGGAGTAAAAGCTTTTTCCACAAATTATCCCATTTCTACCACAACAGAGGAATGTGAACGAAAAATTCTTCAGTATTTTAGGATAATGGGTACCAGAAATATGGCTAAAGAAAGATTGAGGTATATGCAACTATAGTCAATGTGTGAGTATTCATACTGCCAGTCTTGATAAACAAAATTGGCAGAATACCCTAGACTCATGTTCCAAGTGATGCCATAACTCCAGAACCAAACCCTTTACCTATAGATGGCAACATTTTTTTTTCCTGAGGAAGATTATCCCTGAGCTAACATCCACCACCGATCCTCCTTTTTTTGCTGAGGAAGATTGGCCCTGAACTAACATCTGTGCCCATCTTCCTCTACTTTATATGTGGGATGCCTGCCACAGCATGGCTTGATAAGTGGTGGATAGGTCTGTACTTGGGATCTGAACTGGCAAACCCCAGGCCGCTGAAGTGGAGCATGCGAACTTAACCACTGCACCACGGGACCAGCCTCACATGGCAACATTTTAATACATGTCCTTTGGCAGTATAATGGATACTTAATTCATAATGATTGTTATTAATAGAAAATTAAATTTTTAATTAATTAAGGTTTTAATTCTTATTCATAGAAGAACTGATATGAAGACGAGAAAACAAAAAGGAAACTTAATAGTTCACAAACAATATGTGGACCAGGAGCTTTTAAGATTTTTTGAGCCTTTGACCCTTTTGAAATTTGGATGAAAGCTGCAGGCTTCCTCTCCAGAAAAATTAATATATGCGTGTATTCCACATAATTCATCAATGTGGGAGGAAGCTCATGGATCACTTTTTGTCTAGTCTATCTATCATCTTCCCAAATCCCTGATATAGACCTTCTGTAACCAGTGGCATGGTCCCCAGAAAGAACATAGGGCAGAAGAGCAGGGATATCTCATAAAACATTTGTGGTATCGAGCAAGTTCTCAAAGCTTTCTCAGTTATGTTCCCAGCTTTTTTACTTTGTGTAAAAACAGAAAGTTGAACTAGAAGGTTTTGAACATTACTTCCATATTCATTCATTGAACACATATTTATTCACTATCTACTGTGTGTCAGACACTGTCTAGATACTGAGGATACAGCAATTGCCAAGACAAAGTTGCTTTCCCCATGGAGCATGAACTCTATTTGGAGGAGGCAGAAAATAAAAGAATAAATAAATTAACAAGATAATTACAGATTGTGTCCAACACTGTGAAGGAAATAAACATGTTGATGTGGTGGTCAGGGACCACGGAAGGGTAGAAAGGATCTTGTGGGAAAACTGTTTAGGAAGAGGAACTTGATATGTTCAAGAAAAAAACACAAGCTGGTGTGGTTAGAGCATAATGAATAACCCAGAGGAAGAGTCACATGAGATGAGATTGGGAAAATAGGCAGGACCTGATTAAGAGAGACTCTGTAAACCATGAGAAACAGATTACATTTTATTTTAAGTGCAATGAGAAGCTCTTTAACAGTTTTAAACAGTGGAATAAGATGTTGTCATTTATATTTTCAGAGATGACTCTGGCACTTAGGTTTCAGTAGTATGAATAATCAAATTCAAGTGAATTCTCTTCCTCTTACAAACACTCAGAAATGCTAGGTAAATTATAACAAAAGAATTTTTAAATGTACAGAAGCTCTTAAAAGAAATGGAAACTTCCAACCAGAAGCAAGAGGGAGGTTATAGCCAGAGATGGTGTCTGTGAGAGATATAGGAGTCATAAATAGGACTGTTTGGTCAGAGACCACATAGTGTCATATGGAGATTGGAGATGTAGATGAGAACAGAGACTCAATTTAACCATCACCTTGGAAGGACCAGCCCATCTGTGTAAGAGGTGATAAAAAGACTCTTCTTAAACAGGACTCCAAATAGACTCCAAATAGACAAGAAAATTTATCATCGTTTATGGATCAGGTTGTAAAGAAGCACCTATCATGAGAAACTGAAGACTCAAGTTCACATCATGTGCAGATGTAGCATCCAAATTCAGACCTTGTGTGGTAGGAATTTAAAACTGAGAAAGCAATGCATAAAAACATTTGGTTCCAGACCAGTGACACCTTTGGGGTTACTGCCAGAAAGAAATGAATAATCTTTTGCAAGAAAGAATTCTACAACTCAGGGCAAAGAGGACTCCACGCAGGGGAAGAAAAAGTGAATTCAAGACTATTTAAAATTGACAATAAGTCCACAATAAAAAGTTGGAAATGAAATGAAGAAATTATCCTGAAAAGGTAGAGTCAGCAGACAAATCACACAAGAGGGTTAGTATGACACCAGACACTGGGTATTAGAACAATCTGAAAAAGACCATGAAATTGATACACTTAAAATTATGAAAAAGTCACAAAAAATATGATTAAGAAGTGAAAATGAACGAAAAGAATAATGTGAAAAAATGAGCAGGCAGAATTGAAAAAAAGTCAAAACTTCTAGAAATAGTTGATTAAATTAAAAATTCAGTATATGAATTTAGCAATAAATTAGATGCAGGTAAATCTGAGGAATTTACTTAAAATGTAAAATGGAGAGATAAACACATGGAAAAATAAAAGAGAGGTTAAGAGACATGGAGGAAGGAATGGAAAAGCACAATAGATAAATAATTCAATTTCCAGATGGGGAGATAATGAGAAAGATGCAAAAGAAGGCTTAACATTTTTAGAATTGATAAAGTACAAAAATCTTGAGATATAAGAATTTCAATGAGTCATGATCAGGAAAATTAATATAAATCTACATACAGACATATCCATATTTAGACAGAAAAGCAGACTTTTACAAAAGGATTACCATTAAGAAATTTAGGGGAAATAAAATATAATGGACCAATAATATCAAAATACTGAGAGAAAAATAACAGATGATGTAAAAACATGCATACTATACTATCTAAATTATTCAAAAGGGGAGTGAAGGAGATCTCATCAAGATGGCAGAGTAAGCAGACTCTGAACTCGTCTGATCTCACAAACACAACCAGGTTGTAACTATTTTTGGAAAAATTACCCTGGATAGAAAACTTAAAACTGGATAAAAAGAACCCCCACAACAAGGGACAGACCTGACTAAGGCAAAAGAGGAAGAAATTCCTTCTGGAGAGAAAAAAAGCCACCTTCAGGAGCAGCGGAGTTTCTCAGCCAGCCAGGCGGGAGCCACCCTAAGGTACATGGCCCTCCCTGGAGGAGTGAGGTCTGGAATGGGAGCTGATAGTGCTATAAGCATCCTTCAGACTCAGCAAAACTGAGATGAGAGTCTTACTATCTGGCTTCACTGGCTATTAACTGCAGTGGGGATAACCCCAGAAAAGCTATCAGATGGAAGCCAAAAAAAAGGACCCACACACAAACTCACCCATCTTAGCAACCTAAAATCACCAGAGAGAAGGCTGACAGTCCCTTGGTGAAAAGAGACTCAACTGGTGGGCACTGGGGGCATCTTGGTGAAAGGAGGGACCCCTCCAGAGACTGAGACATTGGTGGTGGCCACTGTTGTGACCTAGTCCAGGTGTGCTGACACAGACCCCAGCCAACACCACTGAAACTCTGCCCCTGGCCCGTTAGCCCAGGGGTCTGCCACACCCACTAGAGCACACATTTAATCCAGTTCAGCCAGGGTAGGCAGCCCCCCTAGGGACCAGCCCCACCCAACAGCAAGCCCTCAGGCTACTTGTTGGCCTGCATTGACTGGGTGCCTTGATCCTCTATAGGCAGGTGAGTGTGTCAGTCTCTGTGGGGCAGGGCCTATGTGAGAACCACGCGAACTGTGGGGGGCATTGGTGAAGAGATGAGGGCCTCTGCAGTGGGGCATCAGGGTACGCCCCAAGGGGTTTGGAAGTGCACATTGACCAGGACTGTGCTGACAGTGTGTGTGGTCCTGGGGGGGGGGGGGAGGCTTATCCGTGGCAGAAGACCTGTGCTTCACAAATAACCATAAAAAGGATCAGCCTCACCTTCCAAAACCTGAAACAATTGAGTGCTCCTGTGCTAGGGCCAGCACCACTCAGCTGCACTCCTAAGAGATCTGACAACAGCCTTGTAGGCCTGAGGCCTATAGCAACTATAAGCCTCTGAGACTAGCAATCAGCTACTCTGGGTACTTACACAATTAACAGGAAAACTGCAACAGGAGTGTGCTGTTAGACCTTGTAGACAACCAAGCTGAGGTTCCCCAAACCAGATTTACAAACAGCTGGCCAGGGAAGGAAAGACTAAACTCCCTGGGTACCTGCATTAAGAGCAACCCTGCCACAGCAGAAGGACACAAGTAGCCCACAAAGTGGTCACACTTGGATAATGTGGACTGGTGATGGGAGAGAAGTACACTACTGGACCTCAAAAGGCATCTCTTACATAAGTCCACTTCTCCAAGATCAGGAGACATAGTTGACTTACCTGATACATATAAATAAGCACAGAGAAAGAGGCCTCGAGAGGAGACAAAGGAATACATTCCAAGCAAGGGAACAGGACAAAACCTTAGAAAAAGGACTAAATGAAACAGAAATAAGCTACCTACCTGACAAAGAGTTCAAACAAAAACTCATAAGCATGCTCACAGCTATTGCTAGAAGACTGGATAAACACAGTGACCTCATCAACAAAGAACTGGAAAATATAAAAAATAACCAATCAGAAATGAAGAGATTAGATATGGTTTCAAAAACAGAAAATGTGGGAGGAGAGGAGTGAAAAAGTAGAGCTTTTAGAAAGAGGTCAAGCTAAAGAGTCTATCAACTTGATACAGACTGTTATCTACATAGAATATTACATAGGATCCTCATGGTAATCACAAATCAGAAACCTATAATAAGTAAACAAATAAGTAAAACAAAAGAAATCAAACATATTACTAAAGAAAGCCATCAAACCACAAGGGAAGAGAGCAAGAGAAAAAGAAAGAAATGGAGAAGAACTACTAAAACACCCAGAAAAAAAAGTAACAAAATGGCAATAAGTACATATTTATCAATAGCTACTTTAAATGTCACTGGACTAAATGCTCCAATCAAAACGCATACGATGAAAAACCAAGACCCATATATATGCTGCATCCAAGAGACACACTGCAGACCTAAAGACACTCACAAACTGAAAGCAAAAGGATGGAAAAAGAAAATGCAAATGGCAAAGAAAAGAAAGTGAGGCTAGCAATATTTATATCTCACAAAATAGACTTTAAAACAAAAACTGTAACAAGAGACAGAGAAGGGCACTACATAATGTAAAGGGAAAAATCCAACAAGAAGATATAACACTGTAAATATCTATGCACCCAACATAGGAGCACATAAATATATAAAGCAGTTATTAACAGACACAAAAGGAGAAATAGACAGTAACACAATAATAGTAGGGGACTTTAACACTCCACTCACACCAATGGATAGATCATCCAAATAGAAGATCAATAAGGAAACATCGGCCTTAAATGACACATTTGACCTGATGGACTTAGTGGATATGTACAGAACATTCCATCCAAAAACCACAGAATAGACATTCTTTTTAAATGCATGTGGAACATTTTTCAGGATTGATCACATATTAGGCCACAAAACAAGTATCATTAAGTTTAAGAAGACTGAAATAGTACCATGCATCTTTTCTGACCACAAAGGTATGAAACTGGAAATCAACTGCAGAAAGAACTCCAGAAAAGCCACAAAAATGTTGAGATTAAACAAAATGCTACTGAACAACTATTGGGTCAATGAAGAAATCAAAGGAGAAATAAAAAAATTCCTGGAGACAAATGAAAATGAAAATATGGCATTTCAAAAATCTATGGGATACAGCATAAGCAGTTCTAAGAGGGAAGTGTATAGTAATTCAGGCCTACCTCAACAAAGAAGAAAAATCCCAAATAGACAATCTAAAAGTGCATCCAAAGCTACTGGAAAAAGAAGAACAAAGCTAAAAATCAGGAGAAGGAAGGAAATAATAAAAATCAGAGCAGAAATAAAATATAGACTAAAAAAAAAAATAGAAAAAATTAATGAAACCAAGAGCTGGTTCTTTGAAAAGATAAACTAAATTGACAAACCCTTAGCTAAACTCACAAGAGAAAAAGAGGGAAGGCTCATATAAATAAAATCAGAAATGAAAGAGGAGAAATTACAATAGACACCTCAGAAATACAAAAGATACTAAGAGAATACTATGAAAAGCTATATGCCAACAAATTGGATAATCTAGAAGAAATGGATAAATTCTTAGAAACATACAACCATCCAAGACTGGACTGAGAAGAATTAGAGAATTTGAATAGACCAATCATCAGTAAGGAAATCGAAACAGCAATGGAAAACCCCCCCTAAAATAAAAGTCCACGACGAGACAGCTTCCCTAATGAATTCTACCAAACATTCAAAGAAGGCTTAATATCTATCCTTTTCAAACTCTTCCAAAAAATTGAAGAGGAGGGAATGTTTCCTAACTCATTCTACAAAGCCAACATTATCCTGATACCAAAACCAGACAAGGACAACACAAAAAGAGAATATTACAGGCCAACATCACTGATGAACGCTGATGCAAAAATCCTCAACAAAATACTAGCAAATAAAATACAACAATACATTAAAAAGATCATACATCACGATCAAGTGGGTTTCATTCTAGAGATGCAGGGATGGTTCAACATCCACAAATCTATCAACGTGATACACCACATTAACAAAATGAAGAATAAAAATCACATGATCATCTCAATAGATGCAGAGAAAGCATTTGACAAGATACAGCATCCATTTATGATAAAAACTCTAAAAGAGGTATAGAAGGAAAATAACATAATAAAGGCCATGTATGACAAACCCACAGCAAATATCATTCTCAATGGAGAAAAATTGAAGTCTATCCCTCTAAGAACAGGAACCAGACAAGGATGCCCACTGTCACCACTCTTATTTAACATAGTATTGGAAGTCCTGGCCAGAGAAATCAGGCAAGAAAAGGAAATAAAAGGGATCCATACGGGAAAAGAAGATGTGAAACTGTCACTCTTTGCAGATGACATGATTTTATATATAGAAAACCCTAAAGAATCCACTAAAAAACTTTTAGAAATAATAAATGAATACAGTCAAGTAGCAGGATACAAAATCAACGTACAAAAATCGCTTGCATTTCTATACGCTAACAACAAAGTAGCAGAAAGAGAAATAAAGAATACAATCCCATTTACAATTTCAACAAAAAGAATAAAATACCCAGGAATAAACTTAACCAAAGAGGTGAAAGATCTGTACACTGAAAGCTATAAAACATTGTTGAAAGAAATCAAAGACACAAAGAAATAGAAAGATATTCTGTGCTCTTGGATTGGAAGAATTAACATAGTGAAAATGTCCGTACTTCCTAAAGCAATCTATAGATTCAACACAATCCCTATCAAAGATCCAACAACATTTTTCACAGAAATAGAATAAAGAATCCTAAAATTTATATGGAACAATAAAAGACCCCAAATAGCCAAAGGATTCCTAGAAAAAAGAACAAAGCTGGAAGTATCACACTCCCTGATTTCAAAATATACTACAAAGCCATAGTAACCAAAACAGCATGGTACTGGAACAAAAACAGACACACAGATTAATGGAACAGAATTGAGAGCCCAGAAATAAACCCACTCATTTATGGACAGCTAATATTCGGCAAGGGAGCCAAGAGCATATGATGGAGAAAGGAGAGTCTCTTCAATAAGTTGTGCTGGGAAAACTGGACAGCCACATGCAAAAGAATGAAAGTAGACCATTATTTTATACCTTGCACAAAAATCATCTCAAAATGGATTAAAGACTTGAATGCTAGACGCAAAACCATGAAACTTCTAGAAGAAAACATAGGCAGTATACTCTTTGACATCGGTCTTAGCAGCATATTTTCAAGTACCATGTCTGACTGGGCAAGGGAAACAAAAGAAAAAAAATGATTAAATAGGACTACATCAAACTAAAAACTTCTGCACAGCAAAGGAAACCATTAACAAAATGAAAAGACAACCTAACAATTGGGAGAAGATATTTGCAAGCCATATATCAGATAAGGGATTAATATCCAAAATATACAAAGAATTCATACATTTCAACAACAAAAAAACCAACAACCTAATTAAAAAATGGGGAAAAGATCTGAACAGAGATTTTTCCAAAGAAGATACACAGATGGCCAACGGGCATATGAAAAGATGCTCAACATCATTAGCTATCAGGGAAATGCAAATCAAAACTACAATGAGATATTACATCACTCTGGTCAGGATGGCTATAATTAACAAGACAGGAAACAACAAGTGTTGGAGAGGATGTGGAGAGAAGGGAACCTTTGTACACTGCTGGTGGGAGTGCAAACTGGTGCAGCCACTATGGAAAGCAGTATGGAGTATTCTCAGAAAATTAAGAATAGATTTACCATATGATCCAGCTATTCTACTGCTGGGTATTTATCCAAAGAACTTGAAAACACAAATGCATAAAGATACATGCACACCTATGTTTATTGTAGCATTATTTGCAATAGCCAAGACTGGGAGCAACCTACGTGCCCATCAAGGGATGAATGGATAAAGAAGATGTGGTATTTATACACAATGGAATACTACTCAGCCATAAGAAATGATGAAATCCAGCCATTTGTGAAAACATGGATGGACCTTTAGGGTATTACGCTAAGTAAAATAAGTCAGAGAAAGAAAGTCAAATACTGTATGATCTCACTCACAAATAGAATATAAAACAATGGCAAACACACACATAGCAATGGAGATTGGATTGGTGGTTACCATAGGGAAAGGAGGGAGGGGGTGGGCACAAGGGGTGATTAAGCTCACATGTGAGATAATGGAGTATAATTAGTTTTTGGGTGGTGAACATGATATAATCTACACAGAATTCGAAATATAATGTACATCTGAAAGCTATATAACGTTATAATCCAATGTTACAGCAATATAAATAAATAAATAAATACGTATAAAGGCAAAAAAGAGAAGGACTCAATAAGTATTTGTTGGATGGATGAATGGATGGGTGAACAAATAAATGATATATTCCTGGGGAAAAATAGGGGGAGAGCAAAAATAAAGACGAACAAAGACTGAGAACATAACACTTAGAGACCTTTACTGAAAGAACTAGTAAAGGATATACTTCGGTAAGAAGAGAATGAACCCCAAAAGATGGAGAAATATATAAGGAACAATGATAAGAAAATAATTGGAAATTATTGAGGTAAATATAAATAGCTTTATTTGCAATAATAATAATAGTAATAATTTTGTAAAGGTTAAGAACAAATTGGAACTAACATAATAGGTAGAAATAATAGGTGGTATGAAAGAGGTGTGATTAAGCAAAATTCTTGTAAGATCATAGCATTGTTCAGGAGGAGAGCAGAGCTAATTATTAACTTTGGCATTTATTGTCTATTAGCATATGAAAATTTTGGAAAATAAACTCTAAAGAAAAAAAGAAAGAATATATATCTTCCAAATCAGTTGAGAGAAACTAATCAGTAAAAGGACAAAAAAAATGGAATTCAAAAATGTAGACTCAATTCATGACAAGCTGGCATTTCTTTTAGAAAAGCAAATTAAAAAAATGGTATATAGAAAAAAATGTAAAAGGTAGTAATAAATGCAAATATATGATATTAAATACATATAAATGGATCAATAGTTAGGTAAGAAGTAAGATTTTCAGATTAGATTTTAAAACCAGTTATATGCTGTTTATAGCATAAAATATAATGATTTATAAAATATGAAACTGAAAGAAAATAAAGAGATATACTACAAAAATATGGACCAAAAGAAGTGGAACTATTAGTATCAAATTAAGCACACCTTAAAGCAAAGATCATTACTGAGGAAAATAATTTCATTTTTTAACCATAACACTAATCTTCAACTAACAAATGATAAAACAATTCTGAAATTTTATGCACATAACATGGCCTTAAAATTTAGAAAACTATAACTGACAAAATTACAAAGAGAAATTGAGAAACCTACAATCATAGGGAAGAATTTTAACACACTTTTCTCAGAAACTGATAGATCAAGCAGAAAAAAATTAGTACTTGCACAGAGTAATATGAACTACGTAGTAACTACCTTGATCTAATGGAGATAGGTAGGTAGATAGGCATATAGATAGATAGATAGACAGACAGATAGATCACTGATCTAACAAATAGTAAATGGACACTCTTGTTCAGCACAAATACTGTGTTTTAATTTCCCATGAAGTCACCAACAGGGCCAGTCAATATGAACCAATGATACCAACCACATTGCAAGAAAATTCAAAATTGGTAACAAATACCCAGACCTCAACAAACAAAATTTACCAACATATTTGGAAATAAACAAAACAAAAAACCTACATCAACCATGGGTCAAATTTAAAACTTTATAATGGATGTTAAAAACTTTTGAGATCTAAATGACAATAAAAAGACTATATATTAAAATTTGTGACATACTTCTTCAACAAATGGTGGTGGGAACATTAGATATACACATGCAAAACATGAAGTGGGATCTTTATACCATATACAAAAATTAACTTAAAATGATTAGATCTAAACATAGGACCTGAAACTATAAAATTCCTGGAAGAAAAATAGGGGAAAATCTTCATGACATTGGATTTGCCAATGATAGTTTGTATATGGCACCAAAAGCCCAGACAACAAAAGTAAAAATAGATAAGTGGGACTACATTAAACTTTAAAAACTTCTGCACAGCAAAGGAAACAATCAACAGAGTGAAAAAGCAACCTACGGAATGGGGGACGATATTTGCAAACCATCTATCTGATAAGGAGTTAGTATCCAAAATGTATAAAGAACTTCTACAATTTAAAAACAAAGAAATCCAAACAACCCAATTAAAAAATGAGCAAAAGACTTTAATAGACACTTTTCCAAATAACAAGCATATGAAAAGATTCTCAGTATCACTAATCATGAAGGAAATGCTAATCAAAATCACCAATATCACGTCACATCCACTAGGATGCTCACTATCAAAAAAGAAAAAGAAAACAAAAGACGTTGGTGACAATGTAGAGGAATTGGAAATCTGTGCACTGTTGGTGGGACTGTCAGGTGGTACAGATGTTATGGAAAAGAGTGTGGAGTTTCCTCAAAAAATTAAAAATAGAATTACCATATGATCCAGAAATCCCACTTTGGTATATTTCAAAAAAAAAAATTGAAAATAGAATCTTGAAGAGCTATTTGCACACCCACGTTTATTACAGCATTATTCACAATAGCCAAGAGGTGGAAGTAAGCTAAATGTCCATCAGTGGATGATTAGATAAAGAAAATGTGGCAAAGATATACAATAAAATATTACTGAGCCTTAAACAAGAAGGAAATCCTGTTACATGTTACAACATGGATGAACCTAGAGGACATTATGCTAAATGAAACAAGCCAGTCACAAAAAGACAAATCCTGAAGATTTCCCTTCTATGAGGTATCTACAGTAGTCAAACTCTTAGAAACAAAAAGCAGAATGGTGATTGTGAGGGAGTCGAGGAAGAGGGAAAAGGGAATTGTTGTTCAGTGGATATAGAGTTTCAGTTTTGCAAGATGAAGAAGTTTTAGAGATCTGTTGTACAGCAATGTACATATAGTTAACGCTACTATAGGTTACACTTAAAAATGGCTAAGATGCTAAATTTTACGTAATGTTTTTGATCACAATGAAAAAATTGTGCTATGCGTATAAATCAGTACAAAGAAGTGAATTTGTAACCTTATAAGCATATGTGGAAATAGATGAAAATTAATTAAAAGTTAATGAGGAAATTGCTCAATTTAGCAAATTCAATAAATAATAGCAAAGTAAACTAACATAAATCTAAAGAGATTTCCCACCATCCTTGGTGTTTCCCAATATACTTGTCTGGAACAGGACATCAGAACACAAATCTAGAGTCAGCTTTACTCAATAGCTACCATTTGTTATTTTGAGAAATAGCAAGAATTCCCTCTATCAAACAAATTGTTCAGGTAGCCTAAAGAAATGCTGGAGCAATATTTGAACAAAATTGAGGAGTAGGGTAACTGGGTTAAGATGAAACTGGAGGGGAATATGCGAAAAATCTCTTTAAGATTTGCCGTTCAAAATGTGGTCCCCAAACCAGCAACCTCCGCAACACCTGAAAGCAGGCTCCATCTCAGACCTATTGAATCTTAATCTGCATTTTAACAAGACCTGTAAGTGACCCGTAAATTTAAGTTTGAGATATATGTGTGCATGTGTGAGTGTATATATATATGTATATATATATCTAGGTCAGCCCTGGTGGTCCGGTGGTTAAGATCTGGTGCTCTCACCACCACAGCCCTGGTTTGTTTCCATTCAAGGAACCACACCACCCGTCTGTTTGTCAGTTGTCATACTGTAGTGGCTGCATGTTGCTGTGATGCTGAAAGCTATGCCACTGGGATTTCAAATACCAGGAGGGCACTCATGATGGACAAGTGTCAGTGGAGCTTCCAGACTAAGACAGACTAGGAAGAAGGACCTGGCCACCCACTTCAGAAAAAATTGGTCATGAAAACCTGTGAATAACAGTGGAGCATTGTCTGACAGAGTGCCAGAAGGTGAGAGGATGATGCAAAAAGACCAGGCAGGCTTCCATTCTGCTGCACACAGGGTCGCTAGGAATCAGAATCAATTTGATCATACTAACAACTATATATGTATGTAATATATATGTATATGTGATATATAATATATATGTAACACATATGTAATATATACTATACATACATACATACATATGCATACATATATAAATACACACACACATATAGTGGCTTCTGAAAAATTAAGATCTGAAGATTTGGTTTTAGATAAAATTACCTCCTCCAACATGTAGCTATTTGGCATGTTAACTTCTATTTAAGACGTATGCTATGCTCTTTCCAAGTACCTCTAATTAACAGTAAAATCCTCAAGCTGAGGACCTTCAGACTGTAAAGGAGTTGAGGGAGGCTGGAGTTCAGTGAAGGTGGTGGATATTTTCCTGGAGGAACGATAACCTATAGCTCAAAGCTAGAGTTGTTTCTTCCAGGCCCCAAAACAAAAGAGCCCAACCTCTGTTGCCAATCTCCCTTTTTTTGCTTGAGGAAGATTCACCCTGTGCTAACATCTGTACCAATCTTCCTCTATTTTGTATGTGGGTCACTGCCACAGCATGGACCCTGACGAGTGGTGTAGGTCCGCACCAGGGAACCGAACCTAGACCAATGAATATTCCTCAGCAAAAAAAGAAAAAAAAAAAAGAGCCCAAAATCCAAAAGTAAACTTACTGCAGTTTTCTGATTGGCATGCTTCAGGAATACTAGAAAGTGAGGAGAAGGGTGGGAGGCAGCCAGGGGAATGAGGGCTGCTGGGGGCAGGCGGGAGAAAGGGAGGAAAGGCTGTAACACTAATTAGGTTTGAAAGAATACAGGATGAGTCCAGCCACTGCGGGCAGAGAAGAAAGGAACAGGAGCAGCTGATGCTAAGTTCCACTAAACTAACTGCACGTCCCCTGGGGACGTCACAGGGTAAACCTGATAGTCTCTGTCATTTACAATCATTATCAGGCAGGCTGCTTCTGTAATTTTACTGGGGAGCCAATTAACAGATTCCTGCAGCCAAGGGGGGAAATTCCCAGCCTGCCTCTTGTTTTTGAAAAGGAAAATTAAGGCAGCTTTTGTGCTGCTGTCTGCTGACTGCTGCCTATTGTAAAGGCAGGAAAGGGACAAACTTCAGACAATGCAGTGACTCCTCAGGTCGGGTGGATGGTTGGAGTCAGCCTTTTCACTGCCTTAATTTACTCTTTTCTCCAGCAACCTAAATTAGCCTCCAGATAGCCCAGTGAGCCTTATTTCTTTCTTTTCTGAGATATGGAAATGCTAACCATCTTTCACTCTTTCTTGCCTTAAAGAAAATATCTCTGCAGCATTTCATCTTGCAAATAAGTGGGGAAAGGCCAGCTAAGGCACTGAGAAGGCAGTAAAGGAGGGCTACTCTGCTCTGATCTCAGATTTATGACTCAACCACACCTCCTTCCCCTGATACCGTCCATTCTCTTGCCTTCCAGGCACAGTCAGACTTTTTCACTAGTCGTCCACATTCACTACTTTATTCTGACTTCTGATTCACCACTGAAGCCACCCCAACCTGGCTGTAAGCCCCATTATTCTGCTAAAAATACTCTTTTTAAGATCACTAATTACATTTCAGTGGCTCAGGATAGTAGAATATTTAGTACTAGCCCAACTCGAAGCCACAGCAGGATTCAGCACAGTTGATCTCTCCCTCCATCCTTTGTCTTCCCTTGACTGCCATGATGCAACCATCTTCTGGTTTTTTGCTTTTCTGACTATGCAGTCTTATGTTACTCTCAGTTCTGCTTTTATACAACACAATTAGGTATTAGCATTACTCAAAGCTTCATTATGGACCTTCCTTTTTTACTCTCAGGGGTCATTGAGTGATCCAGTTAATTAAGAAAACTGGAGAGCATATACCTGAAATTAAAACATTGGCTACTTACCTCTAGCCATTATTTCCATGCAAGAATGTAGGCCCAGTTTTCCCAGACTTAGTTTTTCTGAGAAATTGACAATTTTGATTTTTATATAAAAATATTTTATGCTTTTAAATTTTTGTTTATAGCTATGATAGAGTAGCTATAGCAGACCAACCTTCACTCCAAGGAAAAAATTTAAAACTAGATAAAAATTTTTTTAAATACCTGTTTGAAGTAATCATAGAGTAACAGAGTCAGTAAGAACTTAAAAGGCTAAGATCCAAGAGAAAAGAAAAACACGGAGGTGAGCTCACTGCTCTCTGCTGTTTTTCCCTGGAGGCATTCGCTGATTAGTGGGTGGTACTAAACAAGAGATCAAGTTGAATTTTAAGGCTAAGAGCTTTCAGCAGTCTCATCGGAGTTGAGGGTTATCAGGGCAGCTAGGAATTGAGGAGACTAGGTTTTGGGGAAAAGAGAATGGGAAAACTGTGAGCAGGACTTTCCATGCTGCTTTTGTTCTTGAGAGAATTATTTATTCCTAATATTTTCAACTTAAGAGGCTGAGAAGCCAGGAAAAAAGAACGAGCTAAGACTGGCTTTGGCCAGTCTCAAAGTGCTAGGAAGGTGAAAATGGGCATTCAAGCCCTGCTAAGGGGGATGGGCCCAGGGAAACCAGCTTTGCTTTCATTGGAGATTCTTGAAAGGTCCTCCTTGAGGATTACTTCCAGCTAGAAATAGAATAGTTCTCACAAAGCCTGAAATCAACTTTAATGTGTCCAGTTCCCTGATCGTATCAAGGTGATCAATTCCTACGGTAACCACCTATCAGTGAAAAATAAATTCTCTCTGCCAGAAGATAGCATTATTCAGAGTTTCTACACTCTTTATACACAATTTCCAGCCCTCAATAAATGTGGTTGGAGTCAGCTTTATCTCTGCCCTAATTTATGCTTTTCTCTAGCAACCTAAATTAGCCTCCTGACAGGCCAGCAATACTTGTTTCTTTCTGGTTCCTGAGATATGGCAATGTTGATAGGCTCTTTTATTCCTTTTTGCCTTTGAGAAATAAATAAGTAAGTAATTACCACGAATGACAGTACATAGACTCAAATGACCAAAAACCAAGAGAAAAGAAGTAGATAATGGAGACGACCCACAGATGATCTAGATATGATACATAAGACATAGGCTTTAAGGTAACCATGATTAACCTGTTCAAGAAATTGGATGGCACTCCAGTCAGGCGCCAGGTGGAAGTGCAGAGGGATAACTCTGGTATCACTGATGCTGGCATTGCACCTGCTCTTTAGCCATGAAGGAGACAGGCCAGGAGGCTAATGCAACAGCAGTGCAAAGGGTTGCTGGGATGCTTCAGTGCCTGGACAAGCTGGACAAAGTGGAGCAGAAGAGAGGCCTAGACAAAGGCCTCCGTGGATGCTAGATTGAAGGCCATGATCCATCACAATTGAATGGGATGGACACAGGCCTGAGCCTGGTCCAAAATGCACTGAATGATCTCAAAGACATCCAGCAGTCCCTGGCTGATGTCAGCAAAGACTGGAGGCAGAATATCAACACCATCTAGAGCCTCAAGGATGTGAAGGATGACTTGTGTTGTGCAGCTCAGCCAGCTCACTACAGCTGTGGAGAATCTCAACATCTTCTCAGTGCCCCAGATTGTGAGGGAGATCCAGGACCTCGTTAAGCAAGGAGCACTCCTGCAAGCCCTCTGGAAGCTGATGGGCCTGGAGTGCTCCCAAGATGGGATGACATTCGCAGCAGTAGCACCACATGGACAGTTGGAACATGGGCAATTTGACCCTCATCCATGGCTACTTTGGGAGCACATAGGGGCTCTCAGATGAGCAGGCCAAGCAGCTGTGGGTGATGCTGTAGAGGTCACTACTCAACATCCCTTATGACCCCACTTGGCTGATCTCAGTTTTCAGGATCAGCAAAAGGGAAGAAAAATTGACCAGAGCATATCTGACCACAAAAAGCAAGCTAGCTTTGTTCTTCCTTGGAGGTCCAAGAATTGGAAGGAGGAAATGTTTGCCCTCTTGGACAGAACCATGACTACTAGAATTAGGGGCACATGGTTAGATCCCAGGGAGTCCAACAAGATGTGGTTTGTCTGCCCCTTGGAAATCATAAGGAAGTACATCCAGGATGACCCATCATTGCCAAAAACCTGATGATTGTTTTTCTCCCCACTATGAGATTTTCAGAAATCTCCTGAACATGTACTACCAGGTCCTGAGAATGTGGATGCAGGAGATCAGTCAGAAGACCTAGAAGCAAATGAGATCATGAGCCTGTTTGATGTGGGTCTTAAACACCTACACAAGTGCAAAGATGATGCTGAATGTGGAGCTCGCCCCAAAAGTAGAAATCAATGCCCTGGGCCTTTACTTGCTATAAACATGGTCTCTGAACTGCTCCACATGTACATGTCAGCTCTCACTTCAAACATCATTGCTTAGCTGTGGAAAGCACTAGAAACAGACAAGAAAGACTGTATAAAAGAGATTGAGCGTGAAGCTGACCAAAGTGAATACTCACAGGCAATGCTCTCTTCTAGATGTTTGAACAGACTCTTCAAGTTGCTGCTCAGATAACTGAAAACTTGAAAACAAAGGTATTAGTTTATTTCTTAAGCAAATGAATTCTTTGTTAAGTAGACACAAAGGTGAGACTCAGTTGTATGAAGAAGCACATCTGAGAAATCACCAATACCCACACTATGTTCAGTGTGCCAACAACTGCCAGACCTTTAAAGAATCCATAGTCAGTTTAAAAAGAAAGTATTTTAAAAAAGAAGTGGAAGAGGGCATACCTCTGAGCCAACCAAACATGGATAGGATTTTAGACGCCATTGCAAAGAAGTGCTGCAGCAGCCAGGTGGAAGAGGTCTTCCTGGATCTGGAGCAATAGCTCAATGAGCTGATGACAAAGAAGTGGCTGTTAGGCTCAAATGCTGTAGACATCATCTGTGTCACCATGGAAGGATATTTCACTGATTTCACCAAAATTAAAAAGCCATATAAAAATAGGATGTGGAAGGTGGTGGTGCTGTCCCTGTGGGCCATCATCCAGAAGTACGTCTCATTCTAGAGTGCCAAGGAACACAAGGAGGGTGCCAAGAGGATGGTTAGTGATGCCTAGTAGCTCCTATTCCTGTTCCAGAATCCGCCTTCTGACTTTGGTGATGATATAGATGGGTATTGTGACACTATTGTCACCATTGCAGAAGTTATTGAGCTAACAGACCTGGAAGCTCTACCTGTCTGCTCTACACGGATGTCGCAACTCTGGTCAGCAAATACCCAGACATCAGAGATGACCACATCAGCAAGTTGCTAGCCATGTGAGGGGACACCAGCTAGGACATGAAGAAGACCATCATTGAAACTCAAAACAGGGCCTAATGCAGGCAACTCCAAGCTACGTGCCCATATTCAAGGAAATTGTAGTTTCAAGGCTGAACATGGCAAAGCTTCTCAAGTAGTTTGTCTGTTTCCAGCTTTGTGTCCATTATTCCACACTCATCATCCCCACCCTCAGAAATATATTAAAGGAAAAGTGACTCCCCAGGGTTCACATTAGATGTTTCAGCTCCATGTGCCTGTCTCTTGAGATATCAAGCCTGTTGTTTGTGAGGTGCCCAAGCACATGGCTTTTTGAAGACTGAGCCTCTGATGGCTGTGGTTCTTCAGGCTTTCTCATTTTTGTCATAAACATCTTTTGTGAGGCAGGATTCTGATGTAAAATGCCTCACGGTTGATTGTTTCTCACACTGGAAAAGGTGTGTGGAGAAGGAAGAGGCTCTGTCTTCATTTACCTGTTGGTCTTCACTCACTTCTGCATGGTGTAAAGACTTCTGAAACTCTGCTGCTTAATAAGAGTCTAAACTCCCACAGAGAAATGAAAAGGAAAGAGAAAAATTGGATGTCAAAGTAAATAAATTTATCATAAAATGATGATCTACTGAAAAAATTAAGTACATGAGGTAAAATCATAAATTTAATAGATGGGTTTAACAGCTGTTTGGGTAGATAAGAAGGTAAAATTACTGAATTGGAAAGTAGGTTAGCAGAAAAAAATACAGAGTAAATCATGGAAAAGAAATATGCATAAATGTGTATCAGAGACATATGGGACATGCTAATAAGATCTAAAATGTACTTGAAGCCCCAGAAAAACAGGAGAAAGAGAGAGAACACATGAGACAGAAAAAATATTTGAGGAAATACTGACAAGAAGTATCCTAAACTGAAGACATCAGCCCACATATCCAAGAATCTCTTTGAATCTCAAGCATGACAAATGAAAAGAACTGCTAAACACATCATAGTAAAAATTCTTCAAATTAAAGTAAAATAGAAGATCATAAAGGCATCCAGAGGGAACAAAAGATACATTACATTCAAAGAAGCTACAATAAGATCGATGGCTGACACCTACAGAAATAATGAAAATCATGGAACAGGGGAATAACAAATTTAAAGATTTGAAAAAAAGAAACTGAGTACCTAGCTTTCTATGGCCAGTGAAAATATCATATAGAAACAAATGCAAAATGCAAAAATTACCAGAAATAGAAAGTGAGAGAATTTATCACATTTATACTTATACTAAAAGAAATACCAAAAAGAATTCTTTAAACAAAATGGAAAGATCCATAAATGGAAGTACAGAAACAAGTAAAGAATGAAGAACAAAGAAAAGGGTAAAGATATGGATAAATACAAATTAATATTGAACTATTTTTAACAATAGTAACATTGTCTTGTGGGATTGAAAATAAACGTGGGAGAGAGATAAATGGAATTAAAGATATCTAAAATTTGTGCATTACCAGAAAATAGTAGAAAACGCTGGTGAAAATACTAATTCATAGTAACTTTATTAAGTGAAAGATGCACATTATAATCTCGTGGATAAACATTAAGAGAATAATGCAAGGAATGCATAATGAACTATGAAAGAGCTAAATGGAAAAAAGGAAACTTGATTAATCAAAAAGAGGGCAAAAAAAGTAAAAAATAAAAAGACCAATACTAATCAAGTAGCAAGATGGCACCTTTTAAAAGTAAAAATAGACTACTCAAGAAGCAAAAATTTTGAGACTGAATAAACAATGTTAAACCATATGCTGCTTAGGAGACACAGCTCAAATATATGACACAAAAAGATTGAAAGTAAAAGGAAAAAAGGATAGAAAAGCGTTTATCATAAAAATAAGAAGAAACCTGGTGCAGCTATTTAATAGCAAATAAAATAGACTTAAAGGCAATAAATAGTAGAGATATTGAAAGACATTTCATAATGATAAACATGTTAACTAATGAGAATATATAAAAAAATTTAAATCATCCTTATAGTATGAAATGTTTAAAGCAAAAATTGACAGAAGAGAAAGAAAAATAGATAAATATACAAAGTGGGGTATTTTAACAAACATCTCTTGGTCACTGATGTATTTAGGAGAAAAATACCACTGACAGTATGTAACACTTGAGTAACATAATTGCATAAATCAACCTAATTGACTATACAGAACACTGTACCCAACAACTGCTGAATACAAGTTTTTTCCAAAGAGAATATAGAATATTCACCATAATTTGATCATACTTGGGCCATAAATAACATGTCAATGAATTTGTAAGGACTGAAATTATTTGAAGTATGTTTTCTGATGACGGAACAATTAAGCTAAACACTAATTTTTAAAAACCTAGGAAACCTCTCAAATGACTAGAAATGGAGCAATACAGTCTGAAAAGTCCATGAACTTAAGAAGAAAACAAAATAGCAATTAGAAGACTTTGGAAATTGAATTACAATGACAATATTATATACAAAAGAGTAGTGCTGCTAAAGCTTTACTTAGCAAGAAATTTATAGCTTTAAATGCTGATATTAAAAAAGAAGAAAGACTAAAAGTTAATCTAAATATCATTCTCCATAAGTAATAAAAAGAAAAGGAATTTAAGCCTAGAGAAAGTGGTAAAGGAATTATTTAGAGTAGAATTAACAAAATTAAAATTAATGATACAATACAGAAAATTTAAAAAAGCCAGAAGTTGTATCTTTACAAATATTAATAAAATCAGTTAACAGTTATCTACTGATTAAGAAAAAATAGAAAATTCTAAACTTTTATGTTTATTTATTCTTATAAAAATTATATTGAGAAAAAAGTCAGTATTAGGATTTGAAAAGGGAACGTCTGTATAAATCTTTCCTTTTATAAGAAAAATGAACAACATTATGCAATAAATTCAGTGAGTTGGATAAATTGGGAACATTCCTTGCAAAGTATAATTTATCCAAAATGTCATGAGAATAAACAAAATATCTGGAGTCTTTCTGTATGAGTCAGTGTCCAGTCAGGAAAAGAAATCTCTCCACTAATTTAAAGAGAAAACATTTAATGTAATAAATTATAAACAAATAACACAGGATTAACTGTGTAGAGGGATAAAGAGAAGTACAAGAACAGAACAACATATTTATCTATACCTCATCCTCATTATGGAAAAAAAACACTTCTTAGATCTAAAATTCTTTGTTGAAAGTTATTTTCTCTCAACACTTTGAAGTTATCATTCCATTGTCTTCTGGATTACACTGTTACTTTTAAGGAATCTGTTGTAGTTCTGAATACCTGCTCTTGATGTCTTTCTCATGACCTTTTCTTTCTTTGTTATTCTATTATGGCACTAGAATGAATTACTTTTTATTTCTCTTGCTTGGAATACATTGTGCTAGTGGGACTTTTGTTTGCTATAGGAAATTTAGAGCCATTGTTTCTTTAAATATTACCCCTCTTCCATGTTATCTACTTCTGGGACTCTGATTGAACATACTTTAGACATCATCTATATATTGTAAAGTCTCTTTCATAATTTCCATTTCCTTTATCATTCTGTGCAGCATTCTTATTCATTCTTTGACTATATCTTTCACTTTACTAATTGTCCTTCAGCTATTAGTAATTTCCCATTTACTTCTTATACTCAGATTTTTAAAAATTCACCTATTAAACGTTTCATTTCTAAGCATTCCAGCTGTATTCTTTTTCAATTCTGTGTATTTAATTTTTATAATATCTTTTTGAATGTGCATATTTGTGGTTGTATCCTTTATTTTTTGTTAGCATTTTATACATAAAATGCCTAACAATTCTATTTCAGTCCTTAGAAATCTAAATATTTGATTTGTGTTTCTACTTTCAACATTACCTTCATTCTCTTGGCTTGCTGATATTTTATTTCAAGCTTATTATTGATCTCAGTCAGTGGAATCATTTGGATCTAATTGTGGAACTTTCTTCCAGAAAGGCTTTGCTTCTACTGGTGCCAGTATCCAGAGGGCTCTACAGGCTGGAATCACTTCAGTACCACCATCACGTCTTCTCCTCCCAACACACACACATATACACACTCATACGCCACATTCAGTGCAAAGTTCCAAGCTCAACTTTCTACCTCCTAATAGTAGCTTTATAATATCCTCTACCCCTAGGTCAACTGCATCCCTGCAGTTTTTCCATTATTTGGGCCCAGCAACCTGCTGCATCTCTGGCCATAGCATACAGATTTTCATTTGGGTTTTTGGTTCCCTGTTTAGAGCTGTGGTCCATAGAGAATGCCTCTGCCTCTTATGTAACCAGCAATGCCTCAAAGCACATTTCCCATGCAGGGTGTATTTGTTCTGCATAGAAAGGGCTGTCCCAGGACACCTATCAACTATTATGACAGAAGCAAAAGTTCTAGTTTATTTTGGCTGGAAAGCAAATGAGATGTTTTCATGAGTAACTTTGATAAACTCTGGCCAAAAGCATTGTTCTAAAGGGGCCACGTGAAAGTATGACACAGGGATGGTGTAGGTGGATGCCAATGAACTCAATTATTCTTGAATGTCAGAACTACCTGGCATTTTGAGGAATGACATTTGCAGGAATTAGGAAGGAAACAGAACTCTTGGCACGTACACTGGCATTCTTATGGAGAGCTTCCTTGGCAGAAACAGTGGCATGGCAGCTTAACACATCAGATTGGATGCTGTCTCTACAGCATATACAGTTTATACCATAAAATTGATTATTTTCTTCTATAGTTCTGTATATATATAACTCAGATTGTTGTACCCTTTCTTTTACCTTTCTTAAAAGTTGACTTTAGATCATCCATTACTGAATCAAAGACATTAGACTTACTTTTCCTGCAACAAAGATCTCCTCGGGTACCTCCCAGGTTGTTGGTCCCTCCACGGTGATTTGAGTGGAGCTGGTATTGGAAGAGCAAAATAGTGCCTTTGCAACCAGGAAAAGGCTAAGCTCCTGTGTCACCCTATGTCTGGCTGTCTTGCACCACAGCAAGAACTGTTCCATTATCTCAAATGGCACAGGCCGATCACCTTAATAGTTTAACAATTCTACCGAGTGGTCAATTGACTTTACACATGGATCTTGCCTGGGTTTGGTGCTTGAATCTGCTATAAGAGCCTACAAACAAGGACATCAGCTGCCTGAGAGTCAGATGATGGGATGTGGAGTTCAACCAGCATGATGCTGCACAGAGTAATGATTAAAATCTGCTTCTACCTGATGATTACTCTATTGACAAATGGGAATAGAATATACAGATATTTGAGAAATGGTAATACTTGCTATAGGGTGCCTGAAAGTCACCCTTATTCTCATAAAATACAAAGCAGACAACTAATATCTCAGCTGACTGAATTTCTGTTATTCTGGCTCCTAGAATAGCCTTAAAATAAATTTTACTTTTATAGTAAAGCTAGAAAATACATACCCAATCAGCCCTGGGCTTTTGCTGAGGGGATTAGAGGCTTAGTCAGGGTCAGGAGAAGGAACTCTGACTCTTATTGAACCTGTGTGGTTAGGGATTTGACTTAGAAGTCTCCTTTAATAGATAGCCAGAAAGTGACCCATACTAAAATGGACTTAGCTCTTCTACAAAATTGTCAATATTGAGTTGATTGTTACTGGCATTTGAAATCATGGACATAAGTAGAATGCTATCTAAGTCATGTATATTACAGATACCAACAAATCAGACTGGATGCTGTCTGCATAGAGGGAGCAGAGTCCTCGATCACCAATCCTTCCTCAGCATTGTCAGTGGTTACATCATTGCTGAATTCTGAATAGCTCTAGAAGGGTGGGTCACTTGGTATGGTGGGAGGGGAACTAAGATTAGTTAAAGCAGTGACTATTTACCAATCAGCATGGAAGTATTTTAATAACATATCAACCAGTATTGCCATACAAGAGCATACTAGTCACATATCAGCTGTGGTCCTTAGAAATCTAAGGTGCTTGCCATTTATTTAGAGCAAAACTTGCTATTCTATTAGAGACAAAACCTCTTGAGAAGATTTTCTAGAAGTTCCTACCACTTTCCAGATAAGACACATGATATTTTTTTTGGTCATGTGGCTGAAATTATTTTGAGAGTCCTTACAATATTGTTTTCCCAATCAAAATCATTGTTAGTTGCTGGAGTTGGAGTGAGTTGGAGTAACTCACTCCAAGTGGTCTTTCCCTCAGATAAATCCACAGAAATAGTTCTTTTCAAGGTCACCAGTGACCTGCATATCATTCAGCAGAGGGGGCTAAGTTTCTGTTCTCCTTTCATTTGACCTCTCTGCATCATTTTACGTAGATTATTATTGTCTTCTTCTGAAAATCCCTTCTTCACTTCATTTTCATGATCCCTCACTCTCTTGGTTTTTTTCATTTCCCACGGGTCACTTCTTGCCAGGCATATCGAAAAGACCCCATTATCTACCCTTGTTGTGTATGGAATGTTCCAGAGCTCAGACTTAGGTTGCCTCATCTTCTCTGTGATCTCATTCCTCAGTGATCTCATTCAAGTCCATAACTTTAAATATCTTCTTTACGCTGATGACTTTAAAATTCATGTCTTCAGCCCTTACATCTCCCCTTGGTTCCATGTGTCTATAACTTCAATAACCAGGATGTCTGACAGCATGTGAAATTTAATATAACCAAGAGAGAACCTCCGACTCCACCGCTACCTCCCCCAAATCCTCTCCTCCTCCATTGAGCTACATCTCAGTTTACTTTACCCACATGTACTCACTGCTCAGGCCAAAGGAAGAAAACCTTATCCTCTCCTTTCCTCAAGCCCATATCCAATCCATTAGCAAGTTCTGTCACTTCCACACCTAAAATACATCTGGGTTCCATCTACTCATTGCCCCTCTATTACCAGCATCTAGTTTACCCTAGTTCATCACTTCACAACTGAACTGTCTTCCCGGCCTCTTAAAAGATCTTTTAAGTTTTAAGTAAGTTTGTTGTGAGATTTTTTTAAAAGATTCATTGTCCCAATTACTACTGTATTCTTGACATTAGAATAGTGCTTCACATATTAGGTGCTGAATAGATGTTAGATGAATAAACGAATAATAAACGTGAGATTTCATGCCAAAGGAATACTTTTTGTATTTTTACAAAATCTCACTTAGTTCACAAATAATTTATAATTCATTCTATTGTGTCATACCACTAGAGATGGGAACAAAAGCACTTCAGAATCATGGCAGCTCATTATTTTGGTGCTATCAAAGATAGTCTGTGTTTGGGCATCCTTATGCATGGGGATCTGATCTGAGACAGAGGAAACCTTCCTAGCCTGCTGCCAAGAAGTTAGTACTCCAAGAAGTCTGGAAAGAATTGTTCTTTTGAAAATATTCCTCAGAAAATGAGTCCTTTCTTAATCCATGCATTTAGAGTAGACTATTAGAAGTTCCCATTTTATTTATTTTCTTTATTAATAGAACCCACTTTGTCACTCCATTTCCCAGATGCCCTCCTCACTGCATTCTCATTTTATTCTTGCCTTTGCCTTTTAATAACCCCCAATCCAAATAACTTAATAAACTCTCATTAGGCAGCACTATCTTCCTATTGGAGTGAAGTCTGAGGAGCAGTCATGTGTGAAATGCATGATGAGGAAAAGAAGCTGATTTTAAAGGCAAGGGGGCCTGGGCTCCAGTCCTGGCTCTGCTGATTTGTCGGGCATAAATTTGGAGAAGTAGCCTCACTTCTCTGAATCTTATTTTCTAACCCAAGAAATGTTGCTAGTAATGCCTCCCTTCTAAGATGCTTGTGAAGTAGTCTATCTAAGACAATGCACACAGGTAATGTGCAAGCCCCGTGCCTGAAGCTAGTT
Organism: Equus asinus; assembly: GCF_041296235.1. Classification (NCBI taxonomy): domain Eukaryota; kingdom Metazoa; phylum Chordata; class Mammalia; order Perissodactyla; family Equidae; genus Equus; species Equus asinus. The sequence goes on along the minus strand of NC_091816.1, from coordinate 7,592,968 downwards.
GGTTTCCGAAAGCTGCTTTGTTTTGGATCTTTCCTCCAAGGGCTCTATTTTTGTCACTGTCAATCAACTATTACCAACTGCTATAACTAGTGCCCAGTGGCAGGGACTACCTCTTCCCAGGAGTCAGGCAACTTGAAGACAATGAGAAATGGGGAAATCCTGAGACAGTTGTAAAAGCTCTCACTCATTAAATTAAATGTAGCCACCTGAGCAGACTGTGGTCCCACTGGAGAGAATCAATAAACACTTCAGAATGAGTGAATAGATGAAGATGGATGATTTTTCTTCATCATTTACCTACTAGATAAATCTGGCCACATTTTTCATTAGTTTGCTGTACTTTACAGATAAGAATCTCTTGGATTTGTAAGATGGTACACGAAGAAGTGCTGCAGGACCGAATGAGTGACTAGAAAGCAAGGAGGATAGCGGTTGAGGGAGGAGTTATGAGTTAGGGGAAAGCGGAGATTTGATTCTGCAGAGAAAATCCTTACTGGGTCAAGGCCGTTTTTGCATAATTCTATTATCACTAGGAAGAGGAGAAATAATCATGTTAGGTGTGTGCTATACTTCTCGACGTGGCTTGTCTTACCTTACTTTTGAAGTCAGACAGGTTTAAATGCTTTGTGTGAGTGAGTTGTTCAGAAGGCACCCAATCAATAAGGCAGGTGCTGCCAGAGCAAAGCAGGGAAGTTTTTGATGTTGACAATGACATACATTCTTGCGCAGAAAGGAGTAATCCACTTGGTCACAGTTATGAAAAAGTTCTGTGTGTGTTGCTTTGGGGAACAGAGGCAGTGCCATCTGGGAGGGTGGACTCTAGAAAGGCCAACCGCAGGGCATCAGTGTGGTGAGGGGCCAGCCCATGAGCAAGAGCAGCCCTTTATTGAGCCTCCCTGTCCTCTGTGTGGAAAAGTGGGCAATTCACATGAGCAGCCGCCTAGGGTTGCTGTCAGCATCGGCTCCACCTCAACTTCTGTTTACAGTGCCCAGGCACCTCTTCAATTTACATTCAGTTTCTGCCTGCCATTGCCTTTCGCTGACGTCCAGCACTACACAGCAAGGCCCATACTGTGGTTTTCCAGGGCTCTGCTCATTCAAGGTGAGGCTTGTCAGAAGCCTACCTGACAATGAACCAAAAGTGGTCAGGGAAACATTTTTTCACCTGGCCCCCACATAGAGATGCCCAGTATGAGGAAAGAGAACAAAAGCCATGGTCTCATGAGAGTCAGTTGGGAACATTTCTTCCAATTCCAGTGATGTTGGCAGCTTGAAATCGTCCATTGTGGGAGCATTTGCACCATCGAAACCAGCAAACTCTACAACTAAGTTTGGTTTTCTTGTTTTTTATACCTTTTGAGAGCCGGTTGTTAAAGATTTGCCAGCATAACATTGGGTACGGTACAAGAGGCAGAAAGAGAGAATCTGGAATCCAAAGTCCTTAATTACCCTCTCTACCTCCTCTCCGAGTGGCTGCTCAGATGGCTCAGCTGACTCTCTCCTCTATAGTTTGACAACCACTGCAGGCAGTAGCCAGCCACAGAAAGTTGTGTGTGTGCTCTTGTTTTCAATCACATTTGTATTTTAGAAGGGTAACCCTGGCCACAGTGTAGACTGAAAGGGTATAACATCAGAAATAATATCAGAGGCAAAGAAATCAGATGGTAATATAATTGCCCTTGTCTATATAAAAGATGGTGAGGCCTGAACTAAGGTAGGAGCAGAGGGAATGGAGAAGAAGGAATAGATAAAATAGATGTTAGGGAAATAGAGTTGACAGGACTTATGATTGATTGGGTGTCAGGGTAAGAAAAGAAAGGAGTAGCTGATAACATCCAACTTTCACATAATATGGCCATTCACCAAGACAGAAGGAGTAGCAGATTTGGTGGAAAATTGATTGCTTACATTTCGAGCAAGTTGGGACACTGAGAGGCAGGTAGATGGGGCTGAAGCTCAAGGAGCAGAGTTGATTAGAATGCATTTTGAAAGTCAGCATATGGTGGCAAGTGACAGCAAGTGACAAGAAGAGATCACTCAGGGGTGGTATGAAGTGAGAAGAGGCCCAAAGAAGAAACATACATGGAAAACCCAATATTTAAGGTGCATGCTGAAAAATAAGAGTCAACAGGGGAGAGAAGGACTGATCAGTGAATTAGTGGAGAATTAGGAGAGAGGCAAAGACGGAAAAGAGAGAATCGAATAGCCATTAATGTAACATATTGGGTCAAGGTCAAGAAAGATGAAGTCAAACAAAGAATGCATTAGGTTTAGTTGGAGATGATTATTAGGGCATTTTGCCTTTTTTCCCTGGAGTGCAGGGAGAGAAGGAGCCAGACAGGTGTTTGAAGAACAAGTGAGCAGGAGGTCGAAATAGAAAACAAGTGAAGAAGCAAGAATTCTAGGCTTGGAAGGTAAGAAAAGGAAAGGAGATGCAGGGTCAAGGGAGGACTTTATTTTTAAGATGGACAGCAGACTTGATCATAATTTTATGCTGTGCAGAAGGGACCAATTGAGACGAAGTAGCCAATTTGGGAAGGAGAAAGGGAGCCATAGATGCAGGTCCTGGATGAGACAGGAGGGTTTGTCAGGAGCACGGGTGGAGGGAAAATCCTTAACTGAGAAATAACAGCTCTTCCTGCAAGACCAGAAGGCTGGGGTGAGAATAAATGCAAATACAGACAGCTTTTTGATTGCTGGAAATTGAGGGAGCTTAATGCCTGATATTCTCAGTTTTCTCTTGAAGTTCCAGAAAGTTTGAGTGGTAGAAGTTTGAAATAAGCAACGTGGGGAATGGCAGAGAGCATAACATTCTATTCTAAGTCTACATTACATTTTAATGCTTTAATACACAGACATAATTTTACTGTTCTGTTGTTTTTTGTATATTTTGTTACCTCCTTAACATCTGTACTATCACAGATAGAATAGCACATCTTACACCGCATTGCTATTGCTCATTTAATTACCTGCCTTTCCATCTAGGAATAAACCTAGACAGGGTAGGAACAGTGCTTCCAGCCCAGCAGAGTACCTGAAGTATGATGGGTGATTAACAAATGTTTGTTGAACGGATGCATGATTGAGTAAATGAGTAAATGTCTGAATTAGTTCAATCCACCCAACTAAATGGTGAACTCCATTGTATCTTAAATTTGGTGGGATTGCTCAGCATTTTCAGTACATAGGAGCTGCACAATCCAGATTAATTAAAATGAATTGGGCTGCTTCAAGACCCACGTGTTGGTGTAAAAATCAAGAAGTGCCTTCCCAAGGAGAAGCTCAAGATGAGATGATGGAGGAATGGAATTCAAAACTAGCTAAACCTATAGAAGAAGAGATGGCTGTCTTCCTCCTCCCAACAGCTTCCAGTTATTCATTTTTTCCCCCAAGTTTTAGGGAAAGTATCCTTTGAGCATCCCAGTACCTAGTGTTTTCCATTTCTTAGTGGAATCAGCAGGTCATACAGAAGGATTACCAGCATACCTCATCCGACCTGTTCTCTGGCTTCTTGGACCTCAACCCCCATGGTCTAGAGACCAAGGCCCAGAGAAGGTAACCAATTAGTGTCAGAAATGTCCCTGCATTGGTGACTTTTCTAGCTCTAAAACTGTGCTCCCAATTGCCAATCCTCTGTACTGAGAGACAGCTAGAAACCCTTCAGGCACACAGTGAGAGGCGGCTCCTCTGCACTGCTCTGAGGTTGTACCATAGCAAATGATAGTGGCAGGGAAATGTCTTAATACAGCATGTTGTTTAGCATAATTGATGTTCAGATGCAGCGTTGGTAGAAACAAGCCCAGTTAATTGGTCTCTCAACCTACATTAGCTCTTGCATTGCAGCCAATTAGGCAGGGGCCGGAGGGCCCTTTGCTTGGCCATTACAGCCCTCCATGCCGAGGCCGGGAAGGTGCTGGCAGTTAGGCAGCAGAGCTGGTGTAAATGACTGTGATGAGCTGTGTGTGCAGCTGCACCACAGCCGGAACCATCTGTCCGTTTAGGAATGCGAGACCTTAAACAACCAATCTTAAATGCAAAAAAAAGGAAGATAACATTCAAGAGAGGGAAATCTGGGCTCTCCCCAGAGGTGGAGTGCTAGAGGAATCTTTGAAGATTATAGATTTGAAGGCTATAACCCTAACATTAGTCCTACAGCAATATTTCTGATGAACTAAGAGCCTGTCTCCCTTCTCTGAGCTCAGTGTTATTGGAAATGCCCTGGACACGGACAGGAAGGACACATTTCAAGGAGACACTATAGGACTGCTGCTCCAAGTGAGGTCTGTGGACCGGCAGCACCATCGCCATCTGGTAGGGTGTGAGGAATGCACATCCTGGGCCCAGTGCTGACCAGCTGAATGAGAATCTGCACTTCAACAAGATCTCCAGGTGTTCCATATGCCTATTCAAGTCTGAGAAGCAGTGTTCTAGGCCAGGGGTCAGTGAACACGTTTTATTAGAAGGCAGCAAGGCCATTCATTTGCCTCTTGATTATGCAGTTTTCACACCCCAACAGCCAGGTTGAGTAGTTGCAATGGAACCTAAAATATTGATTCTCTGGCTCTTCACAGAAAGAGTTCGTCGACCCCTGCACTAGGCAGACAGAAATCTCTGTAACCAACCCATGTGGCTAGCATTTCTGTGAGAGGGCAGTTTAGTCACAGACATTGAATTCGCTGTTTAAATATTGTCATGGACATCATGGACAGGTTAAGTAATATATGTTAAATGATAATGCTCTCAAGTCTAGGGGCATAGGAATTCTAAGCTCCTACAGACACAGCAGCAAAAGTTGGCAAAACCTTTGGACTTTCTGCTACCTTGACTGAGTCAAATAGTTTGAAGGATCCTTTTCCTCCCTCATTCACACAGAGAATAAAGAGAAAATGGCAAAGTGGCTCTCATAATCAAACAATCACCAAATTTCTATGTCGCGTTCTTGATAGCATATTCATTGCAACTGGAAGTATTAACTCTTTTCCAGACATACCGAGAGGCTGCTTTGACTTTATGCCAGTATTTGGGGGTAATTTTATACCCAGTGAATTACTCAGAGACTGCATTCTCCCCCTCTTGATTTTCACCAGGGTGAAATGGTAGATACGGTCTCTCTTAAAACAGGTGTGGCTGCTCTGCTTCCTATATAGCAAAAGGATTGTTGAAAATACGCATTCTGTAGTGGATGCCATAAAGAGAGCTTATGCAAAGACTCTACAAAGGACTCCAGTGACTCATGGCGAGGAAGAGGCCTGCTAAACCAACATTTCTGAAATTGCTGAGATATTTTGATAGGACATCCTGGCCTGAGGCTTCTAGGCTTGCACTGCAAGAATATTAAAGAAGCACCTCATTGTGTTTTTGAAAGCCTTGGAGTTTTTCCAAGTTCGTGCTTCCCAGGTCTGTCTCTGTCCCTCTGTCTGTCTCTCTGTCTCTCTCTCTCACATACACACACACACATACCACCACCAACAAAAGCCAGGCTGCAGCCTCAGACTCCAGATGCATACACCCATCATAATTGCAGCCCTGCCAGCAGTCATGTAACTGCTTAAAGACCTCAACAGCCTTCTGGCACTTAAAGGAAAAAAAAATCATCTAATTAATCACAGGTGAAACAGCTTGGACTGTCTCCAAAAGCCCCTGAATTTACTGCCAAGCTTTGATGCTAATTTTCTTTCTAAGTAACCCCCTAAAGAAATTTACGATTAGGTAATTAAAGTAATGAATAAAGAGATACTTAGGTGGAGGGAAAGGAGGAGAGGGGAAAAGGCTATTATTTCCATCCTGCAATAAACGTATCTGGGCATGCATCATTTGTGAACCCCAATTTAAAGGTCCCCAAGTGGCTTTCTCCTGAAGAATATTTTTAAAATCAATATTTGAACGACCAAAATGAGGCATATAAATGACGTTGGGAGCAGGTCACTCTGCAAGGGCTCGTAAGAGAGGAAAGGAAACCTGCCTTCTGCCAGTACTTTCTCTTGACTTCTTTTTTTAACGCCACAGCTTGTGTCTTATGGGGAGGCTGGCGGTGGTTCCTCCCTGTGAGCTGATTGGCCAGTATCGCCGGTTTGATTTCGAGACCGCACCTCTCTCCTGTATTCCGTGGCGCCACTGGGATAGGTCCTCGATTTCTGCCTTTAATTGGCTGGAAAGAAATTGCCCCAGTCTTGTGTTCAGGAAATGTTCGGGGGAGGACTTTAGATTTTATCATCCCAGCCCTGATCCTTCCCTCTATCTCTGACACTTCATATTAGAACACTCCAGGAATGGGAGATTTAGTTAATTGCCTACTTTAGGTTTGAGAATTAAGCAGAAATACTCCTCATTTAAATGAGGAATCAAACAAGTTTCTGCTAAACTCCCAAGTGCCTAGAGCTGGAACTTGCTGGAAAATCTTGCTAGCAATGCTTTTTCTGTCTTAATAAATATAATGTAATAAGCCTAATGCCTTTTTTAATAATTCAGAATCTTGAATTTTTGATTGAAAACTCCTTGCTCTGATTTATATCTACTTTCAAGATAATTTACAAGATTTTTGCAAGCAAAGATCAGAGCAGGTCCCCATTTTTTCTCTTTACTGAGTCTAACAGAGTACTAATTATTTATTATTGCTTGATTGTATCACAGGTTTTTACATGGGGCCAGCCCCATGGCCAAGTGGTTAAGGTCATGCTCTCTGCCTCCACGGCCCAGGGTTTCACTGGTTCAGATGCTGGGCTTGGACCTAGCACTGCTCATAAGCCATGCTGAGGCAGTGTCCCACATGGCAGCAGCAGAAGGACCTACAGCTGGGATATACAACTATGTAGTGGGGGGCTTTGGGCAGAAGAAGGGAAAAGCAAAACAAAGATTGGCAGCAGATGTTAGCTCAGGACCAATCTTTAAAAAAAAAAAAGGCATGCGAGCTTATACTAAATAAGCACTGACTCAAAGATATAGAAACTTATGTCTTTCTGGATATAAAAAACCTGGAAATCAGTTGTTGGTTTTTTACTAAGTCACCATAGGACTTAGTGGTGTCCTATGTGTTTACTTCTTTCCTCTCCTGAAAGTGGAGGAGTGAAAATAACAGAATCAGAATTTTCATCTAGAAATGAAGTTAGAGCTTGTATAATCTTAAGCTTCATTTCAGAGCTGAGGGGACTGAGGCCCAGAGAGGTAAAATGATTAGGCAAAGATTCACAGCCATTTAATGAGTATGAAGATTATAAACTCTGAAGCAAGATATATCTGCATTTGTGAACTCTGCTACTTACCAGCTGTGGACTCTGAGCAACTGCTTGCCTTCTGAGCTCCATTTTCCGATTTAGAAATGAAACAATAATATTCTTGAGTTAAAGATTAAATGAGCTAATATAGGTAAGATTCTTAGCATTGTGCAAACACTAAAAAGTACTTAGCTCTTATTAGTTTTATTTAGTTATCCTGTATTTAGTTGTAATTTTATTTTTATTGAATGGATTCTTTTTCATTCTTCACAATTTCATCCTACCTTTCATGGAAGGTGGAGTCATAGTCAAAGGCGGCCCTTTGGTTGCAAGGGGCCAGAAGCGTGTGGATCTGCCTGTTTGGAGAAGCTGGACAGAGTCCAAGGGCTCAGTGTAAGAAAATTACACGTTTGAGAGGCCTCTCATTCAGAGCTTCATCTTCTTCCTTGCAAACACAGAATGATATGAGTTTTGAACCTCATTCCGAAGTGAGGAATGAAAGATCTTTTCCCCAGAAAACGCAATTTCAGGACATGAGTGAACCCCAGGAAAGAGATGGAGGGTGGGATTGGGGGGTCCTCCTGAACTAGCCAAGGTTGAAGGTCACCATCTACTCAGCCCCTATCTCCCTGATCTATTCCCCAGTCCTCAGAGCCTCAGGGCCCAGTTCTTCTCTGAGCCTTTATAAAAGGCCAGGGAAGTTGGAGAATCCTGCCAAATAGGAATTAAAAATGACAAAACAGCTGATTAGATCTGAGGTGACAAGAATGAGAAATAAAAGCCATTAGAGCCCATTTGCAACGTGCCCTCAGCGAGTCAAGTTTCAAGGTGTTCCTCCGAAGATTATTAATGGCATGACAGTGTTTTCCGTGCAGGAATCTGATATGTGAAATAACACCAGTGTACACACACTGCATTCTGGATGGTAAGAGGGGCCTGCCCTCATTTATTTAGTTTCGCAGATTTGAAGAGACACCCTAATTTGGCTGTCAGGGTGAGGGCTGGTGCAAGTACCCAGTGCTTGGAGGAATAGATTTCCACAGTAAATAGTTTTCTTCTACAGCACGGCTCAGCCAACTATGGCCCATGGGCTAAACCTAGTCTGCTGCTTAATTTTTGTATGGAGCAAAGAATGTTTTTTGTATTTTAAGGTGGTTTTAAAAACTCAAAAGGAGAATATGTGATGACACATGGAAATTTTATGAAGTTCAACGGCTGGTGTGCATAAATAAAGTTTTATTGGAATATTGTCATGCTCATCTGTTTACATATCATCTGTGGTTGCTTTCGCGCTGCAATGGCAGGGTTAAGTAGTTGTGAGAGAGACTGAGTGGTCCATAAGCCTAAATTATTTACTGTCTAACCTGTACTGAAAAAGTTTGCCAACCTCTGTTCTATAGGATTTCTCAGCCAAACTATTTTCCTTTGCAAAAAGAAAAGTAGTCACAACGTAGCAAAATACTATAAGGGTTTCCTGTGGAAGAACACCACCTCGTTTTAGACTCACAGTATGAAAATCAACTCCCAGAGACAATCACCCAACCCCAAGAGCAGCAAGTTCCAGGTTTCATAAAACGTCACTTGAGTTGAGGTCCTCCAGGCCCCCTGTGGCCATCCAGACACACGGACAGGCGGCAGTTCCAAAAGGCAATGTGAATACCTTATTCTTTCCGAAGTCATCACAGGTTTTTCATCAGGAATCCTTCTCTAGCTGGTCCCCTTACATTTTGCATTCATCTGTAAAAGACAAGTGAGAGCCCAGAGATGACGTGAATCCTAATTATTTTCATATCCACCTGAGCCATCATGCATTGTTATCTCATTGCTATGCCTAGACTTTTTTGCAAGGTTCTACATAATTTCCCCCCTCCCTTAGGAATGGTTGTGGTCCTCAACTGAGTGTCAAAGATACTCGTTATCCTTGAGTCTCAGATTGCTTCCAAAGTCCTTTTCCCATCAGTTTTGGTAAGTGAGAGCAGATGTGGTGGTCTCGACATGGAGAATGACATGGCTGTTTGGAGGACAGATGGAGGAAGAATGACAATGAAGAACAGCAGTAACACTAGCCTGGGGGCCTCAGACTCCACATCTTCACAGGATCAATCATGCAATCTTTCCTTGAAAGACATGTTCAGAAGAGCTATTAGGTGCCGGTGACCAAGGGACTCATCGTCCAGTAGGACAGATGCACACACATGTTCATGAATAGGACATGTCAAAGAAGAGGGACAAACAAAACAAAGGGGCCTTGGTGGCGGCACATCCCCTGGACAACTTAGCACAGGAGGTAAAATTGGAATTGCATAAAAAAAGACCAGTTGGATTGCACTAGTCAGAGAGGAGAATTTGTGGAATTTTTGTGGTGAGAAAAGCCTTAAAAACCGAGTTATTTAATACCTTCATGATAGTGAATTGGTGACAGAGCCAGTCTCTTGACTTCCTAATTGAATGCTCTTTCAAAGAAAATAGAGTTGACAAAGACCCTTTAGGCATGTCTCAATTGCTTGAGGTAGGAAGCAATGAGGTTTATGGTTTTTAAGACACAAAAATACTTCTTGGGTAGCCCTGTCTTTGGCGAGGAGCAAGGAGGAAAATGAGAGGGATTTTGAACCCTGCTCTTTTATCAGAAGAGATAAAATTGGGACAAACAATCTCGCTCCTGGACTAATGGAACCACAACAGCTTCAGTTTTTTAGATCTCTGCTGCAGGATAAATAATCTCGAGATTGAATTGTGGGATGCAGGTCAAGTGCCACCCCAGAAAATCCAGAGCCCAATGCAGGAGCTGGATCATTGAAATGACTTTTCTTCCCCTTTTCATTTTTAGAAGTTCTTTCTCATAGATCTTCACAGTATTTTTTTCCTCTTTTCCATAGTGCAGAAACTCTTAGCTATGAATACTAAAGTTTCTTTCCATCAAATTTGGAAGAAATAAAAAACATTATTTTTGATGGTGACCTCACAAAGGTAGGGGGAGGGAAAGTGTGGGATTAATTTAAATGACTTCAAAGGGTCTTTTTTGTTTCCTCTAAATTTCATTCTTTTTAAATTGCATCCCTGAGTTGTAAGCAGGTGCCGTCACATCCAACTGGATAGGAATTGTGAAACGCTCAAGCTAATGGTCTCGCAACAAGGTAGGTCGTATAGGAAGCCAGCAGAAATGGTGTCTGAAAGCAAGAACTATGACATAATACCCAACTCACGAAGAATATCTCAGTCACCTCAGAGCATCAGAGGGAAACAGGCTCTGTGAGCAACAAGCCCCATGGTAAGCAGAGCTCCCTGTGCCTCCTTCATGGGGTTGCCCATAGATAAACTATGGGAGCTTGAAATTTCACCTGACTTGGTCCCTACCTCAGGTGCTCTGTACAGCTCTGCCTGTGCCGTCAAGTTCGAATCCTTTGAAAAATGCAGAGGACTGTTTGTGTCAGTGGGTAATTTCCAGTGCTTCAGGGTAAATTTCCTAATAACTGGAACCCCCGCTGGCCCTCCCACCTGGTCACAGCTAATAGAAGGGCAACTTCACCAAAGGCTTGGCAGCAAGCATGTTGGTCTGCTCATTGCCTTCCAAATAACCAAAATGAATCTTCCAAGAGGCACAAGAACATCTCTAGCCCAGAAAATATCAACAGAGAAATGAAGGTGAGAACAATTGGTCTATTCAGGTATAAACGTATCCTCTATAGAAGGCAGATACCCTTCCTCCATCCCGGAACAGTGAATATGTGTGTGTTGTATAGAGTAACTAACTTTTGGGGGGAAAAAACTCCATTAACTAGCAGTGTGCAATTGTTATAATTAAAAGCCTCTTTAGCTAGAACAAAGTTTATTCCTGTTCAAACTCAGAAGAGTAAAAGGTGGCTGAGTTTCACCCAGAAGTGTCAGCAGGTTTGAACTCGCCTTCCTACTCTCCTCTATTCTGACAGTCACTGGAAGCCTGAAACCCCTTTGACACTGGCCACAACGATGACAGATCCTCCCTGAAGACTCTACAGCCGCAAACAAATGCATTGTTCTCCTTGTCAACCCACTGTTGAAAGGTGATCCGCAGCCAGCTGCAGTTGGCCTCATTTGTTAGTGTTAGCAAGTATGAGGCTGACGCTCATTACCCTGAGAAAAGCGAAAGCTGAGAACCAGTTCCTGAAATGAGCCTGTTGAATCAAGGAGCTGTCAGCAAGGCTGGAGGATGAATGTGCCACCTCTGGCTGGTGACTGAAGCCTGCTTGTCCCTCCCCATGCTCCTGCTTGTTCCCACCTTCAACAGCCCATGTCCAGAAAGTACAATCACAGGGGTGACTTTGATCCAGAACATGAGTATATATTCAGTTTTCTTTCCAGCACTGCACACTGCTTCTCTATGGAGCAAAGGAACCCAGTGGCTATGACTTTTGGGAGACTTTGGACATATGGCCTTCTCAGGCAGAAGTGGTCACTCCATCATCCTCATCCCCACACAGCAAGGCATGACGCATTTCGTTGTGCTTATGTGTCAATCTTTCTTTATTAAACTGTGATCTCCTTAAAGACAGGGGTTTTGAGGACAGGAAGGGACCAGTGGGGAGCATGGGCTTTGGACTGGGTTCAAAAGCTGACTCTACCTTATGCTCAAGGTTAACTCTTGAACCTTTCCAAGACTCAGTTTCCTCACCTAAACAATGAAGAAGTAGAGAATGCTATGGACTGAATTGTGTGCCCCCCCAAATTCATGTATTGAAGTCCTAACCCCTAGTACCTCAGAACGTGACTGTATTTGGAGATAAGGTTTTTTAAAAAGGTATAATTAAGGTTAAATGAGGTCATTAGGGTGGGTCCCCATTTGACATGACTGGTATCCTTATAAGAGGAGAGTAGGACACGGACACTCACAGATGAAAACCTGTGTGAAGACACAAGGAGAAGAGCGTCATCTACAAGCCAAGGAGAGAGACTTGGGAAGAAATCAACCCTGCCAACACCTTGTCTTAGTTCTTTTGGGCTATAACAAAAATGCCATAAACTGGGTGGCTTATAAACCACAAAAACTTATTTCTCATAGTACTGGACACTGGAAATCCGACATTAGGGTAACAACATGGTCAAATGAGGGCCCTCTTCCAGGCAGCAGACTTCTCCTTGTACCCTCATGTGGTGGAAGGGGATAGGGAGTTCTCTGGGCACTAATCCTATTCATCAGGACTCCAGCCTCATGACCTAACCCTCCTAAAGCCTTCACCTCCTAATACCATTGCTTTGGGGGTTAGGATTTCAAAATATGAATTTTGGAGAAGACAAAAACATTCAAACCTTATCACATCTTGATCTTGGAATTCTAGCCTCCAGATTTGTAAGAAAATAAATTTCTGTTGTTTAAGCCACCCAGAGTGTGGTCCTTTGTTATGGCAGCAGAGATTCTGATTTATAAGAAGTATGTTTTGGGTCATTCAGATGACCAAAATATATTTCTCACATATATTTAGTCTTTGTCTATGCTTCCTGGCTCACAGCTCCCAAACCTTTGGAATTTCCTGAGCAAGAAGAGCAATGAAACCTTCTTTTGTCATATTTGGTCTCTTATTCTCAGTTCCTGAAATCTTCAGAGCCCTAAAGGTGAAACAGGTGTTTCATTATTCATAACAAGCCCCTTTCCACCACAACTAGGTTTGTGTTAATGAGCTGACTTTTGGAAAGCACCAAAATCTTTGGATGGGGGCTGGTTGCCAGGAGAACCAACCATGAATAGAGGGGTGGAACATTCAGTCCACCTCTTGATTTCCAGGGAGGGAAGAGGGCCTGGAGGTTGAATCAATCACCAATAGCCAATGATTTAATTAATCATGCCTATGTAATGAAGCCTCCATAAACACCAGAAAGGATGAGATTCACAGAGCTTCCAGGTTGGTTTACATGTGTAGATTTACGGAGAGTGGCAAGCTCAGGGAGAGTGCAAGCCCAGAGATGGCAGGGAGCTTCCTATATACCTTGCCCTATGTATCTCTTCATCTGGCTACTGATTCATATCCTTTAATATCCTTCATAATAAACTGGTAATCTAGTAAGTGAGTTGGTTTCCTGAGTTCTGTGAGCGACTCTAGCAAATTACTCAAACCCAAGGAGGGAGTCACAGGAACATCTGATTTATAGCCAGTCAGTCAGAAGCATAGGTAACAACATGGGCTTATACTTGGCGTCTGAAGTGGAGGGCAGCCTTGTGGGACTGAGCTTTTCACCTGTGGAATCTGATGCCATCTCCAGGTAGATAATGTGAAAATTGAGTTGAACTGTAGGACCCTAGCTGGTGTCTCATGCATTGCTTGGTGGTGTTGAAATTTGGTCCAGAACCCAAAATAGCAGGCCTAGAAAACCAATACAGGGAAGTCTAAGCTAGAGCTCTTTCAGCCCTAACAATCTAGGCTCATGGATTATAACTTGAAGGATCACATACCCCTTTGAGAAGGTGCTAGAAGCTAGGGACTCTCTGGGAAAATGTGCAAACACACAGAAATTTGCAAACCCTTCAGGGCCTTACTGACCTACCTATGGATTCTTATTGTCCTAAGGCCTTCTGGAAGTTGGTTGATGATTTGATCTTTCATGAGGCAGGAAGAGAAAGGGAGTAAAATCCTCAGGTGGTAATGACATTCCTTTGGAGGTAGGCCCTTAGAAAGAGTTAAAATCTGGGAAGAAGTTATGCCACTGTCCCTTCAATTCACATTCCCTGAAAGTGATTTTGGTCCTTTGAATTTTTTTTTAATATCTTTGCAGTCATGAGAAGACCCCATCACAGCATTTTCCCTACTTTTCCAGCTTTGCTTGAAAACACAATAAGTGGGTGGAGTTTATTATGCTATGATATTCAGGGAAATTTCCCTTTTCTGCCCAGATCTAAAGGATGAAAGCATTTGGCCATGTCACTTAATTTAAAGGAAGATGGTGTGTGATGGGCAAGGAAGGACATGACCTGGGTTCATGTTCTAAAATGTTTAGCCCTTGCAGCCACAGAACCTTCATAAACAACTAAAGACTCGACTTCAGCTAGAAAACTCTAAAATTTAGCATATGTATCCTTATTCTTCCCATCCTGGTCACCCACTCCATGATCTACAACTTAGCATCACCACCAGTCCGGACATTTCTGGTTCTAGGCTCCCCTCCATCCTCTCCTTCTTCCATGCCCCTCTCCATTTCCCCATCACATAAAATCGGCAAGTTGAAAAGATCTCTGTGGATCTTTTCCCTTCCAACTAAAAAGAAATTCTACTATTTTATGATTCTCTGAATCCCAGTGCTGTGGTAGCTCTAATTTCAGGCTTGTCTTTAATTCTTGGCTTTGCTTCACAGAGCAGCAGAATAGCTTATGTTGCAAAATGCATCCAAGAGAGCAGTGCCCCAGAGACCAGGAACAGGGTGAATGCAGGCACAGCTAATGTGAGCACAGCAGCATGACTGGGCAGGGGAGGAGGGCGGGGGCCTTGTTTGTGGATTGTAAAAAGCTTTGCTTGGCAATTTGGCTATGCTGATAATTACAGGGCAGGGGAAGTTGGGAGTGAAGTGATGGTGGAGACTTTGGTTAAGAGCTATTCCAGAAGTTTCTCCCTAACTTGGCTCTGTTGGAGAATTGGGAGAGCTGGCAGAGAGTCAAGGATAAACCTTGAAGGGAGCAAGTCAGTGTTCTTACCTACCTAACTTTAGGAGACAGCCCACATGGCCTGTGCACATTTTTTTTCAAATGATACTGGAGGGGAGCTTTCCTTAACATGAAATGAAAGGTCATTGACTCACCCTTACACTTACTGTATCATGTCTTCTTGGACAGTCCTATCAGACAGAACCCAGGATAAGTAATGCATAATTTAAAGAACTTCTATAAGAATTAAGTGAGACAGAATGGGCAAGTGCAATTTGGAAGTTGTCATTTGCTTGTCCAATGAGGGAGGGGTATAGCAGAAGCAGCCCTGGCTCTGTAGACAAAAGAACTGTTTAAGATCTAGCTGTGCACTTGGCACTTGAGATCTTGTAACCAACTCTCTTTAAGTCACGATTTCCCTAATTTTGAAGCAGTGTAGAAGTTGTAATTGTAAAAACAATTACAGGATAAGTTAGGATTGGTAATAATAAAATAATAATAATAGTCTCCCTTCAAAAGGAAAAGGAATCACGTTCTCCAGAAACTTCAGCTTTATTCTTGACTCTGAAGGATTTTCTCCTTGAAATTTCCTCTCCACGGACTTGGCTAGGTCAAAAATGTTCTTGTCACAATATCTGTAAATGACGTTTTTAAATTTCAAAGTTCTGAACCAAACTCTATTGCAGCCTTTAAAATCATCCAGTGAGGAATCACTCACCCTGGGCCATCAAGGGGCAATTTCCCTTTGTTTGCTGTCTCCAGAGGGCATCAAAAGGTGGTTAAACAAACTAGCCAGTCTTTTTGGGGCTGCCACAGAAATAATTCCAATTGTAGCATAGGTGTAGATATTATATTTGTAAGTTTTATGGACATATTTAAATACATGTTGTAGAGACACAATGGGTAGCTCTAGGTGAAGGAATTATGGATGATTTTGGGGATCTTTTCTCTATTTTTCTTTATTTTCTAAGTTTTCTCCAGAGAGCATGTATTTTTCTTTTGAATCATAAGAAAGGATTAAAATTGTCCCTAAACGTTGTTGAGTTAGCCCAGCATCTTGTCCAGGTATAGACTCTTCTCTCAACTATAATTCTCTTTTTTTTTTTTTTACTGATAGGCTCCAATGGCCCTTTAATCCAAAGGAGGGTCTTTCCGTGAGGGGTCTATTTCCTTAAAGATATCTGGGAGAAGCCAACTGAAAAGGCCACTCATTTCTTCCCAAACTTTTAATAGCTTTGTATTTCCTCTTCCTTTACAGATCCTTAACCAAAGAATACGATGCCTATTTTATGTCAAAAAGACCCCACAGACCTGCAAAATCAGAAGTGCTTAGAGTAGGTAGAGAATGGGAATCACTGAGAGCTGGGGTTTTGTCAGGTAAATATTGCGAAGGGAGAGAAGGCAAGGGTGTTGAGGGTGTATGCAAGAAAGTAATTGTAGTGAAGGACGGTCTAATCTAAGCTGGGTAAAGAATAGATGGAGTTATTGCAGGCAGTGAGCAGTAAAAAATAGTGAAAAAAGTACTAGGGTCAATAAATTGGCGATCCTTGTTAACCTACAGATTTGTTGGAGTTAAGTTGCTTAGAAGAAATGAGCAGCAATGTTAGAAAATGGTGATCAAAGGGTGGGATGCTAAAAATCAAGATTTGGGGAGTAGTACTATTATTAGTAATGAGAAAGAGTAAGTTATGACCAAGGGAGAGTGTGGCTAAAATGAAGCAGAACATGCATTCTTATTGAGAAGGAGGTTAAGGAACTGAGAAGCCAGGGGTTTAGATGGATCTTCTCACCTTAATCTGAATCACCAAGAAGGAAAACAAGAATAGTGGAGGGGGGGGGAGGGCAGTATAGGTGGGGGTAAGGGGAACCCACCATAGTGTGGGAGGGGCAGGGAGAAAAAAGTGCTAAATTTTCAGTGAATGAAAATGAGAACCCCAGGGGCACAGTTTGTAACTGAATGGAGAATAGTGTGTTCTTCAAAGAGCATGGAAAACAAAACCCTAGAAGCTACAAAGGAGGGGAAGGTGGGCAGTACTCCACCCCAAGGCTCTGCTGAGAGCAAAAGATAGCCCCACTTGAGAGCACAGCAGGGCGTCAGTGTCCTATGGGCAGGCAGACTTCAGTGACAACAGGAAATGAAGAAATCAGAGAAGAGTCTGAACAAATACCCATTTGCTGATGACAAAGAGCAATAGGAAAGGATTTGAAAAGATAGAGGAAGATGAAAGCCCGAAGTTTATTTAAAGACAACTGGAGGCATATTAAAACTTTTACGAGTTTGTCTGAGCAGAAATTGATTGGAATAAGGAGGCGCCAAACCGGAAGTGGTTAGGAGTGCTCCATAGACAGGAGCCCGGGGAGAGCTTTATTAAGAAAGATGCAGGAGCAAAGCAAGGAAATTATTTGATTGGCTATTACTTAAGAATTTGCCTTATTTAGAAAAGCCTAAGATTGATTGTCCTTAGGTTTCGATTTCTTAACTTTGAGGCGTTTCAGGTTTAGGTTTTGGTTTGCTTATGTAGGCTGCTAAAGCATGAAAGCTACCTCAGTCTAATGGCCTCCTAGTTTAATTAAACAGGTGGCTTGTTTAACGTACAGAACCCTTTGGGAGGAGACCATTGTGTCAAGTGTGAAAGATGACGTGAGTGGAGCCACATCAAAATAAAGCCAGAGCAACCATTTCAGAGGAATTGCCTTGCAAGCCTTGTTTTCCTTGTCTTCCAAACTGAACCAAACTACCAATATTCTGAAGAGTCAGCAAGGACAAGAGTATCCTGTTTGTGAGGACTGATAAAACTGGACTTTGCCTGATGACCAAATCTCGAGCCAATCAATGAAGCACAAACCTAGCCTTACCTCATCTAGCACCAATGAACTCTTCTTTAATACAACTCACTTCGTCCTCCCTTTTTCCCATAAAAATCCTAAACCCCTCTTCTGTAATGGGAACACATTTTGGGTTTCTACCTGAATCTGTGTCTCCCAAATTGCAATTCTAATTGACCAAATAAATATCTGCTGTTTAAACTGCAGTAATTTTTTTCTCTGTTGACACAAGAAATGCCCAGGAAGGCTTAGAAATTTTGTGCAGAATGAGGTACAGAGCAATGTTGAACAAAACTCATGGTCCCTTACAGTGAGCAGAATAAATCTTTCTTGGGGTTGATCTCTCCAGAGGACTGGAGCAAAACAATGGGACTGTGTCAAGGGTTGAGAGAGTGAGTAGAAAAAAAAAGTGTGTGGCCCTCTTTATCACAGCCATAGACAGTTCCAGGGTCTGGGTGAAGGCCATGAGGAAGCCTGTTGTTCTTTCCAAGAGACCTGCAGCGATGTAAGGACAAAGCATTTTTATCTTCCCCTTTCAGAAAGAAATGAAGAAGAGCTCAAGAACAAGAAGCTCACATGTGCACGCAGACAGAGACACACAAACCGAAAAACATACATCTGATTCAGGAAGCTTGCTTCAGATGCCTAATTTCTTAACCTTCTCACAGCAGGCAGGGGAAAACTAAAAGCCCCACCTCCCAGGTGGCCAATGGCTTTTTCTTTTTTCCATACTTCTCTAGTGATTTTATTTATTCTTTGGGTTAAGAAAAGAGAGAGAAATGGAAAAACGAAAAAGCCCACAAAAATGCCCAGGCCTGCTTCAAAGGGAAACGGGACCTCTGACTGTTAGCAGGGGAGGTACATGCGTGTCCAGTTTTTCCTGAAAGCTGGCCCTGTTTTCTGTTGCCTCATGGCAGACACATGAGTGATTTATTGCTTCTTATGTCTCTAAGTTTGTAATAAAGTTTTCAGCAGCTCTTTTTAGCTGCTGCAACCTCTGGCCCTGCAAACACACACACACACACACACACACACACACTGACTTCACTTTGTTTCTTTTTCACATAATGTCAACTCATAAAGCTTTCATCAAGTCAACCAGGTGGAAAAATCCCCTTGCTGAAAGAAGCATTCATTCAGGGGGGTGGAGGCGAGCCATTGGGCAGGAGAGGGGAGTGGTAAACAAGGTGGGGAAGAGAAGAAAGTGTGCTGATGGGAAAAGTTTTATGCGTGGGGAAGTGAGTGTAAGTTTCCCAGGGGTGTGCCCCCTTCTGAAAGGTCTCCTCTCCTTTATGTACCCGTCCTACCAACATTCACAGAAGCTGATAAGTCTGTCTTTACAGGAATAGGAGGTAGATTTTATAATATACTTATTCAAAGAAGTAAAGCATTGGAACTAACACTCAATGACGGTAAGAAGGCTTAATCAGAATCAAGTATTCCTCCCTGTGTTACAGGCCAGCATCTTGTGAGGAGGTTGGTTTCTACTTCCTTCCTCCCATGATCCCACTCACCCCCTGGTTTCCATCTCCAACTCTGCTGCATCCTGGCCTGGTCATCCTAAGCACTGGACCCCATCTTGCCCCTTAGAGCCTTCTCAGCTGCATGTCAGTCATCATGTACCCTACAGCCACGTGGAAAGGAAAAGAGTTGCTAGAAGAATAATGTCTTAGAGAAGGAAAGGACTGGAGGGATCAAGAATACAAGGAAACGTAGAGTAAGAAGTTTTGTGATGTCCTCTATTTCTTAAGGACTAGTATCGCTACATAGGGGTTTAAGATTTGGGGAAAGATTGAATATGGCCAGAGCACTATTTCCTGGTTTTCCTCCCAAAAGGCTAATTTGACGAACACTCCCTGCATTCCTAGGATCCAGATGAAAGTCTCAGGATAAACTGAGGATTTCCAGTGATCCCATGAAACACCAGGGCATTAACCTCACCCTTCCAGAGACTGGATGGAGAAGACTTCAGTCTCTGAATTCTAATTTTTTCCTCCCTTACTTGGTGAAAACATAGCATACCTACTGCTAGAAAGCAAATTAACTTTGTCCCAGAGGCATGCTAAATGGGAGAATAAGAAGCAGCAAAATGGAAATATGTGAATACTAATAGAGACAGAGCTGCATTAATGTACACAGTCACTGCGTTCTCTCTCTTCTCTCCTCAACTCCAAAACCACAGTGGGATTTCCGAAAGATAATGCACTGATATCTCCAAACAGTGTTACTACTTTTATCAGTATTTTTCTCTTTTTCTTTGATTTTCCCCATTTTAAATATAATTTTTGGTTATTTTTGCTTATTATGTTTGGTACTTATCAGACTTGGAGTTCACTGCTCTTCCTGATCTGTAAATTCATGTCTTGCACCAAATTAGGCAAAATTTTGACTATGATTTCTTCAAATATTTTTTTTCTGCTTCATTCTCTTTCCCCTCTTGTTCTGGCCTCAACTTTTGTTGGACCTTTTGATATTGGCTTTGGTTGACACGTCACTGAGGTTCTCGTTTGTTTTTTTACTCTCTTCTTCAGATTGGATATTTCTGATTGCTCTGTCTTCATGTTCACTGACACTTCTGTCATCTCCAATTTGATAAGTCTTTCCAGTATATTTTTTTTAAATAAACTTTTTATTTTGGGATGGTTTTAGATTTCCAGAACAGTTGTAAAGATAGTACAGAGATTTTGCCTCTGTACTAAGACCCTCACCCAGTTTCCCTTATTGTTAATATCTTACATTACCCTGGTACATTTATCAAAATTAAGGAACTGACTTTTATACATTATTATTAACCAAATTCCAGACTTCCTCTGGATTTTAACAGGTTTTGCATCAGTGCCCTCTTTCTGTTCCAAATCTGGTCTGTGGTACTGTATTCATTTAATTGTCAGGTCTCCCCAGTCTCCTCTGGCCTGTGAGAATTTCTCAGTCTTGCTTTGTTTTCAATGACCTTGACTGTCATGAGAAGTACTGGTAGCCCATACAATACCCCCAATCTGTGTTTATCTAATGTTTTTCTCATGTTTGTAGTGGTCTGAACTGTTTTTACTCACAACACTTCTGGCACCAAATGTGTGGGGTGTTCTCCCCACACCAACAATTCTCTGACACCAATTGGGTGTCCTACAATTAGTTCCATTCCAACACTGACTACATAGAATTAGCATCAGGCTCCACAGGTTAAAGGCTTAGTCCCACAAGACCTGCCCCACTTCAGAGGCCAGTCACAAGTAGCAGGTACCCAGAAGGTCCCCAAACTCTGTCCAACTTGGCTACAAAGTCGGAGGTTCTCACAACTCCCTGCTCAGTTTTGATAATTTTCTAGAACTCCTCACAAAGCTTAGGAAAGCACTGTACTTCCTATTACCAGTTTATTATAAAGCCTATCTGAACAACCAGGTGGAGAAGGACACGAGCGAGGTCCAGAAGGGTCCTGAGCACAGGAGCCAGGTGTCATATCAATGATGGAATCTACAAATGAAGGCAAATTCACCCTAGAGGAGGCTGGAAGGAGAAATAGGCTAACGACAGAACTCCACAACAGGCAGACTTGGAGTTAAGGATGAGACTAATAACATCAAAATCCCTCTTCTTGACACAATCCACTATAAACAATTTCGCTAAGCAAATAAAATTTAGACCAAATTTTCTTGAATAATCGCAATTGCCAGAGCTTACTATGAGCAAAATTGACTATAAAGAGATCTTCAACTGTCATGATAAGAAAATTACTGTCTTCCCTCTTGGAAATTCTATGTTTCCTATTATTCCTTTCTCTCTTGCCCAGTACTCCAGATTAAATTTAAGTTAAGGCTAAAACTCAGTTCAGAAAATCACTGAAAACCCAGAACTCATCTCCACTTGATTTATCTCACTGAAATAGATCCATTGAGGGACTAAGCAGCTGAATTTGGTCCTAGTTCTTTCTCGTTGAATTGACCCATTCAACAAAATTTATTGAAGACTTACTATGTCCCGAGTATTTTTTTATAGGCACGCAGGACATAAGACACAATACCTACCCTCAAGGAGCTCACAGTGCAATTACATGATCTAAAAAGAAGTGACTTCACTGTACTCAAGCTCAATTTATTCATCTTTAAAATAGATAGAACAATCCTCATCCATTTTTGAGAGGCTAAATAGTCCCATAGGAGTCAAGGAAGCCTGTGCTGCATTGCAGAGTGAAAAGTAACCTATGAGAAAATTATTTTTACCTTTTATACACCACTTCATTTAACAGTCAATAGGCTAAACCTGAACTATGTGGATGAATTAGGCAATTTTCTGCCAAATTCTCTGGATTCCTATGAGACAACTAGCGGAGTAACATGAAATCACCTCCTCTTCTTAAGGATTACAGAAGTAGAGATTCAAGAAGGGGTATTGTTTTGCAGATTTAGAAAGGATGACATTATTTAAGATTAGGCTTGTCTTTAAGTAACAAGGACTCAGAAAAGAGTAATCCCAATCGGGTAGAAGTTTATTTCTCTCTCACCAAGAGAAGTTGGAGGTAGATACATCTAAGACTCATATAGTAGTTCTAAAGTAGTCTGAATAGAATCCTTCCTACGTCTAGTTCCACTAAAACCCAGGGTATAGTCTTTGTTCACTTGGTCCAAGAATGTTACCATAATTCCAGCCATCACATTCATTTCTAAGTAGCAGAATGGACAAAGAGAGCTGGAAAAGCATGCCCTTTAACACACGACCAGTCCACTTGCAGTTCATTGGTCAAAACTGAGATACATGGCCACACTTAGCTGCAAGGGAGTCCAGGAATATAGTCTTTAACCAGCGGACAATGTGCCTAGCTAAAAGTCAAATTTCCTTTGAGAGGGAAAATTAGAACAAATATTTGTAAGGCAGCTAGCAGTCTACCACAGGGAACATCAGAAAGACTCTTGATAAATATTCATGGACATCTCCTTCAGGCCTACTTCCTTTCCTGAAAGCTACCATCTGCTACTGCCTAGGATAACCCCAATTCCTAGCCAGTGGTTTTCAAACTTTAGCAGGCATCAGAGTCACCTGGAGGACTTGTTAAAACAAAGATTGCTGATACCCACTCCCAGAGTTTCTTGTTCACCAGGTCTGAAACGGGGCCAGATAATTTGCATTTTAATAAGTTCCCAAGTGAGGCTGATGAGGCTAGTTTGGGAATCATAATTGAGAATGACTGAACTAGGCAAGTTTGAAAAGCAGGAACAAAAGGAAAAGGGCGGAAGGCAAGAGATTATGAGTATTAATAATGGAGCAGGCAAGAGAGAGTAGAACTGACAAATAGCAATGACATCAAGCCATGAAGTTGGGAGTGCTATAAGTCAGCACCTCTAACCCACCTACTAAGTCTTAGAAGAGTTTGTCTAGTGTTCCAGGACATTTTGGAACATAACGTTACCCAGATGCTGTTGCTCAGGAAATCCTGGGTGTTACTGTGCCTTGACCTGCTCAGCCCACTGTTTTGGAATTAGCAGAGGCCATGCTTCCTTGCTCCAAATTGCTGAAATCTGATTTCTTCCTTCCTTCTGACACATCACCTACAACCTCGATGGAATTACTGGCCTGTGACCTGCCTGGGATACTTGACTCAAGCTTCCGCTGGGAGGGTAGAATGGAGACACTATTTCAGCCCCAATCAGCTTCCCCTGTCCTACAGTCTCACGACATCGGTCACATGGGAGCTCCTACTTTCCTCGCCATCTCTCCAAAGCCTTCTAATCCATGACCTCTTCCATTTGTGAGGCTGCCAGGGATGCTAAGTCAGAAACTTCTAGCCACTGATCAAGAAGGACAACATCCTTTGGTTGGGTGGGACATCTTACTTTTCACTGGGGCCTTGTTTTTCTATTTGTTTTGCATGCTCCCCCAAAACATAATTTTACTCCTGGCTATATACATGTAACTTTGGTGAGAACTTAGTTTGTACACACTATCTTCATATTCTGTTTATTTGTGTATGTCCTTTCTCCTCTAGCCAATGGGAGCCCCTGAAGCATCCATCCTAGTGGCTGACATCTAGGCAATCTGCAAGTGTTGAATGGTTGACACTGAGCTTAGAGTTTTTCCATACATGTTTGTCAATAGGGTTTTGAGATTCTCTGCTGGCTGCCTTGTCAAAAGGTCCAGGCCTTACCTCCACCTGCAAGCACCACTAGTTTGTGGTCTCATTCTCTTTGCCTCCCACTCACCTGAAAAAAGATAGTGCTCAAAACACAGGGTGTACTACTTTTTCATGAGTGCCAGGCCCTAATGCAGGCATTGGGCAGGGACAGACAGAGATAAAAGGGGCAGAATATCAATTCCTAAAGATTTTCTGTGTAGGAGGAATAGCAAGTGTCTGAATGGTACCAAAGAGACCCCAAAGGCAGCAACAGCAATCTCAAGGATTGATTCTGACCCATTGGATCAGTGAGTGTTTGATGAGAAATTGGTTTCCACTGTTGTTCTGTGTGTGTGTTGCACATAGAGCATAGAACCTGATTCACCAGTTTCGTTCCCTCTCTGACTCATCTTGCTATGAATCGTCATCTCCTTCACAATGCTGCCACCTCGCAGACCCCCTGGAAATGATTTACTGATCTTGAGGGAGGTGTAGGAAATCAGGAAGATATTAATACTCGAAAAAATTGCTTCTTCCTTACTCTTCTCTGTTACTCTATTTGGTATTAGAAGCTCAAGGCTCAGCCAGAAAGCAAAACCATATGAGGTTTTAAAGTCCCCCATACCTCAGGTGCCAGGCTGTCTATGGAAGATGAAATTGATCTGTTTTAAAGACTCGATTGGGCTTAGGAAGATAGTTCCCTGAGCTGGGTTCATCTGCCCTAATCAGCTGCATTTTTTTTCAGTCTCATTTAACTTTTCTTGCCACAGGGAGAAAATAAGTGAGAACTATAAAAAGGGAGGGAGTGAGGAAAGGATAGAAAGAATTAAAGGGCTCCTGAGTGAATAGGTAATTTGATTCACTGTTGACATTGCTGGTGGAGATAATTTAAACAGTTGACCTACTGATGACCCTTTAAATTGAGATTTCAGAGAAATTTTTAAAACCAAATAAACTTTAGAGTAATGAAGACTATTTTGTAGACTCTAAACTAATCCAGGTGGTCAGACTAGGAAGGGGTTGGGCAGGGGTCATTACTGCGGAGGGATCTGAAAAGATAGTTTTTCTCCTTCTGCTTAAGAGCTATTTGTTATAAACAGTCAAAAATGTTTGGCAACCCATTACGTGTAAAGTATTATGTTGGACAACTAAAATATGCTGCAGAGAAGATAGAATATAGAGCACACAGAAAAATATTATATCTTCATATGTTCCAGGTACCAAATGGTACACACAATAATAATGTAAAATGTTGGAGAGAGAGAGATGCCCGCAGGGTGTGATGTTCAAATAAAGATTTCACATAGTAGGTGAGACTCTATTAGGGTCTCGTGTGGCAAGTAAAACTCAGATAGACAGAAGAGAGGTGGTTGCTATTCTGGGTAAAGGAAAAGACATGAGATTAGATATGGGGAGAGAGAAGGCACTAGATATTTCTGTGTTAATAGCTACTTAGCAAAGTAATGAGCAGAATCCCATGGAGAATTTCAGGAAAGGATGCTAACGTAAGTGAAGGTTTATAAAACTCCACTCTTATATATTGCCAAGAAGAACCAAAGCAAAGCAAAGTAGATCAAAATAATTTATTACTGCTGAACTGATGGAATGATCCTTACTTTATATCATTAAGCCCTGAGAAATATGCATTATATACAATCTGGTCCAAATTGAAATGAGTCACCAAAGGCTGACAATCCACATCCACTTCCTAAAAGGTCTATACCGTGTTGTGGGAAGATGAAGAAATTTTATGTAATAATTTTTTTGAAGACTCTAATCCCCAATTTATTAAAATGAAAATTAAGTGTATGAACCAGCCATAGGCAAAAAAGTAAACACTCTGAGTTTCTTTCCTGACTGAAGACAAATGTACCCTGTAAAGCCAACAATTGGGATAGAAGATTACATAGTCATGCCACTTTTTTTTCCCTCTAACATGATTTCCTAATGGTGACATAGGCAGACTCTGCAACAAAGACACGCTTCCTAATGGGGAGAAACATGGTTTGAAGCAGAAACGGCCCTGGTGGAGTTGTTTCCACTAGTATAAAGAGGCGGAATTTGCACACCAAGTTCTTTAGCTGCTCTTGCTCTTCGACTACTGAATATCTGAACCCAACCTTTCAATCCATTATCCAGGCCTCCACATAAAATTCAAAGGGGAGATTAAAATGGTGTAAAAGTAAACTGAAAATGGAAACAAGAAGAATTCACTTTAGTCGGGCAGATAGCAAGACCAGAAAGAGTTTATCTCATTAAAAAATGATGAGTAGGAAAACAAACAAAACAAGCAGACAAACACAAGACCCATGGAAAAATCCTGCAATGATAAATGTGCACCCCAAAAATGAAAATGAATATAAATCATAAATTTTAGGTGAAACTCATCCTCTAGGATAAGATTTAATACGAAAATATAAGAAAAATGTAGACTGCATCACACTCTCAAGGAAGTTAAAGAAAATAAACTCTATAAAACAACTGAAAAGAGGGGGATAATTAGTAGCCTGGGTTTTTTAAAGAGAGAGTTGCTGGAAATAATAAAACAATTTAATATGCTAATACGATTGCATTTAAATGGCCTAAGATCCAGCAAAGATAAGAATTAATAATACAAGAATAGAAATAGGGACATGGAGAGAAGGCTTGCGAAAAACAAAACTATAGAGAAAAGTCACAAAACACTTTTGGTTTTTAACTAATATTGGTAGAGAATTGATGTAAAACCAAGCATAGAGATGTTAAGTGGGCTTGAAGAAGAAAACAGAACAAATGGGACAGAAACAGTATTCAAAGACACAACAGAGGAAAACATTCCTAAAGTTAATGAAGATTTCAATGTACAGACTGAAAAAATTTGCCATAATTCATCAAAATTATCAATAAACATCAAGACATTTCCTAAAGAATCTTCTGAATTTCAAAAATAAAGAAAAAAAATGCTACAGGTAGTCAGAAAAATGTAACTTACAAAGAAAGAAAATCAAAACCTCAAAGCAAAACCTCAAAAACAAAATATTTCACGAGGAAATGGCACAATATCTCTATCTTTAGAGTTTTAAAAGGGCTGGGGAATGTGAACTAAGGACTTTTATGTCTAGCAAATTTCCATTCATGTGTATTGACAACAGAAAGACAAACTCAAAGACTGAAGCATAGCACCCCCTGAAAAACCTGAATTAGTCAAAATAAGGAGATCATGAATGAAGAACATTTGGGAAAAGCTAATATTTAACATCTAATGTACATAAACACAGAGTTGGTCCCAAGTGATTTTGCTAATTATGTTGAATGGAAAGAGTGTAGATATCTAATTCTTCAAGGACAAAGTATACAATATAGGATCCTATTTTGTTGATGAGGACATAACACTCCATGAATTTGTATCTAACCTCTACTTGTGTGTGTCAAATAGAATAAAATTAAGCCATATAAAATAAAAATCTGTTTAAAATGAAATAAAAACTTTGCTGAAACACACTGGCAGTAGGAGACACACGACTCAAAATCAAATATGAAACACCTTTAATGTTTTAAATAGAATACACCTATTCTGAATGATATAGTCAATAAAATTATGATGTACATTATATACTTTCAAATTCTATATTATCAAACTCTATATCTGATAAATAAAAATATATCTACTTTTTATGTGCAAATGTTAACATTTTTTAAAAAGCTGATTGTATAAAATGTGAAAAAAAAATTAAATAAATTCCAAAGATAGCTCAACTTCTGTTTTGACCATAATGCAAACAAAACAAAAAATAAATAACAAAAGTACAAATAATTCATAAACTATTTTAAACTCTAAGAAAAACCTCAGATTAAAGAGAATATCGAAATCTTAATTAAAACATTAACAACAAAGGAAATCTTCACATTCAAACTTACTGAATACAAACAAAATTGCACTCAGAGGAATATTCATAACCTTAAACAACATCATTACTTAATAGAAACTGGTATAAACAATTAGTATTTAATTCAAAATTTGGAAGAATAAGTAAACAAGTCTAAGGAAAACATATGAAACCAAAATTTAATGAATTAGAGTTTTGCAAGATCTAAACAGCAAAACAGATAAATCCACTAACTTGTTTATCAAGAAATATTAAAAAACCAGCCCGGATGGCCTAGTGGGTAAAGTTTGGCATGCTCCACTTTGGTGGCCCAGGTTCAGTTCCCGGGCACAGAACCACACCACCCGTCTGTCAGTAGCCATGCTGTGGCAGCGGCTCACATGGAAGAAGTAGAATGACTTACACCTAGGATGTACTACCATGTCCTGGGGCTTTGGGAAGGACAAAAAAAAAAAAGAAAGAAAGCACAAATATACAATACTGGATAAGACAGAGGGGATATATTCCCAGATTTATTTTTTTTTCACAGATTTGATGGAAATTAGTGCGTTTCAAAAAAAGCCTTCATTTGATACTGCATCTGTAAAATTGAAAAATGGATGAAAATAAAGATTTCATTGAAAAATTATACATTACACAAATTAGCTTTAAAAAGAACATTTAAACTGATTAATAATCACTGGGGAAAAAATTAAGAATGCTGCAAAAACAGAAATGACTTCCCCCTTAAAAAAAAAGAGCTCTGATGTTTCCCAAAGTGATTTATAGGAGCTCAGTAGTTTTTGAATGAAATACCTAATTCTGAAAAAATGAGGATTCTTTCTAATGTTTTCCTGAGGCTGTGGCCCTGGGAATTAGCCTGGACTCATGGCCAGCTAAATCAGAAATAAATTTTAAAACTTTATTTTTCTAGGCAGCATCAGGAGCCGGGAGAAGGTGGATGGTTAAATAAAACATCAGTTCACACCTATTAAAAGCAGTCGAGGCAAGGTTCCTTGCCAAATTGGCTTGAAGAAATAGTGTGGCAGGTATGCTTTTAATGAAGATCATTTCTCCACCTTCCTGTTTTAATTTGATTTCCCTGGCAGAGCTGTGCTTCCTTGGCTCGGAGGAAAGTTGCTTAACTACCACCATCTCAACCGGGAGCCAGACGGAGCTGGAGTTCTTCACCACTTCTGCATTTTGGCTTTTGACTTCCACAGGGATGGCAGCACTGCCTCCACCGGAGTCCTGGAGAGGGTCCAGCGGGAAAGGAGGGGCTGCTCCGTTTGCTGGGACAGGCCACACAATGTCAGTGGCAGAGGCTTTGCCCACTTTCAGCTAAATTATGAACCATATCCTCTTCCCAGATTCGTGGCAGCTACACAGACTCTCTTTGTAAACTGCTCCGTGCTGCGAGGGCCCCCCGAGCTAGGAGCAGAGCTAAGGCCCGAAGCCTCTGTTCAGTTTTAGAGCAGGCTGGGGCTGCATTCTTAGTTAGCCCCCAGGGCTCTCCGTATTTAACCACACTTTCCTTATAGACGACATAAAAATTCCATGGCTATTTCATTGTTTTCCAAATAGGTTCAAAATTATATCAGCCTGCAGAATGTCCCACAAGGCCTTAATCCAGGCAGACAAGTGTTTGCTGAGCACGTCTGTATTTGTTTCCCATTGCTGCTATAGGAAATTGCCACACACCTAACGGCTTAAAACACTGCTTATCTTTTATCTTACTCTGTAGGAGATCAGAAGTCCTAAATGGGTCTTATGGGCTAAAACTAAGGTGTCAGCAGGGCTGCATTCCTTCTGGAAGTTCTAGAGAATCTGTTTCTTTCCCTTTTCTCTCTTCTAGAGGCCACCTGTACTCTTTGGCTCATGGCCCTTTTCTCCATCTTTAAAGCTCATCACTCCAATCTCTGCTTCCATTGTCACATCTTCTCTCCCGCCTTTACCCTCTTGCCTCCCTCTTTGAAAGACCCTTGTGATCACATTGAACCCACACAAATAAACCAGAACAATCTCACCATCTCAAGACCTTTACTATAATCACATCCACAGAGACCCTTTTGCCATGGAAGGTAACAGACCCACAAGTTCCAGGGAATAGGACCTGGACATCATCAAGCACCACTTTTCTCTCTACTACGATGTCCTCAATGGATAGCCCACCCTGGCCAATATAATTCAACCAGGCAAGAGCTGCCACAAGGTTATATGTGATTAAAATGCAGTGAAAGGACAAGAGGTGTAACAAATGTTCAGATCTCCAAGGAGGGAGAGGATATCTTGTTTGGGAGTGCTCAGATGGGCCATCAGGGAAGGAGGGCCAGGGAATAGAACTGGATCTTGAAAGATGAGGGAGAAGTTTGCTTCCCTGGGTTCCAGAGGGAGCCTTTACGGGCAGCAGTGAGTTAAGGATATGAAATGCCAGCGTTTTCATTGCACCCCTTGCAGAGGCCTCTCCAGACATACAAACACCAAATAAATATCTCTTGAGAGAGAAAGAAGTCAGAGTTTTTCTTTGGAACCACCCCTTTCACTCCCATCTATACCCTTTGTCAATCTCCAGAGAAATCGGTCTTTATCCCTCAGGATACACTAAGGGTGATTGGGTCAGGGTTATGCCCAAATGGAGCCTTTACTTCTCTTGGAAGGAGCCTCGTCAATTCCTCTGTTTAACAGGAAGGGGATATGTCCTAATTTCCTCAGTTGGAGCTCAGGATCCCTTTCTTGCTGAAGCAATGTTTATAGTGAATGTAAGATGTGGTTGGAAAGGACTTGATTGGAAAGGATTTCAGAGAGCATCTAGTCCAACCTTTCTCAAAAAAACAAGCTGGTGGTTCAAAACTAAATTCTCCCACCTATACCAAAGTGTGTGAAATCTCTGTTCTGCCCTTACTATCCTGGGGTTTTAAAAAATATTTATTTTTAGTTTAATTCAAAGCCATCTGAACTCTACCACTCATTCAACAAATATTTATTGAGCCAGACACCCTCTTATTCACAAGTCTAAGAGGACATGGCCAGGAGGAATTTATTCCTCCCACTAATAAATGTGGGCAAACTGAGCAGGTCCCTTAGCAAGCTGGCCCCAACACAGTCTCACCGATGTGCAATTATACTAATCCTCTGAATTTCTAGCTGAGATTGTCAATTCCTTCCTAGACCATCATTTGACACATTATTTCTGTATCCCATGAAATCCTCTTTCTCCAAATTTTCCTACTAACACCTACTTCCATTCACTCTTCAATCCCAGCTCATCCCTTCAAACTTTTTGAGTCTATTCTGAGAGTTCAGAATGTGAGCGGACAAAAAAGAACAATGTGCACCTGGACCACAGCCTTCTTGCTATCGAGGGCTAGCATGCCATGAGACCAGGGGCGATGCAACTGGATTAGACACTAATATATACAGAAGAGAAAAAGTCAAGCATGATCTCATGTTTGAAGCATGCACTCATAGTCTCATGGAATTAACAGTCCAGTTTAAGAGATAAAAATTAAATAATCATGTAAATGAACACATACAGTAATTCCATATTTTCATAAGTGTTATGAATAAAGCATGTGCTATGAAGTAGAAGAACGAGCAGGCAGCATGGTTTTTACTGGGGTATCAGAGATGACCACACGGAAAGCTGAGAAATGAATGTTGAATGGGGCGTGGCCAAAAACTGACTGGGAGGGAGAGAAGCACTCCTGGCAGAATGAGCGCATATGTGAGGATCATACAATAGGAAAGAGTTTAGCTGTTTGAAGACCTGCACGAGGACCAGTGTGACCCTAGTAATGCATCTGGCAGTCTTCTCATATTTCCTCCCAGGGGGAGTTCGCTTATACTCTTCATCTTCATGTGAAAGATCTGTTCTCTGAAGAGTTGCAAATAAACAGACTGATTATATAAACACCTGACTGCTCATTTCTCATAAGCTGCTTCCCTGGGTCATAAGCTCCATGGTCTCAGTGAACTTGCCTTCAGAGGTGAAAGGCTCTTATCCTTGACATGAAAGACAGAAAACCACGGTCAGTGCCAGCCCAGATCAAGGCTTCTCCCCTGCACTAGGGAATGAAACACCAACCCTCCCTTACATGGGACCTCTTGCATCGTTCCACCCCTGGATGTCCCCCTTTTTATTCTCTGAAGGTTGAGGACTGGGGAGCAAAACCTGCAATGCCGCGGGCACAGAACACATGGGGAGAGCTGGTTCAAGAGCAGAGACTGCCAAGGCCAGGATAGGTAAGCCTCTAAGAAAGAGAGTGGAGGAAAAGGGAAAAAGAAAGCTGGACCAGCCATGTGTAAGTCCCTTTCCACCTATTTACCTCATTAAATCCTAGACAACTTACATGTCTACTCTGATCCTTGTTTTATAGATCAAAGGGCCTAATGCGAGAGTGACGGGTAACTTAAGTTCTTATGTAGTAACTGACTGTGATTTTGAATACAGGCTATTTCCAAAGTTCTTGCTCTTTGCATTACATTAAATAGAGTGGATCCCATCTGCACGAAGTCATCAAGCCCAAATCAGACTCGTTTCTGCTCTCTGCAGTTCTTATGTGCATGGGTTATCTCTTAAGGTGGGGACAGAATATCAGAATAGATGCTTTTAGGCTTCAGTAGGTTTATGCATCAGGGAGCCGTCAGGACAACATGTCCGGAGAGAATGGTCCAAGTTAAGAAGGAATCTGGCTGGTGAATACCCATAGTGAATCTAACCCTCGAAAGTAAGGAATAGAAGTCATCAGGCAGAAGATCAAGGTCTTCAGCTGAGCAGACAGGCTCTGTTTCCATCAGAATCCAAGATCCAGTCATTCTGTCAACACGCAGTGATGGACAAAGGGCTACAGCCTCATGCTCACCAGGCCTCTGGGGCAAGGTTCACCTGCAGACACTCCCCAGACCTTCACTCCAGTGGATAAGATGCTCCCAGGGAACCACTAGGTCTGGCTTTCACTGGCTCCAGAGAAAGGGATTTATTATATCCAGCAGTTGGGCAGGGCTGGAAGGCAATGACTCCAACTGGGACTAACTAACGTCTGTATTTGGAATTAGGCATGTCCCTTTTATTTCCTCCTGAATAGGATTCTATTGTCCAATCTGGGTATAGCTGCTCAGATGTTGTGAGAGATACTTCCCTCTGCAAAGAACAGAAGAGGTGCAGGCAACAAAGAATGGCTGCCCAGGTATATGAGAACAGGGCGAACTGAAAGCAGCATTCACCTGGAGCAGAGGGTGGCATTCTGACACATTTGAGAAATTATCAAGTCTCCTCAGAAGACGAAGGCCATTTCATGTGAGTCCTCTTTCTCTTTATCCTCCAAATTTTTAGAATAGATGCCCATTCCATCAAGGCTCTTTATTTATACCTTGGAACTTTCTGTGCTGATGGAAATGTTCCTGTGCTGTCAAATATGGCAGCCACTAGCCACATGTGGCTGTTGAACACTTGAAATGTGACTAGTGTGACTGAGAAAATGAATTTTCAATTTTATTTCATTTTGATTAATTGAAATGTAAATGCAAATAGCCACATATGGCAAGTGGCCACTATGTTGCACAGCACAGTTCTAGACATTCAAACTGTGTAAGGACAGCAACCATGATTTATTCATCCTCCTATTCCCAGTGCTATCACAAGCCTGGGATACATATTTTGCACTAAATAAATATTTCCTATTTGACAGAATGAATAGAGGAAAGAAAGAATAATTAAATGATCCTACTGTGCTAACATGGAAAGGGGACAGCAATTCCTTGTTTGAATTCTACCTCTTACTAGTGTGTATGAATTTTGGCAAGCTATAGTTTCTATAGTTTAAAATAGCACAATAATAATATTAATAATAATTGCTAACATGTATTAAATGCTCAGTGTATGAATCCTTTATGAGCATTAGTTTATTTGATGAATGCTACAGCCCATTTTTCAGTTGAGGAAACTGAGACTGCTGAGAGATTAACTCAATGATTTCAGACTGAAGGTCATGACGCATTACTGGGTATAAAATCAATTAAATTGATTCCACCAGCTTAATTGTATACAACATATACATATGCATACACACATGTATGCATACATACATATATACACATATATAAGTATATGTATTATATATATATAAATGGTATGTGTGTCTATGCATATTCAAAAGTGTTTGAAGGCCACTAGATTGAGCCACTTTGTCAAGGCTATTCAGCTAGCTAACAGTAAGTTGGGAGTTGCACCCAGTCTATCTGACACCAAGTCTTAAACCTTAACTGCTGTACTCTACAACTCTGGTTTTGTAAGAAATGTGTTTAAATTTTAAACAACTGACTTACACATAAATCCTAAGAGCCTCACCCATCCATTAGGTATGGAATGTGCATGCGTGTGTGTGTATGCACACACACGTCCACTTGCTTTGAGTAATGCCTAATATCTTTTAGATTTACTCTATTGTCTCTGGCTATGGACCAAGGAAAATTGGTCCTAATTTAAATGTCTCTAAATTGGTCTGAAAGACTCCACTTTGGCAAAGATTGCCAGAGCTCACCAATATGTGTATTTCTCCATTTCATACGGGGTACACCACTGGGCTATATTTCCCATTTGTCTTCAGGTTACGTGAGGCCACACCCTTGAGTTCCAGTCTATGAAGTGTAGGTAGAAGAGCTGTACACCATTTCCAGGACTGGCCTCTAAAACCTTCCTCATAGCCCTCTAGACGCTTTCCTTTTGCTTATCACCAGGCTGGATGCATAGAATGAAGCGGAATATTCTGAGGAGATGGTAGAGCCATGGGATGGAAAGAGCCTTGGTCCTGAATGACTGTGTAGAGCACAGCCCCCCGCCCTCTCCTCCCACCCTGCTTGGGACTGTGACACAAGTGAGAAATAGTCCTTTGCTGTAGTATGCCAACTGAGATATATTGTTTGTTACAGCACTTATCTCATACTAACTAATATACCACTTTCGTTGGTGAGATGCACAAAAGAAAATAAATCTGAGATGGTCCCTCTGCTCCCATCTCATCTCCACTGTCACACTAAGGGAGGACCATGGAACCAACCATGAACTCCTGGGGTCGGGTTGGGTGAAAAGTATGCATCTGACAGCTTGTCCTGATTGTTTGGGCATCAGAGGAGAAGGACAATGGGTCATCTTAATAACATGACCTTCAATTTGTATACTGGTTTGTAATTTCACAACGGGCTTTCTCAATATGTGATTTCATGTGATTAAGTTGAATAGGGACAAGAATCTCCATTCTACTGATGAAGAAGCTGAGGTTCAAATATAGTGATATTTACCTGCAATCTCACACATTTCCATGTCTGCAGATTAAACCAGCAATTTACTGAGGAGACAGTGGAGGGAGAGGCAGGAGGCATCCCAAAGCCAAAGATGAGGTTGGTCTATATAAAGCAAGTCCAAGCTATTGCCTATTTGGTAGAAGAAAAGCATACACTATATGTGCTGTTTTAAACTTTCCAAAGTATTCTTATAACTGTCATCTCATTTGAGCCTCACCATAACTCTGTGAGGCAAGCAAGGCTAGCACTATCACCCCATTTTACAGATGTGTCACTTGAGGTTCAGAAAGATAAAGTAACTTTCCCAGGTACGTAACTCGTTAGTGAAAGAACTGAGATTGGAATCCAGGTCTTCTGACTCCCAGGTCTAAATTATTGTTGCTGAATTGTGCTTCTTCTTGATCCCTGATCTTAGAAAACTTCTTGTCCAGAATGATAATTCATCACTAGCCAGAGTTTTCTAGGCCTTCTTAGCTCTGCATGAACTGGATATTTTTCTCATATTTTTTCTAATGCATTTTAGTTCAGGGAAAATCAGTGGTTTTGAGGAAGATGGAAATGTTTCTTAATGTACTAGCTGTTCCTTTTCTTAAGCTTTCTTGATGTTCCTCATCCTGGACCAAGGAATATTTCAGTCTAGTGCTGCAGTATTTGATGGTGCCTGGATGGTGTTGCTGTGGGAAGTTGCCATTGCTTTGGCAGGGCAAAGGATGGGTGGATCAGGGAAGGGGAGATATGATACATCACAGCCTCGAGATAAGGAACCATAGGCTCTGATTTCCCATCTTGGAATCCAACCACTGATTGACAAGAAAGAAAAAGAACTAAGAGAGTGAGGGTGGCACCACTGTCAGGCACACATGTGCTCCATTGTCCCTGGGATCTGAGAGGATGCAAGATAATTCTTGGGACAGAAGATCATAAATCATTTCAGCCATGTGGCTCAAGAAGGAACAGACATGCCACGGTACAAGGATTGATGGCAGAAGGCGGGGATGAGGCAAGAATCAGAGATGGTACAGTGGGCTGAATGGTGGCCCTCATCACCTCCTAATCCATGGAACCTGAGAATTAACTTTAGATGGCAAAAGATGTGATTATGTTAAAGATCTCGAGAGGAGAAACTTTTCCTGGGAAATCACATGTATCCTTGTGGGTGAGAGGCAGAGGACGTTTTGAGACCGATGCACAGGGGAGAAGGTGACGTGAAGATGGAGCAGAGAGGGATGCAGTGCAAGCCAAGGAATGTCGACAGCCACCAGAAGTTGGAAGAGGCGAGGAATGGACTCTCCCCTGGAGCCTCCGGAGGGAGCGCGGCCCTGCTGACACCCGGATTTCAGACTTCTGGCCTCCACAACAGGGAGGAATGAATTTCTGTTCTTTTAAGCCACCAAGGTTGTAGTAATTTGTATGGCTGCTCTAGGAATTTCACATGAATGGGTTATATTAGCATGTGAGTCAAGTACTGAACGTCTGCTGAGGAAACCCTGGAGGACCTAACCCTTGCCTACACCCTGAATGGGTAGGTAGGAAGAGCGTCCAATACGAGCAACCAGAAAGACATTAGATTTAAGCCAGTCGGCTCAGAAAATAATTCCAAATTGAGTTCTACTTTGAAACTCTAATGGAAAGCAAAGTATGAGAACTGAAATTCTAGGTGATTTTGGAAGCTGAGACTGTCAACAGACCAGTGAGTAACTGGTTATAAACATGATTATGATCTCTACATACCTCCCAAAGACATGCCCCCTTTGACATCCTCTTCTGCAGCAAGGGAAGAAATCTAGGAATTTGCAACAAGTCAGAGTAATGGGAAAGGATTTTGAAAGGTAACTCATAGTTGTGTGTGCGTAGGCAGGGCTTGGCAGATAATTGTTCTTTTAGGATAATAAGGTCAGAGTTACAGTAATAGGAAGAAAAGTGTTATTTTATGCAGACAAAATGAAGATTTTTTGGAGGGCAATAAACTCATCTTTGCAGAATGAGATGTGACTGATCATTTAGATATTTGAGGGAAAAGTGAACTGCAACCTAGAGGGAGAAAGACCCCTGTGTGTCCACCCTTCTTTCCCTCCATCTTACCTGCCAAGGGCACTGAAGTTCACATTTTCCCTCTCAGAGCAACAAAATTGGGCAGAAGAGGGAAGACATTGGACTCACAATAAGCACCAGGGACAGGGAAATTTACACATCAAATATTGGGATGTAACGATTTCTGAAGGAGGAGTACTACGTCAGAAAAATCCATGGTGGGCAGATAGAATTTGTGGGGCGGGTAGGGTTTAGAAAACAAAGAAAGGATGCAATCTCCTTGGGGAACGAGGGGCATTGGCTTAGACCAACTTCTGGGAGCTCAGAGGGTGTCCACACGGGACACCAGATGATCTGGCAGTGAGGCTTGCTGTTTCTTACACTAAAGGGAACAAGATACGTTAGGCCATCAACTCCTGGTCCAGTTGCAGGCCCACCTCTGCGCAATCTGAACCTTTTACCAGGGCCTCTGAGTGAACAACTGCTTGAGCCTTCTCCAGGGCTGTGTGTGTGTGTGTGTGCGTGTGTGTGCACATTCGCTTTGCAGAAGGGAATGGCCAAGGAAGTATCTGGAATAGGGAGAGCATTAGCCCCTCCGTAGCCTATGGAGTGTCGATGGGGGAAGGGTTATCTACCCACAGTGGACAATCCAGCGGGAAAGACCATAAGGTTGATCCTTCCAGTCTCCCTCCACAGAGAACAACATAAAAGACCACACCACATTTTCCCATATCCTTTGGGAGGTATAGTGGAAAGGAAACAAGCACTGTAATCAGACAAATTAAATCCCAGTCCCAATACTTAGCTGTGTGTCTTTAGGCAAGTTACTTAATCTCTCTGAGCCCCACTTCCCTCTTGTATAAGAAGGGCCAGTGTCTACTTCACACAGTTTCAGAGCTAAATGAATGACACATGCACTTCGTTTACTATGTATGCTCAATCAACACTAGATCCCCTAGAAAGCCATATTGTCTTCAACATCCCATAGACCCAACTGATATCTGAGAAGGCCTTCTCTAAATGGGGAACTCAGATTGACCTGCTCCTCTTAATCAGCAGCGATTACTTCCTTCAACCCTCTTATCCCTGATGCAAATCTAAACTGATCCACTTACCTCCTAAACTAGACATCATGGAACATATTTTCTCACTGTCAAGAAAAATCAGATTTAACTTTGGATTTGGATTTTGTATC
Source organism: Equus asinus (assembly GCF_041296235.1). Taxonomy (NCBI): domain Eukaryota; kingdom Metazoa; phylum Chordata; class Mammalia; order Perissodactyla; family Equidae; genus Equus; species Equus asinus. The sequence goes on along the minus strand of NC_091816.1, from coordinate 7,554,855 downwards.
CTTTCATTTGATATCTTCATTAAATTTTACATTTGCAGAGACCTCACTAATCATTTATAGCCATTTGCTTTTATGACCAGAGTTTGGCACAGGGCAGTGAAAACCTCCTGGTCAGGGACTATCAGCAAATTTTGGGCAGAAAAGGTAGGAGGACTCGGAGCCCAGAATTCGCTCTGTGGCGGCTCCTGGCCCCTCCCTCCAAGCTTTCTTGCTGCCAAAGGACCAGGCAAAGGCCTCAGACCTCAGCCCTCTGCCACAAAGAGGAAATCACAGCAAAATCACCAGCCTTTGCCTCCCATCCCTTTCCATTTCATTAGGTCAGTGAAAAGCAGAACCAACAAAAAACAATTTTTGCTTTTAATTTTAATATTGTCAATTGTAATAAACTCAACTAAGTTTCACTAGCACATTGCTTTCTATTTGTTTGGGAGAATTAAGCTGTAGTCTTCAATTCCTGCCTTAACTAGATATTTGGTTTTGGAATAAGACTGCCGCCTCTCACTATGCTAATGAATTCTGCTCGCTGCTGAATGCTGAGTTTGTGGGGCTATTTGATTAGTTTACCACTAGTGACTCACTTAATACAATATGTAAACAAAAGGGGAAATACTTTCTGAGGCATTGGAAGCACTTAATGGCATCAGACAAGATGGTCATAGCAAATTTGCTGACCCTTTCCATAACTTAAACAGCAGCCTAATCATTTTGCACAAACATGCAGTTGAGACTTAAGTGTTACACAAACAGTTAAGATGAATAAAACTTTATTAAGTTGGGGCTGGGTACTGGGTGACTCTGGAGAGCTGAGTATCAGGTGAAGGCAGCCAAACCCTAAGGAAGGGCTTCCTGTCTCCAAGGGGACTCCTGGTTTCCCCCTAGGAGCTCCTGATCCGAGAATGCTCTCTGGGCTGGCAGCCTTCTTGGACTGGCCGCCATTAGTGAGTGTCCTGGTTACGTCTGGGTGAGAATGACAGCAGAAACGCCATCATTGCTCTCAGCATTTGTCATTTCCAGGTTGGGAGAAATAAGTATAGAGGAATCTGAACTGACACCACAAAGTCACAGCTTACTAAATATCTTAAACGTGAGAAAGAAGAGTAGGAACATGTTGGCTGGTAGGACTTCACAACTCTTCTCTGAAGTGTATTTCTGACCACGCTTTCAGGTGAGAGTTCCAAACGCGTGTGAGACAGAGATGCTGATAAACTCCCTAATACAGCTGTCAGGTTATGATCAGATTCTTGCCTCTTTCTCCACTTGCTCTCACTACTTGCAGATCTATTTCAAAACTCACTGGAGGTCTCTCAGCCCCTCCTCCCTCCAGCCTCCCTCCTCTGAAGGGGTCTTGAATAGCTGTCCTCTCTGCCAGAGCATCCTTATCCTGCATCACACCTTTTCTTTCTGGCTTCATGGGTTTCCTTATCCACCTTCTTTGCCCTGCCTAAGTCTGAGCGATGTGTTATTCCACCAGCAGAACTTCGATATCTTCAGTTTTCTTCTTACTTGTCTGTATGCCCCCAACTCCAATCTGAGTTTCATGAAGGGAGGGGCATGTCTACCTCATCTACTGCTATAGCCATGGTACCTTGCAAGAATTGTGGCACATGCTTACTAAATATTTGTAATCTGAGTGGATAATGGAGAAGCTGTGTGTCTCTAACTATTGATGTGTTTGAGCCCAATAGTGGTGTGTAGGGAGGAAGAGAAGGACTCGAAATCAAACTGCTGATGGTTTTATTTCCTGAACACAGGACATTTCTCCCCATGTCAGTGGGCATTTGAACATTTCAGATATAAAAACCAAAGCAGCTCTCTGGTTGTTTGAACTGTCCTTGAAAACTGAGCCTCAGGTCAGTACGCCTCCAATCTCTATAACTTCTAGGATACGTAGGTGTTCCCAATGCATCTGTCTTGGCTCAGGGCATCCCTTGCAACACGCCATTGCAGCCCTCCCTCTGTGCTTGGGTCATTTCCTCTGTCCAGTTAGCTTGATTCACTCATTAGGCTCCACTCCTGGGTCTCAGACCTGGGCTCTATTCTTTGGCTCAGGCTGAACAAGCAAGATTTTCCCTTCATCAGGCTAATGAAGTAAGAGTCTTATGTCATCATTAGTGCTGGTGTTAATCCAAGCAGAACTAATATTGGTGTTGTTCCAAGTAGAATTAACCAAGCCCAGCCCCCAACAAGCCAGATGTTAGTCAGGCATTTCTTACTGATGTTAATGAGTAACTCCCTTGGGTTTCACAAACAGCTGAGTCCACCAAATGAACTTCAGGGACCTAGAAGCAAGCTGCCTGCCTAATAGGCATTTGTCCTGGGAGGATACTGAGGACTTAGAACTTCTGAGCTAAAAGCAAGAAATAGTTCCCTTTTCTGGGTAGCAAATGACCGTATCATTCCTAGCTGTTCCAAGGGCAAAGAGAGAGCCACATCGGGGCAGCTAACAGGCCCCAGAGGCTTCCTAGGGAGTGTTTCTTAGAAGATCCTCTTTCTTCTGTGCCTGTCTCCATAAGGGTTCTGAATTTCTGCATTTATTTCCTCCACTGGACTGTGAGGGCAAGGACTGTGTCTTTTCACCTCTATTTCTCTGGGACCACGTAAAGAGATCAGCTAACTGTTGCATTGAAATAAATTATGGTAGAATGTCTTTCTGAGATGGTTTGCTTCATCTTCCAATTCCACTTAGCTTTTCTCTCACTTGCCATCAAGTAAAATGTATCAGCTCTAGACTTTCCATTTGTACTTGATCACTGCTGTCATAGGACTGTGATAATAAGAATAGAAACCATTTATAGGAAGGGCCAGACTCTGTGCTAAGAAATTTGCATGCATTTTTCAACAACCTATGAAAGCAATATATCAGGATTTTAAATAAATGACCAAGGATTGGGGTCTGGGTGATGTGGGAGTAGGGGTTGGTTAAATGATTTGCTGATTTGCTTAAGGTCATAGAACTCACCCAGAGAAGATCTAGAATGACTCATGACACCACTGTCCATTCCACTAGCAGTTGATGACCTATTCAGCATGAAGCTACCCAGCTATCCCAGCTGGAAAAAAATGGGGACAGATGTCTGTAGTATTTCCTCCCTTAGCTATGAAATCCCCATAGTAGGAGAATTTGTAAATAAGAGGCTTAAAATACTACGAGAAAAATAGAAGGGATGAGGAGGATAAATGGAAGCCTTTAAGAGTATTTTTAGGTTTTCTAAAATAATGAAGACAATACACTAAAGAGACTATCAAAAATAATTTGTAGATGTTCAGTTATTACTATTGGTTATTCTACACTTGATTTCCATCTACTCTTCAACGCCCCCCATGCTAGAATGCTTTCAGACTCTCAGTTTCAGTGAAATGCATATAAATGTCTTTAATTAGTAGCAGATAATATGAATACCAAGAGGATTTTTCCCTCTGTGGCTGTTCCTCCAACCAGATGTTCAGAGTCTGGTCTACAATGACTCAGCTATTGAATCCCTCCTCCTGGACCCCAAGATGGGCCTAGAGATGGAGCAGAACTTGGCTCCTGCAGTGGGAAAGGCGAGGCTTTGTCAGTCCACCTCCCTCCTGTGCTGGAGCTTCATTCCACCTTTGATAACTGCACACAAGAGCACAGCAGAGCCACCGGAGCTAACTCTGCCCATCCTCTCACTCAAGTCTCAGCTCCCCCCTTGCTATGAGGGCAAGAATGTGTCCTAAAGGCCAGGTTTACTTTGTCTCCGTTTCCTTTTCCTCTCTTAAAGGAGCATTGTAGAAGTCTCTATGACTAATTCTTTCTATTATTTCTTCCACTTGATGCCCTTTCTCTCTGCCCAACCTACAGTTTCCTCTCTTTCTAATTATTCTTGTCAAGACTGACTAAAACTTTCAGTATAATCAAACTTAAATATTCAGTTCGAGGAAAAGTATATAGAAGTAAATCTATTTATAGTAGGCTTTTCTTAAAGGACACTTGTGGTTGCGGAGAGTTACTGCATAGAGATTCTTTCCCTGTGTCAATGCCCAGTCCATTTGTGCCAAACCTGTTTTCTGAGAGCCAAACTATGACAATAATAGACCCATTTATTGAACACCCGACCCTGTGCTCCAAGCAATGTGCCAGGCTGGGTACTTTCCATGTACTATCTCTATTTAATGACCTTCTAAAGAAAATATGTTCATCTCCACGTTACCAATGAAGAAACTGAGGCCCATCAATGTTAATTGTTTTGCCTTGAAGTTATGTTTTTGAAGATGAGTTCACTTCTCTTCCCTTTATTTATGAAACAATTGTTCATACCAGAGAAGGGGAAGAAGGCTGGTGTGCCTACAACAGCCAGATCCAAATTTCTGCGGGTAATGCCTTAGCACAGCCTCTGTCCTGGCGGGGTAAAACTTCAGAGCCCCACAAGGCCACCAAGAAACATGCCCCATAGTCTTTCGTTCTGTGCCCTCCCATGCCAACCTTGTTTTATGTGACCTACAGCATAATATGATCTGGTGTTTTCTGACAGATAAAATGCCATATTTAGAAAGCCTCTATTTTGCATTTGGTTTTTATACTTACCACCAGGTCATTCTCTTTTCTCAGTCCTCTCAATATTTAGTTTTCTTTTTTTTTTTTTTTTTTAAAGATTTTATTTTTTCCTTTTTCTCCCCAAAGCCCCCCGGTACATAGTTGTGTATTCTTCGTTGTGGGTTCCTCTAGTTGTGGCATGTGGGACGCCGCCTCAGCGTGGTCTGACGAGCAGTGCCATGTCCGCGCCCAGGATTCGAACCGACGAAACACTGGGCCGCCTGCAGCGGAGCGCGCGAACTTAACCACTCGGCCACGGGGCCAGCCCCTCAATATTTAGTTTTCTAGTTTCAAATTGAGACACAGTCCATAACACTGTAGGACACTTTATAATGATAAATGAAAGATCAAGGTATTCTTTCACAAGGATGGTTTCCCAGTTGGGCATAAGGAACTAAAGACATAGGTGAAAACTCTAGAAGGAACTGTATTCCTCTTAGGGACATGGGCCCTTTAAGTTTGTGATGTTCCTTGAGCATTTACTAGGTGCCAGCATTTTTATGGTATGATTTACACATGTTGTTACATTTAATCTTCACAACTCAAAGAAGTAATTATAATTATCCTTATTTTATTGACAGGGACACTGAGAATTGAAAGGCTAAAAAATGATAGAGCTAACATTAGAACCCAGGATGGTCTGACAACAAAGCCAACAAACAGGTGGCTTGGGAAGTCTAAATCCTTGTCACAGAAACATAACTCCTCCCAGGAGAATTCTTTGTTGCAGTTCCACTTAGCTTGATAGTTGACATCAACTTCTTTATTGGCCAAGTTTTGGTCTAATGTCTGTTGATCTAGGCACCAGATGTCTCCGATTCACTTGTTCATTGAAGTAAGGAGCCCACGACCCCATCTTAAATGTGGAAGGCTGCTGCTATGATACTGTGATTCATGTTAGACCTTTATCCTGACCTAAGCCCTCCCTCTAACTAAATCTAACCCCAACTTGAAGTACACTACCTTACAACATCTTTGCCCTCTGCTTCCATGCCATCTGTATATTCTCAGGGGAGATCAATGATGCTCCAGCATCCTCATGATCCTCTAGGGTCAAGGCCTACAGTTGACAACACCCAGGGAGATTCTTGCAAAAGCAGAGTTGATGAGCAGAACCCTCGTACACTTCCTTCTAGGAAAGAAGAAAGGCTCAGAGGCAGGAAGAACACCTGATGGTGGGGATGGAGGTTGATGCTGAGCCCACTTGAGCTTCAGACTTTGTCCCTTCCACTGCTCATGAACAAGGAGCTGGTTTTTGTCATCCTGCCAGGAAACCTTGCTAGTGCTGCAGCTGCCCAAGGTGCAGGACCCTCAGGGAGAAGTTATGAGATGCCAGCATAGCAAGGATAGAAAAAGAGAAGAAATCAAGGGCTGAAAGTTTCTTAAGTTATTAATTTAAAGCAAATGATTCATTTTGGCTGGTGGATTCAAAAGCGGATGTCTGTGGAAATAGCAGTGTGAGGCATTCAAGAGCATAGAGTTATAAATGAAGGTTATAAACATGCATTGTTGTGATTATGGTTAACAATACTATTATATACTTGAAAGTTGCTACAACAATAGACCTTAAATGTTCTCACCAAAAAAAGAAATAATAATGATGTGACGTCGCAGAGGTGTTAGCTAACGTTATGGTGGTAATCATTTGCAATCTATAAGTGTAGCAAATCAACACTTTGTACACCTTAAGCTTTCACAATATTACGTGTCAATTATATCTCAATAAAGTTGGAAACAATTTTCAATTAATTAATATGCATTGATGTAATCTCTTACTTCTATCCTTTATTTCTCTCACTCCTGTGTCCTACTCCAGGACATAGGAGTGACACATGGAGTGAGAAGTTTGTGCTACAGAATTGTTTATCCCCTCCCCATCTCTATGTCTCTCTTCTCTATCAACACTCATACGTGTTCATGGTCCACCCTGGTGGTTTAATCAATGGAATTAGGTGAATTATTTGTTCTTGTTAGCCAGGACTTAATGTGTACTGGATGACAGTATCACCAGTTACACTTATGAAGTGTCAGGCAATGGCCTAGTTTTGGAAATAATCATATAAGTTTTCTCCATCTATATGTGTAAAAACACATTCCCAAGCACTCAAGTATGTTTTCCATTTCCATCTTTTCTCAGGAAAAGCCCAACATTCATCTCAATAAAATGATTAACACATGCTGAATTCAATTTCAAAGCCGCAGAGACCCGTAGTCATCCAAACACATGATAGCCACACCGAAGGGAACATAGGCTCACCGTCCCACCCTGCCACGGCCGCAGCCCACCTCTGGCCAGCGAATCCCTGGACTCAAATGCCCTCAGCTCCCTCTCTCATCTTTGCAGACTGTCAAATCGCCAGCCTCCTCTGATCCCTGCCCTCCTTTTCCTCCAAATTAAATTTCAACTTTTTGTAAACCTCTGTGAAAATGACAAGCCAGTGCCAGAGCTGTCTTTTAATACACAAAAGCATAAATAATGCCATCCATCAGGTCTGTCACTCAGAAAGATAGATTGCTAGTTGTCCAGACCCCCAAATGACACCAAAGCCAAAGTTAGAAAGTGTCTCTTTTCTTTTCTGTGGTCGCTCTCTCTCTCACAGGCTCGCTCGCTCGCCCGCTTTTTTATTTGCCGGACTGCTTGATTCTGATTAATGGTCCTGTCAGGATGGGATTCCACTTGCTCGGATAATGAGTCAAGAATGTATTCCCTGTCACAAGCGCAGCAGATGTCAGGGGCAGAAGGGCTCAGGGATGCCAGAAACAATATACAGTTTCTTCCTAGTCCCCTGACAGGCCAATATGCTGCACAAGGTCTAATTTATGTAGACAAAATGCAGGCAGGGCTGCGGCAACCGGAAAACTGCCCCAGAAAGCCCGGACTACAACGCAGCTCACAGCGGGCCCGTTTGTTGGCTGGGCCCATGGCAGCAGGCTGGTAATGAACATCAGCAACAGACTCGACAGTGCTGCCTCCCAAGGCCCGAACGCACCGAGAGGCCCAGGACCCCTTTGACTTCATTAAATGGCACTTTATATCATTATGGGAAGAAATCAAACAGGGCAGAGGGCTTCTGTTTCCTTTAATGGCTTGATTAGGTTATTCACTGCTGGGCTGGAGCATTATCATACAAGCTGCTGAAGGGTGCTGAGAAGTGTCAGCCGGCAGAGCTGCTCCAGCCAGACACCCTCTCTGCTTTGACGGGACTAATTTGATCTCAGAAGTTTGTGCACCAACAGAGAGCGTCAGGGCTCTCCGTCATTCCACCGGTTTCCAGGAAGCAGCGCGGCTCCTTGGCCAAAACACAGATGCTTGGTCTCAGCCCAAAGGGGGACATGCTTGCACACAATCAACCTGTCCACATAGATTTTGTGCATGTGCACACATTTCTTTTTTAAGAAAAATCTCTTGGGCTGTTTCTTGAGTTACAACATTAAATCAATATATATTTCCCTTAGAAATTAAAATACGACCACATGCCTTTGACAAACAATTCAGACAGTGAAATGGTAAGGACACACTGGAATTAGATAAATCAAAATCAGACATGGGAACTGTCACATCACCAAGAGTAGGAAGATAAAACTCATGTTTACCAAACTCCATTTTAATGTTAACCAGATCACAAACATCTTCCATTAAAAAAAAAAAATCAAAGCGATGCTAATACTCCATGTATTAAGTAAGCTTTGTGTGGCTTCTAGATTTCATTTCTGTGGGTCTGGTGGACTCTTCTGATAAAGTCTCTGGCTTCAGGTGCTGGGCTGTGAATCCTGCTCATTAAAAGGCAGCAGGCAACATGACTGAGCTTGTAAAAGCCCCGTCAAAATGTTATAAATTCAGCTGATGTTTCTTTATTTCTAATGGTGTTTTTCCTATTTTATTAACATGGCTTTCTCCTTCACAGAGACTTTTTTAATTTAGAAAGGATGTCGACATTATAGGAACCAATGTGATGCAGCAGGAGCATGGATTCCAGAGGTGGGCAGGTTGCTGTTCCAGCAGGTTCTGCCTCCTGCGAGATTCAGGGCTGTGGGAAAATCCCTTAGGCTCCCTGAGCCTCATCCCTTTTAGCTGTGAAATGTGGCCAATGCCTTCTACCTGGCGGCACTTGACATCATGCATCCACCATGCAGAACATGTGTTAGACCTTGTATAAGCATTTTCTGAAAACTAGGTGGTCAATAAATGGTAGCAATTATTGTTATATATTTTGTCCCACTGCCTAACCCTGTCCCATGCAAAGCTACTACTATGCAGATATGATGCCTTTCCCACTATTTAGTGGGAAATAAAGAAATTAAAATGGGCTCCCCGTAGTCATCAGCCACTCAAGTGAGTTCAGATACACCAGTCTCATGGTTGCTCACACCTCCAAAGCCCATCCTGGTTCAAAACACATGTTCCAGCTTCTGCTTCTTAGCCACAAATTTAACCCTGTTCCTTCCAAATCCTGAGCGCTGGTTGGGTCTCTCCTAATTCCATCTACACGTTTCACCACTAGTGGCCACTTCAGATTTTCGTAAGCAATAGCAATGGGGAAAGAAAGTGGGAACCAAGTCCTAAAGTAGTTTGACTCCACTAAGGTGAAAAGATGTCCTGTTTAATGCGAAAAAAGCAAGTTGCAGAAGAGTATGTATAATAAAACCCAATTTCTATGAAATATGTGTGTTTATTTAAATTTACTCTATTTAATTTCTGGAAGGATGCATAAGAGATTTGATGGTAGTTACCTCTGGGTAGATGGGACGTCAAATTTTTTATCATGGCTATGTGTTACTTTTATATTAAAAACTTATTTTTAAAAAAAGAAAAAGTAGTGAGAAGGCCAAATTAAGAAAATGTACTACCTGAACTCCCCCCAACTTAAAACACTGACCTCTCTCTAACAATCCAGAGTTTACTAGAGAACCATCATGCCAAAGCAAATATCGCAATATAAATGAGTCCCACGTTGTGAAAACCCAGTGTGTAAAAATTCAAACATCAGGCAGTGCTTCAGCAAGGAGGAGCTGCAGCAAAGGACCCGGGTCTGATGTAGCAATGAGGGAAAATCAGATGGAAGGAAACAGTTGACAGTGGACGAGGGCAGCCACATGCAATAGGGCGACATGCTGAGGACCTGCCAAGGAGAGGTCACAAAGCAAAGGGGTGTGTGGGATGTTTTACGATTATTAGATATCTTTAGGATTTTCATGGCACAAACGATTCCTTCAATGGTAAACTTCTGCAATATGTTTCTCCATTTGTATACATCACTAAGGGGCTGGAGCAGGGCAGGGAAATTAGCATTTACAAGGCTTAGGGGCCACATTACCAAATGGTGAACAATCAAATGGGTAGACTGGAGTATCATGGCTGCTTCCAAAATATAAGCCAAGAGAAGCAATTTACAGGCAACTTGTGGGAAACAGCATATTGCATAAAATGAGTTACATCTGCACCAGCTTGACCTTGGGACATGCCTATTTTGATTTATCTGAGCAGAGGTCATTCATCGCAGCTACAAAATCCCAGAGCTGAGGCACTAAGCAAGGTCACCAGAAAGATGCCAGGGTGAACGCACTGGAACAAAACTGAGAAGAACAGTGCAATGGAAAATTAATTTTAAATCCCAGCCACTGAACTGTTTCCAAAGGCCCGTCTGTTCCAGGGTACAGGAAATGTGGTGTGGAAACTGGCCTTGGCTGACTGGGGCCGCTGCCCAGGGGCTTGCTGAAGTGTGCTGGAACCAGAGGTCGTGCCCACAGTCATCAGTGCTGACAGACAAGCATTGGAAACAGTGACGTTATGGCTGCGAAGGGTTAAAAGATGAAGGGCATTTCTGTTACGAAGCCTTTTCCCTGCAGACATTCCCTGAAATGTCCCTACAAAGTCCTAATGAGGGGGAAGAACTGGAGTTGACAGCTAGTTCATCTCTGGCCACACACGTGGTATTTCCTCCCTCGGCGTCAACACTCAAGTTTTCCCACCAATCTGAGGTCCTCAATTTTCCCTTCCGTCTTAGTAAATCACCCATGCCGCCTTCAACTTTCTCTGCCTTTCTTGTTGCAAGATGCCTCAAATCCTTTTTTGGAAGCAGACGCCTGGATATAAAATATAAAGCCTTGTCAGGAGCCTTGTTGCTGTCCCTGGGGAATATGCTCTCTAGCGACACTCTGTGGAGGGTTAAGTTCTCTTTCTCGAGTCAGGGAAGCAGGTGTCATGGTGCCCAGTGAGGCTGCTGTCTGTCCACTGCATGACACTGGTATTCGGATGTGGTGTTTCCCAAACCCGGAAGTTACTGTCACGATTATCTCCCCAGAGCAAAATCACATGTGCCCCTGACGAACTGAAGCAGGTCTTCACCGAACTGTCCTAATTCGCTTATCTTCTCCTCAGGGAAGCCACTCTAGTCAGCGGTTCCCTCCCAACTCCTAATCACTATATTTTTTGTTTTTTTGTTTCCTTCATCAAGTATGTCTTAAAGTTTGAGTTTCCTGAAAAGGAAAACCTGAGGCAAGGACCTGGGTGTAGATTGTTTATTTGGCAAGTGATCCCAGGAAGCAGAAGTGAGAAAGAGGGAAAAGAGGAAAAGGCAGTATAAATATGTATTTTCATGGTCCCTGATGGAGGCAAAAGGGAACTTGATTCCACTCAGACTCCCGAGAAGATGAGAAGAGGTTGGAACACAGCCTAGGGCTGTCTACCTTAAACACTGGAGACTGGAGCATTCCCCACCAGTTCCTGGTGTCCCCTGATTGTTGAAGATTGCCCCTGGAAGCATGAATTTCCCCTCACTGCTGGCCAAGGAGCTCCTGAGAGGCATCTGAGAAAACCCTGGGGCAGAATGAGGGAGACACAGGATGCAGGCTGGAAGTGGGACACTAGGAGCTCCAAGAAAGTCTGAACTCAAATGAAATTGTCTACCACAGATATGAGCTGAAATCAGAGGAGGACCAAAAGGATATATCATGGGCACCAGAGTGTCTCCTACAGCACTTATTAAGAGATGTCCACTTACTTACTGTCTCTCTCACCCCACTAGAGAGCAGAGACCCCTCCATGAGAGCCGAGACCACCTATATGACCCCAAAGAGCCTAGAATAAACCTTTGTGAGAATTAGAAACTGGCACTGCGCCCACCCCTACTCAGGTGGTCACAGCTTCTCAAGCACAAGACTCAGCCAGAGGAGCTCATCGTAAATGTAACTGCCCGCTCGGCTCCTCGTTGAGTGCCCCTGTGCAAGGCAATACCCACACACGCACAAAAGGAGCCTTGAGGATTTCTTGTCTTATTGACTGGAGTAACCGCTTTACCTAGGACAGTAACTGCTGCACACAAATGCTCAACACATTCTGTTGGATGAAAGAGTTTATCACCTTGGCAATACCTTTACGTGAATTGTAAGGTTCATAACGTTTTGCATCCTTTGAACATCAAAAGTAGATTCCTTCTCCAGATTTCTGGTGGCCACATGGAAAGGAGCTGTGTTTTCTGACCTCAGGGTCTTCTGGCTCCCCGTCCAGGCTCCAGGGAAGGATGAAGTCTGCCATGAATGGTCCAGGAGGCCATAGTCCTCCACTTCAGGCTGCAGCTGGTGTTGGCCTAAATAATCTGAATTTGAACATGTTTCCAAAATACCCAGTTCTGCACACACACTCCCACCCCTCACTCACTTTTAGTGCTATTTTAGAAATAGGTACGCCTTCTCACGTCCACCTAACTTTGATTATATTTCTTGCAAAATCCTAGCTCTGGCTTTATCACTTAGGTAGGGTTTCGCCCATCCTGCTCAGAGTTGTTTTGTAATGATAACTCATATTAACTTACAATGAATGGCACACCCCAACTCATAACACTCAGCTTTAAAAAAAAAAATTCAGACTCTTTTCCTGACCACAGGGAGGAGACCATAGCACGGTTTTGTGTTAAGGGTGAAAGTTGGATTTCACCCACCACAAAAACAAAGAAAAGGCTCTGTATTCTCTATCCTTATTTGTGACTGTTCCTTGAATTTTCTTAAACCTGAAAAGTAGACAAGAGTTGCAGATACTCTCCTGGGAACTGAGAGACATGGGGTATATTTGCTAACATACAAGGCAGCCCTAGGGTTGTCAGGTGCACACAGGGGTCTTGAGCTCACAAATGCATGTGCACACACATAACCTCATAAAGAAATCATCAGGAGTCAGTGTCTGATTATACACCATGACCTGAAAATTAGGTCACAATTACAGACAGAACTCTTGGCCTTTAGTCTGATCCCAAATGATCATGTGAGGGCTAGAAGCGAGCCTTGCAGATAAATTTATTTGAAGAGATGTGAAAGGCTATTTTCAGTTTTGTACAAGAATTCTAGGTCTTCAATACCCCTCCCCCTCCACCCAGTTTTAGAAGATACTTGTTTATGGAAAAAGAGTAACTCAGTTTACAGAGGCTTAATGAATTCTGATCTTCTCAGAGAAAGCAAAAAGGATATTAGGAAGTGTCATAGGTCAAATTGTGTCCCCCAAAAGATATGTTGAATACCCCTCCCCCAGTACCTCAGTAAACTTATTTGGAAATATGGTCCTTGCAGATGTAATAAGTTAAGATAAGGTCATACTGGAATAGGGTGGACTCTTAGTTCAATATGGCTAGCGTCCTTATAAGAAAGTAGAACACTATACGAAGACACAGAGACAAACAGGAAGAAGATGGCCATGCGACAATGAAAGCAAAGATTAGAATGATACATATACAAGCCAAGGATTGCCAAGAATTGCCAGAATCTAAGAAGAGGCAGGGAAGGATTCTCCCATAAAGCCACTGGAGAGAGCATGGCCCTGCCGACACCTTGATTTCAGACTTCTAGCCCCCAGAACTGTGATACAATAAATTTCTGTTGTTTCAAGCCACCCAGTTCGTGGTACTTTATTATGACCCTAGGAAACTAATACAGGGAGCAAACTAGGATAGCAAAGGAAGTAGATCCCATTAGAGCTCTAGAAGTGTAAACCTCACCACCCCCACTGCCCACAGAGTGTACACTGGGCTTCTGGACGTGCTGGACATGTTGCAGTGAGCAAGGAGGACCTCTGGGAAATTCTGCTCAGTGACCAGAACATTTCAGCTACATTACCAGTCTGCACGCAGAAGAAGTGAATGGCTCTCTAGATACGAAGTAGGATTCCTATGGAACTGGGAGATGCAGCCCTCCATCACCTCGAGGTTTTCAGATCTATGAGGAAAACAAGATCTGTGGATTAGGTGTCATTGGGACTTAGATAAGATTGGAAACCTATGTTTTTTCAAGAACATAGCCCATTTTCTCAGAGAACCTCTGGAGATTACAATGGAACAACAAGGACAAGAAGAAAAAGAAGCAGGAGGAGGAGAAGTAGGAAGAGGTGGAGGAGAAAGGGGAGGGAAGGGGATGGGGAGGGGATATGGAGGGGGAAGAAGAAAAAAGTGGAGGAGGAGGAGGAAGCTGAGAAGGAGAAGGAGGAGTGAGGAGAAGTGGAGGAGGGGAGAGAGGAGCAGAGAGGGAGAAGGGAGGAGGAAGATAAGCAGTACAAGGCAAGATTTCAAAGAGCAAGGGACAAGGCTCCCATCTTAACTCCTCTTTCTCTTTCATCCTCAACATCCAATTTATCTCCAGATATGCATTTTTGAACCCATCAACTTTCTCTCTTCCCTCAACCACAGCGCTCATTCAGAACCTCACACCCTTTCATCATGATTACTGTTATAACCTTTACCAGCCTCTTAACCCACCTCTACACAGCTACTGGAGTGAGCATGTAACTCCCCCGTTCAAAGCCCTTCCCTAGCCTCCTATGGCTCACAGGGAAGATCAAGACTGAACTCCTTAAGATGGTACTCCGGGGCCTCCAAAATCATCCTTCAATCCACACTTCCTGTATTATCTTGTACCCCTCACTGCATAGCATCCTAAACTCCAGCCCAATTCAATTACACACCTTGGTTTTTCATTATGCCTGCCTTTTTCCCCTTCTTGGAATGTCCTTTCTCCTTTCCACCCTATGAACTTCTACTCATTGTCATAGATCCTGCACAAATATCACCTCCTTTGTAAAGTCTTCAATTGCCTACCCCTACCCAGCTATGGCAGAGTAAATTTTTCCCTCTTCTGTACTCCCACAGAACTTCAAAAACAGCACCTACCGCACTGAATTATGGTTATCTGGCTATGGGACAGTTTGCCCCGGTAGACTGGATGTTCCATGAGAACCTGATTCAACCACAGTGTCTCAAGGCCTGGCATCATGTCTGAAATGTGGAAGGTTCTTAATAAATGTTGAAAAAATGAAGGATGCATGAATGAGAATAACATATTCCAAGTACAGCTTACCCCCATGGTCCCCACTAGCTGGCCAGATGTGCTCCATGTGTCTTCATTTCCCAAACCCATAAGAGAAGTTCACCCGATTCTCAGATAACACTGCCATCTCCTTCTCTGTACCTCTGCACAGGGCTCTCATCAAGTTCAGGGTTGGCTTAAGTCTAGGAAAATAAATAGGCCTCCCTTTAAACACAATAGAGCCAGCTAATTTATATGAAAAGGAGATTCCAGACCCCCTGCTTCCTGGACTGAGCAGAGAGAATGTGATGAAGAGGTCCAACATGAGTTACTGCGTTCAGCCTGGCCTCTCTCTAACATCAGGGCCTTCTGGTCCTTTGACAAAGGTTTATGTTCTAAGTCATTAAGGTTTTCTGCCAAAACACAATGTGTTTCTCTTTAAAGGCCGTTGTTCCCGCTCAGAAGTTTCTTAATCAGAAACAGTGACTAACTGTTAAATTCCAAATAAAGGAAATAAAATTAAATGTCCCAATTGCTTTTTGCTGATTTGAGCTTTGGTTTCATTTTATTATTTTTTTTACAAGCTTTAGGCTTATGGAGGAACTCCCCAATGCCCAACTCCCCACTCTGTTGTTGAGGGAGAAAGGTGTAAGGCCCAATGTGACGTGTGAGTTATAGTTTCTCTAAACCATATGCACACATTGATGAACAGAAATGAAAAGTGCCAACATTTAAAACTAGCATACCTAGGCTGTGGTTGGGAGGCTGCTGTGGACCCCTATGGGCCTAAGTGTTCGGGGTATTTCTAAAGCCAAAGAGACAAGAAGGCAAGTTCAGGAGGCAAGAAGTAGATTCTACCATCTTCCACCTCTTTTGAATGAATTCCGGCTGCATTTCCTATTTATGAAAGGCTACTGCAATCGGCCTCCTTGATCCAATCATGGAAATACATGGAATATGGCCATTCAGGTACAATCTAGAGAAAAGTCCAGAGAAGAAAGAAACAATAAGAATTAGAGGAGCCAGGTAAAGAGACTTAGAATCCTGAATGTTAGGACCAGAGAACATCTATTTCGTTGTCCATGTTGTACAAATAAGGAGAGTAGGCCCTAGCGAGACCTGGACTTTTTTAAAGGGATAAAATTCTTCCACGCCATCTTAACTCCAGTGGATGAAGGAAAGCATGAAACAGCAGAGCAGGTCAGTGTCGAAAACTTAGTCCAGTTCCTGGCACAAAGTAAGCAAGAAATATTTGATAAAATAATGTTACACAATAGTTCACACAGGGGATAAAATAACTCAGTAGTTGCATGGTCCAGATAACTCCTCACAAAGAAAGTCTGGATTTATTAACTTTATTTTGAACTTATTCCGAACTTCTATAAGTTTGGACATTAGTTATAACAAAAGATCTCCGTATACGCTTTGCCCAGACTCATCAATTTTTAATGTTTGCCACGTTTGTGTTCTCTATCTACCTATACAAACACACATGTTATTTTTTCTGAAACATTTGTGAGTAGATTTCTTTGGGCCTGTTTTCCTGTATTACTTCAATGTATATTTCTTTAGAATAAGGACATTCTCTTACAGTTATCAAATCTGAGAAATTTAACATTCACACAACACTTTTATCTAATCCACAGTTCATTTTCAAATTTCATCATTGTCTTAATAATGTCCTTTATGGCATTTTCCCCACATAGGATCCAATCCAGGATCACATCTTACACTTAAATGTCATGTCTTTTTAGTCTACTTTAATCTGAACAGTTCCTCAGCTTTTCTTGACCTTTCATGACATTGACATTGTTGAAGACTGCAGCCCAGTTCTTTTACAGAATGCTCCTCTTTTTGGATCAGCCTGATGTTTCCCTGTGGTTAGATTCAAGCCATGCCCTTTTGGCTGGAACACCACAGGAGTGGCGTACTCTTCTCAGGGAATCACATCTGGAGGCACACTAAGTCTGTGTGCCACTTATTGATCGTGTTAATTCTGATCAATGACTTCTCTGCTATAGAGTTATTAGTTTTCCTTTTATAATTAGCAAGTAATTTGCAAGGAGACTTTCAGAACATGTAAATATTCTATTCTCCATCAATCCCCACAATGAATTTAGCAACCAGTAAATTTTTTGCCTTTTACTCATTGGGTTATAATCCATTGCCAATCTTATTAATTTTCGTGCTCAAATTATCCCAGGTTTGGCCAGAAGAACCCTGTCAAGCTTTCCTTTGTCCTTCTGGCATGTACCTATTCTTTTTCCTTGAGCTCTGTTTTACTTTTTGGCAATATAAGATGTTCCAGGATCCTCTTGTGTCTTCCCTGCCCAATCCCTGCAATCAGCCTTTATCCCAGGATTCCTGGTTCCTTTAAGTGAGAAACGATATTTAAAAATCAAGACCTTGGGGCCAGCCCGGTGGTGCAGCAATTAAGTTCACACCTTCTGCTTTGGTGGCCCCGGGTTGGTCAGTTTGGATCCCACATGTGGACCTACGCACCACTTGTCAAGCCATGCTGTCGCAGGCATCCCACATATAAAGTAGAGGAAGATGGGCACGGATGTTAGTTCAGGGCCAGTCTTCCTCAGCAAAAAGAGGAGGATTGGCAGCAGATGTTAGCTCAGGGCTAAAAAAAAAAAGAAAAGGAAACAAATCAAGACCTACATGCCAGATGTGGTCAATGTTTTCAGGAGGACACTGCTTTAAGTTTCTATCAGCAGACAGAGCTGAAAATATACACTTTTGAAATTATCTGCTTATACTGATACCTCCAATCCAAACCAATTCTTGGGATACATTTCTTGTCTTTTACTATTTCTTATTTGTATTTCTCTACTTCAGAGTGAGAATCCTGGCTCACAAAGCAAATAATCAAAAACAGAAACAATATGGTCATTCATTTTTATAAACAAAATAGTTTTAAAAATGGCTGTATCCATACTACTACAGAAAAAAAATGACTAAGAAAAGTTCAAGATATGTTTGCAATTTTTCTGTAGATGAATATATACATATTTGTTTAATTCTAGAAGTCTACGTGTGTGTGAATTTTTCCCCTATTTTTTTAAACCTTTCATTTTAAACTAAAACTGCTCAAAACAGATTTAAATCTTAGAGATTACAAGGCAAACACTTGTACTTAGGTTAAGAAAAAGAATTTTGCCAGCTACTCCAAAAGCCCCTCTATGTGGCCTTACCAATCACAGCTCCCTCCTTCTCTCCAAAACTATCCTGAAATTTATAGTAATCAGGTCTTTGCATTTTTTCATGTTCAAACACCATGTGTTCATGCTTAGACACTTAGGTTTAATCTTATCAAAGAAAAAAAATTTTGCTTGTCTTAAGTCTCATTTAATCTAAAAATTTCTCCTCTATCCATTTCTTTTCTCTACAGTTCATCTGTGGAAGATCCCAGGCTATTAGACCTGTAGAGTTTTCACAGTCTGGATTTTGCAGAACTCAGGATGTCAGGTTTGATCCCCTTGGCAAGATTTTCGGTGGTATTGCATCATTTCATCAGGGAACAGAGAATTCAGGGCATTCAATCTCTTTTGATATTAGCAGCCATTGATGTTCAATGCCCCCAGCCTTCTTTTCATTATCTTTCTAGTCATTTCGATTATGTGAAACTCATTCTGTAGTATAGTCCTTAGGAAGATAGAAAGTCTGGATATTTAGATGTGGTTTTTACATCCTTTATATGAATCAGAAGTCAGCTCGACTGCTTCTCTTTTATTTTTGTCCTCATCTCTGCCGCCACCCACACATAACACCAAGGAGATGACCTTGACTATCTTGGTGGTAGGAAATAAGCATTGCCTATAAGACCTCTCAGGAGAGGAAAGAGTTCTATAGCCAATGCCCCACAGAGCAGCCATCCTCATGAAGTTCTAGGAGTTAACGAAACCTAGGGACCTGGAGTAGGTAAATTGTTTTGGTTTGCTTACTTGTTTTTATTTATTAACATTTACTGAAATATAAAGGAATGCTTAACCCTAAGGAGAGAATCAGCCCTAGGTACAGTGCTCCAAAAGGTATTATAAAACTGGAAGATTCCTTAGATACAAGCTGCTCCAAATCCTTCCTTGACCAAGAAAGGATCTTATCTGATGGTGACTTCTCTAAGGCTGGCCCACTGGTTAGGGGCAGAACCAGAACTGGAAGCCAGGCCCCTATTGCCTAACTCAGCCTATTACCAAGGAGCACAGATTCTGCTTGTCTATCTTCCTTCTTTCCTTGCTTTCTCACCAAGAGGAGAAAACCAGCCTTCACAGGTCTTTAGCCACCAGGAAATGCTCTCAGGTCAGCTTTTCAATCAGGTGCTTTCTTTACTCATTAATTGTTTTTTTAATAAACATTACTACGTGCCGGGCACCTTGGCTAGCTGTGGCCATACAGTAATGAACAAACGGACAGAGTCCTACCCTCATGGAGATTATCCTAGTCCACTGAGGGAGATGAACAATAAGCAAGTGCTTCCCTAAATAAATATAATTACAGATGGCACTAAATGCCATATACCAAAAAAAAAGAGCTCTATGAGAAAAAATAATAAAGGAGGAGGTTTCTTTAGAACAGGGATGAGAGAAGCCCTCTCTGTTGGGCTGGTCATTTATACTGAGGCTGGAAGATGCGATGGCTGCTGGGCAAGAGTAGGCTAATGTCATTCTTTTATTTCTTTAATGCACCTTTATTAAGTACATTCTTATGTGCAAATCACTGTGTTAGGTGTTAAGGATATACCAAGTTGACACGGTATGGTCCCTGCCCTAAATAAAACCTGTAGACTGGTAGAGGAAATAGATAAAGACAGCGATAATGAAAGAAAGTAAATACAAAGCCAAGAGGGAGAGGGTGACAGGCTGGGCTGGGGTTGGGGATGACCCACCTCAGGATTCTAGGTTAGTGTTGTGGAAGCAAGGAGATGTTTTAACTTTAATTCCAGTAACGTCATTGGCAAACAAATAAATAAAACAAAACAAAAAACCGTGAAGCTGTAGGAGTAGCAAATGGTCCAATCAGAAATCTCATCTCAGCAGATCCTGATAACAGAGGATCCAAATGCCACATGTCAGTTCACTGTAGTTAGACCGAATAAGGGTCATTTACTGCAACATCAAAGCAAAAGCTGGTGGAAGGGAGACTAAGCAAAGCAATCTTTCTGGTCCAACAAGCCATTTCTCATACAGGGATTAATAACATCTGGTCTGTGCTAGTCTGCAAGCTGGCTTTCCTTCTCCTCTTTGGGTGCAGAATGATATTTGAAAAATATCTTACCGCATATCAGAAAGAACTACAGCTACCTGAAAACAGTAAGAATGGATCCCAGTGACTAGAGAGAATGAAAGCCACTGCCTGCTCAGTCTCCCCTCTTCCCTCTGAGTCACTCGTCTTTCGGATGCTCCTGGCCTCCCTTTACCCTTTCCTCTTCTCCCTTGGGGCCTCACCAAGTAGCCCAGGTTTGTTCTGGGCCGTGGGGAGTATGAGCACTCTCTTTTTTTCCACTGCAGGGGTTGCTGAATCCTCTCCTCTGGGAAGGATGAAACTGAGCTTACCAACACCCACAAACCAGCTGTTGTAACATCACTCAGAATCTCTGGGGCCATTTGAGTTATTAGACTCCCTGACCAGGGTGTCAATGGTAGAACTGAAGAAGCACATGGATTAAGAAGAAGGTTTTTTCCTTCCATCCTCCCCGCCTACATATACCTCCCTAGGGCTCCCTATCCTTACTAGGAGCGTAGGGTAGATGAAGAAGAATAAAAAAGTGAAATGAACAACTTAAAGGGGAAGCTCTATTTACCAAGTAGTGCATCAAGTGTTTCATATTTATACTTTCATGTAATTTTCAAAATGAATAAAGCCGACGGTTTATTTCCATTTTATAGACGAAGAAATAGAGGCTTCAAGGGTTCAAGTGAGGACCTCATTTGAATGGGCTCAGGTCTTCTAGTCAGACAGTACGTGCTCCTTTAATGGCACCAGGCTGTCTGCAAGCAACACACTCGGGGCTGTCTCTTCCAGTCATTATTCTTTTGAAAACCTACCACAAACTTAGCAGGGTTCATTGAAAGCCCATTGTCTAGCCCAGGTACTATTAGATCCATGTGAGATTTCCTGAAGCCCTTAGCTTGAAAGCCAGAGCTCAGTTTCCTGCCAAAAAAAGGTATCTGAGGATGACAGAGAAATGAGCTTCGGCTCAGCCCAGCCCAGGCTCCCGGGGCACCATGCCGCCTGCGTGCATGAGCGTGAGTGAGCACCTCGGCGGAGCACATGTGAGCAAGAAGAGCATATTGTAAAGAAGAGCTCCGTTTCCGCTTGTGTGCAAATCAGAAATGCCAGAGAATGTTTCCATAGTCTTCTATAATGTTCATTACAAAAGAGTCCTCAGATGGCAGATGGCAATTAGCTCACTGTGACCTATATAAATGTCGAAGTAAAACTATGGCCCCAGCAAAAATCTCAAAATAAATAACAACAGGAGGGATGAGATTCTCTTGTCATCAGTATTTACAGTGTACGCATTTGAGCTCTTCCGTTTTCAAGCCAGCACAGAAATGCTTTCATCCCAGTAGGGAATTCGATTAGCCAGAGCAATACAGGAAGTGGAGTCCCACAAGAATAGCTGGCACAAATGAAGAATGGCTCCCCCAAAAAGGCAGACCAGTGGCTGGCAAGGGTGGGATGGCTTTGGGGCATTTCTTAGCCCACATTTTAAGGGTTGATCTCCAGGTCTTCATCCTCATGGCCAGGTTTACTAAGACAAAAGCAAGGTTGGCTTCTCTGACTTCACACCTGGATAACCCAGAGCAGGGACATGTTTACCATCAAAGGGAAGATTCCAGATCTTCAGAAATAAAGAATAAGTTATTCTTGTGTGAGGCTTAGAGGATCAACTTCTTCCTTATTTGAAATTCACAGGGTCTCTGCCAGCCAACTGCCAAACCTACTACGGAAAACTGCTCTCCATCATGATGTGTGTGTATCTGTGTATGCGTGTGTGTGTGTGTGTGTGTGTATACACAATTTATATATATATATATATATATATATATGTCTTTTTTTGACATACCAGTGTTTCTAACACAGCGCAATTTAAATCTGGTTTTCCAGATGAACAACTGGAAAAATTTTCAGTCAATCTGTTCAGTGAACTAAAATCAGCTTGTATTGCCTTGTTGGCTTTGTGGTATCATGATTCTGTTTGGATCTTTTGCCTGCATTTCTGAGGATCTAGATGGTTCTAGGAGCTATGCAGTCAAGCTGAAAAAACTACGCCTGGAGCTTGGGCAAAGGATTCACCAGGAAGCAACTGAATAAGCAGTGTGATCTACAAGTTCAAAGAGAGGGTGACTGTGTCATTTCCTTTCCAGACAGTACAATTCTGAGTGAAATGCTGTGTTATTAATAATTTCACCAAGGCAACAGGCATAAACTAGGGGTGTCCAGGGCAAAGAAGGTATAAGGTCACCTTATTGAAAGATGATTTATAAACACCACAAAAAAGCTTATTTAAAAAGTGCATGTATCTGTTGAACAAAAGTGTTCATTATAAGAAATAACCAAGGCAGAAAGGCAGCAGGATGGAGTAGAAAGAACTTTGTAATTTGACAGCACTTTGTTTTAAAACTGGCTCTTTCCTAACTAGCTATGTGACCTTAAGCCTCTAATTTCTCATTTGGAAAGTGAGAATAAAATACCTTGAAAAGCTGTCATCAGAATTAAATGAGATAAAAAATGTGAAGTGTCTAACACATTGCCTGGATAGAAATAGCACATAATAATTTTTATTTCTCCTTCTTAGGAACATACAGATCCTACTTCAAATCTGTTTCATTCCATTATTCCTTGGTTTTAAATCAACAACTACTAAAAATGCACTTGAAAATTAATTTCCAGCAAGGCTTTTTCTAACAACTGACAGCTGGCAGCTTGCAGCATGGCTATACATATATTTTTGGGAGTCCTATTGTGAAATGGAAGTCTTCGATCCAAAGGTTTTTGTTTTTACTTTCGAAAAAACGTGTGATTATACAAATAACACCTCAAGCCATGGCATCAAGGCAAGCCTTAGACTGGAAGCAGAGATGCCCCTTCCTAAAGAAACCTCCCAGTTTAGGGAAAGGGTCCAGGGTGCAAATGATGGCCATGAATCTCATCGTGTCTCTTAACAGGGGACAACAGCATGCTGGGATCAGTAGTACCCCACATACATATTTCATATGTCGCAGGAAGTAACAGTTTTGTAGCAAAAAGTCAATTTATATTAGTTCATTTAACTTCAAAAAAGCCCCCAAAATGGCTGAACAATGGATGGCCCATCTCCAATGTCAATGCAGTGCCTCCTGCAGCTCCCATTTCTCCAGCTCAAAGAACCTGTTGGTGGACACTTTATATGCAAGTCTCTCAAAAAGCAAACCTGCAATTGTCCCATTGGAGTGTCGTTCCAAAATTCCCCTCACACCGCGGAACAATGTAGGGAAGAATCCGGACCCATGGCTCTTATTACCAAAGTTAGACACACTGAGCACCACTCACACTGTGAAATGAGTTTTGAAGCTAAAACATTTATTTATTATTCAATAAATGCTTATAAAACACCCATTACATGCCGGCATCATGGTAAGTCCTGAGGAAACCAAATGAAAAGGCTCAGTCTAGACATTCAAGAAGTTAAATGACCTAGGGGAGAAAGTGGCAATTAGTCACAATACACCAAGTGGTTGCTTTAGTGGGATTATGAACGAAAATTGAAGCATAGAACAAGAAGCATCGAAACAGACCTGGGGAGGAAGGAAAGATCCCAAAGAGGGAGTGGCATTTGAACTGGGATTTAAAGGTTGTTTGCAAAGTGGTCCAGATGGAGGAAGAAGAAACAGCGCATGCAAAGGCAGGAGGCTGGAGAGAGGGTGGCGGGCTCCAGATTAACAAGCATCACTGGCACAGGTAGCGCGGAGGTGGTGAAAGCTGCCCAGTCTGGGCATGTGGTGAGGCCCTGGCCGGGGGGAGTCTCGAGGCTTTGTAAAGGCCTCTAAGAGTTTATCTCCCGGACCTGCAGTTTTCAGACAGCGCTCTGGATCTGCACCACAATTCCATTAGAAACCTCTGTCAGCTTGACCTTGAGAACCTGTCCTACGTCTGACCGCCTCTCAGCCCTTCCTCTCCTGGTCAGGCTACCACCGTCTCTCACCTGGTGCTCGGGAATAGCCTTCTGGATGATTTCTGCTTCCACCTTTGCCCCTTCATGGCCTACCACCAATACACCCATTTTACTTTCAAAACCCAAATTACATTACGTTGATCTTCTGCTCAAAACTCTCAGAGGCTCCCTGCTTCACTCAGAGGACAGGTTGATCAAGTCGGCACAATGGTCTTCCATGCCTCATGTGACCTGACCTTCTGCCTCCAGGTCTCTGTGGCCTCACGCCCTACCCTGTCCCCTTACCCACACATCTCCAGCCACACTGGCCTCTGGTTTTGAGACCTCAGAGCTTTGGCATTCCATTCCCTAGGCCTGGAGGGCTATTTGGTAACACACCCAAGACCCCCTGTGTCACCTCCTTTAAGTCTCTGACCAAATATCAAGCTATTAGAGAAGCTGTTCTTGGCTGCCTTATTATAAGTAGCAAACCCACCCCCACCTCAGGTTTTCCTAATCTCTCATCAAGCTTATTTTTTCTTAATGCCATCCAACATATTATACATTCCCTTATTTATTAGTTTTCTCACCTATCTCCTTGTATGTCTACCATGACTAGAATGTAAGCCCTCTGAAGGCAGGACTTAGGTTGATCTTTGCTCCCTGGTTTATTCCCAGGGCCTAGAACAGTGCTCGCACACAGATGAATGAGTGAATGAAGCCCTTTCAGGGAAGAAGTGGAGGCCAAGCAGATAAGTCTCAGTGAATTGTTCTCCCACTTTTATCTGTCGTATTTATCAGAGTTTCTCATAAGTTTTCAATGCAAACAGGATCCTCTTACTTTAAAAAAAAAGAAAAAAGGAAACTCCTGTGATGCTGTGATGAACCTGAAGAATTCAGTGTAATATAATCAGACTTAATGTTGGAAAGAACACAAAGTGCAGATTAGACAGAGGTCCTCGGACTAAAGAGCAGGAAAACAGGTAAGGGGAGTCCTGAACGGGGTAAATGAGGGAAGCCGAGAAGTTGTATTCAAGTCAAGGCTGTGAGAGCAGAGGGAATGGATGTGATGAATGAGAGAGGTATTTAGGAAGATTCTTCTAGACGTCTTGGCTTGGATACGAGCAAGTCACGAGAGGGAGGACTCTAAGAACTCCTCCCAGTTTCTAGTGGAACAATTTCATGAAAGATGACGGCACCAAAGGTGACAAGGAGGCTGACAGGGAACAGTGTGGGGCATGTTCAGTGTGAAGGCCATTGGGGACGTCCAGGTGACAATGTCCATCTAGGCAGCTGGACACGAGGTCTAGAGTCCAAGAGAGATATAGAAGTCCTCAGTGTTTAGGAGGTAGATGAAAGTGTGACGTTGAGTGGAATTATTCAGGGAAGGTGCAGAGGGAGAAGAGAAGAGAGCAAAGGAGATGGATAGGCACAGGGATGCCAGCCAGCAGGTGACGAGAGCCTGACAGCCCTCAGCTTTTATCCTGGCTCCACACGTTAGTGACTGTGTCCCTTGATCCAATTCACTAAACCCTTCAGAGGCCCAGACTTCTCCTCTGCTAAATAGTGCTAATAATAGTAAGAACTACCTCACAGAGCAGCTGTGAAATTTAAATGAGAGACATGTACCTAGAACATAGGAAGCACTTTATAAATACTGCTACAAATATTATTATCTGTTATAATTATATCAGATAAAATGAAGCCAAAGAGGTCAGCACTTAATAGGAAGAACACAGTCACCAAACTTTAGGAAGAAAAGAGTTTCAAGAAAGGAGTGAGTGGTTAACAGTGTGAAATACTGCCAACAAAGGAACAAAATGTTTGAAAATGCTAGTAAATTTGGCAACTCACATTTTTGGCGGCTCCACCAAAAGCAGTGTAGAAGTGGTGAGCTTAAAAGTCAGGGGGAGTTGAGCGGGACTAGGACTGAAGGAAGAAAGGAAGATAGACCTGATTTTAAAGCAGGCTCAGCTTCTCTCTAGCTGTGTGATCTTGGAGAAATTACTTAACCTCACAGAACCTCAACACCCTCATCTATAAAGTGGAAATAATAATAATAAAGTGTTTCAACAGTATCTGGCCAATGGTAAGTGATCAATTAAATGTTAGCTCTCTCCCATCGTCTCTTCTCTTTTCCCTGATGGTGAAAATGCAAAAAGGAGCCCTGGGTTGTGTTTGATACTGCCTCAAACTCTTGAGCACAAAGATGCACTGATAGTGTAAAAAGTAGGTACACTAGAAGGGAACGTTACAGAACTTCATTATAATTTGCAAGTGGTATCCAGATAATTACATAAATCATCATGTCCAGGCAATGGTGTAATTTTCTCTTTCTTTAACCAGGTTTCCTCACCCGACAATTACTCTCACATCAACTAAATGTAATTTCACAGTGACTGGATAAACCCCACAAAAGCATTTTTTAACAGCATTCCTCAGTGAAACTGACTAGCATGCTCACAGCCTTTACTCAAATTTGACTCCTTTTGACTTCAAAGGCCCCTGTTTTGAGTTTGGCTGTAAAATGCTGGGCTGCTCTAATGAGGAAGTATTTATATGGTTTCTGGGGCCTGCTATTAAATGACCAGTCTGCTGTTTTCCTTGCTCAAATGACCTCATTTTTCTTAGAGCCAAAAAAGGGCTCAGTGGCCTCCCTTCCTTCTTAAGCCTTCTGCTCCAGGGAACTGAAAGAGAAAGAACGAGAAGCTACATTTCCCCAAGTCCAGAGCTGAATCTCAGAGTATTCATTTCCTGCCCAGCCTCTTTTTGGGGAAAAAGAGATCCCTTTGTTCTTCTGTTGGTGAGGACAGAGTTAACATGACCCAGAAGAAACAGAATAAAGGCTTTTCTCTCTGGTTATTCTGGTGTGACTACTCTTTGCTTCAATGTCTATTTGCACGATCATAAATTCTGAACTCAGGAGGATAACCCCAGCCAAAGTCTACAAGTGCCGGATACCATAATATAAACTGCATATGTTGTGAGAAGCTGTTAAATGGAACCAGTGAATGAAAATACGGCCAGCCTGATGTTTGGGCCCCTGGATTTCCTCTTCTCTATAAACCAAGGCCTCTCCCCTCAATTCTAACTTTCTGACATGCCCATAAATAAAAGCAGTTTTGGTTATCAGCTTCGCTTGAGACATCCAGGGACGGCCTCAATTCCCAAGTTAAAGTTCAGGCTTTGCTCAAGAGGACAAACCGGCAGGCCTGCACCTCCTCTCCACCCTGGCTGTGAGCAGACTGCGATGCACAGCAAAAAGTACTGCAGAAAGGCTGCGCTTCCGTTTCCCCGCGCCCATCCTCTCTGCCTTCTCTCTCCAGCTCTGCCTCATTCCAGCAGGAAGGTGACCCAGCCGACGGGCACACTGGTTCAGCAGCATGAATCCAGCCCACAAAATTAGTTTAATAACAATTTGAGCTCCCATTCCACTGAAGAGGTAGAAACTCATCTGAGTCATTTCAGCCCTCCTGTTTTCCCGCCTTCCTGGGGTTGCATCCCAGTTCACGTCTATTAAGCAATGCCAAGACATCTGGGGCAGACATCTGGACTCCCATCCTCTACCTAGAGGAACACCCACTGAAGTGCACTTCTCCCTTCCTGGTCCTTGCGATTGGTCTAAGCAAACTGATGTTAAGTCATCTCTATATCCATATGCCCCTTTCTGCTCCAGCCCTGTCCTCTTAGCTTCATTTGTGCTACAATATTTGTGATTTCTTTTATTTCCAGACTCTGCTGCGTTCTCAGAGTTTCTGTAAAAATTACCTTTATAGATCTGTGCCATCTCCTCAGGATTCTGTTCAGGAAGCAGGGTCCAAGCACTCTGTGACCTGCTAGCTTCTGTACTCTCATTCTTTCCCCCCAGAGCCCAGCATTCAGCTCTGCAGTTATTGCAAAATGCCATTCTGTAGTTCATACGAGTTTGCTCAAGATAGAAGGAAAAATTACACTCCTGGAGGCCAAATGTAGATCTCTCTTACAGCAAGTTGTCTCTGTTTCTGTGATATGCTATCCCCCGGAACCGTCATAGCTCATGTCATGTTCTCTTTTGCAACACAGGGTTTGAAACTGATTCAGTTTCAGGTGTCTTTGGGCATAGAGGACTGAGATATGCCCCATGAGCTGAGTGTTGGGTTTTACTCTCCATTGTTTAGGGACAGGCAACCCTGGAATGTTGCGCTCATTGAACATTTCACAAAATAAGAAAAAGAAATAAATGAAATATAACTATAATGATAATTTTAAATACTTCGTTCAATATGAAACATAGATCTTAATTTATTAGTACCTTATTGGAGAAATGAGTTATTGCAGGTCAGGCAGCCAGTGCGCATAAACGTACACACAAAGAGAGGAAAGTGGAAGGAATCTGGGTGCAGAATGCTGGTGTTCCATGAGAACGCAGACCAGAATCCTATTAGCAGGCCAGAAGGCTGGCTCGGCCCCTCTAGGGCTTCACCATGCACAGCTCCAGAGATGGTTGTGTCTGTACCGTTAGCCCCACTTGATCCCCAAGACCCCAGAGTCCACGTACAAGTGGTATCTGGATGTCCCACTATCAATTTAGCATAAAAAATTAAAGTCATTGTCTGCCCCCTCCTCTCTCAGGATGCCCAGCTCAGCTCACCCCCTGTGGTCAAATGATTAAGCGGTTAAGTGATTAAGACCTTGGTCTAACAGGGATCATAGAATTAAAAGAAAGTAAAATATGTTCATTGCAAAAGAATGTGAAAAAATTGAAAAAATACAGAAAGGAAAATAAAAATCACTCATAATCTCACAACCCAGAGATATCCACTCCTAATGTTGTGGAGTATGTCATTCCAGTTGCACGTGTGAGTATATGCATTTATTTGTCTTTAAATGTATTGAACAAGATGGAATCATACAGTTTGTTTCCCTGCTTTGCAAGCTTAGCATTTTTTCATGTGCGTTTTGCAAGTTCTTCAAAAAATGATTTTTAGTGTATGCTTGGTATACTGTACCTTTATAAAAAAATTCCAAACATTCAGGTGACTTACAATGCTTAACTGTTATAAATAGTACTATAATAATATTGTGATGATCTTCTTTGTTTACAGCTTTCATTACCTCCATTTGAAAAATATCTAAAAAGTGAATAACTTGAACACTTTTAAGTAGCTTGATGTATCCAGCCAAATTGTCCTCTGAAAACAATTTCCGGTAGTTAGATGTAATAGGCTACACAATGACTCCCAAAGATATCAGGCCTTAATCCCTGGGACATGGAAATGTCACCTTATTTGGAAAATGGATCTTTGCAGATGTGACTAAGTTAAGGGTCTTCAGATGGAAGGATTATCCTGGATTATTGGGTGGGCCCTAAATGTAGTCACAAGTGTCCTTATAAAAGAAAGGCTGAGGGAGATTTGACACACAGAAGAGGGGCACTGTGACCACAAAGGCACAGATTGAAATGATGCAACCAAGCTAAGGAACGCTGGCAGCCACCAGAACTAGAAAAAGCAAGGCAAGGATTCTCCCCCACAGCCTCCGGAGGGAGCATAGCCTGTTGATGCCTGGATGTTGGCCCAGTGACACCGATTTCAAATTTCTGGACTCTAGAACTCTAAGAGAATAATTTTGTTGTTTTAAGCAACAAAGTTTGTGCTAATTTTGTTACAGCCTTCATAGCAAACCAATACACTAGGTTTAATTTAACTTTGTATATTTATTGACCACTATATCTCTTCCTATGTTGTAAATGCTTATTTACTATGCTTGTCACCCATTTTTCTACGGAATTTTTTTTCTCCTGAATTTTCAAATATATTCATAGCTTTGTATTTATACCTCTGTCTCTTACAAATAGCCTCCCAATTGTCATAAATCTTTTAACTTTGTTGATAGTTTTTTTGTGAATACGGATTTTAACTTTTTTATGTTTTAAAATCTATCAATATGTTCCTCTGTAGTTTCTTATTTTGCTATTATGTGATATCAGATAGATGCTTATCTACATTTTCTTCTAGGTCATTAATTAGTTCATGTTTTATGTTTATATTTTTAATCCATCAAGAATTTGCTTGAGCCAGCCATGATGGCTTAGTGGCTAAAGTTCTGCGCGCTCCAGTTCGGCAGCCTGGTTTCATTTCCCAGGCGTGCAACTACACCACTCATCTGTCAGAAGCCATGCTGTGGTGGCGGCTCACATAGAAGAAGCAGAAGAACTTACAGCTACACACAACTATGTACTGGGACTTTGAGGAGAAAAGCAAACACAAAAGGAGGAAGATTGGCAACAGATGTTAGCTTAGGGATAATCTTCCCTTGCAAAGAAAAAAATCTTAGGTTTGAAAAAAGAACCTTGGCTTGAGCTCAGGAAAAAAAAAATTTCTTTGGCAAATGATATGAAGCTGGTATCTAGCTGTTTTCTTCAATAGTTAGCCAGGTGGTCTAGTACCATTTATTCAATAATCATCTCTTTTCATTGATTTAAAGTAGTAGCTTTATCATCTGATTAACACTGTGGTGTGTCCCAGGGTTTTTTATTCTATTCCATTATCATCCCTGCTTAATTACGCCAGCTTTACAAAATCTTATCAAATCTAGAAATGCAACTCCCTGTGTATATTATCCGTTTTAGAACATTTCAAAAACCTTCCAGATGAGCTTTCTGATCACTTTGTCAAGATAAAAATAATCCTTTTAGAGTTTTGATTAGAATTATATTAAAACTTATCAACTAATTTCAAAAACCAAGCAATTGAGTTCCACTTACACATTTTAAATGTTGGTATTTTTGAATAGGAACATGCGGTGTCCAGATTCTGGTAGGGAGATGGACGTTGATCTTGATGGAGAGAGTTACTCTTAGATACCAGATTCCATCATGCATGTCCAGGCATTGTTTTCATTCACTGCTCTTAATGGTCTGTGAACTCTCCCAGAAGACTTTTCTTCTATTGCTATTCTGTCTGCTTTACTTTCTTCTGCACCCACTGCTAAGAATATTTTTGATTTCCCAGATCATATCTTTCATAGCTCCCTCACTACTTTCATGTATTGTTTTTCCCTTTGAGTTCTGGGAGAAATTTTAGGATTTTCCTTCATGTTCACGAACATGCTTTGTTGGCAGTATCCATTCAGCTGTTCTCTGCTACATTGAGGTTTTAAATTCAATACTCACATTTTTGAAATTTTCATTCGATCTTTCATGATTTCGTATTGTTACCTTTCTATGATATTGCTTGAATTTCACAAATGTAATATCTACTTGAGCATGGTAGAGAGAGAACATACATCAGAAATGTTCAACAATTTCTCTGTTTATTGCAGCAGTTTGAGTTTTATGGGAAGAATTTTGCTCTGATTCCACAGAATGATTTCCTTTTAAACTGCAGAATATTTTTATGCTGGTCATTTTTCTCCATGTGTGCACTTTAAAAGTGGATTGTATATGATTGTTACAAGTTGAAGATACTAGGGTATCAAGAGTTAACACAATCCCATCATAGATTCTGTGAGCCTTTGCCAAAAAAGAAAATTTTGTTTTAACATTTAGGCCCCCAAAAAGAAAAGAGAAAGGTACAGATTTACACTGGTTGTTGCCAATCTTTTTGGTGTTTTGTTTGAGAAAGATTAGCTTTGAGTTAACATCTGTGCCAATCTTCCTCTACTTTTTATATGTGGGTTGCCACCACAGCGTGGCTCACAAGGGGTGTAGGTCTGTGCCTGGGATCCAAATCCATGAGCCTGGACCACCGAACTTAACCACTACACCACAGGGCTGTCCCCTACACTGGTTTTACTTTACCAATGCAGGGATTCACCAGCATTAGAGAAATGTGGAGGTGCCAAGCTGGAGGTAACTTGAGGGTGACTTTACCTTTCTGCTGGTGAACTTTCCTTAGGTGTGGCAGGGCAGTCAGAAATCAGTAAGGACCAGTCTCCATTCTCTGTGGTTTATGCCAGGATTAGAAACTGCCATCAGCTACTTGCTTGGTGCAGCCTCTGGTACCAAGGACAAACTGCTGGAATACAGATGTCCTCCCAACCATCCCACAGTACATCCATTCTCAAACCGCCACTGCTTAGAACCTTTGGTGGGTGGTGGTTTGGAAAGATATAATTGGGTCTCTTCAGTTTACTTCCCAGACAAACTGCTCTCTCGTATGCAGGAAAATGCATATCGCGTTGACCAGATATGGTAGATTTCTACCTTCACTTTCCCCAGTAAAAATTTCCTCCAAGTTTCTGGAGCTTGTCCTGCATCCTTGCCTAGTTTTCAATGCACAGTAAACCCCATTGCTATCTATAGATAATTTTTGTAGGATTCTAGAGGCCAGAGATTAGACATGTGTTTAAGTTGTTACCTTTCTCGAAAGTTTGATAGTGCATTTGAGAA